>NW_023425471.1:2616809-3216809 GCF_014108245.1 Pipistrellus kuhlii
AAACCCTATAAACTGATCCTTTAAAAAATATATTTTATTGATTTTTACAGAGAGGAAAGGAGAGGGATAGAGAGTTAGAAACATCTATGAGAAACATCGATCAGCTGCCTCTTGCACACCCCCTACTGTGACTGCAACCAAGGTATATGCCCTCGACTGGAATCGAACCCGGGACTCTTCAGTCTGCAGGCTGATGCTCCATCCACTGAGCCAAACCAGTTTCAGCAACTGATCCTTATTTTTTCATGCATGAGGCTGGCTCTGTCATTTTTGTGTTCTTGATTAGACCCTATGACATTATTATGTTGATTGTGTCCTTCTGCGGAGATTCTTTTAAAAATATCACTTGAAAGTGTCCCCAGTCACTTACTGTTAAGAGACTTTTTGATATGACATAGATGTGCACTTCCCTGCAAAGACAAACACCTCTGAAATCCCAGCATAACTCACTTTCCAGAAGAGCCCAGCTAATGCAGGAATTTCACCAAGAGCATTTCCTTTATGTCAACATAACCTCCGGCTTCCTTTTCTGAAAGCTAATCTAAGCTTCAAGCTAAAAGAGGGCAGTGTTCTGAGACCAACTTCAATACGGATTTTTTACAGTTTAATGCTAAGGGATTTTGACAGGATTGAAATCACAGAATTTTCTACCTCAAGGTTACAAAAACTACTCACTAGGACTCAAAAAAATAAATGACTCCAGAATGTACAATGTTTTGGATACTTGATGATTTTAGATAAGTGAGCAATTAACACCATAAAGTTTTTTCTTTTTTCTTTAAAATAGAAAGTATCCTCTTTTATAAAAGGAATCGGTCATAGACAGTTGGATACCTTCCATTTTGCACTTAAACTACATTTATAAGAAATTAAAATGTGTTTTGCTCTTACTTCAGGATTCAGAAACTTTCACCAAAACCGGGGATTCTTTCAATGAGGTGGGTTTTGTTATTGTTTTGGTCCTTAATACGCAACACAGGAAATGTCTACAAAAAGTTAGGCCATGTCAAAGGTATTTGTTAAAATATAACTAAACCACTTAGCACATGTCAGACACTATGCCAGTCTGAGATGACTCATGGATCATTGAAATACATCCCTTCTTTCAAGGAATTAACAGATTGCGGGGGAGATACAAATGTTTACTAAAAATGCAAATCATTACATTAGAAACCCAAATAGGCTACAATATACAAACAAAATGTTATGTAAACACAGGGGGAAAATGGATAAAATAATGAAAACCAGAAAGAATGGATATAGGCTTCTGTTCTGGGGTTATCTCTAAAGGAAAGATTGGATTTCAGTAGTAAAAAAAAAAAAAAAAAAAAAAAAAAAAAAGGCAGGGGAGAAAGGGACAAACATCCCAGGTAGACTGAAGAGAGAAAGCAATGGCTTATGGGCAGAAAAATTCAGGACGTGTTCAGATTTAAGTAGGTAGTCAGATGGAGCTGATAGCCTGAGGAATGGAAGGATCTGGGCCAGCTTGTGGATGTTCTTCAGTAGTAAGGTAGGGATGCTGGATATTAATTTTGGGGCAGTGGGGAGCTGCTGAGGGTTTCTGAGCATGAGGAGGGTGTGATTGAAATTCAGGTGTAGCCGAAACCGGTTTGGCTCAGTGGATAGAGCTTTGGCCTACGGACTAAAAGGTCCCGGGTTCGATTTCGGTCAAGGGCATGTACCTTGGTTGCGGGCACATCCCCAGTGGGGGGTATGCAAGAGGCAGCTGATCAATGATTCTCTCTCATTGGTGTTTCTCTCTGTCCCTCCCTCTTCCTTTCTGTAAAAAAATCAATAAAATATATTTTAATAAAAGAAAGAAATTCAGCTGCAAGAGTAATATTCTGGCAATGGGCTGGAATGAGGAGAGGCAGGTAAGGAGACCAGATAGGAAGCTACTGCAATGGATGGGTGTGAGGTGATGAGGCCCTTTGTCTGGGCAGAGCAGTGGAGAAATCACTGCACACAGAGTTGGAAAGATAGGCACACAATTGGCTCTTTGCCAACTGGCGATACCTCACTCTTTTTGCCTTTTCTCATTTCTTGCCTCACTTACATTCCACCTGCACTCTTAATGCCATGGAATTGTACTCCACACAGATTATATGCAGTCTATGGCACAAAGCTCAGAGACTTTACTTTTCAGAAAACTTGACCTAAAATGACTAGCTTATGATTAATGTTTCTGCACTACATCTATGTCACCAACCCCAACTCTCTTATCTTCATTGCAAAAAAAATTCAAGTTGAACAATTTGACTCAACAATACATAGAAATATCCCTTTTAGAATAAAGGACAGGTAAGATGATTTTTTTTTTTACACCATTAAAACTTCATTGACAATGAGGAACCATGGGTGAACCAAAAAGGATAACATGTATTGGTTTCCCTATAATGCCGGTCCCACAGAACATTAACTTCCCCAGGCACCATATCCCAAGGTACAGTCCTTCAACTGAGTGCTGAAGTGGTGGGAGGAGTCAGGACCTCTTAGTCCACTCAGGCACTGAAGTGGTTCAACACTTCCTGGCTTCCCTACAAGTGAAACTGAATGGGTGTTGGGAGATGAAGCCAATATAGTGGCCTCAGGCCTGTCTATCAAATGCTTAGCCAATGACCAGTGAAGCAGAAGTGGTCAAGAGAAAGTGAGGGGGTGCATACATTGGGTGAGATACATCACCTTTCACTGAAGAATCAATTTTAGTCTAGAATCTTAACTCTTTTTCAAACTTCATGCGGTCTTTAAATAATGCAAAAACAGATGATCAAAATTCTGCTTGGTCAGAGAAAAGGAAGTAGTAGGAGATTCTAAATCTTGAGCAACCCTGTGACAATTAGATACATCATGCACTTACCATTCATGACTGTCCATCTATCTTTTTTTTGACTCACACCTAATGGTGCTTACATTTTAACATTAACATATCCTAATTGTCAAATACCAACAATTATAATTCATGGAAGGCCAACCGACGCAGAGAAATTACTTATTCATTTGGAAAGGTCAGCCCAATTATTGTAGACAAAGGCTTGTAATGTTATGTTTGTAGTTAATGTCAGGAGTCTGCTATTCCACATGTTCAATAAAAATGTGTTGACTCTCTACCGTGTGCCTGGCATGCAGGCAATACTAAGAAAATTAGTCCAAACATTTGACCTTGAGGAATTCATACTCCAAAGAGGGTAGAAAGACATGTAAATAAATAGTCTTAATGCATAGAGACAAGGAGAGGCACATGCCAACTTCCTGGCATATTTTCTCAAATGGGATGGCAAAGCAATGCTTAGTGCTCTTATAGAACATGGAATTTAATCTGAAGGAAGGTAATGTGAGCCCTTAGCAATTTTAGAAATGATCTTCTCATTCATTTCTTGAGTGTTGTGGTACATGATAAAAATCTAGAATTGAGCCTCTAAGGTACCTTGGAGCCCATCATATTACATAGATTCTGGACTATGTGCACAAACAGAACCACTTTTTGTGAATAACAAGCACTTTACATGTGTTGTGTTCAAATTCCTCACAGGCCTCCACATGGAAGGTACCATTATCATTCCCATTTTACAGATGAGAAGACTGATGCTTAAGGTGGTTCTGAAATATATGCAAGGTTACAGATTACTTGACATAGTGAACATCTGAACCCAGATCATGTTATTCCAAAGTCTGTGTGGTCTGCAGATTGGCAGTCTATTAGCAAAATTTATTGACCTCTGATGAGATAAAAGCCTGTGCCAGAATGTAAATCAACTGTAACGGTAAACACATTGTTTAATTTATCTAATTTTGGTATCAAAATTTTCTTGATAAAGTAAGCAGTTCATTGATTGACATTTGGTGCAAGCTACTTATCTTGATATATAATCAGCACTTTGTGTAGCACTGTGCAAAACTACACTGATTCCTAAGAAGATAGCATCTTAGGTTACCACAGAGCCTTTCTTCTTTCACTTATATAGAGGAAGACTATTAAAGTGTGCTTAGAGTGTCAAGAAATAGCCAAAGTGATGAATAGCAAGAACCTACAACCAAGATTACTCTACCCAGCAAAGTTATCATTCAGAATGGAAGGTCAGATAAAGAGCTTCCCAGATAAGAAAAAGCTAAAGGAGTTTATCACCACCAAACCAGTACTATATGAAATGCTGAAAGGTATTCTTTAAGAAGAGGAAGAAGAACAAAGTAAAGATAAAAATTATGAACAGCAAATACATTTCTATCAACAAGGAAACCCAAAAATCAAGTGAATTAAAAATCTGAGGAACAGAATAAACTGGTGAATATAATAGAATCAGGAGCATAGAAAGGGAGTGGACTGATAATTCTCAGGGGGGAAGAAGTATGGGGAATGCAAGAAGAGACTAGACAAAAATTGTTCACCTATTGCTGAAGCCAGTTTGGCTCAGTGGTAGAGTGTTGGTCTGCGGACTGAAAGGTCCCAGGTTCGATTCCGGGCAAGGGCATGTACCTTGGTTGCAGGCACATCCCTGGTAGGAGGTGTGCAAGAGGCAGCTGGTCGATGTTTCTGTCTCATCGATGTTTCTGGCTCTCTATTCCTCTCTCTTCCTCTCTGTAAAAAATCAATAAAATATATATATTTTTAAAAATTGTTCACCTATGGATGAGGAAAGTGGGGGGGGGGAGTTAAACACAGGGAGGGGTGGGAGCTGGGTGGAGGGGAGCTATGGGGGGAAAAAGAAGAAACTATTGTAATAATCTGAACAATAAAGATTTATTAAATTTTAAAATAAATAAATAAAGTGTGCTTAGTTTATCTTGAGACAGAAGTAACTCAGAGGCTCTCAGCTACTATACTAGGGAATCTGCTCCAAAATTTCCGAACCTCCTGACCATTTTCAATATACTTCTTCCTGCCTCCCAAATAAACATACATTTTAGAGGGAGTTGGCCATCTTAAAATTGGCCTGCTAATTTTTTTTGTAATAAGATTATTGGCCAAGTTCTTTAACATCTTGTGAATACTCTGTTCCTATGATACGTCCTTCTGGCTGCCTCACAGCCCAGGACAACAGAGAAGATTGGGACCAGCTCCTCCCTCTGTTGTCACTTATCAGCATCCATTCCTACACCCAAGGACTTAACCGATGCTTTCCTTCCATTCATAATTGAGTTCTCACAGAACTTTATAGTGGTATTTTTGTTCTTTTAAGAAAAGAATGGGTATTTGGATAGCAATGTGCTTTAACATCTCCAAACTAATTTTCACAGATGCCTCGGCATTCTGAAGTTCTAAGATAAAACCAAGCCTACGTGCTTTGTTACAAAAGCCCTATAAGGGATAGCTATAGACACTTGAATTTTTCCCAGTGGAGAAAGGTAACCATGGTAACTATTTTTATCTACTAACATTATAGTTTCATGTTGGCTAAAACTGCCTGCAGCTCTATTTGTAATAGCCAGCTATTAAGGGGATCATTGAGAACACTCTTCTAGAAGCACAAGTCTCTCTCTTCTGCCTTTACCTGCTAAGTTGTAATGAAAGGAAAATTATACAGGCAAACAATCCACTTAGGGTTTTCCAAAGATTTTGAACTATTGCTTTAGCTCAGTGGTTCTCAACCTTTCTAATGCCGCGACCCTTGAATACGGTTCCTCATGTTGTGGTGACTCCCAACCATAAAATTGTTTTCATTGCTACTTCATAACTGTAATTTTGCTACTGTTATGAATCCTAATGTTCATCTGTGTTTTCTGATAGTCTTAGGCTTTAGAGTTGTGACCCACAGGTTGAGAATCGCTGCTGTAGAGCCTAAGACCATGGGAAAACACAGATATTTACGTTACAATTCATAACAGTAGCAAAATGACAGTTATGAAGTAGCAACGAAAATAATTTTATGGTTGGGGTCACCACAACATGAGGAACTGTATTAAAGGGTCGAGGCATTAGAAAGGTTGAGAACCACTGCTTTAGCTATTGGTGAGTGACTTCTTTTAATGTACCTTACATCATCATCATCATTATTATTATTATTATTATTATTATCATTATCAAAACAAACTTTTCCTAGACTGTCCACACATACACACAAATCAAATAATATTGCTATATTTATACTATATTGTACATTCTACTTTTCAAAAAACACATAGGGAGTCCCTTAGCTAGCTTCTAGTTTTTTCTTCCTCAAAGCTTCTGGGTTGGGTGTTGGTGTGATGATTGTAGGGTTAAACTTGATAATACCCTGTTTCCCCAAAAATAAGACAGTGTCTTATATTAATTATTTCTCCCAAAGTTGCGCTAGGTCTTATTTTCGGAGGATGTCTTATTTTCGGGGAAACACGGTACAAGCTATGTAGCCTGGAGGAAGGGAGAAGGAATGAATGGATGCTACTGGCTGTTCTTCCCTCCCCCAGAATGTGTGTGGTGTTTGTGTGTGTGAGTATGTGTTCACATGCACACTGTGCATTTTCATATAGTGGTGAGTGTAGGGGAAGATGATAACAGTCAAAATGCTTTAAGGTCAATTGGCAAATTGTGGTTAATTTGCTAGAAACTAATATCTAAAAAAAAAAAAATCTAAACCAGAGGCCAGCAGACATTTCTATATATATGGAATAGTTTCCTAGGGCTGCAATTAACAGATTATCCCAAATTTGATGGCTTAAAACAACAGAAATTTATTTTCAGACAATTCTGGAAACCAGAGGTTCAAAATCAAGGTATTGGTAGGGTTGAGTTCCCTCCCAAAATGCAGTTCTTTAAAAAGCTTCTTAACAAATAATTTCCATTGCATATTTATTGTCATAATAACTGAAAATAAACCTGTTGGTCAGTATAAAAATGCGATATTCACATCCCATCTGGTCATAGGTCAACAAAGGTGCTTACCCTTAGGATAAAGTGGTTTCTTTTGAGTTTGTTCTGCCTGTGCTAGAGAAAGTCATACCACGACTCAGTCTCCCACCAGTATTCTTTAATAGCCTTTTTTATTTGCATGGACACACACTGGGACACATTTACTGGGCAAAAGCATTTGTCTTAAATACTCTTATGTATAGTTCTCTTTATCTTATAACAATGAAAGTGGTACATTACTCATCTATATTTTGCTGATTTTGCTGTAGAAAACCAATTTCAACTTAATAAATAACTTATGAGAGAAGTCTTATCCTATGAAAGTGTCATAAATGCAAATTATAATTCTAAGAGATGTTTCCCTCTTGTCACTATGGATAGAATTAAACAAGGGCACAATGGTGGTAAGAAGATCTTTGTTTCCATTTTGACTTAAGAATAGTACAAACTGGAGGGAGCTGGATCTGCTTATCAGCCAGCATATTGAAAGTTAAACATAGTCACTTCAAGCCTCACTGTGATTAGAAATACAAGTGCAAATATGAACTGGTCTCATTTATAATGTGATCATACAACTCAGGGGTCAGCAAACATTTTCTGTAAAGGGCCAGATAATAAATATTTCCACTCTGTTGCAATTACTGAATGCTACCATTGTAGTACAAAAATGCCATACATCATGCATAAATGAATGTGTGCTATGTTTTAATAGAACTTTATTTACAAAACCACCAGAATCCTGATTTTGACCTGTAGTTTGCCAATGACTGATATAGATGATCCAGACGTTCTTATATTATTTTTACAGATAATCAGAGTGTAAAATACATAATTAAAACATTCTCTCTCTCCTAAAGAATTTACTTCATTCCAATTACTTCATCCTGAATTGTATTTCCGTTTCTAATAGTGCTGTAAATAAATTTTTTAAATTCTTTTGTTTATTCTTATATTTTCTAATTGGCTGTGCTTGATTTGAAGGAAAGCTACTGATTTGTATATGTCGATCTTCCATCTGGCATACTTGTTGAAGGCTAATATTCTGTTAGGGATTGAGTTGATTGAATAGGTTTTTCTGGTGGAGAATGATAAAAACTTCAAATCACAGCAACACTTTTTTAATATTCATGTATTGTATCTTATATATTTTTCTTGTGTAAAGGCGTTGGCTAAGAATCACAGAATAGTGTTCATTGAGCCGAAACTGGTTTGGCTCAGTGGATAGAGCGTTGGCCTGTGGACTGAAAGGTCCCAGGTTCGATTCCTGTCAAGGGCATGTACCTTGATTGCGGGCATATCTCCAGTAGGGGGTGTGCAAGAGGCAGCTGATCGATGTCTCTCTCTCATCAATGTTTCTAACTCTATCCCTCTCTCTTCCTATCTGTAAAAAAATCAATAAAATATATATTTTTTAAAATGTACAATTAAAAAAAGAATAGTGTTCATTGAGCAGTAAAAGCAGCCAAACTTGACTTGCTCCTTTGTCAGCATTTTGTTTAGCTTATTTCAATATTACTTTATTAAAGGCTTCAAAAATCCTTCTGGGTCTTTGATATAAAGAAACAACAGGGGGCCCAATTTGTTACATGTCAGCTTTCTGGATTTAAGCCCTAATGCCAATGGCTGCAGCTTATTAAAAAGACTGGCACTGGCCCAATTTAATTAATTTGCTAAAGGGCTAAAACAATTCTTAGGTAACATAGAAAATATGAGGAACTCATTTCTGCAACAGTCATTACCAAGGGGTTAGACATTTTGGCTCAGACAAATCATTAGGGACCATTGGACGCTGTGAAGTCAATTAGCCTGGCCATCACAGTGGTCTGCAGGCAGTACTTTAATTTTATAACCAACTCAGACTGTATATGGGGTTCCTTCTATAAACCTAAGTGCTGGTTATTAAGCTATGATTGCCCAGCTCCAAACCTGCCCTTCTAGAGGGTCCCTAACTTATGATTTTTCACCTTCGTGATAGTGTGAATTTTGAATTTAAGTGTTTTCCAGGGTTAGTGATATGCAGGTATGATGCTCTCCCCTGATGCTGGGCAGTGACAGCCAGAGCTCCCAGTCAGCCACGTGATCAAGAAGGTGAACAGCCGAGGCTGGTTTGGCTCAGTGGATAGATCATGGGTCTGCAGACTGAAAGGTCCCAGGTTCAATTCCCGCAAAGGGCTTGTACATTAGTTGCAGGCACATCCCCAGTAGAGGGTGTGCAGGGGGGCAGCTGGTCGATGTTTCTCTCTCATCGATGTTTCTAGCTCTCTATCCCTCTCCTTCCTCTCTGTTAAAAATCAATAAAATATATATTTTTTTTAAAAAAGAAGGTGAACAACCAATACTCTACAGTGTGTTGTCTGTGTCTTTTGGATATTGTGTTTTCACATCCCATCTCATCTATCAAACACTATGATGTTCAGTAGATTAGGTGTATTAGATGCATTTCACTTCCAGTATTTTCAAGGCCATTATACATTGAGGAGCATATGTACTGGGCTCTGTGATGTTGGGGCCAGGACACACTTGTATGTGGCCATTGGACTTCTATGAAGCTCTTCCTAGGGGGTGCCAGGAATAGATTGTAAGGCCAGGGAAGGGAGAGGGGCTTGTTTTTTCCTGTCTGTTTCCTGTTTGCTTTCTACTGGCTTCCTGTTGGATTCTTGTTTCTGTCATCAGTTCTCTGGTCTCACTTCTTTATCCTGGCAGTGGCCAGGCCTTCCTGTAGCAGCAGCTGAATTTAGTTCTTCTTTTTCTTCTTTTTTCCCCCCCAACAAATGCAGAGCAAGCCTCATTGCACCTCATCACCACCATTTGCCCACCATCCAGAACTGAAATATCATTGCTGACATGTACACATAAGGAACTGTTTGACATTGAAATTGGGTCTCAAAAGAACTGGTGGCCCAGAAAGAAGCTCACTACAGACTGATTCATACGCCTTTCAGCATAACGATTATTGCTTGTCTCATCTTTGATTCTTATAAGTATATTTCCAGTAGGATATGATCTCACTCATCTAGGGGAAATGGTGAACAACATAGACTGATGAACAAGAACAGACTCAGAGAGAAGGAGCCATGGGTCAGACTGTTGGACCTCAGAGGGAGGGTGGGGATAAAAGGGAGAGATCAACCAAAGGACTTGTGTGCACACATATGAGCCTAACCAGTGGTCAAGGACAATAGGGGGTTGGGGTCATGATTTGGGGGGGGAGGGATTGGAATGGAGGGTTAAGGACAAATATGTGATACCTTAATCATTAAATAAATTAAATTTTTAATAAAGAAATCAGCACCTGCCAGTCAGGGTGCCTTTCTCAGGGCTCTGAATGTTAACTTTATGGGCCCCTCCTCAGCCAAGCTTCTAAAATTTTACAATTCCAACCTCTATACTTTGCTACCTCAGGGGGAGTAGTTATATCCTGCAGTTGATCTCCCCAATACCTTTTTCAGTTACCTAGTTAACCATTCTTTATATTACATTTTCTCTGGGGCACACAATACAATACACACATCATGTATCTTAGACATGTATGCTTGAAATCCAGATAATCTTATAACCAATGTTATAGCAATATTTTTTTAAATTCTCTATTGCACATGTGTCAAACAGAAGGCCCGCGGGCCAAATCCGTCCCGCCAGGCCTTGCAATGTGGCCCGCACCGCGCTGTCATCACTGCACTCCGCTGCGTTTCCATCACAATGACAGTTTATGACTGTTCAGTAAACCATTCGGCCCGCGATTTAGGCTGGATTTTAGATTTTGGCCCCTTCTCTGATTGAGTTCGACACCCCTACTATTGCCTTGCCAGTGTAGCTCAGTTGGTTGAGCATTGTCCCATGTACCAAGAGGTACTGGTTCAATTTCCAGTAAGGGCACATGCCCAGGTTGTAGGGGGGCGTGCAGGAGGCAGCCAATTGATGTTTTTCTCTCATCGATGTTTCTCTCTCTTCCCTTTTACCTCTCTCTCTAAGAAATCAATAAAAAACACAGTTTAAAAAAATCTATTAAAATGACTGGTGTGATTTCTGTCTTCTAATTGGGCCCTGATACTTACCTACAGAAAAATACTTCCTTCCTGATTCTGTGTATTCGTGTTACCTCTCACACCAGAGGGCTTTTCCTCACAATGCTCCCCACTTTGAGGATCCTTTTACTTTTTGAGAGCAAAAGGTTCTATTATAGTCAAGGATCACATTACCCGTGATTAAGATAAATACATATCCTTATTTTTAAATTAGTTTCACTTACATCAAATTATTGCTATTACTTTTAAGACTTTTCTGACCTGTAGAAATATGATAGTTTTAACAGCAATTGGAAAGCAAAACCAGTTGAGAGTAAATAAATATCAGTTTTTAGGGTATGAAAACTCAAAGACTACTTTCACCAAAGTAATTAAGTTTGGTACACTAGAGAATGTCATTTGAGGGGAAAGAAAAATGAAGATCCAGAACAGAACACTTCATATTAGTGATGAAGAGGGCAAAATGTGGGAAGAGAATTTTTTTACCCTGTGGAAGCAAAAGATCTTATAGTTATATACATCAATGTCAACAAATCTAATAATTATTACATTGAGCAAAATCACCTTTGTCTGAAAGAGAAATGATTTTTGCACTCATGGGGTCAGGAGTGTGGAGAAGTCATTAAAAATAGTTCAATTAAGTTGGATGAGAATGAAACAACAGCACTTTGATGGGTGTTCCCAACTTGCCTCAGGTACCAAGACCCAGGATGACATTTGAAAGTAATAACAGTTAGAAATACTTGGCATTGTGAGCAGTCAATACATATAACAAGTTTAAGTTCCTGTAGGGAAAACCAGCACATGTTTAAGCTGATGAGGAAGGGGGAATTCCCTTTTCCCTGTACACTGATGTAATATCTGAGCCTGTAGGCCTAGTGCCTCCAAATTCTCAATGTCATAAAACATTGAAATTGAATGGGAAGACCTAGAAAATTTAGTAACTTCCATCCTACCTCCATGCACTGAAGTAAATATCAATTTAGTTTGTGCTTAGTGGTTCAATTCAACTCAGCAATCCTACCTTATAGTAAATATAGATAAATATAGATAAATATAGATGTATACAAGAGATAGAGATAGAGATAGAGATAGAGATAGAGATAGAGATAGAGATAGAGATAGAGATAGAGAGAGAGAGATAGAGATAGAGATAGAGATAGAGATAGAGATAGAGATAGAGATAGAGTGTGTTCTGTCTTCTATGTTTTCTTGTACATCTTCATCCCATCTCATCCATACCAATGAGATAGACACTGAAGAGCCAAAAAATAATTATGTGTGCCCTCATCCTCTTATCCCTTTCCTTATACTTCACTGGCAGGCACCAGGGATGTATGAAAATAAAAATGCTCTTCAAAAAGTGTTTCACATCATTTTATTGCACATTTTAAGAGCTAGGTGAAAAAAAAATAGACTTAAACTTTCCTTCAAACCTTTTGTTCGTACTTTTATTTATTTTTAAAAATATATATATTTTATTGATTTTTTACAGAGAGGAAGGGAGAGGGAGAGAGAGTTAGAAACGTCGATGAGAGAGAAACATCGACCAGCTGCCTCTTGCACACCCCCTACCGGGGATGTGCCCGAAACCAATGCACATGCTCTTGACCAGAATTGAACCTGGGACCTTTCAGTCCACAGACCAACGCTCTACCACTGAGCCAAACCGGTTTCAGCTTGTTCGTACTTTTAATTCTCCCTCCATTCTGAGTCCCTCCTCTGTGGCCAGTAGCTCTCTTATAGCACATTCACGTTATATTAGAATAATACATTTAAATGTTGTCTCCACATATATACCAAGACAAGGACTTTGTCTGACTTGAGTTTATATCTCTTATGCTTATCTCAACACCCGGCACATAATGGGTGCACAATAAATGTTTGCTGTTCTGAACAAGTTCATTGACAAGTTGGAAATTGAGACATACAAAGATGAGAATGTCATCAGAATGTTCTGCCTGTTCTGTTTTACTTACCTAAGTCCTCTTTCCCCATCTAGATTTAAAAGTGCTTGATGGTTGAAATTGCTTTATTCAACATTTTCCTTCCCTATTTCTCACCAATGGTAGTACAGTGTCTTTCTAGAAATTGAAGAAATCTGGATGTTGCAATTTTTCATTTGGGCAACATAATTGTAAACTTTCCCACCAATCAAAGATGAATAATTTTATTTCCCTAAAGCAAATATTTTGCATTGCATAATGACATACACTGTTTAAGACTCTTTCTCACCCAATGGCCCAAATCTTCATTCACACTCATTTTTTAAAAAATTTCAATAGGTTTCCAGAAACAACTGCCTATGTTCCCTTCTGGGATATAGCAAAGTCTTTAAGGCAGTTTGAAGCTGCCAATGTGTGTACGGAACAAGCTCTTTAGAATAGAAAAAGTTAGAAATAGAAATTCAATGAGCTGAGTTGAATCAACATTTCTAACTTTTATGTCTGCAAAGCACTTCATAAGAATTCATATATTTCCTTTGGTTGCAGGTGGATTTCCTTCTCTCAAATTAGCGTTACAAGCCAGTACTTTAACAGGCAAGGAAAAGGCTAGAAACTCAGCAGCCAGAATAAATAACAGCAAGGAGTATCTCAGGGGGAAGTAAAAGATGACAACTCTGTGGCCTCCAATAAGCTTGTTAACAGGCTATAGCGCAAGCAGGTGGCAGTCTCACAGGAAACATTTATTGTCAGATGCACATCCCCAAATTCAAGGCTAACCATTTTCATCCCTAGTTATATCCCAGAGGGCAGGAAGCAGGTTTAAAACAGCCCTGAATACCAATGTTTATAATACAAATTTTATGTATGCTTAAATTGTTTAGAAATAGATTTGGTTATTCTTCTGTTGTTCTGCTACAGGTATAAACAAATATAATATGAGTATAATTCCCAGGGAAATATTCTGGTCATTTATAAGAACATATTGGTCTTATTTTGTCTAAAAGTATAATACATCTTCAAACATACAGCTAAATTATAGAAAATCATAAATATATCTTTGTTCCTCCATCAAGATTAAATAGATAGAAATCTCTTATATTTTTCAATATTTTTTGTTAAGTGCTATAGATACAGCTTTAGCTATTCCATCCCTCTTCTTACCCCACTGCCTGAAGTTGATTTGTATTCTTCTGTATGTTTTTAAATTTAGCAACATATGCCTTTTCCATAAAGAAGTCGTATGATTTTATTTTGTTTTCACTTTTTATATAAATTATGTAATGATGCATATTGTGTGCCTTGCTTACTCCTTTCATTCAATATTTTGTTCTTTAGATTTATCCATGCTA
The DNA here is from genome assembly GCF_014108245.1 of Pipistrellus kuhlii. Taxonomy (NCBI): domain Eukaryota; kingdom Metazoa; phylum Chordata; class Mammalia; order Chiroptera; family Vespertilionidae; genus Pipistrellus; species Pipistrellus kuhlii. The sequence goes on from NW_023425471.1 coordinate 2,630,953, forward strand.
ATATATATACAGACATAGTCCATGTATTTTCACTGTTGTATGATATATATCATTTGAATACTACGGTTATCCATTATTCTATTGAGGGATAGAGTTAGATTATTTCCAATGTACTTGTCTTCTTGTATACAGGTATAAACACTTCCAGAATGGCATTGTCCAGTTCATGTTGTTATGTTTACCTGCATCTTTATTAAATACTAGGGGCCTGGTGCACAAAATTAATGCACGGGAGGGGGGGTGTCCCTCAGCCCAGCCTGCACCCTCTCCAATCCGACTGCCCATTTAGGCCTGATCCCATGGGACATCCCTCTCACAATCCAAGACTTCTGGCTCCCAATCGCTCACCTGCCTGCCTGCCTGATTGCCCCTAACTGCTTCTGCCTGCCAGCCTGATCATCCCTTAACCACTCGCCTAACTGTTCTCTTATTAGCCCAATTGCCCCTACCTGCCCTCTCCTGCAGGGCTGGTCCCCCCAATTGCCCTCCCCTGCAGGCCTGGTTGCCCACAACTGCCCTCCTCTGCCAGCCAAGTCACCCCTAACTTCCATCCCTTGCAGGCCTAATCCCTCCCAACCGCCCTCCCCAGCTGGCCTAATTACCCATAACTGCCCTCCCCTGCTGGCCATCTTGTGTCCACATGGGGGTGGCCATCTTGTGTGTTGGACTGATGGTCAATTTGCAATTATCTCTTTATTATATAGGATTGTAAAAGTGGTTCCCAAAGAAGTAAACCAATTTATAGTCTACACCAATCCTCTGAGTTCCTATTTCTCTATGTCCAACTTCTGCCAACATTTGGTGCTTTCAGAGTTGAGTAATATTTGCCAATCTGAGAATGGTGCAATAATATTTCATTTTTTATTTAAATTTGCATTCCCCTATTATACATGAGGCTGAGGAATTTTCCATATAGATTATTAGCCATGGAAAATTTCTCTTCTCTGGTTGCACCTGCAAGCTACCTATCCTGAGGTGAGCAGCACCGAGCAGGCAGCGCGTTCCATCAGTCTGTAGTATGTCCTTGAAGAAAGAGGAGAATATCAAAATGTGGAGGGATTGACAGTAATTTATACCTCATTGGAATTTTATGATATTTCACTTTGTGATATTTCACTCTGCATACTACAGGATATCATTAAGGGTTTTGTGTGTGTGTGTGTTTTGTTTTGTTTTTTGTTAAGGCTCACCTAAGGATATTTTCCCATTGATTTTTCTTTTGTTTGTTTAGAGAAAGTGGAAGAAAGGGAGAGGGAAACAGAGAGAGACAGAGAGAAACAGCAATATGAGAGAGAGACATCTATTGGTTGCCTCTTGCACAGGCCCCGAACTGGGCCAGGGATTGAGTCTGAAACTGAGTTACGAGGTACATGCCCTTGACTGGGAATCAAACCCAAGACCCTTCAGTCTTTGGGCCAACGCTCTACCCACTGAGAAAACTGGCCAGGGCTACCAAGTTTTTAAAAATCAAAACAAGACCATACCAGTAGAATCTTTATAAGGCTTTGTAACAAAATGGTGTAAAATCCCATTGTGTTTGCCACAGAATTTTCTGGTTGTCTGTAACAAAGTACTTAAAATAGTTATATACTTAAAGATGAGTTATATGTTTTTCCTTTGTAAGAAGGCCAATGCCCTCATTATCTGGCAAAGAATGGAAGTTTTGCATGATGACAAGTGGCTCTCAGTAGTTGGCTATTTAGCAGACTTAAAGTTAATGTACTAAAGTGTCTCTTCAAGGTACATGATAATATTTTTAGCAAAGTGTGCAAACATAACTGATTTTTAAAGAGATATTTTATGGAGACAGTATTTTCAAAATAAATGGAAAACTTTAAAGTGTTTTGCAATTTTGTTATAAGTATATTAAGTATATCGTTTTTAAAAATATTATCATAAATATATATAGAGAGAAAGCCTTGAAATTAAATATTCTAAATTGAAAAATATATTTCAAAAGCAAAGACTTACTGGCTTTTAAACCCATTAAAACATATTTAAATGTGAAAGTTTCATAAGCTATCAAGAACAACTGATTTGTATCATAGAAAATAGAATAAATATCCAAATTTCAACAAAAACTGTGGCATAAATGGTGAATAGAACTTTTTAAAATGATAGTCATGAATCAGAAGCAGTTAGCAATGAAGCTCCTCTTATAAAATGCAGTGACGGATTTCAGAGAGCAGAAGCTGTGCCCACCACCCTCTGCAGCTAAAGACCTAAAAGGTGATTTTTCATGGTTGTAACAGCAGTACAATAAGCTAAGCTGCTGTAATTGTGTTAGGTTCAGTTCCACCAGGATAAGAGAAGTCATTCCTGCCTTTCATGCAACTGTAAATAAGTTTGCCAATGGCTACACACCAGCCCACCTACTGGTCTGCCAAATATGGAGGGATGTCTACACTCCACACAACCTATCAACAGTGAGGACTGGGGACATGTCATTTATTAATAGCCCCCTGTGGTGATAAATGGGAGGCTGAACAGAAGAAGGAAAATCCAATTTCACAGATATTTCTCTCAGATAGAATTTTTTCAAACACTTTTCCTTGTATTTCATCAACTACTTGATCTATCACCAAATATTATTTGGAAAATGAAAGGCCCATGTGGAAATATTTTTTTAAATACTTGTTATTTTACAGTACATTGGACTGTTTTTCAAATTCTTGACCAAGCACGATGTTAGAAATGATGATGTCACTTCTATGAGGTGTTTCTCCTGGGAAAATGTTCTATTTGGTGCTGCATCCCACAGATGCATTTTTATTATTATCCCACAGGCTATGCACTAATTGGCTCCCACACAAATTTCCTAGCTCTAATTTCATTTTGTTGATTAATGATTCCAACTTTCAATTTAATTATCAAATTTGTTGATATGAGAACTTAAAAACATACAGTAGAATGTATAAAAATTCTTTTTATTTATTTACTTATTTAATTTCTCTATTAATTAAGGTATTACATATGTGTCCTTATTCCCCATTACCCCCCACCCCTACTCATGCCCTCACCCTCCTGGTGTCTGTGTCCACTGGCTATGCTTATATGCATGCATACAAGTCCTTTGGTTGATTTCTTCCCCTTACCCCCACCCTCCCTACCTTCCCTCTGAAGTTTAGTATCAACCATATGCTGAAGATTGTCAACCTTTATAAGATAGTTATTAGAACTTACAGTCCTAATATTGTAAGTTTCTAATACTTTAACTTTATTGGATTTCCTAATACACAACCTCTACTCCATCCTCTCCACCACTTAAAAAAAGGATTTTGTGTCATCTATTAATTTAGAAAAGAATATTTGATTTTAAAGTTATATTTTTAACATTTAATTGGTCCTTAAAATAATCAAAGATAAATGTTCATTAAAAACAAAGGCCTAAATTAAAGGACAGGTACACTTCTGTCACTTTCTTTAGTCAAGTATAGTATTGTACTGGGATAACCCTATATTTACAATACTATACTATACTATACTATACTATACTATACTATACTATAAACCTACTAGTATAAATCTATACTACTATACTATACTATATGGACCCATAGAGGATCTATATATTAGTTAAAATAATGACAGCTACTGAAACAAATAAATGATCAAAGTCATAAAAATTAGGCATTTATTTTTTACTACATATAGTCCAGTCAGTGGCCAGAAGGAAACATAGGACAATGGTATAATTTTTAGGAAAGTGATTTTTATAGGGACACACCTCGATTCAAAACCTCAACTCTACCAATTAATAAGTGTGCAACCTTTGGCACATTACTTAAACATTCTGTGCCACAGATTGGGAAAGACTAAGGAGATACAACTAAACTGAATGTGAGATCCAGGACAGGAAAAAGGACATTAGTGGGGAATCTAGAGAATGTCACAAAATAGCTATAGGTTAGTTAATAATACTATGTCAATATTAATTTCCTAGTTTTAAACATCATACCATAACTCTGCAAGATGTAATCATAGAAGAAGCTAAACAAAGGCTTTATTTGGGAACTCTCCATACTCTTTTAGGAATTCTTCTTTATGTGCAAAATTATTTAAAGTAAAAAGTTTTAAAATAATATTTAAAAGACTTTTTCGTGTAGTGGCATTTTGTCTGACACTGGCATTGTAATGTGATAGAATGTTGTGGGCATGTTACCTAACTTATAATTGTCGTTGCTGTCTAATTATTGGTTAGTTCACAACAAGTGGCCTCAGTGAAACTGGAATTTCAGGACAACATTGTATAGTAAATATAGGGTTATCCCAGTACAATTCAGATTGTTCTGGTAGGAAAAACTGGAAATGGAAAAAGTCCAACAGCAAACAGTATCCTTGGGGGAAAATTATTTGCTTCTTTTCTAAGCTTTGCAACTCTTAATCCTCAGGCATGGAGAAATCTTCATACTATACGAAGAAAGAAGGATGGACAACAAAATGTTTTGGAAGAAATGATGGAAAATCCTATTACTCACAATCCCCCAAATGAAAGAGGATACAGAGGACATCTGTTTTCTTCACAGCAGGGATTAGATTTGCATTTGATATCATCATGATTCTATTATAACTAGAGGCCTGGTGCACAGATTCGTGCACCAGTGGGGTTCCTCAGCCTGGCCTGTGCCCTCTTGCAATCCAGGACCCCCTCAGGGGATGTCACAGAGCTGGTTTCAGCCCAATCCTCACAGGCCAGGCCAAGGGACCCCAACAGTGTATGAATCCATGCACTGGGCCTCTAGTATGCATATATTGTAAGATCTTTGGTTAATCTCTTCCTGCCCTCCCACCTCCCCCTTCCCTCTGAGATTCATCAGTCTGTTCCATATTTCTATGCCTGTGCATTGAGCGTCTGCCCCTGGTAGTCAGTGCACATCATAGCTACCAGCCAGTCAGCTGGTCAACAGATTGCTTAGGCTTTTATATATATATAGCTTAACAATTGCAAAGGGGATTAAAAGCTTCTATTCACCATGCAGACATTTTGAAAGGCAGTGCCATATTCAAAATTGAAGCTACTTGACTGGGTGGTGATATATAGTCATTTTCCCCTTCTCCAGTATGCTGTCTGCCTTGCTTGTCCTAAATACCTGGGCTCTGGAGTGCTGCATGAGCTTCTCTGGTGTGATGGAAAGGGAGAGGCAAAAGGAGATAATTGCTTTCTCTCTCCTTTCAACAGAGAGACAGATCTATTCTCTGCTGTTGTCCATGTGATGCCTCCCCGTGGTGTTTTGCTTTGATGCAAGTTTCACCTGGCAGCATAGAAAAGACTCCAGGGAGGTTGGGATTTATCAGCACAAAATGAATTGACATGAAGGTTGAGTAAAGAGAGAGGGGTTGCAGTTAGAATACAAATCCAGGCTGCGACTTAACTGCTTCTTTAGACCTCAGGAGTTTTTCTTCCTCTTCTGACACTGGAAAATGAAGGAAGCATTTCCTGCCTAGCTTGTTTCCACTTGGAGTGAGTGATGCTTTCCAACCCTAGGAATTGCCTTGAAATCAGTTGTTTGGTTTATCTGTGCCTCAGTTTCTTAATCTAGAAAGTGTGGATGGCAAGAGGACATAGGCCTGTCAGGAGAGATAAATGAGTTCACATCTATAGAGAGCTTAGTGCCAGGCACCTTGGAGTGCTCAATTAACATTAGCTGTTGTTGTTCATAATGTCATCATTACAATTATTTCCCTCAGAGTCTATGTGGGAAGATTCTGAAGTGAAATGAATAGAGGTTTTGCAGTCAGAACACATGGATCTGAGCAATTTGGGGGAACCCAAGTCTCAGTGGCCTTAACTGTAAAGGAATAAGACTGTCTTACTAGTACTTTAGAGGTGTTTATGAGGTTTACATGAGAAAAATGACACATGGCTCAATATAAAATAAGCGTTTTTTTATTAACATTAAACCAGTGACCAGCAGGACTTAGTGATTTTCTGAATGTATTCACCTCAAAGGCCACATTTGTAGCCATTGGTCCTTTTTGTGATGAATGAGTAGATGGCCTTAGATATACCCTGGAAAGCTGGAAGTGGAAGAACCTTGGAAATAATAAGTATAAAAAATTTGGCTCTCAATAGTTGTACTGTTGATCTTTGGCTCTGTTGACTAATGAGTTTGTTGACCACTGGTATAGACCATATGCTTAAGAATTATCCCACCCAAGGGGTATAGGAACTAGGTATCTATACACCAACCCCTGAAGCTGCTTCAGTAGTGGAAATGTGCGTTGTCTATTTCTCCCATATTTCTAGTCTGCTCTGCAGAAGAATAGAGTTTCATCAGTCAGAGAAGGCTGTTAGTTGGAAGTCCATAATGGTAAATTCCAAGGTATATGGGTAAGACAGCATATGCTAAACATTCTTCACATATATACCAGAAGAATCATTCTGGAACTTAATCAGACTTTTTTCTCATGAGTTTTCCATTATCTTTAAGACAAAAGCCAAGTTCTATAAGGTGGTATTTAAGACACTTCATGTTTGAGCCCTATCCATTCCACTGACCTGAATCCTTTATATCAAACAGAATTGGATTTTATAACTCTAGGTTTCACATCTGACTTGCCTCTAGAGCAGTAACTTTCAACTTGGATGCACATTGAAATTACCTAGGGTGCTTTAAAGCAATACTTTTCAGAGGTGATGTAACTGACCCGGGGCATGGCCTGGACACTAGCATTATTTATTTATTTATTTATAATTTTTTTATTGTTTAAAGTATCACATATAGTAGTACATATATTTCCTTTTTTTCCCCATTGACCAACCAAAGGACTTGTATGCATGCATATAAGCACAACCAATGGATACAAACACTGGGCGGGGGGGCGGGGGATGAGGATAATAACAGGTGGTAGGGGAGGCTGGGGAAAGGTCAATGGGACGTTAGTATTCTTTATAGTTACTCTGGTGATTCTGAGGTGCCGCTAAAGTTGAGAAACAAAGTGTTAGGATGTTGTTAGCTGGGGACCAAACTGTCTTATTCATCGTTGTATTCTCCCCATAATTTTCCACAGAGTGAATCCCATAATAGAGGCTCCACTGATGTTTGTTGAATTAATATAATAAAGAGAGTAAGAGAGGAAAGACTTGTGTTAAAAGGGACAAAGCTTAGAATCAACATTTGTTGAGCATCTACTATGATTATTAGCATTTTACATGTTTTAGTGGTTTTGTTGCAAGAACCTTCTGTGACGTAGGTATTCCGTTTTACTTTTTTTCAGAAAAGGAGGCTGACATTCAGAAAAGTTAAGCTGACTCATATAAGGTCAAAGAGCAGAATCATGACTCAAACTTTGACTGCCCTTACTCCAAAACCAGGTCCTTTTCAATACAAGATCCTGTCTCAACTAAAAAATTAAAAGTATTCAACCAATGTCACCCCACTAAATTTAATTAAAAAAATAAGTAAATAAAAAAGTGGGAATCCCATAAGAGTATGATTCTTCTCCTGTTACAAGAATTTGAAAGGGTTTCTGAGGAGACTCCTGGAAGCAGCAGAAGGCCCTCAAGGTTTTGGTACCACAAGATACTCCTATTGCTGAAACCGGTTTGGCTCAATGGATAGAGCGTCGGCTTGGGGACTGAAGGGTCCCGGGTTCGATTCTGGTCAAGGGCATGTACCTTGGTTGCGGGCATATCCCCAGTAGGGGTGTGCAAGAGGCAGCTGATCAATGACTCTCTCTCATTGATGTTTCTAACTCTCTATCTCTCTCCCTTCCTCTCTGTACAAAATCAATAAAATATATTAAAAAAAAAAAGATACTCCTATTGACTCACTACATACTCAAAGGTGGAGATTATACATTGACCATTAGTGTTAAAGTAGGCGATGGAGAATTAGAAACCACCAACTCCTACACAAGTCAATTCAGCATCACTGAGATATGACCATAGGATCTTCTTCAATGAGATCCAACTTTTCTTGTGCAATGGCTTTTGTGACTCGGGCCATGACAAATGCTGGGATTGCCCAGTAAGCAAGAGGGAGGGCAAATAACCCTATGGTTCAAGTCTATAAATCAGAAATAATATCAATAAATCATTACTAACCAGAAATAAATTTGCAATGATTGTCAGATAGGCTGTAGAGAGTGCCTAAATAAACAGGTGATATTTCTTTTTCTGAACATCAACAGTTTGAAAAGTAAAAACACGATGTAGACTGGTATGCCTCTAGCTCTTTTCATGTTAGAAAAGATAGTGAGAAAACAAAACTACTATTCCACAGACATGCAATTAAACTACAGAAGGTTTCCATCAGTCTTGGCATTAACGTTTCCCCCATCACATCCACAAAAGAATTCATATTAATGGATAGGGTTTGAATAGAATGGTGCAAGTCAAAAATATAAACTCCAAGTGCATTTATTGGGTTACAAGCCTCCAGCTACTGTTCAATACACTTTGTGAAGAAGCAAGCAGAGTGACAGCATGCTGCCTTTGATTTCCCAGATTTAAATATTGTGATGCACAAATGGAGACACTTTGGACAATATAAACACAACCTGTCTATTAACTGATACTAGAAAACACTGCTAAACCTTTTAAATATAAAGATTTCTCCCCACTTACACTCCTAAGTTTTATCCCTATGAAGTCTAGGAAACAAAGATTTGACAAGTCTGACAGGGACTCAGAAATGCTACATTCCATCTCTAAATTTCAGTGTCTCCTGACCTGCTGACAACCTTTTGATGATGTGTGAAGTGCCAAACTGAAATGCATGGTGGATTTTACAAATGCAATGATGCTCACAATTTTGCTCATTTTCAGTGTAATAGATGTATGTCTGTGAGCTATAATACCAACTTGATTTGTATGTGTAATTCAATAATTTTGTATTTCCGAAAGACCGATATAAAGCTTCATGTTACAACACTGTCATTATTTCAATGAAATGAGAAATATAACAATTTAAAAAGTCAACATATGGCCAAGAAAATGATGGCTTTCAGGTTAATGCGTTACCATGTATTTTATGTCAGCATTAATTTGTCCATCAGAAAATCCTCACATCCAAGGTTAATCATCTTGTGCTTGCTGGACCACTATGTATTACAAAACCCAAAACCTTTCAGGAAGGGTAATCAATAAATGTTGGGCTCCCTAATCAGTCTTTCTGTGAAGACCAAACTTGACCCATGTCTATAGTTATAGCTATTTATGATGCCAAAATCAAAAGACAAGAATGCTGTAAACAAGCTGTTGAGTTTCTCCCAGCACAAATGGAACACAAAAAATACTTATCAGAATAGATATGAATAAATCACTCTCCCAACTGCCTCAGGTAGGCAAGCCAAAAGTTGTTTTACCTTCCAGTATGGAGATATATGTTACTGTTTTTCCCTATTTTCTCAATCTCTATTTTTAATTTACGTTTTCACTAAAAAATATTCTTAGTGTTAGAATCCTTAGTAGATAGGATTTTGAGCCAATTTTTTAAAAATTACATTTCAGAAGAAAATGTGAGTATGTATATAAAAGTCACTTTGTTCATTTGTGACACTACTTTTTTTTAAATATATTTTTATTGATTTTACACAGAGAGGAATTGAGAGGGATAGAGAGTTAGAAACGTCGATGAGAGAGAAACATCGACCAGCTGCCTCTTGCACAACCCCCACCGGCGATGTGCCCGCAACCAAGGTACATGCCCTTGACCGGAATCGAACCCGGGACCTTTCAGTCCGCAGACTGATGCTCTACCACTGAGCCAAACCGGTTTCGGCTTTTTGTGACACTACTTAAGAAATTTATTTTTTGAGAGAAATACATTGATTTATTTTTCCACTTATTTGTGCATTCATTGGTTGATTCTTATATGTGCCCAGACGAGGGATTGAGTCTGCAACATTAGCATATCGGGACAACACTCTAACCAACTGAGTTACCCAGCCATTCGTGACACTGTTTAAATAGATAAATTTATGTTTCTGGCCCAATAGATTCCAGAGAAAGAAAATGGAAGACTCAAGACTGATGACCGGGAACACTCAAACTCAGCAAGAAAATGAAAAACTGTAATCAGTAAAGTATTCATAAAAAGAGGTTGGGAAGCAAGGGAAGATGTTCTTTGGATCTTACTATCCTACCTGGGAGTGCTGTGGAGAGGACAGAACCCTGTTGCCCAAGGACTCACATCTTCACACTCCTTGCTTTCCCTCCAACTCTTGCACTCTCCCTTACCTGGTGAACTTTCCCTTAGTCTGGTTGGCAAGAAACCTAGCTCTATCTTATCACTATTTTTCATCTGTGCTCAGAGTCCCCTCTGGACTTAAGGTTAGGAAACTCATATTTTTCCCGTCCCCATATTGTAACATCCCTTGTCATATGATGTAGCTGCCCACATGGTCAAGAAGGTAGAAGAGGATAAGAAACATACATTAAAAAGAAGGGGGGAGACTGGGAGCCCAGAGCATAATTGCCTCTGGTAAGTCCTACTCATGGATGTAACTACATCCAGGTTCCACGCTAAATCTATGAGATTCACTGGATACCAAGTCTTTCTCTGGGCATGTACTTGGTAGTGAGAAAAGGATGTCCCTTGTAAAATTTTATTTATAGATTTATTTGCTTATTGCTTTTTACTGAGGTGTAACACATACAGTAAGCTGTGTAAAGTACACAAAAATGTACTGTTCAAAAGAGTTTTATCAATGCATACACTGTGTGAACAGCACCCAGATCAAGATCTGGCTGGGACACTTCCAGCACCACAGGGGGCTCCTTCATGTCCCTTCCTGTCAATAGCCTCCTTCCTCCCCACACCTCACAGCACTAACCACTATTCTGCCTTCTATCACCATTGCTTGTTTTGATCTCTTCTTTAATATCATGTACAGTATGCACCCTCTTATCTGGCTTCTTTCATTCACCACAATGTGTGGGAGACTTCTCCATGTTGTAGCATATATCAGCCATTCATTCTTTTTTATTGCTGGGGAGTATTCTATTGTATAAATATTCCACAATTTATTTTCCATTATACTCTTGGTGGACACTTGTGTTGTTTCCAAGTTGATATTATTATGAATGAAGCTGCTATGAACATCTCTGGCCATGATTCTTTGATAAGCATAAAGCACTTGTTTTTCTGAGGTATATGTCTGGGAGTATAGAATTGCTGATTCATAGAATAGGCATTTGTTTAGGTTCAGTAAATACTAAAGAGAAGTTCAGGTACCCCTTGTAGCAATAGGTTAAAGCTCTTTACAAACTTCTGAGTCATTTGACTTCATAATGTTATTGCCAACAGTAAAGACTTGGTTATTGAGAAACCTATTGAATAGAAGCCAGGCAAGAGTATCATGCATGCTTCTTTTAGAAAGTAAGCCATGTTTATTTCCCACAATGGTATGTACCTATAGGTTCCTCCCCAAGGAGAAAAATTAGAATCTTCAACATTGGGTATTTCATCCTCCCCGAATTTCAATCTAATCATGCCATTTGTCAAGCTTGCAAACAAGTTTCAACTACTTGTTCACCAATATATTTAATTAGATGCCCAGTGCACAGATTTGTGCACCAGTTGTGTCCCTTGGCCTGGCCTGTAGGGATTGGTCCAAAACTGGCTCTCTGACATCATCCGAGAGGTACTGGTTTGCAAGAGGGTGGCTCTCAGGTGATGCACACCGGAATTGGGCTCCCTCCTCTCTGGTTCAGGTGCGTTAGCCAAGAACTGCAGCTGCCAAGTCACCACAGCTCGGCAGCTCTTGCATTGAGCATCTGCCCCCTGATGGTCAGTGCACATCATAGCTATTGGATGGAGTGTCTATCCTTGGTGGTCATTGAGCGTCATAGCTACCAGCTAGTCTGCTGCTTGCTAAGACTTTTATATATATATATATATATATATTAGCTGTTCCTATTTTCATTGCTCAATTCTGTGTGTGTGTGTGTGTGTGTGTGTATACACACACACACATATATATACACTAGTGGCCTGGTGCATGAAATTTATGAGTGGGTACAGTTCCTAGACCTGACCTGTGATCAGCACCATCTTCCCTGGCTGCTGGCAGCCGGCCCCACCCCCAGCTGTCACCCACCCCTGGTTCCCATTTGCCATTGGGCAATCAAAGCCTACTGGCTGAGGGGAGGAACCAAGAGGTAGTTAGTGTGCTTCATAGCGACTGGTCAAGTGGTCATTCTGATTGTTCTGCCATTCTGTCAATATGCATATTACTCTTTTAATATGTAGATATACAGTCCCTAAAATAATGCATATATACACTTTGAATAACTGTAAAGGCAGTATTTATTAAAATACATTTTATTTTCACCCAGTTGATGTGGCTCAGTGGTTGAGCATTGACCTATGAACCAGGAGGTCACGGTTTGATTCCTGGTCAGGGCACATGCCTGGGTTTCAGGCTCGGTTTCCAGTAGGGGGCATGCAGGAGGCAGCAGATCTATGATTCTCTCTCACCATATAAAGGTTTGTGATTCCAAGAGAAGTAAAAGCTTGGGCATAAACTGTGCATCTATGGATGAGGATGGGTGGGGAAAGGGAAGAGGGTGGGGTGGGAACCTTGTGGAGGGGAGCAATGGAGTGTGGGGGGGGAGAGGAACATCTGTAATAATATGAACAATAAAGATTAAAAAAAAAAAAGAATGCTTAAGTGGAAATAGCTGGCGATAAAGACAGAAGGGGATTAGGGTTGGAGAGTCTTATGGGCCATTCAAGTGATTTGAACTTTGGTCCATAAGCTTCATACAGCCAGTAGAATGTTTTAAGCAAAATATAACAGCTTCAAATTTGTTTATTAAAAAGGTCAATTCAGTAGCAAATGAGAGTGTTGACAGCAGTCAGGAGAAACCATTAGGAGGTTGTTGAAATAGTAATAATAATAAACCTGCTGACATGGATTAGTTCCTGAGTGCCAGACCACTGTGCTATACTCCACAGCTAAGAGTATATTCTTTATTCCTGTGAGAAAATAAATTATCTACCTTTAATATATGAGGTAAATGAAGTATAGAGAAGTAAATTAACTTGAACTAGTAAATGGTAGAAACAAAATTAAGACTCAAGCTATCTGACTCCAAATCCCATGTTCCTAATCACTATCTGAGTAGAATTTTGATAAAATGAATTCAATTTCTGTCATTTAAATTTGTATGCTGTGATCATCTGTCCAATATGGACTGACTATGGGCTCTTTATAACACATTGAATGTTTGCTTCTACTTATATTTAGCCTATAATTCTATCTAGCTTTGGCCACACTACCTTCCAAGAATATAATTATCACAGTTACTGTATTTCCTCCAAATACATAACTCTGTCATTCAACAGGTTTAATTTGCATAGTTTAATTCATGCTCAAATAAAATCAACTCAAACTCTCCGGATCTATTTATGTAACTTTATCGGCCTTCCCAGTGTGGGAAAACTTTCTAATTGGGTATCAGTAGAGAACTTAATGAGCCTGCTGCTTATTCTCTCTTCCAGGCCATTAATGAAGACTTGAAATAAAATTTTCTGTCTTTTGTGCTATCATGTGTTACAAATTAATGCAATCCTCAGAATGCTAGGAGATTCTATTTTTATTAAGAAATGTCAGTAGAAATGCTAATTAAGCATGCCTGTAAAAGATTACTAAACCTAATACATATTGATCACGTCATATGGATTATTCTTATTAATAAATCATATCAATCATCCTTACATAATCTAAAATTCCTAACACACTATATATGTGAAAATTGAGAAATCATTCCCAATTCAGTCTATTTTTCATCTATAATTTATTATGATTAATTACTATTATTTTTCAGATAAAGGAAAGTTTCCATGTTATAGAACAAAACATTAATAATAAACAAAATGGAGGAGAAAGAAAATTAGATAGAAATATTGAAATCTTTATGGAATATTAAATAAAATATTTTATAAATACATAATTCCATTCTCTGCTTCATGGTTGGTACCATAATCTGTTTATTTCATGTTGGTAGATATTTATTCTTCTTTTGTAACATCTTTTTTAATATGACACACACACCATACAATTCACCACTTTAATGTGTACAATTCAATAGTTTTTAGTATAGTTACAGAGTTGTGCAAGCATTGCCACAATTTTTAGAACATTTTCATCACTCCACGAAGACGCCTTTTAATTATAGCTTCCAATCCCAATACCCACATCCTCTTCAGCCTTATATACCCAGTTACTACTTTATGCCTCTATAAATGTGTCTATTCTTGACATTTTATATAAAATGGAATCATATATGTTCTTTTGGAAGGGATTTCTTTACTAAGCATATTGTTTTCAAGATCCATTCACTAAATTTTTTTATGGTCAAATAATATTCCATTGTATAGATGTGTCACTTTTTGTATATCCATTCATTAATTGAGAAATATTTGGGTAGTTTCCTCTTCTTGGCTGAAAGGGTGAAAGAGAATAAAACGAGACAGACAAAACGTATTGTGCTTTGCAGAAAGCTTGAAGCCTTGAGCGCTGCATAGTTCAGATAAGCAGAAGACACCTGGCATTGGGAGAAGCCAAGGATGGACCAGATCCTTATGTCAGCAGAACGGCTTACAGCCAGAAAACATTAATAAAAAACTTTTTCTCTCTTTAGTCTCCGTTGATTCCTTTTTTTGGACTCAACCTACCTGCACCCAGGTGCCTGAATACAAGTTATTTTGATACATTATGGCTTCATGTCATAGGTGTGCAACCCGGCCCGCTCTAAACCTTTCATTTGGTGCTGAAACCTGGGAAGGTTTAGTGAGGGATCCGGTAAGATTCGTTGCAGGGTTTCAGCAACCGGGCACTTGGCACTCAGAGAGACCGTGATTGTCCAGCTCCTGAGCTCCCCTTGTGTCCAGGGAAGGCCCCCAGCCATGCTTCTGAATAACGTAACTGCTGCTGCACTCATGACACTTACTTGGGTCCTCCTAGCCTTCCTCTGGACCAGTCTGGGTCATGCCTGTGACTAGATAGTGGGCCTCTTTGCCTTACCTCCTCTTCTATCAACACCGTGCATAAATTAATGGGTAAGTGGCTTTAGTCTGTTTTCATTCCATACTATCCTATAATTTTGGGTTTGGAGCCAGGCTCCAGGCTGTTACTGTACAGCTGGCCCTCCAGAAATCCAGCGCTGGTCAGGACAAGTCCTCCGAAACCAGGTTCCCTTGCCCTGTGCCCCCTCTCTCGATGGGGATGCATATCACGGAGGGAGGGCTCTGTCCATTTGTGGTGAATGTTAGGGGAGACAAGGACACCTTTCTCCACCTTAACTTCACAGAGAACAGACCTTAAGCCACAGCCCGCCACCATGGGGAATTCGCAGTCGACCATCCCCTGCACCATAAGCCTGGGCTGTCTACCTAAGAATCTTCAGACCCTAGGGTTTGCGCAGGACTTATGCCCTAAGCAACTTATTTTTTTATTGCAATAGTGTCTGGCCTCAGTATAATTAGACAATGGGTCCCAATGGCCTGAAATCAGCACTTTTGATTTCCAAATCCTAACTGACCTTGACAATTTCTGCCACGGTAAGGGTAAGTGGTCTGAGGTCCCGTATATCCAGGATTTTTTTTTTTTACAGTCAGGACATGTCCTTCTCTCTGTAACACATGCTCTGCCTCACAGATTTTCCTTCTTTACTCTAAGCCCTCAAGGAATAAACCCCCAAATGAGACCTTTTAAACTTGACCCTAAGGTCTTTAATAATAGAGAACCAAATTCAACAACAAAGGCGAGATCAGGCCAAGGTTGAGGCCCAGACAAAGGCCTTTCAGCTCCTAGCCATCGCTCTCCTGAACCCCAAGCAAAGTGCTGGTCCTTCAACCAAGGGTAAGTCAGGGGCTAAGCCTCCTCTGGGCCCATGCTTACAATACAACAAGAGAAGACGTTGGACCAAGTCCTGCCCAAACTTGAGACCCCTGCCTGGGCCCTGCCCAAGATGCGGAAGGGAAGGCCTCTGGAAATGAAATTGCAGTCTGGCCCCTCCAGGTCGGACCTCAGCAAGGCCGCCCTTTGGACCTGGTTTGGAGCTATCAGACCTTCTGGGACTGGCCACCAAGGACTGAAGCTGCCCAGGCCCTGACAGGGCCCCACAGACTTACATCACCAGGACAGAGAGCCTCAGGTAACCATTGTGGTGGCAGGTGAGCTGATCTCCTTTTTAATTGACTCTGGGGCCATTTATTCTGCCCTCTCTGAATTCCCTGGGATCTTTCTCCTGTCCCCAGTTTCTATTATGGGGGTTGACAGATTAGTCTCACCTGCATTAGCCACCTCCCCTCTACACTGCATCTTACTAAATAACCCCTTATCCACTCTTCTTGCCAAACGAGAACGGTACAGGCATCCTCTCATAAAGCCCGGTTGTCCCAAACGACAGTCACCTACTTCAGTTTCACTCCCATCCCACAAAACCATGCTGTTCCTTAGATTATAAAAGCCTGATCTCCATGACTGTCCCCTGCCCTAAACAAAAAATACTCTCTCATATTTGCTAAATACTCTCGCCTCTGAGTTCCCAACTTCAGTCTTCTTGCAAAGCTCCTCTATGACATGATATGGCAAAGGGCCTCCTCACTGAGCCTTCAAATCCCCAGGCCAGCATTCTCACTCCTTCAAAGATCTGAAAACTGCTCTGACCTCAGTACCTTCTCACACACACACCCTTTTCCCAAGAACAACTTTCTTTACTGCAAAACTACAAACAATTAACAGTCCAGCTACTATCAGAAGCTGAACTCATTATCATCCAAACCTTACAATGTTATCTCTAAGAAAAATATGGCAGTTGTAAATCCAAATGGCTAGAGGCCTGGGAACATGCTGCTGGGCCTGCTCTCCCCTCCCACCCCCCCACCTTTTCTCCAGCCTCATGTGCCTACATATAATTTTCCAAAGTCTTTGACAACTTAAAAGCTTTGGAGCATTGCTGGGTTAAATAATAAAGCTCTAAATATTTCAACAAGTTTGAAGTTCACCTGATTTTAGCTTTTGTGATAGCAAATCTATAAAGTAAATTTTGAACTGTTAATATAATGCCCTGTGCTTTGTTAAAGACATATTTCTTAAAAGTAATAATGTTCCTAAATGTCAATCTAAGAAATGCTGGCTTTTTACTTTTTGGTTATGATTGGAAAATTAAGGTTTTCAAAAGTGAAGAATTCTAATTAAATTGAAATATTTTGTACGGTTTTAATAATAGAAGGCATGGACATGCATTTTTAAAGGAAAAAGAAAGTGAGTTAAAATTGTAAGAACATTTCTGAAAGTTATAGAAGGTTTGTAGGGAGAAAAGTTAAAAGGCAGTTCTATAAATGACACAGGCCAGTAAGCCAGAACAAGCAGAATAGGGAAACTGAAATAGTAAAACAGCAGTCCACAACCATCTAAAAAAAAGTCCTATCTTCCCTAAACCAAGCACACTTAAGAATAAATGATTTAAGAATAAACCTCATTTTGATATATTAGACTACAACCCTTCAAACTAATGTCTCCTTTCTTCCACGAGGCCATTTGTCATGACTTTTATTGTTCTAACTTTTGCCCCAGTAATATTAAAATGTATTTTAAAAGTTTGTCTCCATCAGCTTATAAGCCCTACTTGTACTCAGGAAATACCACCACTAGATGACATCAAAATCTCCTTTTTTGTCAAGTCCTCATCATCCCTCTGACCCCCAGAGCAAGGACAATCGGCCAGATACAGGTGTAGAGATTCACCAAAGCAGAAAGTTCCAGAAGCCTAGCAGGGGACAAAACTGGGAAAATAAAAAACCTTGCCCCCAGGGTAACCTACTCACCAATTAGCCTTCCTGGAGAAAAATAGTAAATGACTGATAAATTATATACCCAGGCTTCCACATTCCTGAGCTTGTTAGTGACAATATTCCCCCACATGGCACAGACTACCAAGCATACTGGTTAATAATGCGGATTTTGTAATCAAAGAAAACACGATGATTTCAAGAGAAACATCAAAAGTGCTTTATTCAAAGTAATGTCCATCACTAGCTACACATTCCCCCCATCTTTTAGGCAATTTGTGGATAGTGTCCCAATAGAACTTTTCTTGTTTTGAAGCAAACCATCTAGAGACCCAATTTTCCACTTCTTCATACATTTTGAAGTGCTGCTCAGAAAGTATGTGTGCCATCGATCGGAACAAGTGGTGATCTGAAGGAGCAAGGTCTGGTGAATACAGCGGGTGGCTTAATAGTTCCCAGGCAAGATCTTTTAACATGTCTTCAACTAGTTTTTAAATGTGTGATGGTGTGTCATTATGAAGCAAAATTACTTTGCCATGTCTTCTGGAACATTCTGGTCATTTTACAATCAAAGTGTGGTTCACATTGATTGGTTGTTATCAGTAGTGATCAGTGTTAGCAGTTTCTTCTGGTTTTAGAAGCCCAACACATCTTCTTGATCCTTCCAATGCAGAGAGCATTGTCTTCTTTCCTAAGTGATTTGGCCTTGCAGTCGATGTTAACGGTTGACCTGGATCAACTCATGATTTTGCGCATTTGGGGTTCTCAAAATATATCCACTTTTCATCACTAGTCACAATTCAATGCATAAAAGACTTTCTTTCGTGCCATTGAAGCAACATTTTATTGATGAATTTTTGGTTTTCCATTTGTCTTTTGTTCAGTTGATGTGGCACCCATTTTCCTTCCTTTAAAATCTTTCCCATTGCTTGTAAATGATCAGAAATTGTTTTCTGAGCAACGTTTAATCTTTCTGCAAGTTGTTTTTGAATTTGACCTGCATCTTCATCCCATAATGCTTGTAATTGTTGGTCTTCAAATTTTTTCGGTTGTCCTGGATGTTCTTTGTTTTTCACATAGAAATCATCACTGTTAAAGCATTTAAACCAGCATTCACAAGTATTTTGAGATGGAGCATGTTCACCATAAGCTTTCCGAAGTATACATTAACTTTCAGCGGCACTTTTCTTCAAGATAATGTAATGAATTAAAACTTCCCACAAATGCTCATTTTTTTGGCAGGAAATTCGACATTTTTAAGCGTAAAAATATCTATGATGTTAACACCTTCAGAAAATTTGACATATGAAGTTTTGAAGCCTGCTGTCAATATAACAAAATAGCATACATATCTACATATCAAATCGCTTATATATCAACCTATGTGTAACTCCATCTATTGAAAAAAAAATTCGCATTAACTGGTACACCTGGTATCTCATCTAAACAGTGCAAGATATTTTTTAACTCATTACAGATCTCTGGCTCCAGGAAAATTTACAAGATTTCTCTTTAGATCACATGTATTTGTTTACCTTCATAGTGCTTCTGAATCTCACAGATCTCTTATATCCCTAAAATGGTCCCCCTACCAGTCCTAGACTATCTTTTAGCCAAAGAGGAAAGGATTTGTTTAATTGCTAACACCTCCTGCTGTTTTTATCTAAACTCTACAGGTAAAAAATAAATAAATAAAAATCACAATGCATTCTACAGAATATTCAATGGCACAAGGAGATCAGTCAGAACAGCATAGAACAGTCCATATGGTCCAGCCTACCAGCAGCTCTGTCCAAATTAACCTGGCTTTTACCCTTTTTGTGCCCCCAATACTGTTTCTTCTCCTTCTCCTCCTTGGGCCCTGTATTTTCAGGATGGTTGCCAAGTTTATACAAACAAGATTACAAGTCCTTGTTAACCAAACAGTAGGACCCTTTGTCCTTAACCAGGGAAAGGGACGCTACAGGCTTATACCCAGGAAATAATCTGAATTTACTCCTTAGGTGTCCACGACAGCCCCTCCCACACAAGGACCAGACAAAGAGAAACTGACTCCATCTTCTTCTTTTCCACTTTAAAACAGGAATGAAAGGGTTGAAGAGAATACAAAGGCAGACAAAACTTATTGTGCTTTGCAGATATCTTGCAGAAAGCTTGCAGCCTTGAGCACCACATAGCTTAGATGGCCAGAAGACACCTGGCATTTGGAGGAGCCAAGGACTTACCGGACCCTTATGTCAGCAGAACTGCTTACAGCCAGCAAGCATTAATAAAAACCTTTTTCTCCCTTCAGTCTCTGCTGAATCCTTTTTTGGACTCAGCCCACCTGCACCCAGATGCCTGAAATACAAGTTCTTTTAATACATGATGGCCTCATGTCATAGGTGTGTGACCCCAGCTCACTTCAAACCTTTCATCGGTTCTTATGAATAATGCTGCTATGAAAAGTTATTTTTTTGTATGGGTACATTTTAATTTCTCTCGGGAGTATATGTAGCAGTGGAATAGCTGAGTCAAATGGTCACCCTATGTTTAAATCTTTAAAAAAGACTACCACACTGTTTTCCCAGTGGCTGCACCATTTTACTTTCCCACCACAGTGTATAAAGTTTCCAATGTATCCACATCCAGGTCAACGCTTGTTATTACAACTTTTTAATTATACTGGGTACATCCTAGTGGGTGTGAGGTAGAATTTAATTGTGGTTTTGTTTTCCATTTCCCTAACAACTATTGATATTGAGTTTCTCTTCATGTGCTTCTTGGCCATTTGCATATCATCTAGAGAAATGTCTATTCAAATCCATTGCCCATTTTAAATTGGGTTGTCTTTTTATTATTGAGTTGTAAACATTATTTATATATTCCAGATATAAGACATGTGGTTTGTAAATATTTTCTTCCATTTCTGGATTATCTTTTGTCTTTCTTGATATTGCACTTTGAAGCACAAAAGTGTTTTTTTTTTTAACTTTAATGAAATCTAACTTATCTAGTTTGTCTTCTTTTGCTTGTGCTTTCAGTGTCATATCTGATAATCCATTAACAAATCCAAAATCACAAATATTTATTTCTATGTATTTGTCTAATAATGTTATGTTTACATATAGGTCTTTGACCCATATCTCATTGATTTTTTATATGGAATGATGTAGAGGTCCAACTTCATTCTGTTACATGTAGCATCCTTATCAAAAATAAATTTACCTACATACTGTATTTACTTTTTTTTTAGAGATCTGTTTTCACCATGTTAAGCTTCAGATTCTTAAAAATAATATTATATTGATTTCAGAAAGGAGGGGAGAGGGAGAGAGATAGAAACATCAATGATGAGAGAGGATCATGGATCAGCTGCCTCCTGCACGCCCCCCACTGGGGATCAAGCTCACAACCAGGTATGTGTCCTGACCAGGAATCAAACCATGACCTCCTGTGTCATAGGTCAACACTCAATGACTAAGCCACACCAACCAGGCTGTATTTACTTTTTAAAAATCCATTTTTCTCTTTTCCTTCTTTGCTTATAGCTCTTTATGGGAGGGAAGCATAATCATGATACATAACTCATCCCAGGGCAATCGTAACATTTCATTCCCTCAACCACAGTGATTGTTTCAGGGATAAGCATGTGACTCAAATAAACCCAATAGTGTCAATCAGAGTCAATATCTGGACTTGGTGGGAGCTACGGCATAAAAAAAACCCTTTTCCTTGGTGTTTGAACCTGGGATGTTGAAGACCTGGAATTTTTGGCTTCTGTATTTTCACCACAAGGACTCTGGGAATAAAGGCAACACAGAAAACAGCAGAGCCAAGTAGGAGAGATAAATTTAGTCCTAATGATATGGTTTGAAGCCCTGAGTAAGTCTTTTCCTGATGCCAGATCTCTGGACTTTTTAGTTAGATGACTAATATCTTTCTTCTTAGGCTTAACCTGCTTTGAGCTAAGTTTCCATATCTCACAGCAAAAAGAGCCCAAACTATTTCATAAGTCAAGTGGCTTTTGTATAAAACAAAGAAAAAAAATTCTATCCACCCCTCCCTCACTAAAATTATGCCAATAGGAAATTTACAGGGTTTCATATATTCATTAATGAAGAAAATACAGGCAGGGACCAGATGTATTCATAAAAGTGGACCACATATATCCCCAGAGTGAAATTTTGGTTTTCAATGCCAGGTTGTATTTGTGTATCTAGCGGAATATCTGACATATGATAGGCTCTTGATAAAGATATTAGATGGATGAATTAATTTAAAAAGTGTTCCCTCTGCTTCTAACCTCTCAACACAAAGATATTAATTTCATCCAGTTCTTACCAGGCCATGAACCTGTGTATGGTCCAGTGGCAATTAAACTCAAAGTGTACTTTTGGATATATTAGTCAGTTATTTCTACAAACAAACAACCACACTCACATATCTGTGAGTTGACTGTGTTTGGATGTTCTAGGTAGACTTCTAATAGGCTGTTTGGCTCCAAACTGTGGACCCAATCAGGCTTGCCTTGTTGTGGGATGGACTGTTTTCCCCAATCTGTCTCACCCATCAGCCTAGGCAGAAGAAGTAGCAAATCCACAAGAGAAGCTCTTTTCATGGTGACAGAAGAGACACAAGTGTACATGCCCTAACCTCAAGTATTCTTAAAAACTTGTGTCATGCATGCTAACATCTCATGGGCCAAAGTCAGTCACATGACTGACTTCAACATCAAGGGAGTAGGGAAATGTATTCCTTCAGTGGAGGTGGGGGAAAGGGAGAGTATCTTATGAACAGCAATTCTATAATAGTGTTGAGAATCCTTTTGACATCAAGGGTTAGATAATTCTTTCTCTTGATGAAAAAAACACACACACATTTGTTTGAAGTCAAATTGCTTTACTCACTTATTCATTTGTTTATGTATCAAAAAATTGTTGAAGATCAACTAATGCCGTGTGTGTGTGTGTGTGTGTGTGTGTGTGTGTGTGTGTGTGTGTAGGAGGGAATTGGGAATGCTAAAGGGACTTCTCAGAATAAATCTATGACTATATTCAGAAGTTGACCTTATTTCTCAAGATCAGCTCCAACACATCTAACACATCTAGTTCACCCTCTTCTGGACATACTGATGAACCTCTAGGAGAGATACAAGAAGAGATATGAATGAGGTAACAATATTCAACAAAGTATTCATTTATACATTTGAATTATCTCAGTGTTGACAAAGCACTACCTAAATTCCCAAACTAAGCCCTCATTGTGTTCAATTGTGCTACCGACATAATCCAGCATGGCTCTTTTGTACTCCACAAAATAAAAATCTTCCAGAAATCCACCCTCTTTCAAAGGAAAGCTGCAAGAGCAGATGCATGGTCTGGGATGGTTTCCAGGAGTTGACAGTTCTGAGTTGGCATCAGCTCCTGCTGCCACCACGAGAGGTCCACCTATATTGATTCAGTTGCCTGTATCCTCACATTTTAAGCAATGTTCATGCCTACTGAAGCCTAGAGATTTGGCTTATCCATTTAGCTACTCATCCCACAGATATCTTTTTGCCATGAAGGCTAGAGTATCTAAACTATGTGCCATTCAGTCCAGGAATGCTAAATCTGCCTTATACCTGCTCGTGAGGGCCAATGGTTAAAATGTCAGCATTTAAGAACCAACTGTTAAATATAGACTATATTCAAAATTAAATTATGTAAACTTAATTTATTTTAAAACAAAGGTTAATACTCAAAATTCAATACTTTCTAATTATTTTATTGTATTACCACAGTACCCCCTTATCTATAGTTTTATTTTCTGTGGATTCAATTATCCACAGTCAACCATGGTCTTGGAATATTAAATGAAAAATTCTAAAAATAAAGAATTCATAAGTTTTAAATGGCACACCATTCTGAGTAGCCTGATGAAATATTGCACCATCCTGCTCTGTCACACTCGGGACATGAATCATCTCTTTATCTAGTGTCTCCATGTTGCATATGTTCTCTACTTGTTACTTGGTACCATCTCAGTTATCAGATTGATTGTAATGGTATTGCAGTGTGTGTGCTCAAGGAACCCTTATTTTATTGTTACTATTCTTCTATTTTATTATTATTGTTAAATTCTTACTGTGCCTAATTTATAAATTAAACTTTATCGTTAAGTATGTATGTATTGGAAAAAAACATAGTATATATAGGGTTCGATAATATCTACAGTTTCAGGCATCCACTGGGGGTCTTGAAATATTTTCCCTATATAAAAGTGATCCATTTTATATTATTATGCTCTTGAGATCAATTATATATCTATTGTATTTGTATGGTAGAAATACCATATAATCATGTGCTCTGTACTCATCTCTTTCCAATTTTGCATTCAATGATGCTATATCAGTAGCTTAAAACCTGCCACAGTGGGAGTATTTACCCGTATTTTCCTGCGTATAAGACGACATTTGACACAAAAAAAAGTCAACCGAAAATCGGGGGTCATTCATTAAAAATTTAATTAAAAAAAGAACTGGTGTTGCCTCAGAAGTGGGGGGTAGTCTTATACAGCGAATATAGGCCTAAACCTATGTTTTAACTGTAAAATTAGGGGGTTGTCTTATACGCTGGAAAATACAGTATACCATGGAAATAAACAAATGTTACAAACCAGAAAAACATTTTCCCCCTAGAGAACTGGTTGTTCAATGTTTACAAGCACATTACTAATGATCTCCGCTACTTTATTTAATAAAGGAATATTTACATTTTAAAAATGTTAACCCCTTTTAATCTTCATAGCAACCCTATGGGATAGGTACTACTGTTGGCTCCATTTTATTGAGGCACAGAGAGGTTAAGTGACTTATCTAAGCTCACAAAACTACTAGGCAGGCAGTATGAGTTCAGGCTCCATATTTTTTATCACCATCTGTGTAGCATTTCCTTTTCAGAAAACATACTATGTTCTAGGGAACACTCTACCTGCCCTCATAACTACAGCTTGAGCTGTTTTCATAATCTACAATCTCCTTACTATGTTCATCGCTGGTCCAGGACACACTCTGCTAGATGGTCTAAATCAACAGACTTCAAGGTCTAGTTTCAGGGGTGGTCACCTGGGTTCCTATAGGCCGTAGGATTCCCCCACATTCCTTCACTTCATCCTCTTTTCACCTCATGATGCCCATCTAATTTTCAACATTGCTACTTTCACTTACTAGCAGCGCAATACTGTAAAAATATTTAAAAACTGTTGGAATCTTAGTTTCTTCATCCATAAGCCGGGACCCACAGTGACTGGTAACATATACAGTAGCTCCCCCTTATCTGCAGGGGACACATTCCAAGACCACAATGGATGCCTGAAACTACAGATAGGAATGAACCCCATATAGGCTATGCTTTTTCCTATGCGTACATACCTGTGATAATTCTGAATATGACTATACATTAGGTACAGTAACAGATTAGCAATGCTAACTATGAATAAAATAGAACAAATATAATAATGTAGAGGGCCCCTTGGAAATGCACATGGATGACCTTTAAATTAATGTCAGCTGAGTCTAAGATAACTGGCATGGCTGTCCCCAGGAAACAGCCTCCCAAAATGTCGAGACATTTATCAGTACAGATTTCTTATCTTTATCCATGTGCTTGGAATGAGGAAGGAATAGGACCTTGACTTACCCAGGTCTTGATATGCTAAATCCCAGGAAGGAGGGAATGACTAGGACCTGGGCACCCCCAAAACTTCTTTGACCTTAAACCCCCCTCTGGAAATCAATAAATGCACTTGGTCTGTGGTGGGTGTTGACTGTCCCTCCATCAGAGTGACAGCCTCCACCCAGCACCCAGGTTTTGAATCTATGTCTGCCTCTTGTCTCTTTCTTTCTTTTATTTCTTAGTCCCCAGCTCCTCTCCCTTTCCATACAGGACACAGAAAAAGGAGAAGCACCCCACCGCATAATAATAAACTGTAATAAAAGTTATGTGAATGTAGTTCATTTTCTCTCACAAAATGTCTTATTGTTCTGCACATCCAGCATGAATACACTGGACAAAGGGGTGATTCCCATACCTAGCAGGACAGAGCAGGATGGCATGAGATTTCATGGTGCTACTCAAAAATGCATGTGATTTCAAACTTATAAATTATTTATTTATGGATTTTTTCATTTAATATTTTCAGGCTGTGGCTGCCTTTGAGTAACTGAAACCATGGGAAGGAAACATCAGATAAGGACGCTCCTCTATTCAAGACCCATGCTCGATATCAAACCAATGTGAGTTGAATTAGAATGAGAGCCCATCCAACCTCACACATTCTTCCCTCTTTAGCTTGTACTGCAGGGTTCCATCCTACTGACTTCATCCTGCCTGGAATGCTTTTGAGTTAACAGGAAAGTGATGGAGGCCCTTTTCTAGGCAGGTTTTCTCAGAGTGCAATAATTCCCGCTAAGATGCAGGATTGCTGGATGGATCTGTGATCAATAGCAAGCCTCGCCCCCAGCTGGAATTCAATCTATTTGGGCTGCTTCAATGGAGTTCCTGGGGCTTAGGCACCATGGAAATGCAATAACTGATTTTCACTTATTTGAGCTCTGTGGGCTCCTTACTGGCCCACTCCATTATCGTCAGCTCTCTAAGTCCCTTCTGCTGCAAGCAGCCTCTTCCTTCCTCTTAGTGACAGAAACTGTGAGTCATTCGAGGCTGCAATGTCCCTCCTTTTCTCACTGAGTTTTTAACCCCTGATTCAGTGCTCCTTATCCCATTGGCCCCATGTACAATTCTGTACTTACTTCTACTCTGCTCAGCTCAAAGGTGTCACCCAGAAAAATATCTCATAACATTAGCTATTCACAGTGAATGCTAACATACGGATCAGGATCCGAGCCCCTCGTTTTTATATATCATGAGTCTGCAAACCTTCTCTGTAAAGGCAGATAGTAAACATTTTCAGCTTTGCAAGCTATGCGGTCTCTGTTGCAAGTACTCCACTCTGCTGTTGCAGTAGGAAAGCAGCCACAGAGAATGTGTAAACCAATGGGTGTGCTCGGGTGCCAATAAAAGTGTATCTACAGACACTAACATTTGAGCTGCATATAATTTTCACATGCCACAATTATTCTATTTTTATTTTTTTTCAGCCATTTAAAAATATAAAACCATTCTTAACTTGTGGGGTATATATAAAAATGGGCTACATATAAGTGAGATTATGTGATGTTTGTCTTTCTCCGACTGGCTTATTACACTTAAAAGGGGAGGAGGGGTTGCAGGCCAGATTTACCCCTTGGGCCACAATTTTCTGACCCCTGCTCTACAGGAAATCCCCTGCGGAACTACAGTCTGGGGATTGAACATAAACTTCCCTGGGTGCCAAGCATTGAGATGTAATACCTGCACCTCAGCCAACCTGTCCAGCTATGCTTAGTCATCAGGTGGCATCTGTTTGGAGCAAGTACCCATTCACTGTTCTTTTAAGTGTTTAAAAGACAGAGCAGGTATTTTTATAAGATTTAGGTGAATCTGTTAATTATTCTTAAAATAAAATTTTACTAACTGGTTGGTCGTTGCCAAAACTCTGTCTTAGAATTTGTTCCTTAGAAGTGGAGCCTGAAACCAAGTATGTGGTTTATGGAAGGAGAGGTCTCAGAGAAAGGAAGTGATGGAAGCAGGGGTGGGAGGTGGCAACTAGCGGAGAGTATGGGCTTGGCTGGAGACTGGATTCAATCTGATCCCATGGGAAGCCCTTGAGCATAAATAGCTGTAGAGAATTAGGCACTCAAGGTACATTAACTGCACTACAAGGCAAGGGGACTGGCCTTTTGTATCTCCATGCCAGAAAGTCATTAGCCATGGACCCCAGGTGTTGGGAGGACTGGCTTAACTGTCATTCAGCTTAGGACAAATCTTCAGAGAAAGGGGAAGCTCTGAGCTATTTGGAGTCAACAGCTAACAGCAGCTGGTAGGTGGGGATCTTAACCCAGGAAAGGGGATCTGGCTGGGAACCTACAGAGTCACATCCAGCTTATAGCAACAAGAACACATTGGTTGCCTTTATGCTTCTGGCTCCCTCTCGCTACATCCTGCCTCTTTTCTCTAATGGATTTAGATGGTGAGTTTCAAATGGAAATGATGACATATTTGCGCAAATCTTAAAATTATGAAACCACATAGGTACAGTCTACTACATAGATATATTAATCTTAAAATCTACCCGTACCCAATTTGGATCTCTGTATGGGACAATAGCAACAACAGAGCAAAATAAGGTGAGGACAGCCACACATTCGGTCTTATTCCTTTACATACTTGATTGTTGCTAACCCAATTTGGCCTACACCTGTAGGACATCTTTAGCTGAGGATGTGGTACTTTAGTTTTCAATACACTTTTTTTTTTTACAATGTATAAAGATAAGAAAAAGAGCTGGAGAAGGGCATTTAGAAACATTTGCTTCCTATTGACTATGTTTTTATCCATGTATTAATTCCACAGATAAATATAATAATAATAATAATTAATAATAATACAAAGTTGTAGTATCGTCCTGAAGACTAAAATGAGATAATACATGTAAAACACTTTAAACAATTACTGGCACTGAATAAGAACACGATAAAATAAATACCAGCTCCTGTGTGGCAACATCTTAGTACCATCAGTCACCAATTCAATGAAGCAGTTGAGGCTCTCAAGGAACAAACTAGATTGAACTTTAAGTGGTCAGTAATGTGCCACACTGACTGGTACTTCTGGGCAGTGTGGTTTGGTTCTAAGTAGAAATGGCCTCATTGAAGAAGTAACGGGCTTCCACATACATGGGTATGTTAAGCAAATACATTTAAGCACCAGTTATCAGCTGTCTTCTTATCATAAACATAAGACATGGACATTTAGATTTGACCAGGAACTCAAAGGCCAAAATAAAATAATATTAATTATAGTAAACATTCATTTTTGTTTCCTGGACTGTTTTCATATTCCTTCATAATAGATGGATGAGACCATTTTTAGAAAGAGCTGCAATTTTTAAAATTTGTTTTATGGCATGAGGTCAGATTGTTTTCTTACTCACTCTAATTTTCAGGTTGTATTTGTGACCATAATTTATGTATTCTGACCAGCGGAACTGGTGTATGAATTGGGAGAATTGAGTAACTAATTTTTTTAGAGTTTATCTAAGAAAGAAATGACAAAATCAATCTTTTCTCCACAAGTAAATAGAAATAGATTTTAGTTGTATTAATGAGGGTTAGGCAAAAGTTTTTGTGTATAGATGTATGTGCAGTTAGTTAAAATCGAGTTTTTCGTTTCAGTGTTTGCTATTTGGGGAGTTCAATAATAGCCCAATTATATCCCAAAGGTAGAGTCACAGTAAATTCCATTCTAATTGCATATTCTAAGTTCAGCCCTGATGTTTAAAAATAAAGCTTCTGTATAGTTAACATTCAACATACAACTTCAAAGAGTTAGCCATAAAAAAGAAGGAATTCTCATCATTTGCAGCAACCTGGATAGAACTAGAGAACATCATGCTGAGTGAAATAAGCCAGTCAATAATAGAGAAATACCACATGGCCTCACTCATTTATGGACATTAAAAAACATTATAAACTGACAAACCAAAAGATAGATATAAAGACAGTAAAGCAACAAGCAGACTGTAAAATTACACCGGGGAGAGTAGGGAGATCTGGGGGAGATAAGAGATCAACCGAAGGACTTGTATACATGCATATAAGTACAACTAATGGACACAAAACTCTGGGGAGGGAGGGTATGTGGGGGGGGCAATGTTAAAATATGTACACAGATAATAATTTAATAAATAAAAACAATAATAAAAATAAAAATAAAGCTTCTGGATTGTTTTCTTGTCTGTTTCAGTTAGTCAAAATAATTATATAATTTCTTTATTCTTAGGATTATACTATAGTTCCTGGGATAATAAACAACCACTCGAACAAACAAAAAATAAAATATATAAATTTAAAACCCTGTATAGAATATCTTGAGCATTATGTGGCTAAATATTTGTGCAAATTAATAATTATTTCCTTAGGAAAATGTCCTAGAAATTGAATTGTTAGGTCCAGAGGTATAAATATGTTTAACAAATTTCTCATATACAAAAGTTGTGTTACCTTTCACTCCCACCAGCCATATGTAAGATTGTCTGTTTTCCACACTGTCCTTATCACTAGAAATTACTATTCTTCTCAATCTTTGCCAGTCTCATGGTAGAAAATAGTTTCTCACTATAGATGCAATTTGATTTTTTAAATAGTTGGCAGATGAACTTTTAAAATATATGTATAGGTGCATCTTTTTGGTGATTATTATTCATTTATTTTGTCCTAATTTTCATTGAAACTTTTTTGCTAGTGTTCTTTATGTACTACTACTATTATTTCCTCTATTAAACGTGTTGCAAATATGTTTCCTAATTGTTCAAATGCTTTCAAAATTATGCTTTGGTGTTTCTTAACGAAGTTTTTTGTTGTTGTTTTACTTTATTAATTCAAATCAATCTGTGTGTTTTTTTTAAATATAGCTTCTGTCTTTGCTTTCATAGATAAAAGCACAACACAACCTATAATTTTTGTCTCATATAGAATAGCAGAATGGAACGTCTCATTTAATCAATGTAAACAAATCAAAGAAGAAAAATAGAATGTACTACATGTGTCTTAAATGTTGTACAAAATTCTAGAAACTTTCTTATTCTTTAATGCATTTAACCCCTTACTTTAAAGTGTGCAATGACTGGGCCCATTTTTACAAATGAGAAAACTGAGGCTCAGAAAAAAAATATGTTTATTTTATAGGATTTGGAAATAAACTTGCTATTTCATATTACCCTAGAAATTTACATTTAAAAAAATGTTGATGGCACTTTGCCAGTCATACTTTTAATAATATGGGTTTGATTCCTGTTCGAGCTCAATTTTAAAGTTCTCTCTTAGAACAAAACTGGCCTCCTGAACTTCTAAGGGAGCTGAAGAACACAATAACAGTCTTCCCAGCTGTGGAGAAATTAGCTCAATACAAATGCACATTCTTAGGAATGGGTAGCTACACCTCAGATATCTCTCACTGGAACATCAATTTCGTCCCCAGACAGAGAGAACTGGGTTTACATATGTCTCTTTTATGAAGTTAGGACAAGACAACATTCTAGGGAAAGCCCAGAAGTAAACATCTGGTACTTAAATAGTTAAAAGAAATTGTTGATTTCACCCATAAAGAACAACCTGGAAGCAAAATGAGTACATTTACCAAAGGAGCTGATGATTATCACATGTGACAGAGCCCCCTGACCTCAGCATTCCTAGGATGGCAGGTTAATAGCAAAACAATCATCCAGTGTCTGAAGAGCTGCTCAGAGCGAAAGATTATGCTAATGAGAAAAGCTGTTAAGTGTCAAAAAGGCAAATGCAAGGAAGGCCTGTGTGCTCTGAAAGGCAAATGCCTTTGAAATTTCCTGGAGAGAGTTCACATTTTTTTAAAAATATATATTTTTATTGATGTTTTACAGAGAGGAAGGGAGAGGGATAGAGAGCTAGAAACATCAATGAGAGAGAATCATCCATCAGCTGCCTCCTGCACACCCCCTACTGGGGATGTGCCCACAACCAAAGTACATACCCTTGACTAGAATCGAACCTGGGCCCTTTCAGTCCACAGGCCAATGCTCTATCCACTGAGCCAAACCAGTTTCGGCAAGAGTTCACATTTTTGTTCAGCATAATTGTGCCCAAGTCTCAGAATTCTACTTTCATAGGATCTTAGGGTTGGCAGATACCTTAAAAGTAACTTAATCAGATTGATTGTCTGACATTTGCAGCTGGGATAGGCTGCAACTGGGCATGGGTGATATTTTGGGGGAGACGAAAATGTTTTAAAACTGAATTGTGGTTATCGTTGCTCCACTCTATGAATTTACTAAAAATGATGGAATTGTACATTGAAAATGGCTGATATTTATGGTATATAAATTATACCTCAATAAAGCTATTTTTAAAAAGTAATTCAGCCGAAACCGGTTTGGCTCAGTGGTAGAGCGTCGGTCTGCGGACTGAAAGGTCCCAGGTTTGATTCCGGTCAAGGGCATGTACATTGGTTGCGGGCACATCCCCAGTAGTGGGTGTGCAAGAGGCAGCTGGTTGATGTTTCTCTCTCATCGACGTTTCTAGCTCTCTATCTTTCTCCCTTCTTCTCTGTAAAAAATCAATAAAATATATTTTAAAAAAAAAGTAATTCAGTTCAACTATTCCCCCAATGCTTGTGTCCTCTTGTATGTGTTGCCCCACCATATTCCGTCCAGCTGATAGACAGAGCTGGCTTGCCCCGTGCTCTCTGCCAGAAAGAAAATCAGACTATTAGCACTCCCTTTGAACACTCTCTGATAATAACAGATGGAAGTTGGTATACAATGGTGTTTCCAAATTTTCCAACATTTGAAATAATAAATGTAAATACTTGGGAATTTTAGGAATTCAACAAATTATAAATTAGTCTATAAATTCATCAATTTTTCATATTTTTTACTGATTATTACGACTATATAAAATTTTTAATGAATAATAAACATTATTAAGCTTAGTAGTCTTTTTAAAGAACAGTGGCCTATTGTAAGTGTTCAAAGACTAGAGATAACAAAATTATTGCATATTACTTGAATATTGTCTTAATATTAAGATCTATTTTTAAAAAATATATTTTATTGACTTTTTTTACAGAGAGGAAAGGAGAGGGATAGAGAGCTAGAAACATCAATGAAAGAAAAACATCGACCAGCTGCCTCTTGCACACCCCCTATTGGGGATGTGCCCGCAATCAAGTACATGCCCTTGACTAGAATGGAACCTGTGACCTTTCAGTCTGCAGACCAACGCTCTATCCACCGACCCAAACCAAACCGGTTTCAGCAATATTAATATCTCTTAACAAGTTAAGAGCACTACCCAGAATCACACGCTGAACTGCCAATTTAAGGATTTGTTTTGCTTCTAAAACTTGTATTCTAGTGTACAAATCATAAAATTATACAAAGTATAGTTATTGATATAAACTTCTAAATATTTATTTTATTGGCAAGAATGATACACCAGCCGAAACCGGTTTGGCTCAGCGGTAGGGCGTCGGTCTGCGGACTGAAAGGTCCCAGGTTCGATTCCAGTCAAGGGCATGTACGTTGGTTGCGGGCACATCCCCGATGGAGGGTGTGCAAGAGGCAGCTGGTTGATGTTTCTCTCTCATCGACGTTTCTAGCTCTCTATCTCTCTCCCTTCCTCTCTGTAAAAAATCAATAAAATATATTAAAAAAAAAAAAAAAAAGAATGATACACCAGTAACAAAAGACAGAACCACAAACACATACAGGCTTTTAATGAGGGAGTAGATAGAGAAATGACCAATTACATCATGACTTTTCTTCTGTGTGCTTCTGTCTCTATTCCTAGAAATGTTTGCCTTAACCTTTCATTCTATGAGTAAACTTTTATTCAAACTTTTGCTCTTGTTTTTAACTTACCATCAGTGAATTTCTTTGAAACCATAGTCTCTAAGTGGATACTTAAGCTTTAATTCTTACAGGAGAATTGTAATACTTTTTTCCCCTATTTTCTCAGTTTATCAATGAGTTTATCTTATCTTAGGATTTGGAATTCAGAAAAGCATATGTTTCCAGGGTGAAATTCCAAGAAAGAAATTCCACATGGAAACTGGCAGGGCTGAGGGGACTCTGGCAGCCGGCACATGGAGCAGCCAGCCCCACCCCCACTGTGGGCACCACTATCTTGTGATGGTGTGATGGTCAATTTGCATATTACCTCTTTATTATATAGGATAAGTCTTAAAATCAACCTATATATAAAGGTTCTCAAATATATATCAGCCATTTAAAACAGGTGAAGTATTTGTTGACACATTTGAATATTGACTCTGCCACTTGCATGTGACATGATTTATGATGAATTACTTTACCATTCTGATGCTCAGTGTCTTCATATATAAAATAGGCATGACAAGAATATCCTTCTCATATCATTTTGGTTATGTAAGTTAATGCACACAAATTGGTACATTAATAAGTGCTCATTAAAGTAACATAATATAACAATAGCCATATTATTTTTATTGTAATGTGAAATTACATCAGAAGAAAAAAATCCACCAAATATATCCTAGACTATTCAATATATAAGAGATTATTTCTACAATAGATGAGATGCTAAGTGCAATAGAACTATTCTGTCTTAAGCTTTAAAATTATCAGGTTTTGGTCATTTAATATTTAAATACTAAATGATGGACATTTTGCAGCTAAAGTATTCTAACCCTGAGTACAAAGCAATGGGCCTTATTTAATAATATTTTTAAATATAAAAAATACCTTATAAAAACAGCAATTCCACTAAGAGCAAAACCATATTCTTGCTGCCAACTGCTTTTGCTGATAAGATGAAATAGTTGAAAGAATGGTGGTTAAGGCTGCTTTTACTGAATGATGGTGAAACACTCCACACACCTTTGTCATGGATGTTAAAGGACTCTCACAATAGGAATTGTACTTTTGAATGCAGCATTTGGATGGCTTGAGATAAAAGACTGGAATGGCCCCAAACCCAAAGTTATTTATTATTATTAACAGGCTACTTTTAGAACATATGAATGGACTTCTTTAGCCTACTTGCTTGCAAAATGACTTTCACAAAATCCAGAATATTACATTTATTTTGCATATTTCATTTACCTTGAAATTATCTTTTGTTCTCCTATTGAACTATAAAGAAAACAATACCTATGCATGATGTTTCTGATTTTAAAGGTCCCTACAAAATCTTATGGGATAAGTTAGTATCATAAGATCCATCAGCAAATGATAAACTATAATTTCTTTTTCAAGAGCTCCAATTAATTTTCTATTATCATTCTACAGCCTCCTATTCATGAGAATTTTTACAGATAACAACTTGCTCTGTCTTCTACTAAAAGTATGAAGAAGAAGAGAGGGGCCCCAATATATATCCATCTGGGCTCTCGGGGCTATCATACCAAGGTGTTTCCTAATCATGCTTTCCTCCCCCCTCCCCCCAGTGATTCTCCAGGCATCTGTATAGGTATCTTAGGTGTTATCCCTAATAAATGGGCCCTGAGACAAGTATTATGTCTGGGAAGCAATCCCTGGAAGCACTAGAATGGAGAAGTGAGATAGGAAAGTGGAGAAAACCAGTGAAGACTGGGTCATTGGGTAGATTACTGCTATGAGCAACTGGGTTCCACTCTAGCCTGACACTGTTGGAGATGGTATAGCACATGCTTCGGAGTTTTCCCACCTGAGGAACAAGGAAGTTGGAGTATAGGCCCTATAAGTCAATGGCTGAGGGTGTTCTTAGATGTTCAACTACTTGGCATACATGGCTAAGCCAGGACATGAACAACTCTGAGAAAGTGCTGAGGCCTCTAGAGAGTTAGCATGCATTTGCAGTAGAAAGCTTTTGGGAGATGTATTAGTCTCCTATTATCACAAACTCAGTGGCTTAGAACAACACAAATATTGTAATTTTGGAAATCAGTAGTTTAAAATGTGTTGGCCAGGCTGCATTCCTCCTGGAAACTCTAGGGAAGAATCCATTTCCTTGCCTTTTCCACTTTCTAGAAGCCATCTGGATTACTTGGCTCAAAGCCTCTTCTTCCACCTCCAAAGCCAACAGCACATCTTCAACCTCTGCTTGCTACCATGTCTCTTTCTCTGATTCTAACCCTCCTTGCTCTTTCTTGTAAGAACTTTTGTGATTGCACTGGGCCCAGGCAAATAATCCAGGATAATCTCCCCATTTCAACGTTCTTAACCTAATGACACCGGCAAAGTTGCTTTTTCCATGTGAGGTAACATAGTGACAGATTCTGAGGCTTAGCACTGGGACGTCTTTGAGAAACAATTGTTCAGTACCTGACATGGGAGATATAAGACTGTCGCATTCCCAAGGTATATGTGGGGCACTGATAGTGTTTCCTTCCAATGGTGGGCCTCTACAAGATAAATGTGCTCAGTCTTCAAGCACATTTAGAAAAAAATAGGTGATGCATAAATATTGCTTTTATTCAACTAATAAAGACTGACATAATTTGTTTTGAAACCCTAATACACATAATATCAAGGGGTGCATCTAGTTGCTATTTTAGCATTAGCATTGACCTATTTTGAGACCCAGCATCACAGAGGAAACTAGAATGCCTGCATTTCAATTTCTTGTCAGTTTCATGGGAGAACAAAAAGCTCAAGACAATCACATCTTATTTTAGGGGCCCATCTAATTCAAGAAGTTTCATCAAAATAAAAAAAAATGCCTTCCTGGGGACTATTGCTGTTCTGTTTATGAAAATAAAAACAGCAAGCGTCCACACAGGTGTTGGGAACCACAGGGAGATGAAAAGCAAAATAAAGACTTGCCTGCCATGATGGGCTTCTGCAAGAGGAACCAGTAGCTTCAAAATCAAGAAAATGTAGCTCTTGCCAAAAAGAATAAGGGCTAATAAAGGAGTAGGGGAAGAAATGCTGAAAGAATCACCAAGAAAAAAGGATGCTGTCCCTTGCTGTTCTATCTCTCTCTCTTTTTAAATGGGGCTTTGAGAGAATTAGT
Source organism: Pipistrellus kuhlii (assembly GCF_014108245.1). Taxonomy (NCBI): domain Eukaryota; kingdom Metazoa; phylum Chordata; class Mammalia; order Chiroptera; family Vespertilionidae; genus Pipistrellus; species Pipistrellus kuhlii. Next base: position 2,667,328 of record NW_023425471.1, read on the forward strand.
TCCATTATTTATTTTTCTTTCAGAATACTTTACTGGATAATTCATTTCTAGAATAATTTATTGAGTAACTCAGTTAAATGCAGGTTTTATGCTAGAGGTAGAAATGAGAATTGGGTTCTATCCTCAGGTTAATCAGTCCAGTTTAAGTTTAAGTAGATATAGATAACCAAACAATTTCAGTACACTATGATTTTTCTTATTTGTGGAAGATTGAATTTTTTGTCCCTAATTCTTTATTCGCATGAGGGCACATTATACATCTACATCTTTACCAACTCTTCTTGAAGAGCAGAGTGACTTCCCTGACCACTTGACTTTGAGTTTGGCTATGGGACCGCCTTGGGAGTGGACATAATACAGCCAGAGGCTTGAAATGCATTTGTTCTGCTGAGCTTAGTCTGGTATACTACCATGAAAAATGCATGTCCCACAGAGATACTGCTTCTGCATCATCGGTCCCAGAATGAGACATGTTGACTTTACCACATGCTCTGGGTAGCCTCTGGTCCATAGCAAATGATCAGTATGTGAGACAGTACTGGATTCCTGGAACCTGAAGTCTGGGACCTAGAGCCTGGATGGAACCTAGAGCCCACATACCAGGTTAGTCCAGTCCATATGCACCCAAAGCACAGACCTGTGATCACTAGAATAAATGATCACAGCTTAAATTCACTGAGTTTTTGGGTGGTTTGTTATAAAGTATTATTGTGGAAATTGTTGAATGACACACTGTTACAGAAGCAGGGGACAGGGAATCCCAGAAGGTAGAAGAAGAGAAAACCAATGATCAATACTTAGTCAAAGAGGTAGCTGATAAATGAAGATGAAAAATAGAACAGAAAATAAGTAATCTTCCCATGGCAATGCCCTCCCTTCTTTAATTAACAGGGAGAAATGAGGAAGTCTCCCAAATCCAGGTCATCCGGGGCATTGCTGACATGAAATTGCAGACACAGTCATGACCTGTGCCCTTGGGGCCTCTCAGTGTGACCTCCTCCCTCCCACCTCTGCTCTGGGTCCCTAAGGCCTCATACAGAAATGGATTTGAAAGAATTACAATCTTCAAAGCTACATTTAAAGAGAGGCAAAAGTCGTCACTTTTTTTTTAATCTTTTTGCATCTTCTGTGGTAATCTTCTCCTTATGAAACTTGACAAAAAAAAATACTGTAAATGAGAAAACTAGTTTGCTATAGCAATATGAACCCTAGTGTTAGGGGATCATATATTTTTATTGCAATGAAATATTCTCAGTCTCTCTGGATTCATTAGCCTCATTTTAAAATGTGGAAACTAAGATGGCAGCCATTAACAGAAAAAATAGTTCTATGATTGGATATAATTTCAAAAAAATGTTGGAACTCTTTTCCAACAAAGGCTCCTCAAAACAGGAACCCATTATCCTTTTATAGGTTTTCTGCTGATTCAATTTTCAAGTTTCAGTGAGGCAGAAATATAAAAATTCTTCCCAGGTGGTAGTCTTCTGAAATACCTTCATCAAACCCATATTGCAAACATCCTATATAATAAAGATGTAATATGCAAAGACCGACCACTTAACAACTGGATCAAGGATCAGCAGGAAGGTGGGGAGGTGAGCTACAAGCAGGTGGCAGAGAGTTACAGGGGGGGGGGGCAGGGCAGCAAGGTGGGCAGAGGGAGCTAGGGGAGGGTGGCAGGGCAGCAAGCTATGAGGGGAGTAGGAGGAAGGGAGAGGGAGGAGCTACAGGAGGGTGGGACAGAAGGTGGAGAGCTACAGGAGTGCAGCAGCGAGCTATTGGGGAGCTACTGATACACAGATTTGTGCACAGGGCTACTAGTATTTAAAAAAAGAAGTAAAGATGTCTATGTGCACATATGAAGATTAGAGAGTGCATGCATATTAAAGTCAATCTATGTGCTAGGATCCCTGAAATAAGTCTGTCTTAAGAATTGAACCCTTTGAAGCTCAAATTATAGTTTCTGTGTGTGTTAGACACCTCTGGACTACTAGATTTTATCACTCGAGAGCAAGGTAAAGATTAAGAAAGTCTCTTCTATGCTGCCCGCGCCCCCTCCTTCCTCCTCCCCCACACACAGACACAAGCTGGCTAAAAAGAAGTGAAAAAGAAATTACTGGAAAAGCTCAGTCTAGTCAGCTCTTTTTGTTGTTGTTTCTGTTGTTGCTGTGTCCTCTCTCCTGAGCTTTGTACCAGGGGTCTGCAGGTTTATCAAGTTAATCATATTTCATAAAACGTGTCAAGGCTTGTTCTTTCTTATCAAGCCTTCAAGCTCAGGCTCTGAAAGATGAATAATCCAGGTGTGTGGAGAAAAGGTCATTGTGGAAAAGGTTATAATCAAATATGCCATATCCTTCATCTAGTATTGAGTTGTCTCATAAGGGTGGATTACACAACCCCTTCCCTTCTTCTGTTCTTTCCTCCTTCTTTGGATAACCTCTTTGTAGCTCCGATTGATATGGTCAAGATGAACCTTCCCTATTTAATCTAGCAGCTGACCACAGACCATATCAACAGGCAGAAAAATATAAGCAGCATAATTGACCTGAATTGACTAAAACTCTGGGAGGAAAGGTTATTTTTGTTTTGTTTTTGTGTCCTAGAAGAAAAATAAAACTTGGAAGTAAAAATGTTCTGGGATGTGAAGGGGGCTCTGGGAAAGTTCAAGAGACTAGCCAAACTCATTTCAACTGATTTAGTATGAAGGGTGACTCTTTTCTGCCCTTTCTCACTTCCGTTCTTAACTTCTGAATAAAAGTGCCTCTATCATGAGAGGTGAGGCCTATGCCCTTGGGCTCTGAAAATGATCTGTGTAGTTTTAGGCAATTGTCTTTGCAAATATTATACCATAATTTTGCATCAGAGTCACCAGAGACTAGTTTCAATATAAGCAAACAGAACCCAGTATGCAGGAAACACATTTGTGGGAGTAGAATCTTGTGTCATTGTAGGATTAGTCTGACATTCAACCATGAGGAGGTGGATTCACTCTTTAATAACATCTGTCCACTCTCCTCTCAGCACCATCCCCCATCCCTCCAAATGCCTGCCCTATCTAGAGAGCCAGATCATTGTAGCTCCCTCCCCCTTTCTTCTCTCAGAGATTTCTCTCCATTTTTTTTCTTTTTTTACACAGTTCTATAAAGTGTTTCCTGAAGTGAAATGCTCCAGGGTCTCCTCCCTCATTACCTTCCTATTCTGCATTTTCTGCCTAATCTCCCCCAACGCCCAACCCTCACTTAAAACCACCCTGAGACGTAAGGTGGTATGGGAATCTCACTGCGCCACCCAGTGGCCTTGCCGTCCTAAGCAATTCACCTTCGGAATTGCGCTTTTTCAGTTGAAATATCAGAATCACTAATTTTGCCTAAGAGGGTTTTTTGAGGATAAAGTGAAATAATACATGTGGAATTGTTTTGTAAATTGTTGACTACTAATTTCTAGTTATTATAATTAGTAGATCCCTTTTTATTGCAATTTAGTTGGGGATTTTCTCTTCCTTGAAAATGTAAGTACCTCAAACACAGTTTCCAATTCATTCTTCGTCTAATCTTCCACCACTCCTACCCGCCCTTTCCATCTGCTGCCATCCATGGCTTAGCTCAGATCAAGATTCTAGAACAGACCAAAGTTCTTAAGTGACAAAAACAAACTAGCAAACTGAGTAACATTAGAAAATGGGAAGAACCACCAGGTGACCCTGAATTTAGCAGTAAATCAAAAAACAATGTAAATTTAAAGAATTAGAGATTCGAGGATCCAGAAGACAAAGTAACCAACTGAAATAACAGGAACAGGAAATTTAGTTCAAACAGAGCCTTGCAGTGTCTAAGATCAACCCCAAGGACCTTGATTTCTTAAGAACATAAGACTGGAAACTTATGTAGACTGTACTGTGGATATTCTTTAAAACTAAGAAAAGAAATGAATTTTTATTGAGAAGTACAATTTTGTAACTTTGTTATGAGTATGTTTTCTACCCTGAGATGCCTTACCCATCAGGGAAATAGATTCTTGTACTTTGAACAGCTGGCTGAGAGTGTGATGGAAAATTTATATAAAGCTGAGGCTCTGAGGAGACCTCAGGGATAAAGTTATATCCCCAAGGCTGTAGTTTTATCAATTTTTATCTCTCGTCTGGTGGTTATGCATGCAGCTAGCCATGAATACAAAAACGGCTTCTGTTTGGAGGTGCTTCTGGTATTTTTTCATAGAACAGTTTTCTGAAGATCTCTCCATACACGTGTACAATTATGCTTACTGGTTTGACACATGATCATTGACCAAGTGGATAGAATTGCTTTTAAGGACACCAACACCACTGTCTGTTTCCATAACCATGTATAACATGGCCCTTGTTTTGGGTCTTCCATGAGAGTGCAGTTAGTTGTAAGTGCTTTTGAATCAACAAGGAACTTCCCTATAGGTGGGCTGGCAACCAATAAATAATTTGGTTTCTGATTTATAGTATGGAAATATGATAGTGAAGACTTTTTTATCAGGTGATTGTAACAAGTCATTTGTAAGGGAATTGAATAGTCTAGCTTTCTTGAAGAGAAGTAGAAATGTTTTCAGGTAAAAAATACTATTATGGTTTATTTTGATTTTAAAAAATCCCATTTTCCTTCTCTCTAACCAAGATATTTCTTTAGAATTCTGGCAGTAATTGTAGTATTTTAGCTTTCCCTCTAAATCTGAGCTAAAGGACTCTAAGCATCTCAAAAGTATTAATTTAGGGACCCTTAAACATCCACATCTAATGTTAACTGTAATTTTGGGTGATTTCAAATTATCTATCTTCAATTTATATAGAGAGAAGCACAAAAAGGGTAGGCTGCACAGTGATCAACTGAAAGAACAAAATCACCTAGTATTTTGCAAGCAATTTCTCTTGAGGATGATATTGGGCTAAGTTATAGCTAAATCAAGTAGAGATGAGAAGTGTCGACTATCCCATCAATGTGCTCATTTCCTTCACCTAGTAAAATGTGCCCTTGGGCCAACCACGAATTTATTCAATACATATGTTCCAGGCACTGGAGAATAAAAAATAAACCCACAGTTGTATTCTCAAGAAATGTACAGCCAAGCAGACAGTGTTAACTGTGCCTCAACTGTAGAGTAGGAATAATACATCCTGTTTTTAGGTGTGATATGAAGATAAAATGAAACAGTATGTAACTGAAATGAAAGAGTATGGATAAATAAAATAATGTGAAAAAATACTAACATAACATCTTGTAAATTTCTTTAGTTCACCAAGCTTAACACTTAAGTGTTGAGTATCATTCTTGCATGTGGGTGATATGATGAAGAACCTTGACTGGTATTACAGAATGGATTACACATGGCTAGGTTATGAATTTATTTTCTGCAAGGGTAATCTGCACTTGGCTTGTTTCCTGTGAAGCTGTGATGATTGTTAGGAGAAGTCAGTGGGTTAACATTATACTGAAGTAAGTTCCAGCAAGAGATAAAGGATTAAGTGTAAAACAAACTGACAATCAGACCCCAAAGGAACTAGGAAAAGATTTGAAGAAAACTTGGGTGTATATTTTTATATTCTTCAGGTAGGGAAAGCATTCTTACACATGACAAAAACTCCAGGAGGAAATATTTGAAAAAGGATAAATTTGCCCTTATAAAATGTAACACTTCCACATGGCTGAAAAATGTTGTTAAAAGACAAGTGACAAGCCAGGAAAAAGTCTCTTCAGCACATATAAGAGACAAACTTATTTCAAATAAAGAAGAGAAAGATAGTCAACTCAAGCGAAAAATCCCTAAAGACATGAAAACACAATTCGCAAAAGAAAACAAAAACCCTAGAGACAGTGACATGTGAAAAGATAGTTAAGCTCACCAACAACTAATACATTTGAAATAACAAAGTAGTAGAAAGCCATATATCAAAAAGTGGATAATACCCACTGGAGGTTGAAGAGTGTTTTGGGAACCACATGACTTCACATGTCCTTCGAAGAAATGTAAACTCTTATAATCATTAATGGTTCAAGTTGGCAACATATATAACCCCTTGGTACATAATCTTTGACCAAGGAATTAACCTTCTAGTATTTATCCTAAAGTAATATTTGAATTGGTGCATAACATAGAGTTTCTTGGATATTCAGGGCTACTATAATAGATAAAATTTGGAATACTAAAAATGTCCACAATTAGGGAATTCATTAATTAAATTGTGGTACATCTATTTTCAGGGTTTTTCAACCTTGGTACTATTGATATTTGGGCTGGATCATTCTTGTCCTGTGCATTGTAGGAAACTGAGCAGCATCCTTGGCCTTCACCCATGGATACCAATCGCACCTTCTAATTGTGACAAATAAAAATGACTCCAGACATTGTCAACTGTCACCGTGGGAGCAAAATGTCCCCTTCACCACCTTAGGAACCACTCATTTAAGTAAATAAAATGTGATCTTTAAAAAGAGTGTATCAGAGCCACACATATTAACATGGAAAGACAAGCATGGTATATTATTAAATTAGATAAGTGATGGCTAATATTATGTACTATATAATCTGATTTGAATAAATAAAAAGAATCTTGAAAAATTATCTGTACATAATGCTAAATGTCCCTATGAAAAATCAGGGAGAATCTTGGTAAATAGTTGATCAACAATGACTATCCTGAATCGCTAATCCTAGACATGGAAGAATGTCTGTGTTTAATATATATAAGTCACATGACCTCTCTGGTTCTCAGGCTCTCTCAATGTCATTCAAATGATAAAGGATTGGATTGCTCTAGCTGGTTTGGCTCAGTGGATAGAGCATGGAACTTCAAACTGAAGGGCTCGATCCCCAGTAGGGGGTGCACAGGAACAGCAGACCAATGATGCTCTCTAATCATTGATGTTTCTATCTCTCCCTCTTCCTTCTTCTCTGAAATCAATAAAAATATTTTTTAATGATAAAGGATTCCTGAGGAAGACATACAAAAATAACAGAGAATCATTTTGCGAAAATATTCTGTTAGAAAGGGATACTAACTTTTGCTTTGAGACCCCTGTTTTTAAGCTTTTGCAAAATAGATGTACAATGATTTCTAGGAGAATTTTTGTGAGTGTGAAATACCTATTTCAGAACTCATCCACCAATATTCAGTTCACTCCTCATCCCTGCCTCTTTCCCTAATCCCCAGGGCTTCCCTGCTGCTGTATTTATTTAGTTGGTATTTCTCTTTGTTGCAATGCATTTATTTTTGCACTGACCTTTAAAACAAAACAAAACAAATTGTGACCTTGAAACTTTGAAGAGACAAGCCATTTAGAACATTTAGAACATGAAGGTTTCTAGTATTTTTTGTCCTGCACTGATACATATATATATATATATATATATATATATATATATATATATATATATATATATATATATATATATATGTATGTATCTTATGGACTATAAAGAAAAATAATTTTCCAGCTTTTTGTTGTTTAAAAATAGGCAATAATGATCAGAGGTCTTAAAATTTAAAATGTCTAAAGCTCAGAGAACTATGGAAGTTGGACAGCAAATATGAGTCATACCTGCTGATCTATCTCTAAATAGAGAGAATGGCCTATTAGTGAAATCTCTGGATCTTCAGTGTCAAGTGAAATCATTTATTTGATTGCAAGATTTTTTTAACAGGAGACCCCACCTGTGTTAGAATGAACAAAATAAACTCTTGTACTTAATTTGTTTTCATTATTCACAAAACAGCTCATCTCTGAAATCAAAAAGATTTCATTCTTTTCTTAATGCAGTGATGGCAAGTGTCAGTGGGGAGAGAAAAATCTTCCTCTTGCAGGTAAGGAGTGAATTGGACTTGGGATTTTAACACAAAATAGATAATAGGATTGCATTTATTTTTTGAGACATCACACATTTATAGAAATATTGAATGTAGAAGAGGCATTTCTGGGAATGATGAAATATTAGGTTATTGAATGGAAGGAGATTAAATAAAAACTCCAATTGTGTTCAGACTGGAGAGCTATATTACATTTGCTGGAGTATATGCTCTTTGTATAAGAAATTGGGAATTAATTCTAGACTGCCTTCCTTCAGTGAGTTCTATCATTTCATATGAGAAGCAACTCTGAATCATTAAGTAGTGAATTACAAAATAACCAGCTCATAGTTCATTTTTACTAAGAGTAGCTATTTTGAAAAATACCCAGCACTATTGGGTTTCATCTGGCACAATGGTTAAAAGGTCACCTATAAACTGATAGATTACAAATATTTACTTCTATCCTAATCACTCCACCAGCCACCTGTTCATCTTCTCCCACTCCCTAGACCCTCTGCAGCACTGGACTTCCCTGTGCAATCCTGTCTGCTCACTTTCCTGCAGTCTCCTCATCTGCAGGAATGGGTTTTTCCATCAACCCAACTTTATTTTTTAAACTTTCAGGTAGTCTCCAACATGTATAACCTGATGGTGGCACCTAAGTCTCTTTCTAGAGCTGCTATGAATGTATCATAATTCTTCAAGTTCTTGAGACGCGTCATTGACATTGTCAAGTGCAAAAGAAGGTGAAGTTTGCCATCCTGACACAGAAGTAACAAATTAGTATTTTGCTTAGTGCTCTCTTTCACAAACTAGATAAAGTCATTGTTCTTTCCAACTCCCCATAAACCTACACAACTGTGGTAGGCATGTCTCATATACATTGAAATATTTAGTATCTCCCTTTTTAAAATATATTTTTTATTGATTTTTCAGAGAGGAAGGGAGAGGGATAGAGAGTTAGAAACATCGATGAGAGAGAATCATCAATCAGCTGCCTCTTGCACACCCCCTACTGGGGATGTGCCCGCAACCAAGGTACATGCCCTCAACCAGAATCGAACCCGGGACCTTTCAGTCCGCAGGCCGACACTCTATTCACTGAGCCAAACCAGTCCCGGCTAGTATCTCCTTCTTACTCATTTATTTCTTACCCTTTTCGTTTTCTCCTGTATAAAAATTTTGAAATCCACTCTAATACATTAATTTTGAATTTCTTTTTGCTACGAAGAGACAGCCATTTCTTTAGATTAATAAATAATAGGCACAACTCCCATGATATTTTCTATTAATCTTTAGTAAAGCATGACATTTAATCTCCCCAGTGTGATAAACTTATGGGATTGATGAGCCCTGACCATAGGGCCAATGTAACATGCCATATGCCTCTGAAAAACATTATTCTGTGCCAAGGGTTTCATATTAATTTCTGAAGTACTTGGGTTAATGATATTCCATTAAGAAACCCTTAACAAATGCAAAGTGTTCACTTTCGTGGAGGGATTTAATGGGAACTTAATGAATTTATTCTATTACTTTGCTAATTTAAAACATTCCTTAATTAGATACTATTATTAATGGGCCTATTACACACATTTGGAGGAGTCTCTCCAATTATTCAGAATGTAATCATGAAAATTTATCAAACCAGATAAAGAATACAAAAATGGAAACAGTTACATATTTAGCGAAGCACACTCAAATGTTGCAAACGAATGGCTAAAATCTAATAAGGAGGGGAGTTTCTCAAATATATTTGAAAAAGTGATCATCTCAAATTTTTTTATATATAAGAGGTTGGTTATTCATTCATTTATTAAACAAACACTTGTTTAGCACTAATAATGTGTGAGCTACAGTGATAAAATGGAAGAATTTCAGACATAAATGAAAGTAGAAATATGCAATTGAACCAGTAACCACATTAAAATGTTGTGTGAGCTAAAATAAAGATAAGGACAGTGTGCCACAGAGAAAAGAAGGGAAACTCACCTGACATGAATGAAAAGGCATTCGAGAGAAGGTAACATTTGAGCTGAGGCTTAAAAGTTGACAATACCGCCCTGGCTGGGTGGCTCAGTAGCTTGGAGAGTAGTCCTGTGCACCAAAAGTTTGTGGGTCTAATTCTCATCTGGGGCACACACCTAGGTTGTGGGTTCAATCCTTAATATGGGAGGCAATCAATTGATTTTCTCTCTCTCTCTCTCTCTCTCTCTCTCTCTCTCTCTCTCTCTCTCTCTCTCTTTTTCTCTCCCTCCCTCCCTCCTTCCTTCCCTCCCTTTCTCTGTCTCTCAAATCAAAGAAACATATATTCGGGTGAGGATTAAAAAAAAAAAAGTTGACAACACCAACCAGGAATGGGAAGGGGAAAGGATATAATAGGCAAAGAAAATACTCAAACATGGAACACTGTGTTTCAGGAGGTCATGGTGCACAAGGGGAATCTTGTAATAACTTGAAAAAAAATGAAATGGCAGTAGGGATAAAGAGAAGGATGAATAAAACTATTTCAGAGAGCTTGACTTGTCTGAGTAACTGATCATCTGCAGAATGGTTAGACGGAGAGGTCTAGGGCATTTACAATATTTCTGACTTGGGTGACACTATATGATAGTGCCTTCCACACATTTAGGGAATACAGGAGTAAGAATTGGGTTATGGGGGCTAGGGCATCAGGGACTATGATGACCATCATCTTAGACAGGATTTTTAGGTAAGTCTATAGGAAATCCAGATGTCCCAGGCAGCTAGATATTTTGTACTCTGGAAAGCGATCTGTACTGAAGATAACAGAGTTGAGATTATCATTTTACTTCAGGCTATCTTCTGACTATATCATGGAACCAAGTTGTCAGGAAAGGTACAAATTAATTTTTGTTCATTAAAAATTTGCTCATTTAAAAATTAATGTCTGGTATCATCATCTGCCATAAAACATGCAGACACAGTATGTAACTGAAGATTGGTCACCTGAGAAAGAGGTCAACAGGTGACCTTAAAAAGTAGATGGCATACATGCATGGTCAGACCAGCATTATTCATAATAACCAAGAAGTGGAAATAGTCCAACTATCCATCAACTGAGGAATGGATAAAGAGAACAAGGTCATCCATACAACACAATATTATCTATATAATAAAAGCCTAAGCAGCTGTTACAGTGGAATGATGAGAACGACTGGTCACTATGATGCACACTGCCCACCAGGAGGCAGATGCTCAATTCAGGAGCTGCCCCCTGGTGGTCAGGACGCTCCCACAGGGGGAGTGCCTCTCAGCCAGAAGCTGGGCTCATGGCTGGCAAGAATAGCCGCAGTGGCGGGAGCCTCTCTCACTTCCTCAATAGCACTAAGGAGCAGCAAGCAGGTGGGCAGTAAGGAGTAAGGGGTCCTGGACTGCAAGAGGGCACAGGCCGGGGTGAGGGACCCCCTCCCCCAGTGCACAAATTTCACACACTGGGCCTCTAGTTCAACAATAAAGGGGAATAAAGTCCTGATACGTTGTATAACATGAATGTATCTTGAAAAGATGCTAAGTGAAGGAAGCCAGTGACAAAAGACCACATATTTTATAATTCCATTTATAGGAAATGTAAAGAAGTGGCAAACCTAAAGAGACAGTAAGTAGATTAGAGGTTGCCTAGGGTGGGTGGGGGATGGGGAGAAATGAAGGGCAGTTGCTACAAAGTATAGGATTTCTTTTGGGAGTGATGAGATATAAAATCAAATCTAAAATTGATTGTGGGGTGGTTGTACAACTCTGTGAATGTACTAAAAACCATTGAATTCTCTATAGGTTAAATGAGTGAATTGTATGTAAATGAACTATATTTCAATAAAGTTGTTACAACAAAGGAATTTTATAGTCTTATTTCACAAATATTTAAGTAACTTTTTATTGAGAGCTGACAAAAAAGCAAATAATGCCCACATGATGAATTACTAAATGAGAAAAGCAAGTTATAAAGTAATGCATACCTTATGAACCCATTTTATAAAAATGAGCATGTATCAAAGACAGTTCTATATGTGTACTTATGTTTGTATAAGCATATAAAATTTATGAAATGATAAACACATTGCTTTCAACAAAAGAATAAGAATAGAGAGATAAAGTGGACAATTATATTTATAAAATACCGTATTTTTCGGATCATAAGACGCACTTTTTTCCCCCCAGAAGTGGGGGGGAAAAGTCCCTGCGTCTTATGGTCCAAATATAGCCTACACATATACTTTAAAAAAAAAGTTTTTTTACTTGCCCAGCTCTGTGTGGTCTTTGTGTGCTTGCCCGGCTCTAAAATGGTTCTAAATGCTGCTGTTTACTTTACAGGGTTGATTACATGTGTTTATGACTGTGATGTTGGGTTTTAATGCACATAAAATATTTTAGGACACTATTTGTTTCAGAATCTTTTTTTCTTCATTCCCCTTCTCTAAAAACTGGTGCGTCTTATGGTCCGGAGCGTCTTATGGTCCGAAAAATACAGTACATACCTGGGTATTTTTCTATTTTTAAGACAAGCAGGTTATACTTTTATACTTTATTTTTTATACTTATTAAATTTATTGGGGTGACATTTGTTAATAAAATAACATAGGTTTCAAATTTAAAATTCTATGATACATGATCTGTATATTTCACCACCCAGAGTCAAATCTTCTGTCACCATATAATTGAACCCCTTTATCCTTTACTGCCCCCAACCCACTCCCTCTGGTAACCACCATACTGTGGTCTGTGTCTTGAGTATCAGTTTTATATCACACATATGAGGAACATCATATGGTTCTTAGCCCTTCCTGACTGACTTATTTTGCTTAGCATAATCTCAGGGTCCATCCATGTTGTTACAAATGGCAGTATTTAATCTTTTCTTATAGTTGAGTAGTATTCCATGATATATATGTACTATATCTTCTTTATATAATCATCTAGCAAAGGCAATTCCAGTTGTGACTCCATCTTGTTAATAGACTATTGTCTTCTTAGCTTGAACACTCTGATAAAACAAGCTGCCATGTTGGAGAGACCCATATTACAAGGAAATGAGAGAAGCCTCAGCCCGCAGGAAATTTTTAAAAAATATATATTTTATTGATATTTTATAGAGAGGAGGAAGGGAGAGAGATAGAGAGCTAGAAATGTCGATGAGAGAGAAACATCGACCAGCTGCCTCTTGCACACCCCCTACCGGGATGTGCCCACAACCAATGTACATGCCCTTGACCGGAATCGAACCTAGGACCTTTCAGTCCGCAGACCGAGGCTCTACCACTGAGCCAAACCGGTTTCGGCGAGCCCACAGGAAATTGACCCATCAGTTCAACAGTGCTTGAGGAAATTAATCCTGGCAACAATCATGTGAGTGAACTTGGGAGTAGATACTTCCCCAGTTGAGCATCAGATAAGACTATAGCCTTAGTCAACACTTTAACCACAGTATTGTAAGGGTCTCAGAGCCAGAGGACCCATACATCTAAGTTATGCCTGAATTCATGACCCACATAAACTTTGAGATAATAAATACGTGTTTTTGTAAGCTGCTAACTTTTTGAGATTAAGTGTTATACAGCAATAGGTAACTAATGCAGGCTGGGAGACAACAGACATTTGTGTTTTTTATTTCAGGTTGGTGCTAACAGTCAATCATAAATTCTACTACAAAAAGAATTTTTAAAAGATAGCTACAAGATGGCAGGCTATTAACAAAAGAGATACAGTGACAAATAGGTAGACTTTTGGAAAGTCAAGTAAATCTCATTTCAAATTCTGATTGTCAAGTATAAGGCAAGGCCAAGGCCTGACAGATTCGGCCAGTAAAGAAACATGAACCTTTTTAAGATTCAGACAATTTATTACATAAACATTGAAAGGAAGAATAGCCAAAGATGTCGGCTACCCGTGACCCTGATACAGGGAAATGGTGAACTAAAAGGGGCTAGGTGACTGCACATCAATTATTGCATATGTCCATGTCTGTAAACAAAAATTCTTTTGCATTGCTATCAGTTATGCACAAGTTAGAGCTGTAAAATAGCTCCCTTAGAAGAAGAAGCTAATAGAGAGGAAAAGTATATAGGTTTACACTGAAACACAAATTTTTCCTTATATCATCATTCCAAGCGCTACAAAGGTATTAACTCATGTAAGATTCACAATAATCTTAAGAGCGGCAGTATTATTATCAGCACTCTGCAAAGAGGAAATTTAAGATACTCAGATGTTAAACTGAGATCTACAATACAAAGTCACATAAAGTAAACGGCATGGCTAGGCTTTAAACTGGGCCTATGATTTTAGCCACTCTGCCCTCCTGCCTCTCTGCAGTGAGCCAGTTAGTTTGGTTGGACAAAAGTCCTGAAGATGAAACTATGGATAAAGAGAAGCTCCTGATTTTTATGGCCAGGAGCTCCAGAGAACCAAGACAGAATGGAATTCAGATGATAGATAGTTCTTTATGTTCCAGAAGCTGCTATGCTTGTTGTCTTCTATGAAGGTGACAGAAAACTAAAAGCAAAATCATGACTGACATGTATACATAAGGAACTGTTTGACATTGAAATTGGGACTCAAAAGAACTGTTGGCCCAGAAAGGAACTCACTACAGACTGACTCATTTGCCTCTCAGCATAACCATTATGGCTTGTCTCAGTTTCAATTCTTACAAGGGTATTTCTTGGATCACATGATCTCACACATCTAGAGGAAATAATGAACAACATAAACTGATGAACAAAAGCAGACCCAGAGAAAGAGAAGCAGCAATCAGACTCTCAAACCTCGGAGGGAAAGTAGGGGAAGGTGGGGATAAGGAGCAAAGATCAACCAAAGGACTTGTGTGCATGCATATGGACCTAGCCAGTGGCCATGGACAACAGGGGGGTGGGGGCATATTTGGGGAGGGGTTTGGGATGGGAATGGGGGGATGAGGACAATTATGTGATACCATAATCAATAAAATTTAAAAAATGAAGGTTCTGTAAAGGGTAGTGTTTTCTTCGTTATATACACAACAAAAACACAAATAGGTGTTGTGCCTGAGATGCTAGCAACTTCAGAATAGTTCAACATACTACTGAGAAGAACCTGGTCATGTGGTAGCCCCATTTTCTCTTAGGACATCCTCAGTGGCAGGTACTGATGAGCTTCTGTTGTTTGCCTGGAGGCTCAGAGACAGGAAACACTGGAAAACCCCACTTGGCACAGAGTATTAGTACACCTTCTCTCTCTAAAGCAGTGCTTCTTGTTGGGGTAATCTCCCCAAGTCTCACCATAGGGGACATTTGACAATGGGGATTTTTGTTGTCACAATTGGAGCAAGTAGTGAGCTACTGGCATCTATCAGGTAGAAGCCAGGGATGTTATTATGTCTCCTACCAGGCACAGGATTGTCCCCACAACAACTTAGAGTTGGCAAATCCTGTCTTAAAGGGAGTTGTGTGCTGAGTCATGACTCAGGTACCACCTGAGCATCAGCAGGAAAAGAAGAGAGGGAACAGATTGATGAGCATAAAAGCAAACACCACTGCATTGTCCTTTGGTGAATGAGTTCCTCAAAATAGCCAACAAGATGGATCAATGGAGCTCTAAATTTGTTTCTATATTAAATTATTGGTTTTACACATCTCCTGTAAAAAATCAGACATAACTGAGAATCATGCCATGAAATTTAATCTAAGCAACCTTTTTCCCATGCCTGCAGCATCCTCAGTCAACAATTAGGATCATCAGGTACCTTGCAAAATGCCTGGACAGCCATTTTCTGGTTTCTAAGTACATACAAAAATATGGAAAACCTAAGTTCTTTCAGTATTCAGCAGGAAAATTAATTCAGTAAGAGCCCACAAGCATAACTGCTTTAAGTTAACAGATACATTAGTATAATTTGAATTGCATAAAGGCAAAGCCAAAAAGCCACTCAGTCATTGACAGATACAAACAAGCCCAGGAAATTTAAAAATAACAGGTTTCCCAGAATAAAACCCAAACTCATGTTGGAGAAATAAAATAATTCTACCAACAAAACCCCCTCTGTATCAATTATATTGAGAGAGGGAACACAATTTGTTAAAGAATAAGCACAACCAGATTTACATGCATGTAAGCAATCTCAAAAGTATCTACAAAGTCCAGACAGAATTTTATACAAGTTTCCAAGTGAAGTAGCAGGATGAATATTTCAATCTCCTTGAAAAATAAATAAATTTACCTGTGTAGTCTCCTGTATACCACATGAGAGAGTTAATTTTGGAGGTATGTATATGCAATGCCAAGGATCAGAAGGCTCCTGACCTTGCATTGTAAAGTACAAAGGTTAGGCCTCTTATTGGCCCAATTTTGTTTTCAAGGAAACACTCTAGGATAAGAGGATGAGGGAAGCAGTCACCCATCCCCCATGAAAGAAAATTCATAATTTTACCCTTATGTATATAGAGAGGAGACAAAGAATAAGTATTTGTTTAGCTCCAACAAAATACCAGGCATTTAGAGTACAGTCAATACTCATTATTCATGGTAGTTTCAGTCTATCAAGTCAACACAAACATTGAATTAGCAAATACTGAACCATTGCTCATAGGAGAAATACAGGGTTAGGTTTCTGTGATCATCCGGTCATAATGTTTTTGTCAACTAATCAATACAGAGCCTTGTTTTGTGTGTTTCTGTTTAAAGACACTCTTAAAGTACATATTGCTGATTTATTAACATTGAACTCACATTCACTATCACACATGTTTGAACAAAGCTTCTCTAACACATGTATTTTCTCCACAGGGCATATCACACCTTTCTTGGACTTAGAAACAGTATACAGCATGTTAGCACTATGTTTTGGGGCCATTTTTAATAGTGAAATCACCAACAGAAAGTACAAAAATGCAAACAATATGGCACTAAGTAGATCCAAAAAAAGGGCACTTGTTTACAGTATGAGAGATGGAATAAGAAAACAGAGCATCATCTTTTCTTACCTCAGCTAGGAATGTGTGCTTTAGGTGAAAAGAGACCTAAGTATTGATTTGGGGCTACAAATAAGTTTTAGCAAATTCAAAAATACAAAATCTACACTAATAAAAGAGAAACATGCAAATTGACCATACCTTTGCTACACCCACCAGCCTATCAGGAGTGAATATGCAAATTAACTCAACAAAGATGGTGATGACCCCACCCCCCAGCGACTCCTGGCCTTTGGACAACAAGCATGCAGGAGCTGAGTGGCTGGGTGGGGCGGGACACCTGCTATTAGGGAAAGAGCTGGGGCAGAGGGAGCTACAGGAGCAGTGCTCTGCCAGGAGAGGCACAGGTGGCAGCCTGGGTTCCAGGTGTCGGAGGAAAACCAGGGCCTGCAGCCAGGGGAAGGAAGGCTTATTGCAGAGACTCTCTTTGTGCAACTGGCCTCTAGTCATGAATAATGAGGATCAACTGCCCTGTTTAAACCTTACAATGTCCTGGCAAAGTAGGCATGATAAAGTCTACTTGAAATAAAAAGAGTTTGTTAAGGAAGTTTAAATAACTTGTTTATGTTTACAAAACTAATAAGTGCTTGATCTGTTGGTGAGCAATTCTTGTGTCTCCATTGCACCATGCTGGGACTTGATGTCCACTGAAGGTCACCCAACAGCAGCAGACAGACATTAGAAAAGATCAGTGGGCCTTGAAGTCAAGACACATTCAGAAACTGCCCATTGGCTCCTATTAAGACCTCTTTTTTAGTAATGCAGTCAAACAAACCCTCAGTTGCCACCTCTACATGTTCTTCTCTATCAAAAGAAGCTGCTAGGTGGGCACTGCCTTTTGGAACAGCAGTTAAACAACGCCTGCACGGGAAAGTTGAGGCCCAGCCAGATAAGAACTGTGGCACTTTATAAAAACTGTAAACAAACAAACAAACAAACAAACACCCCACAACAAACAGATCCAAAGACAGAGAAATATCAATCAGCACGTCAAACCTCAGATGGAAGGTAGGGGAGGGGGGGTAAAGGGGAGAAATCAACCAAAGGACTTGTATGCATGCATATAAGCCTAACCAATGGACACAGACAACAGGGGGGTGAGGGCATGAGTGGGGAGTAATGGAGGGAGGTACTGGGGGAATAAGGACACATACGTAATAACTTAATCAATAAAGAAATTAAAAAAAAACTATAAATGTGGAGGTAAAAATTATTTATCCTTAGCAGAAACTCCAAGTTATCCAATATGGTGACTCTGAAGATTTACCTGTTATCAGAAAGATCAGCTGTCAGAAAGGTGAGCAACATTCTCCAACTTAATGCTTCCTTTGTCTTATACAGAGAGGTCAGTTCTCAGCCTAAAAATGCTATATTTACCTAGTCTGAGTTTTTGAAAATGTCCACTGGGGTTTAAGATATCCCAGGGAGCATTTTTAAAGTCTTCCAAATTTTCTGGACCATTGGATCAGTGGCCCAACAACACTTTACCTTATTTATATGTGGAGTCATAGTCTCTCCTGCTCTGAAGGTCAATCCCTTGATTGTCTATCTTCTACAACCTTCCCATCCTCTCTCCTCCCACTACACTCATTCTCAAGCATGTAAAGTCCCTAGAAACTTCCTCCAGAATTTTAAGTGAAAAAATAAGAGTTGCATAACTTTGGCTAGTTCCAAATGTTAGTTCCTATGCTCCAACCTGAAGGAGAGTCATTGTCCTTGCTCCCTCTCTCCACTCCTTCTCTCACTGAGGTGGCCACCAGTGTCCCTGGCCCCCTGAGACTGGACCCTCCATGTCAGGAAAACAGGGAAATTCTGGACAGCAACCTGGAGCCCAAGCAGACTTTAGTTAAAATGGCCCAAGAGAAGATTCCTAAAAGGGCTATGTTCGCTAGCACATAAGGGAAACTTTAGGAATTCTGAGTTTCTCTTGGAATAGCAAGAGGAATTGGTTTTATCAGTTCTGGATGTGGGGTTAAGAAATACTGCTTTACAATTATTATTGAGGCCCTATTTCTAGGACCAGGCCTGGTGAAACTTGGAAAATGTGTGTTGGATCAATAATGTGCTGCCCAGGGTTCACAGAAAGGGATTCTGTTAGACCAAGTCTAAATATATTACCATTTCTTTTTTCCCATCTGCAAAGGGCTGTCGCTGTGTACATCAGCGCAGAGTTGTATGTATGCGTGAAATATTCCCAAGGGCACTAGGTGGGGATATCTTAAGATTGGAATTCTGGCCTTATTCTAGGGGAATGGGAGATATTTATTATCAGCTCATATTTGATACCTACATTTCAAATGAGACTTCTTATAACTATAAAAATCACTAGTAGTTTATTTACTTGATTTGTCTTTATTAGATTCCAGGTATAAGTGAAATCATATGGTATTTGTATTTCTCTGACTTATTTCACTTAGTGTAATACCCTCAAGGGTCCAACCATGTTACAAATGGCAAGATTTCATTCCCTTTTATTGTTGAATAATTTTCCATGGGACTATAGTAAATAATATTATAACTGTATGGTGACAGATGGTTAGCAGACTTATTGTGTTGATCACATTTTAAGGTATATAAATGTAGCCTCATTATATTGTACACCTTAAACTAATATAATATTGTACACCAAATATGCTTTAATACAAAAATTATTGGTAGTTTAAAGAAAACTGGGGCTACTGGAGATGACAGATAAAAGGAAATTAATTCAAAAGAATTCTTAAGATTCTTCAGATATCCTTGTTTGACTCCTAGCTGAGAATAAGTGATATTTTAAATTATAAACACTATAAGTTAAAGAATAAGAAGTTTCCATAAATACCTAATATAGATCTTTAAGAATGTTTGAAGCAACTTCAGTGAAAAAATATAATAAAAAACATTCAGAAGGAACTGAATAAATCTTATTTTTCCAAATGTTGATGTTTTTAACTAGATGACCATCTAGAAATTCCCAGTTCAAAGAAGCAGAAGATTCAAGAAAAGAGGTCTTATTTCATTTTACAAAAAAATCAATTTTCTTCATGATTGGGGATGAAATGAGATATTTAAAAAGTGTATAGGGGTTAAGTATTACGTAATGGTTTTGCCATAATACAGAGTAGTCCCTCTTAGGTGCCATTCTTTGAGAAAGCACAATAAAACAATATTTTTAAAAAGAATAAAACAAGTAAGCCAGCTTTAATAGCTCCCAAGGAGCCTTCATGTCTTTGTTTAAATACCTGCCTGTGAGACATTTAAAAAGTTGTAATCAATAGAAAGAGACATGGTCTCCTTTGTCAAAGCCAGGTTGTAAAACTACAAGTAACAGACTGGTTGGTCAGGAGACAAATTGCATGAGTCTCACTCAGGCTTATTAGAACCACGTCTTCTGAATAAACCATGGTGCCTAAAGCAACTTCTTGCCCCTAACTGGTGTTCGATAATTCTTACAAAATGAACTCACAGATAGTTGATTATATGGGGAGTTGGAGTGGGGGAGCAGAGAAGGAAATGAATGAAAATATCACTAATGATAATCCGTAGTAACATGCCACTCAATAAAGTTCTACTTCCTCCTTTGAATCTGACCTTTTCAGAAAATCCCACAATTTCACCTGCTAACTTTTTTGCATGGAAGTTTTATTCTCCCCTCTCTTAAGCAGATATACTAATAAGCCAAATTAATTTTATCTGGGTTAAAGAAAAACTGTACAGGATGTAAGAATGGAGCTGGAAAATGTGTTAAACCCCCTACATGTAGTAGCAGTGAGAATCTGTGTTGCTAAGTTATCTTAACAAAGTTGCTCATATGTAGGTAACTATGGTATGTCATTATATGCTAAGATATTAGTCTACCATTGTGCTAATATTTGCTATACATGAATATAATTACTCCATTACCTTATCTCCACAGGAATACAGATACTCAGGAGAGGAGTTTAACACAACTCCTTTTATGATGCCTTTAATGTTTCATAAATCTAACTATAAGACTTAAATTTCATCTTGATGTTTTCCTATTTCTAAAAAATTTTTAGGCTAAAGTGCTTTTTCAATTTCATTATCAACCCTTGAAAGAGATTCTAAAGCCAAGAGAATATCATTGCTACTACCACCCATTGTTTCAGCAAACATTTGCTGGGCTCTTTGTATGTGATTGGTTGTGAGCTGGTTGCTAAGGATACAAATGAATAAGCTATAGGCTTCACTAATAAGCACTTTTAGTCTAGGAATCATAAACAGACATCTCTGTAAACAAATCCTAAATAATGAAAGGATAATATGCAAATTGACCGAACGATGGAACAACTGGTCACTATGATGCACACTGACTACCAATGGGAAGATGCTCAACATAGGAGCTGCCCTCTGGTGGTCAGTGCGCTCCAACAGAGGGAGCACCGCTCAGCCAGAAGCCAGGCTCACAGCTGGCAAGCTCAGAGGCTGTGGCAGAAGCCTCTCCTGCCTCTGCAGCAGCACAAAGGACCCCTCAGACATCCCTTGGCTTAGGCCCGCTCCCTGTGAGGTCATGGAGAGGTCCTGGACTGTGAGACGGTGCAGGCAAGGCAGAGGGACCACCCCTCCAGTGCACGAATATTGTGCACTAGGCCTCTAGTAACTCTATAGAGACACCAGCTGTATAGTACACAGTGAGACCCAAAGGAGACCATCATCATTTTTGCCTAAAAGATTATAGAAATGCTTTACACATAAGAAGAAATTGGCCTGGCTGTTGTTGCTCAGTGGCTGAGCATCGACCTATAAACCAGAAGGTCACCAGTTTGATTCCTGGTTAGGGCACATGCCTAGGTTTCAAACTCAGTCCCCAGAAGGGGATGGATGTATAGGAGGCAGCCAATCAATGATTCTCTCTCATCATTGATGTTTCTATCTTTACTTTTCCCTTCATCTCTGAAATCAATAAAAATATATTTAAGAAGAGAAAAAATTGAACTAAGCCCTGAGTAATGACTTGGTACCAAGGTAACTTGACCCCTTACAATGAAGTGGTATTTGTCAAACTTAAGTGATAAAATAATAGGGAAAAAATGGTTTGGCCTCTCAGAGTTGGCCTACAGTATTTTTAAAAAACATTTATTGTTGAAAGTATTACATATGTCCTCTTTTCTCTCTCATTGATTCCTTATAGCATGCTGCCACCCCCTCCCCAGGCCTCCACCACCCTACTGTTTATGTCCATGGGTTATGCATAGATGCATACAAGTTCTTTGGTTGATCTCTTCCTACCCAACCATTCACTCCTGCCTTTCCTCTGAGATTTGACCGTCTGTCCCATGTTTCTATGTCTCTGCATCTATTTTGTTCATTAGATTCCATGTATGAGTGAGATCATGTGATATTTGTCTTTCTCTGACTGGCTTACTTCACTTAGCAAAATACTCTCCTGGTCCCTCATGCTGTCTCAAAGGGTAAGATGCCCTTCTTTTTTACTGCTGCATAGTATTCCATGGTATAAATGGGTCATATCTTTTTTATCCACTCATCTACTGATGGGCACTTGGGCTGTTTCCAGATTTTAACTATTATAAATTGTGCTGCTGTGAACATAGGGGTGCATATATTCTTTCTGATTGGTGTTTTGCGTTTCTTGTTATACACTAGAGGCCCAGTGCATGAGATTTGTGCACTTGTGGGAGGGGGTCCCCCAGCCTGGCCTGTGCCCTCTCACAGTGTGGGAGCCCTATGATTGATCGGCCCAAAAAGGTAGGCCCTGCCAACCGATCCGGGGCTCCTCGATGGATTGTTCCAAAGAGGCAGGCTGGAGTCAGGGGAGCCACTGGGACCCCTAGCATTGCTGCATGGAGCTGTTGGGACCTGCCTTCATGCATGCATGCAGCATCAAGTCCCTGGCCACCCACGCATACCCGCTGTGCACGCAGCCCCCTGGTGATGGATTATAATGGCATGAGGGTATCATGGTGTGATGGCATAATGGCAAGATGACCATTTGCATATTAGGTCTTTATTATATAGGATTTCCAGAAGTGGGATCACTGGGTCAGATGGCAGTTCCATATTTAATTTTTTGAGGAAACTCCATACTGTTTCCCTAAAAGCTATACCAGCCTGCATTCCCACCAGCAGTGTACTAGGGCTCCCTTTTATCCACATCCTCACCAGCACTTGTCATTTGTTGATTTATTGATAATAGCCATTCTGACAGGTATGAGGTGATACCTCATTGTTATTTTAATTTGCATCTCTCTGAAGATTAGTGATTTTGAACATTTTTTTCATATGTCTCTTGGCCATCTGTATATCCACTTTGGAGAAGTGTCTATTTAGGTGCTTTGCCCATTTTTTAATTGGATTGTTTGTCCTACAGTATTTTTTATTCTAATGAAAATTTTAATGTAGATACACAACACTAGGTATAAAATCTATATGCCTTCATTCCATTATGAAGTCAAAACAAATTTACAAAATAAATATGATCAAAGTTACGATACCAATGGATTTCAAATTAGCCACATTTCATTTAGTGTAATGGATGAAGTTGTTCTCCTGAAACCAAATTGCTAATGTTGCTGATGTTGCATCTTCTGTTTCTCTGGCTTATCATACTAATATGTGCAAAGTAATATACCTAAAAATGAAATAGTACAAATGAGCATAAGATGAAAAAATTTCAGTTGCCTACCTTGGAAGAAACCATGATATTTAATTTTGTTTCTCTGATGGGTACCACTTTATTTTTCAATAATTTGCATATACTGATATTTTTTAATTTATGTATCAATCTTAAGCATTTTACATAAATTTCCTGATTTTTAGATGTAGACTTAACCCACTTATCTACTCCTCCCTTTCCCTCTACATTTCACCCAAGAGAATGAAAAGAATGGTCACCTCTACAACATTAAATTGCATTTTAAATCTCCATGTCTGGAACTATCAAACATAGGCTCTTGTTTTTTTGTTGTTTTTTTTTATCATTATTATATTTTTAAAATTTACTTTTAATTATTTTTAAACTAGTAACCTGTTGCAGGAATATTCCTGCAAGAGTTCTGGCAGGCTTCCCTCCCACCACTGCCAGCCACCTCTCCTGCCCCCTCCCCCCCCCACCTCTCCCGCTGCTGTGGGTGGGGCGGGCAGGACGGGTGGGACCGCAGCCACTGCTGCCACTGTCTTCTAGGCCAAGCCCACCTCGCCCCGCCCCACCCTGCACACGCTGCCCATGCTTTCCCTCTAGCAGCCACAGCTGCCTTGCTTTCCACTTTCCTTCCCTCTTCCTTCTATGCTGTCTTCAGTCTTCACTCCTCCCTCCACGTATGCAAATTAACCCACGTATGTTGGGTTAATTTGCATATTCACTCTGATTGGCTGGTGGGTGTGGTGGAGTAATGGTTAATTTGCATATTATTCTATTATTAGGTAGGATTTTTTCCTTTTGTAGTTCCTTCCCATGGCTTTCAGAGGAGAATGACCCTAGTGTCAGGTTCAAATTGATTATATTCTTTTATATATTTGACTAAATGACCTTTGCCTCATTCTATATCACCTCCAAATTGTTAATGTTGTCTCTTCTGCTGATTCCCTTTATATCTGGACACTTCACTCTTAGATTCTTCCATCCTCTTGTGTCCTTCCTCCTATGATTGAGCTGAATGTTCTCTTAGGCTCACAGCTTTGTGAGCTCAGATTTCCCTGCTCCATCACCACAGAATTCCTTTTTCCATAGCTTCCTTTTTAGTTCCTTATTTTCTCTGTCCCTTCTTTTTTTACCTCTTGGTTTATTTTATCACTTTTTCATCTCATACGCACCTCTCCACCCCCACCCAATCTGGCATGTCATATATACAAATAATTTTGACTAACAGTCATAAGCAGTGACTTTATTGATTAACTGGTTGACTAATAAATAATTTTTCTGGTTCTAAGAGTAATTTGTTTTGTTTCTTTTTTTAATTTATATTATTGGTTCTATTTCACCATTTTTTTTAAATAAAAATATATCCTCAAGTATCTTACCAAGAAAAACATGCAGGGGTGCCACACTTTCTTACATGTCTGAAAGTCTTTATCCTGCCCTCCTACTGGTTCAATATTTTCTCTATAGAATTTTTAGGTTAAAATAATTTTCCCTCTGAATTTTGAAATCCTTGCTTTAACAGTTTTTGGTAAAAGGACCATTTGCCCCAGTGTGCCTAGGATAGTCATGGCTTGTACCTTTTATCCCAAAAACTGATCCGTATGTTCCAGGTGAGATTTCCTGGATTGGATAATATATTACATGATACCAGTAGCATGTAGCACCTGGTGTTGCTGATGGAAAGGAAGATTGTGGTTTAATTCTCGTTCCATCCTAGAAATGGAACAAAAATATTCTTCTTGAAAATGTTAAGACTTTTCTCTTTAGTCTCAGTTTTCTTTAAAAAAAAATGTCATAGGTTGCATAGGTGTTTTTTTTTTTCCTTTTATTGTAATAACCAGTTGGTTATCCCTTTCAATTTGAATGCATTTTCTTATTCAGCTATAGAAAATTATCTTTCCTAATTTCTTTGAGTCCCTTTCTCTCTCCATTTTCTCTATCTTCACTTTGTTTAATTTCTAAGTATCTGATTTAGGTGACTGAGAGGATATTTAGTCTACTTATCAAAACATGGAATACAGAAGAAGGAGCAGATGTAGTGAGGAAATCAGTTTTGGACAAATGCTTTGTCTGTCTAGGTAGAGATCAAGATAACATGTTCTGTACTCAGAAAATTTTCCTCTCCCTTTATCTATAATTCTCTAATATTTAGGAGTATGTCTCATTTGTAGTGTTGATGGGGAAAAACATTCACTTGGGAAAATATTTGGGGGAAGTATATTTACCAAAAATCCCAAGAGTCAAAATATGTTTTGTCAATTATACCAAAGGTCTTAGTGCAGGTTAATATTTTCCACTCCCTGTAATAACCAAACAATAACATTCATGATAGGCAGGGGAATATTAATGCTAATTCCAAAGGCACAAAAATGGCAGCCAGGGGAATAGAATCCAACAAGATGTCTAAAACATATGTCTCTCCTATCATTTTCTTTTCCTTCTCTAATTTCTCCCTTCTTAATCACACATTACTAAAACATTTCAGCTTCACATTCCAGGGTAACTTGCAAGGCTTGGAGTACGGTATAAAAATACTTCAAGGTCATAAGACATTTTCAGTTGATTATTCCACTTGAAAGAGAGAAGAGGCTTGAGAAGATGAAATATTAAAATGACTCTCCTAAAACTCTCCTGAAATCCTGTGGGTGCCACTGCACAAAATGTTTCCTTTTAGTACAGGAAATTGGAGCCTTGGGGACCCCAGTGGTTGTTAGTTCATTTAAACGTTTAGCCCACAGGCATTTTATGATGGTTCCTAAGGGATTCTCCTCCTTAGTTCTTTCCCACTGTTATTTCCTTGACACGGTGTTGGCAGACATATATTGCAGAGCAGTGGTCGGCAAACTCAGTAGTCAACAGAGCCAAATATCAACAGTACAATGATTTAAATTTCTTTTGAGAGCCAAATTTTTTTAAACTTAAACTTCTAATACCACTTCTTCAAAATAGACTTGCCCAGGCCATGGTATTTTGTGGAAGAGCCACACTCGAGGGGCCAAAGAGCTGCATGTGGCTCGTGAGCTGCAGTTTGCCAACCATGGTGCTAGAGTATTTAAGTAGGCTCCAATCTGGCCAAGGAATCTGTATTTATTAGGGGGACCTACAAAATGGGTTGATTCAACAGACCATTGAGAGTTAGAAGTAGAATATTGATAGCAGAATTCTATCTTGCATGTGAGTGAAATTCTGACATACAAGAAAGAAGTCAAATGGGTAACTAGAAAAGCTATTATTTCCTTTTTGTGATGGGAAAATCTCTTATTGGAGGTCCACAAAGGTAAGAAATATTGTGATGAACACTATAATGGACTTCTTACTGGTAGACTGGAAAAACTCAGTTTCCAAGCTTTCAAAATATTAACCAAATTTACTTCCTCGTGGTTGTAGGACTGAGGACCTAATTTCCTTATTGACTAACAACCAAGGGCTGGTCTTTGCTCCTAGGGGCTACCCACGTTGTTGTTGTTGTTGTTGTTGTTGTTGTTGTTGTTCTTCTTCTTCTTCTTCTTCTTCTTCTTCTTCTTCTTCTTCTTCTTCTTCTTTTGCCTTTTTTTTATGGTTTAAAGTTTTACATATGTCTCTTTTCCCCCTCCCCATTAACCCTCCCCTGGCCACTCCCACCTTGGAGGGCAACCCCCCACCATCCCCGTGTCTGTGTCCATTGGTTATGCTAATATGCATGGATACAAGTCCTTTGGTTGATCTCTAACATTTCCCCCCTGCCATTTGTCTCTGGATCTATTTTTGTTCATCAGTTTATGTTGATCATTATATCTCACATATTAGTGAGACCATGTGATATTTATCTTTCTCCAACTGGCTTATTTCGCTTATCATAATGCTCTCCAGTTCCATCCATGCTGTTGCAAATGGTAAAAGTTCCTTCTTTTTTACAGCAGTGTAGTATTCCATTGTGTAGATGTACCAGTTTTTTAACCCACTCACCTACTGATGGGCACTTAGCCTTTTTCCAAATATTGTAAATTGTGCAGCTATGAACATAGGGGTGCATATATCCTTTCTGATTGGTGTTTTTAGTTTCTTGGAATATAGTCCTCGAAGTGGGATTACTAGGTCAAATGGAAGTTCCATTTGTAGTTTTTGAGGAAACTCTATATTGTTCTCCACAGTGGCTGCACCAGTCTGCATTCCCACCAGCAGTGCATGAGAGTTCCTTTTCTCCAAATCCTTGCCAGCACTTGTCATTTGCTGATTTGTTGATAATAGCCATTCTGACAGGTGTGAAATGGTATCTCATTATTGTTTTGATTTGCATCTCTCATATGATTACTTAGAACATATTTTCATATGTCTCTGGGCTTTCTGAATGTCCTCTTTCAAAAAGTATCTATTTAGGTCCATTGCCCATTTTTTGATTGGGTTGTTTATCTTCCTTTTGTTAAGTTGTATGAGTTCCTATAAATATTGGATATTAAACCCTTATTGGTGATAACATTGGCAAATATGTTCTCCCATGCAATGGGCTTTCTAGTTGTTGTGTTGATGGTTTCTTTTGTTGTGCAGAAGCTTTTTATTTTGATGTAGTTCCATTTGTTTATTTTCTCCTGAGTCTCCATTGCCCTAGGAGCTGTATCAGTAAAGATATTGCTACAACATATGTCTGATATTTTGCTGCCTGTGAAGTCTTCCAAGATTTTTATGGTTTCCTCGCTTACATTTAAATCCTTTAGCCATTTTGAGGTGTGTTTTTGTGTGTGTATGGTGTAAGTTGATGATATAGTTTCAATTTTTTTGCATGTATCTGACCAAATTTCCCAGCACCATTTATTGAAGAGACTGTCTTGATTCTATTGTATGTTCTTGCCCCCTTTGTCTAATTTAATTGAGCATAATAGCTTGGGTCAATTTCCCACATTCTTTCTTATGCTTTTCATCTGCCCTCCTTGCCCCAGCACCTCCCCACCGGCCCTTCCAGCAGCATCCCGTCAAGTCTTCCCATGCTCAAATCTCTACAAGTTTGTTTTTGCTGCATCTCTCTGAACATTTCTCTCTTCTCATTCTGGCCACACTTTTTTTTTCTACTTGTCATGGCCTATGTGATTGGACCCATCTAAAGTAATCTGGTTAATCTCTTGATTTTAAGGTCCGGTAATCAGAATTACATTGGTAAAATTCCTTTACATACTAGAATAATGTTTCAATGATTAACTAGGGGATGTGAATCTTGGGGAGACATCTTTGCAATTCTGCTTACCACATTTCATGATTTATTTATCTAAAGCAGATGGCAGCTTCAGGACCGAGAAAGTGGGCTGTGTCTGATACATTTTAACTTGCTAATGTTATCAGTGCTATTGTAATTGCTGAGTCTAATGAGAGGCACTATGAAAGACAAAAAAAATTGCACATTATTCTTTATACTTAACACCCATCTCCTTGACAAATCTGTGGTCCAAAAATCACTGATATTTCCTATGGCTATGGTTTCCCAAGTATTCCTAATGATAGCATTCGTCTGTTTCCGAAGACTCTCCTCCATAGATCCTGATTCAGTGAATCTTGGATGGGGACCAGAAATTTACTTTATGAAGTACCCCTCCCCCAGCTCACCTTACCTTAAAGCACATGTGTCAAACACAAGGCCCGCGGGCCAAATCCGTCCTACCAGGCCTTGCAATGTGGCCCGCACCGCGCTGTCATCACTGCACTCCGCTGCGTTTCCATCACAATGACAGTTTATGACTGTTCAGTAAACCATTCGGCCTGCGATTTAGGCTGGATTTTAGATTTTGGCCCCTTCTCTGATTGAGTTCGACACCCCTACCTTAAAGGAAGATGAAGCTACACTGTCAAAGGATTCAGGCCCTTCCTGCCACTAGGCCTTTATATTTCCTGTTCCCTCTGCCTGTGTTATACCTCCCCTTGCTCTTTGCAGGTCCAGCTCCTCCCAGTCCTTCAGACCTTAGTTTTTACATTCTCTTCTCAAAAGACTCTTCCATGACCACCCTATCTACAGTGATACTGTGATTTTTTTCTTCCAAGTTATATTTCAGCCTCCTCACAGTTTTCATTTCCTGTGCAGTGCTGATCATAATCTGAACATATTTTATTAAAGAATTTCCTTGTTTTTTATCAACCACCTAAACTAGCATGTACTATTGAATAAGGCAAGGAACATTTTATAATCTAACTCATGCTAAGCACACTTCTTGATGCTCAACAAGTGTTCATTAAATGAATGAATGAATGAATGAATGAATGAACTGCAGCAAACCTGCAAGCATGGTATCACACTCAAATAAAAGCTAAAGACTAGTAAGGCAAAAACATTCCTTAGGTACTCATCTGGTGATCATTTCATATTATCAATAGAATATGTAAAAAAAATTCTGTCCAATGCCATTAAATACATTTTGGAGATATGGATGCAATATTTAATCAACTGAGAAAAGATTTGTGTAACACCAATGTTTTAAATATTAAAGATAGAAAGTCATTTTGTTTCATGAACACTTACTTCTATCCATTGATATGATAGTTATTACCACAGTTCTTTGCTTAAATGTGTAGCCAAATGTCTATAAACTTTCACATAAATGTTAGCGGATAATTTAAATTTTAGGCTAAAGACTATTTCAAGTGTTCCTAAATTGGTTATTGTAATTGCTGAGTCTAAGTTCTATCCTGTGAGGAGCTAAAGCACTCCTGAAACTGCATCTCCTTGGGTATATTTCAGATTTGATTCATGAGTAAGCAAAATTAGGACCTCCCTCTTCCTTCAACAGTTCCTAGATCCCTTCTCCATCTTTCTTTGTCCTTCTATGTGCCTAAGCAGGCCTACTTCCATACACTATATCAGCCAGACCTCTGTACCTCTGGGTTTAGTTAATAAGAGTTGGGTTTAGTTAATAGGAGTTACCTGGAGAGTGAACAGAGTACAGGAGACTTAAAAAAAATCAAAGCAATTATTCCCCTGGCTCTCTCCCAGCTCCAAACTACTCTTTTGTGGGGAAAATTCCTATGGGAAACCCAATTCCATGATTACAACTATTACTGTGCCTGGTAGCTGTTTCCTCTTTTGCCTCTTCAGGCCCAAAGATGCTAACAGCTTTCTGTTGTTGCTATACTCTGGCATCCCAACATCTCTTAATGGTTCCCTTCACTCTATACTTCTAAATAGTTCCTTCACTAGAAAGATTTCTTCCATCCTCCTAGCTGCATGTGCTGTTTTCTTCTGGGACTCTAACCTATATACTCATTTTCCTTGGCCCAGTTTCCTATTTCATTTGTGTGATTGCAAAACTACAGAACCCGAGAGGGCACTCCTAAGGTATCTTCTGCTCCTGCCTGTTATTTATGACCATCAAGGATGCTAGAAACATTTCTTCCACCAGATTTTATCTATCTTCATACTTCTGATGTTTTTAAAGACTTAGAGCCCTGGACAGGTAGCTCAGTTTGTTAGAGTGTTGTCCCAATACACCAAGGTTGTAGATGTGACCCTTGGTCAGGGTACATGTAAGTTACAATTAATGAATGCATAACTAAGTGAAACAACAAGTTGGTGTCTCTGTCTCTCTCTTCCCCCATTTCTCTGCCTCTCTAAAAATAAATAAATTGAAATTTAAAAGACATAATAAAAACAGTTCACAATTGGACAGGGATTTTTTCTGCTTAGTCAAAATTAGAGCTAAGACTTTAAAGGTAATTTTATTTTTTTTTAATGAGGAAGTTAACCTTGAGTACTTACACTTAAAAGCTTAATTGTGCATTTTCATTTATTTGTGGATGATAATAAATCATTTGAGTGGCCTATTTTGTTTATAAAATACTTAATTTGGCTGCATTTCAAGAAATGCAACATGACAAACAATGCATTGTAATATGAATGGTTTGCAAAACAAAGAAAGCTAATAAAGTCTCCATTCTCTGAATCACTGTAAATCGGATCCCAGCACTTGAATAAAGCTCTCATCTAATGAGTATTTACTATTTTGTCTAACTGCAGAGGGGTCATTTTCAACAATTGGCTTGTAAAATACCCAATGTCTATCTATAGTAATGAATTTTTATACAGATAAACGAGGTATTACATGGAAAGTGCTTTGAATCTTAGCTGGAAAGGAGACCTCGGCGTTGTAAAAACAGTGGGCCAGAATATATTCCTAGATATCACACATCCTAGAAATAAAACATTGAACAAGATACTGCACCTATCCATGCTTTGAGTTTCACATCTTTAAAATAATAAAACCCTCTAGCTTCATAGATAATGAGTTAATACATTCGTTTCTGTTTCCTCCAAAGCAAGGCCGGCAACAAGGACTAAAGAGCACGTGGTTTTCTTGGGAGGTAGTCCCAAAAAGGAGGAGTGAGAAAGCAAGATCAATGAGATAAAAGAGAGAAATACAATTAAAATCTTCATAAATGAGCTTGTTACCACAATGAATAACTTGAACTCAAACCCACCAGAGTCTCTGAGCATATATGTATAGGATGATTCTTAGAATTGCTTCTGTGAAGGAAGTGAAGGAAGGCATTGGCCGCTAAAGCATTCATATAGAGACTTTCCACTTGTTGAAACTTGCCACCAGATATTAATTTCCTAGCACCTCCAGCTGTTACTGTCCAGAATTTAAGAGGGCCTGTGACACCCTAGGGCAGAAAAGAAAAGCAATGCTCTAGGTTCTTGAGGTTGGATAACTTCAGGTTAAATGGAACTGCCCACCTCAGAGGTACTGAAATCAGAAGGCCATAACATGGGACAAAAGGTATTTGTTAGAGAAAGTATGTTATAAATGCTTTTCGTTTATGGCTTGTACTAAGGTGGTTGTGGTGGGGTAGGGAGGGAATAAAGTTTCAAGAGACAACCGAAGTAGAAAAGACAAGGCTCCTGATTAACTAAATAAAAAAATCCAATGCACTTGATACTTCGAGCATGGAAGGCTGGACAAATAATTGTGTTGATCACTGAGGTAGTAAATGTGGTGCCAGAACAATTTTCTTGCCGGAAAATAAGAAATCGGTAATAGGTGATGGTTGGTTGAGAATAAGAAATCTGTTCATTTTCTGGTTTTCACATTGTTCAGAAAGGTCTCTTAGCATCATGATGTCATTACAGAATTCTACGTTGTTGTTTTTTTGTTTGTTTGTTTGTTTTTTATAGTAACAGCCTTTTCCACCCAAGCTAATAAGTAGGAAATTAGTGGAGCTTTCTTTTCTGCAGCAAAGTAGATAGTAGAGGTTTGCTATTGGGGATTTGTGAACCCCCACAAATGAAAGCCATTTAACTACATAGAACCATCAAAGCCCACAAATTCCAGCTCATTCCAAAAAGACCTTTGTGGTAAACAGAGAAACTTAGTGATTACTTAGGAATCTGCTAGTTTTGAAAATGAAATAAGAAAGCACACATTTCTAGAAATTTAAGAAAGGAATAAGCCAGAAATCTAGACAGAGCTTTGACCATTTAAAAATATATTTTTATAGCCAAAGCCGGTAGAGCGTCGGTCTGCGGACTGAAGGGTCCCAGGTTTGATTCCGGTCAAGGGCATGTGCATTGGTTGCAGGCACATCCCCCGTGGGGGGGTGCAGGAGGCAGCTGGTCGATATTTCTCTCTCATCAACGTTTCTAGCTCTCTGTCTCTCTCCCTTCCTCTCTGTAAAAAAAACAAAAAAACAATAAAATATCTTTTTTAAATATATATATATATATATATTGATTTCAGAAAGGATGGGAGAGGAAGAGAGAGAGAGAAACATCAATGATGAGAGAGAAACATTGATTAGCTACCTTCTGCACGCCCCACACTGGGGATCGAGCCCATAACCCAGGCATGTGCTCTGAACAGGAATTGAACCGTGACTTCCTAGTTCATAGATTGATGCTCAATCACTGAGCTTCTCCAGCAGGGCCAGAGCTTTGACCTTGAATGACTCCAGCTGACCAGACATACAATTATGTATGTAATTAGAGTGCATAGGTGGCATACACTGGAATATTGGACATACAAATAGATAGAAAAAAATGAGATATTTTCTTTTGGA
The DNA here is from genome assembly GCF_014108245.1 of Pipistrellus kuhlii. Taxonomy (NCBI): domain Eukaryota; kingdom Metazoa; phylum Chordata; class Mammalia; order Chiroptera; family Vespertilionidae; genus Pipistrellus; species Pipistrellus kuhlii. The sequence continues at coordinate 2,700,704 of NW_023425471.1, forward strand.
ATAGAATGTCTTCATAGAACATACTGATCTAGTTTACCAGAAGAAACAGTGTTTTCTGGCTATTTCTTTTTCAGGGCCAGACAACCAATTGTCCCTGTTGCCAAGCATCTTGTTAGAATTATTGTCTCTACGTGTTTGAAAGGGCCTTAGAAAATTAATGCAGCTCCTTTATTTTTTTGTGCCCTCTAAACCAAGGTAGATCATTTTTTTTTTTCATAAAGGGCCAGATAGTAAATATTCTGGGTGCCACATGGCCTTTGTCACAATTCAAACCTGCCATTGTGGCACTGAAAGCAGCCATAGACAATTTGTAAGTGAAGGGGCATGGCTGTGTGCTAAGAAAATTTTTCCAAAATAGGCAATGGGCTAGATTTTACCAGTAGGCTGCAGTTGGCCAATGCCTGCTTTAAACCAGTGCTACTTAAAATGTGGTCTATGGCTAAAACAAATGTTTGCGTCCACAATGAATAGGTACAGAAATTGACAGTAAGCATTTAGAAACTTGCATTTTGCTAACACATTGGTGACACCCAAGCACATGATTTGTTTAATAATGATTTTTATTGTATTTAACAAAAGTATCAGTCAATGATGAATTGGAAATAAAACACATAATCCTTCACCTATACAGTTTGAGAAGCAGGACTCTAAATTCCAAGTTCATCCTCCTTTTCCAGATAAGGAGATTCAGAGAATGGAGCTGTTCAGTGTAATCCAGAGCATTAGGGAAAGAGCCATTCTTAGTCCGGTGATGCTCCGTCATGGGGTACAAATTCCACAGTCTACGTTGACTTTGTGCCTTAAACTCTTCCTGCAAGACCACAGCTATGCTTTGAATCTTTTCATATACTCAGAAAGTTGGACAGTAAATTCCAAGTGATTTTCTGTAAGGGTAGAGAGTATAACTCAACTTCTGAACTCCTAATCCTGTGTCTGGGGTTATATGAACCCAGATGGTTTTTCCACGATAGTCTGCTCTTTCTCAATTGTTTAAGACTAGTGGCCCGGTGCATGAAATTCATGCACGGGAGGGAAGGTGTCCCTCAGCCCGGCCTGCACCCTCTCTAATTTAGGATCCCTCAGGAGATGTCCCACAGGGAACAGGCCTAAACCGGCAGTCGGACATCCCTCTCGCAGTCCGGGACTGCTGACTCCGAACCACTCACCTGCCTGCCTGCCTGACTGCCCCTAACCACTCTGTATGCCAGCCCGCTCACTTCCAATTGCCCCCTGCCAGCCTACTTGCCCCCAACGTCTCCCCCCCTATGCTGGCCTGCTCACCCCAATTGCTTTCCCTGCTGGCCTGCTCGCACCCTCATGCCCTCCCCACCAGCCTGATCTCCCCCAACTGACCCCCACTGATGGCCTGCTCACCCTCAACTGCCTCCTCCTACTGGCATGATCACCCACAACAGCCCTCCTCTCTTGGCCCCTAACCTCCTCTATTTTGGCCCCGCCGCCATGGCTTTGTCCAGAAGAATGTCCAGGTTTCCTGGAAGGTCTCCCAGTCTAATTAGCATATTACCCTTTTATTAGTATAGATTCTGTAACTTCCAGGCTAAATTCCAGTATCACTGTTCATTTCAACCCATGCAAAGTTACTCAGTCAAACAAAAAGCCACATTATTCCAAGTACTCTGTCCCTCTCTATTCCTTACCAGCCACTGAGAAGATTTTCAACCCTCACTTACATAGAAAAAAATAGCTAGCTACTTACATACCTAAAGAGTACAGATAGCTATTAAAATATAGTGAGTAATGAGGGACAACCGCAATGTCAGTGGAAGATGGAACAGCTGACATTATTTGTTGGAGGGCCCTTAACGGCCCACAAATCTAAATAATGCCAGAGATTCATCGACCATGTCGACAAGATCAGCTTAAAGAATGGTTACTTAAAAATGAATGAAAAATATCGATTTAGACATAAAAAAGATGATTCCTGTTAACATAATTCAGCCTGTGGGAGAAAATGGCCACACCATGATAGGCCAATGATCACTTTTAGACAAAACTGCTTGAATTTTATTTAGAGGATATTTAAATGCATAACAGTCTCAATTTCAAATTCCACTGATTAAACGTAATTGGTGAATGATTTAATATTTAGCCAAAGTTTCCCTCTTCTGAAAAAACTTTACAGAGATTGGAGACAACTAATATTAGACATTTATTATGGACTTGATTCATACTTATAGATTTATTTTTAGTTCTATATTGTTTTTCTCTGTTCCTGAAATGGAGCCCTAAAGAGTTTTTGAAGAGCCTAGGTAACTTATAAGCTTATTTGTTTCATTTAGTTTCTAAATATATGCAAAAGCTAAAGGAGTCCATCACCAGAAAACTAGTATTACATGAAATATTAAAGGGTCTTTAAGAATAATGAGGAAAAAAATTAAAAAATAGTAATAAAATGGCAATAAATACATATCTATCAACAATTGAATCTAAAAATCAAAATAAATGAACTAGGAATCTAATCTATACTAATGAAAGGGTAATATACTAATTAAACTGGGAAACCCCCCAAACAAAGCCATGGTGGTGGGGCCAAGGCAGAGGCGGTTAGGGGTGATCAGGCCAGGAGGGGAGGGCAGTTAAGGGTGATAAGGCCAGTAGGGGGGCAGTTGGGAGTGAGCAGGCTGGTGGAGTATGGGGTGAAGTTGGGGACAAGCAGGCTGGCAGAGGGCAGTTGGGGGTGATCAGGCCAGCAGCGGGGGGGGGGGGCAGTTGGGGTGAGCAGGCTAGCTGGGGTGCAGTCTGGGGCAATCAGGCAGTCAGGCAGGTGAGCAGTTAGAAGCCAGCAGTCCTGGATTGTGAGAGGGATCGGGCCTAAACTGGCAATCACACATCCCCTGAGGAGTCCCAGATTGGAGAGGGTGCAGGTTGGGCTTAGGGACACCCCCCTCCCCCATGCACAAATTTCATGCACTGGACCACTAGTGAATAAACTGATGAATAAAATAGAACCAGAGGCATGGAAATATGGAACAGTCTGATGCATGGAAATATGGAATAGTCAGAAGGAAGGGGAGGGATGGTGGGATGAGATTAACCAAAGAATTTATATGCATACTAGAGGCCCAGTGCATGAAATTCATGCACTTGGGGGTAGTCCCTCAGCCTGGCCTGTACTCTTTCAGCTGCCTTCTTTACACTCCCCACTACCCCCCCTAATGGGATTGAGCCCACTACCTTGGCATATACCCTTGACTAGAATTAAACCCAGGACCCTTCAGTCTGCAGGGTGACTTTTTTTGCTTAATCCCTTTACCTTTTGCACCTAGCCCCCAACCTCCGTCCCCTCTAATAGCTGTTAATCTGTTCTCTGTATCCATGAAGCTGTTTTTATTTTGTTCATTAGTTTTGTTTATTAAATTACACATTTGAGTGAAATCATATCATACTCTGACTGGCCTATTTCACTTAGCATAATACTCTCCATCCATGCTGTCACAAAATATAAGATTTTCTTTTTTATGGCCAAGTAATATTTCATTATGTAAATGTGCCACAGCTTTTTTATTCATTCATCTACTGATGGGCACTTGTGCTGCTTCCAAATCTTGGCTATTTTAAATAATGAACATAGGAGTGAGATCATGTGATATTTATCTTTCTCTGACTGGCTTATTTTGCTTGGCATAATGTTCTCCAGTTCCATCCATGCTGCTACAATGGTAAGAATTCCTTCTTTTTTACTGCAGCGTAGTATTTAATTGTGTAGATGCACCAGAGTTTTCTAATCCAGTCATCTGCTGATGGGCACTTAGGCTGTTTCCAAATCTAAGCTATGGTGAATTGTGCAGCTATTAACATAGGGATGCATATATCCTTTCTGATTGGTGTTTCTGTTTTCTTGTGATATATTCCTAGAAGTGGGATCACTGGGTCATATAGGAGTTCCATTTTAAGTTTTTGAGGAAATTCCATACTGTTCTCCACAGTGGCTGTACCAGTCTGCATTCCCACCAGCAGTGCACGACGGTTCCTTTTTCTCTGCATCCTTGCCAGCACTTATTTGTTGATTTGTTGATGATAGCCATTCTGACAGGTATGAGATGGTACCGCATTGTCATTTTGATTTTCATCTCTTGGATAATTAGTGACTTTGAGCATATTTTCATATGTCTCTTGGCCTTCCATATGTCTTCTTTCAAAAAGTATCTATTTATGTCCGTTGCCCACTTTGATTGGGTTGTTTATCTTCCTTTTGTTAAATTGTATGAGTTCACTGTAAATGTTAGAGATTAAACCCTGATCAGTGATAACATAGTCAAATATGTTCTCCCATGCAGTGGGCTTTCTTATTGTTTTGTTGATGGTTTCTTTTGCTGTGCAGAAACTTTTTATTTTGATGTAGTCCCATTTGTTTATTTTCTCTTTAGTTTCCATTGCCATAGGAATAGTATCAGTGAAGAAATTGCTCCGGCATTTATGTCTGAGATTTTGCTGCCTGTAGTTTCCTCTAGTATTTTTTTTTTATGGTTTCCCATCTTATGTTTAAGTTCTTTATCCATTTTGAGTTTATTTTTGTATATGGTATAATTTGGTGATCTAGTGTCATTTTTGCATATATCTATCCAATTTTCCCAACACCATTTATTAAAGAGATTGTCTTGACTTCATTATATGCTCTTGTCTCCTTTGTCAAATATTAATTGAGCATAATTATTTGGGTCGATTTTTGGGTTCTCTATTCTATGCCATTGATCTATATGTCTGTTCTTGTGCCAGTACCAGGCTGTTTTGAGAACAGTGACTTTGTAATACAGCTTGAAATCTGGTATTAAGATCCCACCTACTTTGTTCTTCTTTCTCAGGATCGTCAAAGCCAATTCTTAACATAATGCCTTGTATGTAACAGGTGTTCAGTAAATACTTGTTGATGAATGGATTTATTAATATATCCAGTCACAGGATCAGAGCAAGGTCCCTTTGAACCCTGATTGGGAGAGAGTGGGGAAGAGTTTTCCTCTCAATAGGGGACAATTCCTGAAGAGCTATCAGACATTTTAGACTACTTGCAATCTGAGTCTTTACTCCTGCTGGCAGCAGGTTGGCACAACTTTCATGGGTCTGAGATGAGTCACACCAGGGAGTCATATTCCATAGACTCTTAGCACATAGAACTTTAAGGAACCTTCAAAATCACTCAATCCCACAAATTCTTATAAAATGAGAAGGTAGAGCTCAGAAGATGACAGGATCCATTGAAACCCACAGAGTCAATGCTGGGATATAGCTCTGAGTCAGAGATTGTTCAACTCTATTTTGTTGAATGTACATTTTCATTCCTTATGGGCACATACCTAGAAGTAGAATTGCTAGGACAAAAGTAGGTGTGTGTTTAACTGTATAAGATCACTAAGCTCTTTGCCCAAGAGTTTGTACCATTTCAAATTTCCACCAATAACATATGAGAGAATTCAGTTCCTCCTCTTCCTTGCCAGCATTCGGTATGGTCAGTGTTTTCCATTTTAGCCATTCTAGTGGGTAGTAGTACCTCTGATATGGTTCCAGGGAACACCTCACACATGCTTACTTTGTATTTTCCTGTTAACTAATAATGTTGAAAACTTTTTCATGTGCTTATTGACCAGTCATATATCTTCTTTAGTGAAGTTCAAGTTTTTTGCCCTCTTTTTATTGATCACAGTGTCTTTCTACTGGGATTCAGGAGTCCTAGAGTATGCTATATTTTAACAAAAGGAAGATAAATGTTAAAAAGAGATTTTCAAATAGCTTTTAGAACCTTTGACTAAATGTATTTTGTCTCACAGTATTTCATCAATGCCTCAACCATATATATATATATAATATATATATATAGTATCCCACATCATATTCCTAAACAGTGATACAACCTATATTTCTTTGTTCACTAGAATGACTCATACTCTCAACTTGCAGCTTAAACACTCAATTTCTGCCACAGATTTCCACAAAAATCCACAGGCTTCCAATCCAATATATAAAAATAGATGTGGAGTAAATTGAATTTCTCATATTGTCATCAGGCCTGTTGACCAAAAGCTATTTGATTTGCAAAGCGCTTCCTGGGTAGATGGGTCAGTGTTTATTTTCGTGTATTTTGCTGCACTAAATCAAATCAACCAACCAACAGGTCTTTATTGAGTGCTCTAAGTCATCTCTGTAAGGCATTTCATGCATACATATTAAATTCCAGTTCACAAATCCAATTCCTCTTTTTTGACCTAGTTTCATTTGCTTTCCTTGACAGCCAGTAGTAAGCCTTTTCATCATTTTTAGCATCCAAATATCTAATTTGGAAAGCAAATTGTTTCTCTGAAACTTGACATCATAATTCCAGTACAAGTAACAACAACAATAATAACAACACTGATAAAAACCTTAATTTTTCATAATAATTCATAGCATATGCATATAATTCAATTACACCATACTATACTACTCCATTGGGTAAAAAATACCTTCCTGTGTCACCCTTAAGGAAGTAGTTTCAAGAAATAAAGCAACTAGTCTTATCCATGTGGCTGCTGACTAGAAAGGAGAAAAATCTGATCCCTTGTCTCATAAAAGAGCTCATTGGTCTTTCCACATTGAGAGGATTTCTTCCCAAAGGCAAAGTATTCCAAAATTACGCATGAAATTGCTATTGTAATTCCTGCTAAGTGTTGTTATAAATCAGTAGCCTGGGAATTTGCTTCCTTTCTTAGCCCATGTACAAATATTTTAATGACATACTCTCATATTTAAAAAGGAAAGTAAAATAAAAAAGCAGAAACGTACAAAGAAGAAATTAAAAATTAGTCAAAGTCATGCCACAGTTAATTTGAAACATTTAAACATCCTTCCAAACTGTTTGCTCTCAATTTCCCTCCATTTTGTCTTTCATGGTCTACACACACAGATATGCACATGCACACATATATATGCACACACAGATTTATGTGCGCACACATACCCTTGTATGGAATTATTGGGATCATGCACTTGTATATATTTATTGCCAAGGGTCCTCCACCAGTTTTAGCAGAGATTCCAGAGAGCACCTCACACACACTAGGAAGTACATTCTACTCCAGCATCCCTGTTACGTGGCCAAACTGCTGGCTCCCCTGGTACAGCTTATCTATTGTGAGCTGGATCCCAGCTCTGCAGGGTATTGCTGTCTTTGTCAAGTGACTGCTGCTGATTCTTCACTCTAACTGTTCACAAGAGAACACTATTCTCTCATCACCCTCTTCATCACAGGCAAGGGATATAACCTCGTTCATATCTATCATCAGCATATAATAAACCAGGCTCTGCCTTTTCATAAGACATTCCTGGTGACAATCAAAAGAAAGTAAAAAACAGGATAGTTAGACAGCAGCAACCAAAGGAAGATCTATCTTTAGGGTCCCTCAGGAGGGGAGTTGCTCTCAGACACCACATGGGAGATTACCCCTAGGAATTATGGGACTTCACTATCATCCTGACCCTAAGTTCCAGAAAGAAAAATTCCTCACTCCACTAGAGTAGCCACCTGACCAGTTCTCATTTCAACTAACAAATTAACTTCTTTGTAGGATGATTAAGAGGGAGAATAACATGCTATCTAGGTACAAACTGTGAAGATGCGGTCCAATTTTACATCCTCAAGAGAGGTAAGGGGACACCTATTAAAGAAAAAGTTTATTAGGCAATGGGCTAATTGACCCTGGACCCACTGGAATTTTAAGCAACCCATCCTTCCCAAACTTGTTTGAAACCAGCTTCCTGGCATCCGTGATACAAAACTTAAAGGTAATTTATCATGACTTGTACTCATGACTTGCCTTATTTGGTATACTTTCTTTTTCTCTTATGTCTTTCTCATCCTTTTCATCCTTTTCATTTCTGTTTTGAGAGATATGCTGAACTCACACCTGAGTGACATAACTCCCCTTGTATAGGCAAACCACAAATTCAGTTACAGAGCTACTTCATTCTTTTTTCCATTTACCACATAAGTTCGATTCCCAAAGTTCCCATTATTCAGGCTTAAATAAAATTACATGGAAGAACAAAGAACTCCACAGCCCATTTCTAGCTTGCTAAGGGTAACAGGAAGAACAGGCAACAAGAGAAGGTAACCCTTAATTTTGTTTTATGTTCTTGTTCTGTCAGAGACAGAGGAATATATCTTAGACTCTTTCACTATTATTCCACATTTTGCAAAGCATTTTTGTCATTTTTCTTCATGAATTGGGATACAATGCCTTCTGACAGTTACATCTTTGTTGTAGATTTTACCCTTCATGGTTTTAAAGTGACTTTTTTGTCCTACTTAATGCTTTTTTAAACATATATCTTATTGATTTTTTTTACAGAGAGGAAGGGAGAGGGAGAGAGAGTTAGAAACATCGATGAGAGAGAAACATTGATCAACTGCCTCCTGCACACCCCCTACTGGGGATGTGCCCACAACCAAGGTACATGCCCTTGACCGCAATCAAATCTGGGACCCTTGAGTCCAAAAACCGACACTTTATCCACTGAGCCAAACCAGTTAAAGCCTACTTAATGCTTTTTAATATCTAATTAAATCTTTGTTGCTTTGTAATTGCCTAATATATTTCCCATATACTTTTATTTTTAATCATTTGATTCTTTTGTATAAGTTCTCTTATATTCATTTGTATTATAGATTTTTCCTTGTACAGAGCATGCATTTTTGTTTTTTTAAAATATCCATCTTAGATTTTTATCTTTTAATATGTAAATTAAAAGATAAATATTGTATCCTCTTCCATTTAATAATAAAAAATGTTATATTTTAAATAATCTTTTAAAAACTATTTTTATTAATTTTTAGAGAAAGAGAAATGGAGAGGTAGGAGAGAGAGAGAGAGAGAGAGAGAGAGAGAGAGAGAGAGAGAGAGAGAGAGAGAAAGAGAGAGAGAGAGAGAGATATCAACCTCCCACATGCACTTCTACCTGGGATCAAGGGATCAAGCCAGCAACCTGGGCAAGTGTCCTGACCAGGAATTGAACTAGTGACCCCTTAGTGCATGGGACAACACTCTACCAACTGAGCCACACCAGCCAGGGCTAATGCCTTTTTGACATTTCCTTGTTTTGTTTTGTTTTCTTTTTTACATAACTCTATCATCTCTTAGCTCCTCTCTAGTAAATTTATAGTCATGCATCTTATTTTAAAATATTTTATTAACATACACACATATCACTTATATAAAATATATTAAGTTTTAAAATTCTAAGTGGAAATGGAATAATGTCTTCTAATAATTTTATGAGAACTGAGAGAAAATTCTGACTCCTCTCACCTCCTAGTTTTGTGACTGGTTCTTTACTATTTCACCCAAATACTTATATTATTTGTTTATATCATGATATCAATTAAGATTTAGCTGCAATTAGAAATTTCTACTGTGGTATATCTATGCAATGGAATACTATGCTGCAATAAGAAAGAATGAATTATTACCATTTGCAGCAGCACGGGTGGACCTGGAGAGCATTATGCTAAGTGAAATAAGCCAGTCAGGGAAAGATAAATATCACATGATCTCACTCATTTGTGGAACATAATGAACAACATAAACTGATGAACAAAAATAGATACAGAGACAGAGAAGCATCAATGATTAAATAATGGCTTGAACAAATAATGCTCATCAGTCATTCTTGCTAAAGCCAATTCACAGCTCAGCCCTTCCCTAGTCCTCAGAAACTTTTTCTCTCAACTCCAGTAATATTGGACCTGCCTCACATGCAGAAAAATCGTTCTTAGCTCCAAAGTCATCACTCAACTTTGACTATTTTTAAAATTTATCTTTATTTTTTAAAGTATTACAGACGCTCCCTTTTTATTCCCCTGTATGAGCCCCTCCTCCTTACTCTCACGCCTTCCCTAGGCCTTCCCCGCACTATTGTGTGTGTCCATGGGTTATGCATATATGCATGTAAGTCCTTGGTTAATCTCTTTCCGCCTCCTCCTTTCCTCTGAGATTCCTCAGTCTGTTGCATGTTTCCATGTCTCTGGTACATTTACACAATGGAATACTATGCAGCTTTAAAAAAAGAAGGATCTATTACCCTTTGAGACAACATGGAAGGACCTATAGATTATTATGATAAGCATAATAAGCCATTCAGAGGAAGACAAATATCACATGATTTCACTCATATGTGGACTCTAATGAACAAAATAAATCCAGAAACATGGAAGCATGCAACAGACTAATTTTATTGTGTCTGGCTCCAGAGATTTTGTAAAGTATTAGTGTCTCTCCTTATATACATGCAAGGTTTTGAATTAAAATTTTGTTCTTTGTGTACCTTTTGGTAGGTAGAAATCATATTCAGTTTTACAAAGTAGTATACCTTTATTGTTAAAATTTGGAAAATATTAAAGTCATAATGAAGAAAATAAAATTATTTGTACATGTTAGCATATTTCTTTCCAGTATTTCATAGGTGTATGCAAGTGTGAATGTAGGAGTACTTTTTGCTTTTGGGGTTTTGTTGTTGTTTTTTTTTACAAAAATTGTGATTATAATTTATATCTTCCTTTTTCACTTAATTCAATGTTAACATTTCCTATGCCATCATATAGTCTTTATAAATATTTAAAAGCTACGTAGAATTTATTATATAGATGTACCATAATTTATATAATCATTTTCTCTCTCTAAAGATCTGTTATTTCTAATTCTATGACATATTAAATAGTGCTACAAAGAATATTATTTTCCGTATACCTGGCTCACATGCCAATTATGTCCTCAGGATATATCCCTGAAAAATGAATATCTAACTTATAGATGCACATTTTAAATCTGCCCTCCAGAAAGGTTGACAAACTTGGATTCACAACATTTATTTTGTAAATGTCTATTTAACCACACCCTTACCACTACCAAGTATTATATGTTCTTTTAAAAATCACAGGCAAAAGGATTCCCTATTGAGCATAAATTGCATTTATAGTGCTTGACCACCAATGATGTACATGTTGCCATTTATGTTTCTTATTTTCTGATTTTGATTTCTAGTGCCTATTATTTTTCTAAAGGAATTTTAATGTTTGTTGATTTCTTTCTTTGGTCTTTTCCACCTTCACTCTTCAAAGGTGAAGTACATCCAAATTGCATGTTGAAAGAAAACCTTCAGTGTTTTATTCTATCATCTTAAGATAGGAAAGAAAGCAATCAATTTTTCAATAGCAAAATTTCTCATTTTCTTTCAGAGCCAGAGGCACATTACCATGAACACTGTGTTGTCATAATGAAAGCAAAATGTGTGTTCCATTAATGCACACAAGGGAGAAGGTAATTAGCTTGCACTAGAAAATAACTATATTTAATCTTCTTGGATAAAATTATATGAACTAAACTCAATCGGTTCAGATTTGCTCAGCAGACTCCTTGTGAAGTTTTTAATCACATGAGTTTGTTCTTGCATATCTGTATTTGGAAGGGATCCCAATGTGGACAGGACCTAATTTGGGAAATGAAATCCCACGCCTCCAAACAGAAATGATATTAAAAATATTTCATGACAACGTTAGGCATGGAAACAGACCAATTAAGATAGACATTGGCTATAAACAATGTTTCCAGCCACAGTGGGTTTTCAGTAGCTGGAAAAAAAAATATCATGCCAATGAGGAAGCTTCCCTTATAAAAGAAAACATATCTACGGGCCTTTAGCTCCTTTTTCTTTCTTTAAATCCTGTGATTCTTCTTGTAGTTGGTATTCTACCATCATTTTAAACCTCCCTAAGCATATTTGAAAAAGTAACTGGAAATTGTGGGGAAGAAATTAAAAGAGGTGCAAATAGAAGAAATAATTTTAGGCGAGTATTCAAATTCAATAAGTGTCTATAATTGAATACATAGAAGTGCATAATTACTCTACAAGTTTACACAGAGGCCATTATCTATAGACTGGTGAACCAGTTGAAAATTCAAGGATTAGAAGTTCTGTGTATAGTTCCATTGGAAAAATTAAATATTTAATAGTAGGCTAAGAACTCTTGTCCATTAAACATAATGGTGTTTTACAAAATTGTAATTAAAAAAAAATCACAAAGTCAGATAAAAAGAAAAATATCCTAAAATTGGAAAACAACTGAAACAAAAGTAACTAATTAGATATCAATTTGGCAATATAACCAGAGAAAATAATTATTTTAAGTGTCTCTAAAGCACATTTTGATTTTGCATACTTGGGATATATATTACAAGGGAAATAAGAAATGCAAAAAGAATCTTAAATTTCATTCAGTAGTTTTTTGGTTAGTAGTAATACTATATTATATATTGTATTTTAATTAAATTTATTGGGGTGACGGTTAATAAAATTATATGGGTTTAAGTGTACATTTGTTTGATTCATAATCTATATATTGCATTGTGTGTCCACCACCCAAAGTAAAATCATCTTCTATCACCATATATTTGGCCCCTTTTAGACTTCACTATCCACCAGCCCCTTCCCTTTGGTAACCACCATACTGTTGTCTCTGAGTTTCAGTTTTATATCCCACATGTGAGTGAAATCATATGGTTCTTAGCTTTTTCTGACTGACTTATCTCACTTAGGATAATATTCTCAAGGTCCACTCATGTTGTTGTAAATGGCAGTAATTTCAGCTCATCTTATGGCTGAGTAGTATTCCATTGTGTATTGTATCACATATTATTTATCTAATTATCTATGGAGGAACAGTCTGCTTGCTTCCATGTCTTGGCCACCATGAATAATACTGCAATGGCCCATATGTTGGGTTACAAAACTAGTCCCAACAAATCTAAGAACACTGAAATCATACCAAGCACATTCTCTGATTGCAGCACCCTAAAATAGAAATCAACTTCAAAAAGGAAGTAAAAAACCCACAACTATGTAGAGATTAAACAACATACTACCAAAAAGTGACTGGATCAAAGAAGAAATAAAAGGTGAGATCAAAAGATATATAAAGGCAAATGAGAATGACAATACAACATATCAAAACTTCTTGGATACAGTGAAAGCAATAGTAAAAGGAAGTTTATGTCATTATAGGCCCATCTCAAGAAACAAGAAAAATCTCAAGTGAACAACCTAACATTGCAGCTTAAAAACTAGAAAAAGAACAAAAGCAGTCCAAAGTCAGCAGAAGGAAATAAAAATTAAGGCAGAATTGGATGAAATAAGGAACAAAATTACTATATAAAAAAATTAATAAAACAAAGAGCTGGTTCTTTAAAAAGATTAATAAAAAATGGACAAATCCTCTGGTTGGACTCACTAAGGAAAAAGGGAAGACCTATATAAACAAAATCATAAATGAGAGAGGAGAAGTTACCACAGACATCACAGAAATGCAAAAGATCATACTAAAATATTATGAAAAACTATATGCCACCAAATTCAATAACATAGAAGAAATGGATAAGTTCCTAGAAATATATAAACTTCCTAGACTGAAATATGAAGAACTGGACAATCTAAATAGTCTAGATTTCTACCCTGGCCTGTGTGGGTCAGTTGGTTGGGCAGCATCCTGTGCACTGAAAGGTTGCCAGTTTGATTCCCCTGGAGCACGTGCCAGGTTGTGGGCTCGATCCCCAGTAGGGGGCTTGCAGAAGGCATCCAATTGATGATGTTTCTCTCTCATCAATGTTTCCATCTGATTATCCCTCTCCTTTCCTCTATCTCTAAAAAAAAAAAAAAAAAAAAAAAAGCAGTGAGGAAATTGAAAGAACCATCAAAAACCTCCCCAAAAATAAAAGTGTAGGACCAGATGGCTTCATTAGTGAATTCTACCAAACATTTAAAGAAGATTTGATACCTATCCTTCTCAAACCCTTCCACTTATATTCAAGAAAAGTAAATAGTAGAATACAAGATTTTTCAGTGTAAGAGAAAGGAGCCATAAGTATCAAAACAAATAAGAATGCTAAAAATATCAATTAGATTCAGTGTGTGCGTGTGTGTGTGTGTGTGTGTGTGTGTGTGTGTGTATTCTAAGGCTGTCTGCTGATACTGCCTGGAAACAATGACATGTTCTAAACTACAATCCTAAATGCCACTAACAGCTAAAGAGTGGCAGGGTTCTTGAGAGTAACAGCTGTTTCTAGGTATGGGATGTAGTAAACATGGGATGGACTGGTGAGCCAGAAAGTAAGGAAGCACTCAAAGACTAATAGGATTGAGTTTCCACCGACAACATTTGAGCTTATTAAGAATCAAACCATATATTAAGGATGTCTATTTAAAAAATAAAAACTAATTTTCATAATATTCTAATCGAAATTAGTTGGCACGTTTATAAACCTCTATAGCAATAAATGAAAACCACATGCCTTCCAAAAATATAATGACTCTCACTGATTGAAAGGCATTAACTATATTAAAACCCGTAAGTCAATAAGAAGAAAACAACAGCAAAACACTCATTTGCCACCACTGGAGATTAGAACACCTACTCTACCTTGGAATTTATCCCAGTTTTCAATAGGAATTATACTTCAGAATAACCAAATTGACACAGCTGATGAGAAAGCTCTTTCTCAAAGTAGAATGGCAGCTGATAAATTGTAGCACAAATGATAGAATTAGAAAACCACCAATCCGTAGCCTCTTATGTGGGCTTTCATTAGGGCAAGGATTATCCACAGATGTTGAAACCATTAGGTGGATTGTTGATGAAGAATTGGATAATCACATGGTATCAGAGTTATGCCAGAGATTACAAACTGCTTGCCAGGGGGGAAATGTAACTTTACATGGGAGGGATTAGGCTGTCACCACTTTCACCCAGTGATCCATCAGCATTTTCCAATAATAATGGGACAATTAGACCTTAGGAACTCCCTGAGGTGTTGAAGCAGGAAATATCCAACATCACTTATGAAGTATTCCTTCCAATAAATGTTTAATGTGAGTTCAATCAAGCCTGATGAGCTGACTTCCACTTTACAGGAAAGAACAGGGCAGAGCAGGGCATAAATGACTCTACAAGGTAAAACTTGAACAAGTCCAGGAAGTGAAAGTAGTATGGAGCTATTGTTTAAAGCAGAGGGTCCCACTGATTATCAAAGGCTTTGGACAAACACCAACCATCTTGGCTCAGTGTATGCTGGAACTCACAGGCAGAGGGAGGATTCTACAGTAGGATGTGTGCTCAGCAGAAAGCACCATGAGTGATGCTACAAAAGAGGGACTGACTCCCTTTAACGAGCGGCCTTGAAAGCTGAGGGAGTCTGGGAATCCTGAACTCAGAAAGCAGTAAAGTATTGTGTAGTGGATGCCTCTGCCCATAGCATCCAGCAGTCTTGTGGGAAGTTGAGGCCATGTCAGCACCATTTGCTGGGCTACCGATTCCAGATAGCAGAGCACCTGGAGAGAGCTATTCAGTAGACAAAACCTACTTGTCTCTAGAGGAATAATCTCCTAATGGCAGTGGTCGGCAAACTCATTAGTCAGCAGAGCCAAATATCAACGGTACAATGATTGAAATTTCTTTGGAGAGCCAAATTTTTTAAACTTCAACTTCTTCTAATGCCACTTCTTCAACATAGACTAGCCCAGGCCGTGGTACTTTGTGGAAGAGCCACACTCACGGGGTCAAAGAGCCACAGTTTGCCGACCATTGCCCTCTGGGGACTTCTGGCCTGGTCTCTTCAACAGGTCAATGCAGGGAGGGGAGAGAGAGAAAGACAGAACTTGAATTCCTGTGTCTGTGTATAAGCTTGGAAGTTACCATCACTCAATCCTAACAACAAGTAAAAAACAAACTGAAAAATTAATGACTCTTCTTAGATGCATAAGAGAAGTAAGGTCACCGGGGAAACCACTGCCCCCAAAATTGGAGAGAGAGGCAAACACAGGAAATCACAACTTACCAGAGCAGAAACTTAGGAGGTTGCAACTCTGTGAGAACCAGTGATGAGGCAGGAAACCTGAAGTGTAATTGATGAATTGCTGGAGGCTCAGAGCGGACAACTCTGAGAGCTAAAAACTCCTGGGGACCCAGGGGGCCCCGCACTTTTGTCAATTTTAACTCCAGGCGCTCAACCTGACTCTCAGTAAATATGGGGGCGAGGGAGGAGGAATCCCCTGGTGCTTCTGACAAGGGGAGGAGAAAGTGAACCACTTTGAAATATGCCAGAGCACTCTGTCCTTAACTAGGTCTACCCTCAGGAGAAATTAATTAACCAGAGCCTAACTGACTTGAGGAAAGGAAAACACCCAATTCCAGCCCGCTCCAGCCATCCTGTTCCATCTAAGAGGTAGGAAGGGGAAACCGAGAAGCACTTGTGAAGGTCAAGTCTTGCCCTCCCCACACCTCCCCACCACATCACAGAAGGCCTATTTACAGCAGTTCCTTTACCTACTTCTCAAGAAAATGTACAAGGCCTGCCAAGAGGCAAAATTCAATTTGAGGAAACAGAGCAACCATCAAAACCAGACACGCCAGGGATGTTGAAATGATCGAAGCTGGAATTTAAAACAATGATGATTGTTATGCTAAGGGATCTAATGGATATAGTAGACAACATGCAAGAACAGGTGGGCAATGTAAGCAGAGGTGGCAATCCTAAGGAAGAAGCAAAAAGAATGCTAGAGATCAAAAGCACCACACAGAAATAACGATGGGCTTATTAGTAGAGTGGGCACAGCAGCTGAAACTGGTTTGGCTCAGTGGTAGAGCCTTGGTCTGCGGACTGAAAGGTCCCGGGTTCGATTCTGGTCAAGGGCATGTACCTTGGTTGCGGGCACATCCCCTGCAGGGGGTGTGCAAGAGGCAGCTGGTCGATGTTTCTCTCTCTTCGACGTTTCTAGCTCTCTAGCTCTCTTCCTTCCTCTCTGTAAAAAATTAATAAAATATATTTTTAAAAAATAGAGTGGGCACAGCAGAGAGAAGCATACTGAGGGATTTAGGAGTTGTCACAAGGTCTGTGAGTTACTTTTAAACACTTCAGATAAAATCGATGAAGCAAATATGGGGGAAAATCTAGATGACAGATGTCGGTTATATTTCTCTTTTATGTTTATTTGATAAATGGATATATTCCAATAAATGTCTAATGAATTAAACCAAGCCTGCAGATTTAATGATATGTTTAATTAAGCATATACACATATCCAATATAATAAAACAGTTAATTACATGTATATTTAATTATACATAAATAAATTATATGTAAATAAAATAATAGAGTTTTTATTATATTATCATTTATACCAAGTACTAAATGATCGCAAGCAAGCTGAAGACTTTAATTAAAATAATCAACATGTCAGTAGAAGTCGAAGCAAAATCTGAATTAATAAATGTGCTTATTGAATAGCCCTACTGAGACCCTTAACTCATTTTGGATTTAACTGTGGCATACATTTTTTCTTATAGGAAATTTAATATTTGTACAGTACTTCATTTTTATAGCTTTGTTTGAAAACATTATCCAAATATTGAAAAGCAAGTATTCCTTATATCTTAGGCCCTCATAACCTCTTCAAAGAAGGAAAACATATTTTCCCAGAATTTTTATGCAGATTCATTATTAGATTATTACACTTATCATCCATTTTGCTTGTTTATTTTTATTTTTTTGGTTTATTTTAATGTTTTTAGCTTTCATTTTTAACTGTTAGTTTTGACATTTTATTAGGGAAAATTTCACACACTGAAGAAGTAGCAGTGTAATAAAACCCCATGTTTTATTTCATCATCCAGCCAGAGTAATCTTCAGCTCAGGGCCAGCCATGTCTCATCTACACTATCCTTCTTTCCCACATATTAATAGATTATTAATCTTTATAATCCATAGGTTATTATAAGCAAATCACAAACACTGTATCATTTTACCCAGAATGTTTTATCATGCTTTTTTAAGTATAAGGGCTCTTCTTTAGATATAACTTCAACATCATTATCAAACCTAATAAAATAACAATTATCACTTAGACTCACCAAAATATCCAGTCAGTGTTCAAACTTTCTTAAATGGCTCATAAATGCACTTTTAAAGTTGATTTGTTATAAGGATTCAATTCACACATTGTGCTTGGTTAAAATGACTTAGTCCTATCTAATCTATATGCTATTTTAATGAAGAATGCCTCGTTCCAAAGACCCATTTTTTACTTGCCTGCATTTTCACCATTGTACAGGTGTTCCATAATGTATTTTATCAGTCCCCAGTGATAGTGAAGTTTTCTTCAGTCTATTACTGTTATCAACCATGATGCAATAAATAGTCTCAAATATATGGTTTTGTACATATATGCAAGTCTGTATGTAAGACAAATTACTATGCAAGGGATTGTTAGGATAAATGGCATGGGACTGCAATTTTGACAGAAACTAACAAATTATGTCTGATTTCTCATACCCACATTGACACTGGGTACTGTACATTGGGTGTCAATACAATAGGTGAAAAATGGTAACTTATTTATTCTCATTTTCTTAACTAGGAGCAATAATTATTATTCTTTTGTATGTTTATAAGACATTTGTTTTGTATTTTCCTATGAACTATCTCTTGTTCTGTTGGATCGTGGGTCTTATTGAATTGCATGAGCAGTTTATATAGTAGGGAAATTAGTTCTTTCTGATGTGTGTTGCAAATATTTTTTCTTGTTTTATTGTGTTCCTTTTAATTTATTTGTGCTATTTTCGGTGCATAGCATCTTCCCCCAAAGTTCCACATGCTCTATTTTATCCGATCCATGATAACAAAATTTCTCCTTTGCTTTCTCTATACATAGGACATTAGAATTTCCAAAGTCTCCTGAATATGTTTTCTCATTTGTAACAAATAAAGTGTGACAAGAGTTGGCTAAGCCACTCCACTCACATCTTTCATCTTCATTGTGAGCACTTGCCTGGTAAACATTCATAAATATGAAAGCATGTGTTTCTCCTTAAATTCATCCCAGATGTATTCCACAAGAAATGAACACATTAGTCAAATAATTTTTAGAAAGACTGGATAACTACTGAGAGTAATTGAAAAAAAATGGTGAGTAGTAGTAATTTTCCTGAGTATCAATAGAATTTCCAATATTGGTTAACGGAGTTAGGCATTCAATGTAATTGGTTACCAAAAACAAACAAACATTGAAACAAAAGCAAAATTAATTTTTAATGGGAGAAGCTAAATTCAGGTTTGGTTAGCCCCTTAATATACAATATTGGATAATAGAGGATAACGTAGTCCCTTTTGCTAAAATTCTATGTTGCAGAGGGGGAAAAAATGAGAAGCTAGACATTAAATGAGCTGTCCCAGGCCACCCAGAGAGTAAGTGGTGAAGCCAGTATTCATATCCAAATTTCACAGTTTAGATGCAGCCACTATCGATTGAAAGTAAATTTTGGATGTCACAGGTCTTCATTTATCTTGAAAGACAACCTCTAATTAAATTAATTTGTTTATACAACCCATGAAGCATTTATTTATAAAAACTTGCTATTATTATTATTATTATTATTATTATTTAATTGTTTAAAGTATTATAACTAGTAGTACATATGTCTCCCTTTCCCCCCATTGACCTCCCCTATCCCTTCGCACATGCTCTCACCCCTCCCCAATGTCTGTGTCCATTGGTTAAGCTTATATGCATGCATACAAGTCCTTCCGTTGATCTCTTACCCCCACTCCACGCAACCCTCTCCCCTTTTGCATATATTATTTTTTCTTCCCATAGCTGTTGAGGAATCACACCATACCTTTTAAGCAACAAAGACTTGGTATTTGTTGAATGGACTGTTACTGTTATTCAGAATCTCAAAGGAAATTCAATAGTTGGCTGTCCCTTATGAATCTTGATTTTTTTATGTACATGTACTCATATATAAGATGCCCACATAAGTAAAGTAGCCTCTTTTTTGCTGTAAACATATCAAATCATTTGATTAAGGAGAAGTTTTCATCATTAAATACAAAACCCAGAGCTTGAGCTGTGCCAAGGAAATAAAACCCAGACTTTCTTTTTAATAAGCAAAATTAGCACAGAATTATTATAAATTTAAAAAATTTTATAATTACACACACACACACACACACACACACACACACACACACTAGAAGCCCAGTACACAAAATTTGGTATGGGGGTGTGTGTCCCTCAGCCCAGCCTGCACCCTCTCCAATAGGATTGGGCCTAAATGGGCAGTCAAACATCCCTCTCACAATCCAGGACTTCTGGTTCCCAACTGCTCACCTGCCTGCCTTCTTGATTGTCCCTAACCATTTCTGCCTGCCAGCCTGATCATCCCCTAACCACACCCCTGCAACCCTGATTGATGCCTAACTGCTCCCTGCCAGCCTGATTGCCCCTAACTGCCCTCCCCTGCAGTTGGTTCCCCCCCCCCCAACTGCTCTCCTCTACAGGCCTGCCCCCCCCCCAACTGCCCTCCCTTGCAGGCCTGGCTCCTTCCAACTGTCCTCCCTGGCTGGCCATATTGTGTCCACATGGGCGGGGGCAGCCATCTTGTGTTGGAGTGATGGTCAATTTGCATATTATTCCTTTATTAAATAGGATAGAGGCCTGATGCATGGGTGGGGGCCATCTGGTTTGCCCTGAAGGGTGTCCCCAATCAGGTTGGGGGTTCCCTTGGGGCATGAGATGGCCCAGGCCAGGGGCATGTGGTGGTTTGCAGGCTGGTCACACACCCCAGTGACCCAAGTGGAGGCCCTGGTATCTGTGATTTATTTATTGTATCTTCTATAATTGAAGCTTTGTAGCCTTGAGCAGAGGTCAGAGCAGGCCAGTGCAGTAGGAAAGTTTGGATCCCTCCATCGCCAGGAAAACCCAAGCCTCCTGCTCGCTCTGTATACAGACATCTTTGTTGGGTTAATTTGCCTACTTGCTCCTGATTGGCTGCTGGGCATGACTTGTGGGTGTAGTGGAGGTATGGTCAATTTGCATATTACTCTTTTATTAGATAGGATATATCATCCCACTGAAATCTTATGTGTAGACTATAACAACTTTTATTGAATATTTTTCATGTGCTAGGGTGTGGATTAAGGCCTTATTTGGATGATCTCATTTCATCTTTACAAAAAACTTTTGCATTATATGCTTTTAATTTTTCTATTTTATAGATGAAAATATTATGGCTCAGAAGTCAGGGCGTATCTAGAACTCAGATTAGGATTTTATAAGATTTCTGTACAATCTCTCTAATTTTCTGAGTGCTGAAATGATCTGCTAAAATTTAAGGACCCAGCTTTGTCATTATGGCACCATTTATCCTCAAATCTATGGCATGACTCAGTTAAAGAAGGGTTAAAGAAGGAATTGGACTGGTACTAAGTCTTAAAAATCAGGGATTCAAAATAGCAGAGAAAATAAGGTCCATCCCAGGGAATAGAACTAACATATGGGGAATTTTGAGCAATAATATTTGACAAATGACTTAATGTATTAACATTAAAAATGGGATTCTCTGGCACTTTTTTTTTTCTTTTAGGAATAATAGTCCCAGACTTGCATTTCCATCCCTAACTGGTCTAATCAGTTACCCAACTTGCCAAGAAGCCTCTAAATTCACCTTCTTCCCTGAGATGCAAATTCCAGACATGATACAGGTTAAATGTAAAACTGAGTCATGTTTTAAACTTTTCAAGGGAAAACAATGGGAGTTTTCACACACAATCAATTCAATAAATACAGTCTAAAAGTTGAAATACAATTAGCATGCTGTTGTCCTTCATGATTCAATCAGTCTTATTCATTACAATTACAGCAGCCCTGAGCACTTTGTGAAGTATTGCCAATAAAAATATTAAAATAACTTTTGCCCAAGATGGGAGTATCATGAAATCTGCTTTCAAAATTAATCTGCTGTAATTGTTGAATCTCATTATAGTTGGTAACAATTGTATTCTTTCACCTGAGGTAAGTGCCTGTGATTTTAAATAGGATAGTTTTGGAAATGACTATTGCAAATCCAAGCTAATTATACCTTTGTGTCATGCTTGCCATAAAGAGGATTCTTACCAATGATCTGTATGAATGAGTAGGGATGTTTATTGTTGTGGGCAGCAATGAACTTCATATCAAACTGAATTAGGCAGGGAAGTAATATGATAAGACATGCAACAAGAAGTCCAGAAGTAGGGTGTGATTCAATTGAGTCATTGAGGACCTGAGTTCTTTCTGTTTCTCCCCTCTGAGGATTTGAAATTGGCAAAAAAGAAGAAGCAATTTCTTCTCAATCCTGTAGGTTGTTTCATCCTAAATTAAGCTTCCTTTGTAGTTGCAGGATGGTTTGCAGGTAGTAATCTACACCCTATCCACCCTCTCTCATATCTATCAAGTGAGGGGAGGCTTCTTTCTTAGATCTAAGATTGAGAAAGTTTCTTTCCCATATACCCTCAGAAAGTCTCTCCTAGCATCGTTTTGTCCAAACTGGTTGCCCAGCCCTGAACTAATCACTGGCAAGAGGTATAAAAAAAATTCATAATTGGCTTAGAGACTAATTGGCTGGGGTAGAATGGGTTTTGGAAAATTAACCACAATATCTATCATGCCATAATCTTTTAGTTCAGTAGTAAACCTTAGGCCATCAAGGAAGCCATCTCTGAAAAATTGAAATAGTCCCAGGATGTATGACTTAATTTAACAAAGTCCAAGGAAGAGATAATAGAATATGTGGAAAGTTGTGAGGTGGCGGTGGGACTAAATGAATGGATTCCAAATCTCTTTGGAAGAAGAATAGAAAGGACTTAGATTGACGTCCTCTCTTCCAATAAGCCCTTCCTGATGGCCCTTGCCTCCTTCCATTCGCTTTCTAGAACCCCACTCATGTTTCCACTGTCATTCCTCCTACATTCAGCTTTAGTCATCATGGGGAGTGTAGCACAAAGAGAGGCCCAGAACAGGAGTCAGAATCCCTGGTTTTGAATTCCAATTATACTACTTAGCTACTCTGACATTTTAGGCAAATTGCTTAACTTTTCTACTGTATGTCTATAAAATGTGAATTTACAAATTTTATAACAGAAAGTTGGCTTAAGACTCAAATATGATAGTGTTATAAAGGTTAGATAAAATATGAAACACTTGTTTTGCTATTATTGCTTCCATGTCTATCTCTTACCACTCCCAATTCACATACAATATACACCGACTATGGGCAATTCATAATCCCCTTGAGACTTGGTTAATAATAATAGCAAACACTTACTATATAGAATTAAAACTAACATTTTCTAAATAGAACAAAACAGTTTGAACTACTTTGCATGTTTTACCTTATTTAATCCACACAATAAACATATGATGTAGGTACTATTATTCTTCCCATTTTATTATTATTATTTTTAAAAACATTCGTTATTATTTTTTTAATATATTTTATTAATTTTTTTACAGAGAGGAAGGGAGAGGGATAGAGAGCTAGAATCATCGACCAGCTGCCTCCTGCACATCCCCCAGCGGGGATGTGTCTGCAACCAATGTACATCCCCCTGACCGGAATCGAACCTGGAACCCTTCAGTCCACAGACCAATGCTCTGCCACTGAGCCAAATCAGTTTCAGCTATTCTTCTCATTTTATAAATGAGATTACTGAGGCACAGAGAAAGGGAGTACTGTGCTCAAGTCTGTACATTTAATAAGTATTCGAGCCAATATTTGACCCCAGATAGTTCAAGAGCTGACATCCTTAACCAGTCACTATGGGTCCCTTCCAGCTATAAGAGTATGATTTTATGTTAGCACCTTGCAGGGTTATTTGCATGTAGGTGTTTCACTCTTTTTTTTTTTTAATGGCTATTTGTAGTCTCCATTTTCATCCTTAGCTGTCCTTGATAATTTGCCAACATGTACATTTATCTCATTAATTTCTCTGGACTAATCTTCTAATCTTCCCATGAGTATTTCAGGGCTAGACAAACTCTCTTAAGATGTATTATGAGTCATCCTCCCTATTTCAGATGACTGGTGACTTCAGCTATTTCTCTAGGGAGCCTAGTTCCTTGTTTCATATCCCAATAATTCTTTAAATGAAAGTCATTTCTAAAACCATTCTCTCAATTTCCTTTATTGCTTGTTTGTGGTCACAAGTTTTATTTGGTCCTTCCTACGTGTTCTTAAACACAATCACACATGACCTCAATCAGCAGCTCTTCATCCTGATAATCCACAGAATTTCTCAATCCCTGTTCTAATACTTAAAGGTAAATATAAAAAGTAAACTTGACTTTAATGAATAATTTATTTAATGAATATTTATTTTTCATGCTCTGTCAACATGCATAAAATACATTGAATTCTAAGACCTTTCCAAGGTATATTGAGGCCCTCTCTCTCTCTCTCTCTCTCTCTCTCTCTCTCTCTCTCTCTCTCTCTCTCTCTCTCCACACACACACACACACACAGAGACACACACCTTTTAAATTCTTCCACCCATCACACATACACACACACCTTTTAAATTCTTCCACCCATCACACATACACACACACCTTTTAAATTCTTCCACTCATATCAGAGACCAGTGAAAGATTTTATAAAACTCAACAAACACCTCTGACATTTCACCCCAATGTTCAGTTGCATCTACAAGCCGTAATGGAAACTACAGCATAATGCATCCAGAAGTTTGCTTCTTGTGCTAATGTCAGGACTGTACCTATTTATAAATGGCCTGTCTTCTAATTGACCATAATTTAAATAGTAAGAAATAGCTAAAATCTGTCCAACAGTCATTTCATAAACAGTGTTTAGACAGTATCTAACCAGTAGTTGTCAACTTGGGGTGAGTTAGCACCCCAGTGAACTTTTGCAATATCTGGAGACATTTTATTTGTCACTACTGTGGCAGGAACAGGGATGCTATTGGCATTTGGTGGGTAGAGGCCAGAGATGCTGCTAAACATCCTACAATAGACAGAACAGCCCCTGCAATGAAGAATTATCTACGGCAAAATGTCAATAGGGGCGAACTTGAGAAACTCTTAAAGCATTTGTCAACATTTAGCACAATTTATGTTTGCACAATTCAACTTCCTAAAAATATACTTCCTGAACAATTACATAACATTTTAGCCTGCAGACAACTTGGTGCCACCAAAGTTTCCCTCATAAGTCCATCATTCTGGAAATAAAAGCATAGCTGCATCAGATTGTAAAGACAATCCAGGCCACAAACCTTAACCAGAAAAGTCAGCAATCTACAGACAGTTTTTTGGATGTTTCTAAAATTCTTCAGTTTTGAAAACAAGCCAACATTTAAAAGCAAGCCCAATTTCTTCCTGTAATTTAATTTCTTGTTCTCAGAATTTCAAGTTTCTAAGACTTAGTGCCTGTCATCTGATGTCACTTTTGCCTTCATTTTGTTTTCCTATGAACGACTATGTGCTATCAGCCCTCCTGAGCTTCCAAATGAGAGAATCTAATGTTATGACACATGACATGGCTTCAAATGCACCTCCAGATGAGATCTAAATCTGAATAATTAGAGAGAGGTTATGCTGGAAAGGGTTTTATCTTCTAAATTTTCATACAAAGAGTTCTATTTATTCTTATCAACCTCATTTCCACAATGAGTCACCATTGCAAGAAAATGGCATCCCCTCAGTTACTCACAGGCATAACCTTCTACACCCAGCCTAATGGCCTCTCTCTGCTTGGCCTGGTGCCACCAAGGAATGTTGGCTGTCCCCAGAATCAATCCTCTCGGCTACTCTCTAATTTTTATTTAGTAAATTTAGAATTTTATGAAGAACCCTTCTAACCTCTCTCTGGGATGATGTCCAGGAGCCACTTTGCCTAAACAAAGTCATTGATTTTAATGGAACAAAGGAGAGAGCCAATTTGTATTGCATGGCACCCTGACAAGACGGAGAAATGCTAGGATTCATTTGTCCCCAATTCTATCCCTAATTATAACTACTCTGCAACGAAAGCTATTTTTTTTAAAGTCAATTAGATCATGTCATTCCTGGGTTAGACCTCTTCCATAGCTTTCCATTACTGTTCTGATAAATTCCTAAATCTGCTCTATAGCCTGTGAAGCTATTCTGTAGTTCCTGCCTTTCTCGTCAATCTCAATGCATCCCCGTTGAATTTTATGCTCCCCATTTCTGTATCTCTTTAGTATTCTTCCCTCTTCAAGGAAAGCTCATCCTACAAAAGCCTGTCCCCTTCCTTTAATTGGGTAAATCCTGCTCACCTTTCAGAGCTTGGGTTTAATTCATTTCCTAAGAGAAGTCTTTTCTGCTTGCATTATGTCTGATAAAAATTCCATTGGCCAAAGCAAGTAATATGGCCAAGTCCAATGTCAAAAGGTAAGGATTTATACTATGATAATGCCCAGGAAAATGTATGGCTGTAGGGAAGAGGGAGGAATTGGGGCCAAAAAAGCAATCACTAAATTTCTTTTTCCATGTGTGAACAGGTGATGATTAGGAAGATGCCAGCGCTCACCTGGACATTATAGAGTTGAAAGTTGGCTAGGCTTGTCCTCCACGTGAAGCCCTATCACACCCTCCAATACCCTAGTGAGATCTGGTAAGGTTCCTCTTTCCTCCAAAAACCGTTACAGCTTATTCTTTCTTTGAAGTTCCTCTGAAATTTAATCTAATAGAGTAATTAAATACAAGAGGCTAGGAGCAAGTCCTAAAGTTGTCCTGAACAAGGAGGCAGTCATGTGCCTGAGAAACAGCCCTATTGGAACCAACCCTCATATTCTCAGCTGACTATAAGAAAAGTTGACAAAAAATGAACTCCACTCCGACAAGGCCATCCGGTGACCATGACTGGAACAAGGCTAATCCACAACCACAAAATGATTTTCTTACCCCTCCTCCCCTTATGATCTGCATGAGTGACTACTGCTTCTTTACCAGTGACCACTCAGCCTTGCTTTAATCCTCCTGCCTCCTAGATTGGTGGTCAGCAAACCGTGGCTCATGAGCCACATGGGGCTCTTTGGCCCCTTGAGTTTTTAGCGAAGGCCAGCTTAGGAGGACCCTAATTAAGTGAATAATGATGTACCTACCTATATAGTTTAAGTTTAAAAAATGTGGCTTTCAAAAGAAATTTCAATTGTTGTGCTATTGATATTTGGCTCTGTTGACTAATGAGTTTGTCAACTACTGTCCTAGGTGAACATTATTGAGATACCCAAACATCAAAGTGTCCCTATCCTTGATAACAAGCAAGCTAGAAGGGGCCCTGATTCCTTAAATCCTCTCTAGAGGATTTAATACAAGTCAAAACCCTCTAAGTAGGCCTTCACCAAAACCTCTTACTGAGATGCTCCTGATTCTTCTGAAAGATGGTATTTCTTATGGCCACAAGCTCAATAATCCTAACTCTGAGTATAGGTGCCTTCTTAGGGGTGTTTGTTCAGTAGACTTTGATACACCTTCTGGTAACTCATCCCTATACAAAGGGTTATGTGCACTCAGGCCTGGTTTGAAACACACTGGATTTCAGGCACAGAGGAGCAGCATGAAGGAGGATTAAATGGTGTCACCATGTGAATTTAGTATTTACCTAGGCTAGACAATACGCTAGGTACTAGATAGATGCAGGACACAGTCACTGGTAAAGCAAGATGTTCCTCTACTATAAGTTCTGAATAGAATAGTCAATAATGTCACCAGCGAGTGTATTTATTCTCCCATTAGTAACTAGACTCCAATAAGACAAAGTAAGGTTGTGTAAGATAAAATGGTTTTCATTCCCCCACATTAACTTCTTATCAGGTACAAACCTTCACTGAGTAAGCAAAATCAGTTCTTATGAGGAACCAGAGACTCATTTCTTAGAGTTTGTGTGGCCTGAATTCCTAGTTCATTTACCTTCACTGTTTCCAATGAGTATTTCATACTTTCTTATATGACACTGCTGTCATTTGCAGTCACTGAAGAGTAGAAATGAGCAGTAAATTCTCACTTCTACCCATTTTCTAAATTCCATCAAAATCATACACTACCATGGTACTAGAAGACATGCATACACCATTGCAGAAATATCATTAATCGTAGTATTATCAGCAACTGGTATATTTTCTTGAAATAAATTAGTATTTGGGGGAAGTAGATATGCATGTAGTATCACCCTGATTATCAGATAAGAAATGTTAACTGTAATTGAAACATTTTCCCAGGTATTCAATCAATAGAAGCTACAACCTACTTTTTCAACATATTCTAAATTCTCTGGTTCTATAAATAAAGGTGACTGTTCTATACTCAAATGAGGAAGGGAGTAGGTAAGTAACTTTCTTTTTTATACATTTGTTTATTGATTAAGGTGTTACATATGCAGGAAGTAACTTGCAAATGCTGATTAAACTTTTATGAATGTAGAGGTCAGAGCTCCAGTTTTCTCAGTGAGCTTTTTCTTCTTTCATAATTAAAAAGAAAACTATGCAAATGTGGTAGATATTAGGGCTTTTCTCCTCTCTCTGGACACAAGGTCTATTTGTATTTTCCCACCCTTAGGGACTCAGGATGGCCATGAAACTCTCTTTGTCCAAAGAAATTTAAAAAGGTAAGTGTGTTATTCCTTCTAGGAGAGAGACTTTACACTGCCACTGCAAGAGCCCATATCGTATCTGTCCTCTTGCCATGACAACCAGTGAAGCTTCAGGTGTGGCTTCATCAACCTGGGTCCTTAGGACAAGATGTGCAGCAGAGCCCACCAGCCAACTCATGATGAACATATACAATATGAACTAAGCATGTGTTCAGTCACAGATGTTTTTAGGGAAGTTTGTCATTACACCATAACCTAAACCTTAAAGAGATAGGCACTTTATTGTTTAAAAAAAATTATGGGCTGTGCTGTTTTTCCCCCACAAGCAATACAAATGTATGTAGAGCTGCACTGTCCAACAAGCAGCCACGTCATATATAGCTATTTAGTAAAATTAAATAAAATTAAAGATTCATTTCCTCAGTCACATTAACCGCATTTCAAATGCTCGACAGCTACATTTCACGTGGCTACTGAACGGGACAGCACAAATCTAGAACATTTCCCTCATCACACAAAGGCCTTTCAGACAGCACTGAGAAGGGAAACATCAAAGTACCCAAGTCACTGCCCGTAGCCCTTCACCAACCCCCTCCCCAAAGGCCATCATTCCTTCCAAATTGTTAGATGTCACTCCAGTCCTTCTTCTTCTATCTTATAGTACTTTTTATTTGGTTTTCTACTATAAATATATATACTCAAAAATGGCACCTGAGTGTATGATTATCTATTTATTTTCCTGGACATTAGACTTGCCAAAGTATAGACAATTTTGGGAGATCTTTTTCTAATTGTTTTTTTTTCTTTATTGATTAAGGTATTATATATGTGTCTTTATCGGCCCATTGCCCCTCTCCATCCCCCCTCATGCCCTCACCTGCCTGTTGTCTGTGTCCATTGGTTAGGTTTATATGCATGCATACCAGTCCTTTGGTTGATCTCTCCTCCTTACCCCCACCTTCCCCTACCTTCCCTCTGAGGTTTGACTGTCTGATCAATGCTTCTCTGTCTCTGGATCTGTTTTTGTAAAAGAATCAGGTTTGTATTCTATTGATCAATACAATTTTTAAAAAACACTATTAACATCTGCTTTATCTTCATATTTGTTTCTACTTTTTAAAGTTTTTCTGTTGTTCTTTTACTGGGTTTTAGATTTCACTGCTACTTTCATTTTCTCTGCTTCTTTAGGAAATGCATTTATAACTATATTTTTCTTCAAGTACTTTTTGGGCTCTACCCCAGATATTTTGTGGGTTTTTTTTGTAGAGCTTCTATTAACATTGATTTTCCTTTTAATTTTCTTTCTTTCCTCTTCACTGCAAGAATAATCTGGGTTATTTTGGCTTTTATTTTGTCATTAACTTCTAATTTTATTACATTGTGATCAGAAGATATGGCCTGTGATTTCTTCTTTGGAGAATTTTATGTCATACATGTTCAGAAAGAATACTATATTAAGTCTCTTGGTTATGAAAAAATATAAAGTTAAACTTCATAAATGTGCAATAAAAATCTTTAGATACCAATGCTTTTGTGGTTTTGATAATTGTGTTCTGGGAAGTTCGGTTAAATTTGACCAATATACTTGAGAATTTGTTTATTCTCCTGTATTTCTATTCAGTTTTACTTTATATATTTCAAAATTCCATTGTTCATAGCTATAATGTCTTCTTAAAGCAATATGTTTGTCAATATGAGCTCTTTTACTACTTTTTACCTTAAATTTTATTTTTAACAATGTTAATATTTCTACGCTTTCATTTTTCTTTTTCTTTTTTTAAATATGTTTACATTGATTTCAGGAAGATGGAGAAAGAGATAGAAACATCAATGATGAGAAAGACTCATCAACTGGCTGCCTCCTGCACATCCCCTACTTGGAATCCAGCCCAAAACCTGGGAATCTGTCCTGATGGGAAATCCAACCAGTGACCTTATTTTAAGGTTATTTTTTATAAATAGCAGAAAGCTGGCTTTTTAAAAACTAATCTAAATTTTTCCAAAAGGTGTATATAATCTATGTACATTTAATGCAGTTATCAATATTCTTGAATTTATTCATTCATGCCATCATATTTCAATTTTTCTTGTTATAATGACTTTTTCTTATTTCTTTTTACTTCCTTGCCTATTGCTATGCTATTAAATGTTTTTCATTCTATTTAATTTTCAATAGTAACCTAGAAGTAGTCACCATTTATCTATTTTGCTACTTGATACTCTAAATTTTTAACAAAAGTATATTTATAATTACAGAATTTTAGTTGTTTTGTCAACTCAACAGTATCTAAATCCTCTTCCTGAGCCAATCAGAAATCTCTCTTCCTTCTCTCCTTTTGATCTCCCTTTTAATATATAGAATTTTAGATTCTAGATCATATTAGTAGTAGTAGTATCATTTTACTTTTGCATCTATAATCATGTACAATTATTGATAGCTTTTTCTGGTATTTTGCTTACCACTATTATTCTTATGTCACATTTTTCTCTCTCGCTCACATTTCATTGGTAACGATCTTTAATTAATCGTTTCAAAATGCCTCATGAGTCCCTGCATATCCAAAAAAAATCTTTATTTTTCTTTATATTTGAATGGTAGCTCGCCATGTTATAGGATATAAAATTTAAAATCATTTCCTTCCAATTTAAAAAAAATAGTGGCAACAGGGAAGGGAAGAAGAAAACTAATATTTATCTAGTGTGGGCTACTCTGCCAGCCACTTTCAACAAGCTCATTATTTTGACCATCATAATAACCATCATTTTCTACCATCATAATAAAGTAGAGGTGTTAGTTTACTTGCTTAACACAAGTAGAAACTGAATCTCAGATTGGTATCTCTTGCCAGAGTTACAGAAAAAGTAGTTGGCCGAGATACTTTTAGTTTAATGTTGTTAGACATCAAAGCCCACACTCAGAGTCTAGATCACTGACTTCCAATAGACATGTAATGACAGGCTTATGTGTAATTTCAAATTTTTAGTAGTAAAATTTTGAAAAGCAAAATTCAATGGGTGAAATTCATTTGAATAACACATTTCATTTGGAACAATATATCCAAAATACTATCATGTTGGCATATAATCAATGTGAAAAAAGTTATCAAAGAGGTATTTGGATTTTTTCTTCCTAAGTCTTTGAAATCGGATGTGCCTTTTACCCTTACAGCCACATACTGGGCAGCCCAGCTCTATGCACTGCTGCTTTTGAGAGGATCCTGTGTGAGTGACTTTTTTTTCATTCCACTTTGGCTCTTGCTAGAAAAAAATTTATGGCTATTTTTTTTTTCTGATTGCAGATACACAACTAATCCCCTCTCAGTTCACATCCTCATTATGTAGCACAGCCTCTCCTTCTGGTCTTCTCATGGCCCAAAGTCAGAAGTGCTTTCTTAAAGCCAACTGTTAATCGATTCAAAAGAGACAGATTAAACATTTCTCCCATTGGATGCCAGCTGCATGAATATTTCTATGTACGCCTGACTTCCTTTTTCAGGCAAATACCTGGCCCCAGTTCAGACAAGGTTTTTATCATTCTTGGGACAGCACTGGGGCTGGAGGGAGCATCTGATAGTTTTTCTTTATTCAACCCCCAAGAGTGTTATGAGAAGAAAAAATAAAAACACACAAACTGCAATTTATTTTAAATCTCAGAAGCATCCACCATTTCATGTTTTCTTCTGCCAGCATTTCCACCAAAATTAATCTCCCAGGCCCCTCAAACAAGCACCCCAGAGCCTCATAACTTCAACAATGTCAACAACTCAGAGACTGAAGTTTTAAATAATAAAAGATACCCTCTTTCAGGGGCGCGTATAACAGGCTGACAGGCTGGGCAAATAGAGACTGGATATCAGCTTTTGGGAGCGCCACACCTCAGCTTGACTTACATGACAGCACAGAAGAGCTGGTAAAAGCCAATCCAGAAACCCGTGGAAGCAACATATACAACTCTGTCTCATTTAAGATTTGTATGACTTTGGGCAAGTCATTTAATCTCTCTACCCCTTATTTCCTTAAACACAACAGCTTACTCCTTATGGCTGTTGGGAAGACTAAAGGATGTGATGTGTATAATGGTTCATTATGTCTCCCACAATAAAAGCTGCAAAATATTTTTAAAGAGGCCCAGGCCAGGTAGCTATGTTGGTTAGAATGTTGTCCTGAGGCGCCAAGGTTGCAGGTATGATCCCTGGTCAGGGCACAAGGGCACATACAAAAATCAACCAAGTGGGACAACAAGTCTCTCTCTCTCTCTCTCTCTCTCTCTCTCTCTCTCTCTCTCTCTCTCTCTCTCCCTCTCTCTCTCTTTCTCTGCCTCTTTTTTTCTAAAATCAATAGGTTAAAAAAACATTTTAAATAGTTTATAGTCTTCAGCTTTATTGAGGTATAATTAACTAATAAACTGATATAATTTAAGGTAATGATTTGACTTATGTATACATTGTGAAATGATTACCACAATCTGGTTAATTAACACAGACATTACCGCACATAGCTACTGTGTCTGGGTGTGTGTGTGTGTGTGTGTGTGTGTGTGTGTAGTGAAACACCTAATTTTTAATCTCTTAGCAATTTGCAAATACATAATACAGTATTATTAACTATGGTCCCCACGCTGTACATTAGATCTCCAGACTTATTCATCTTATAGTCTTGTACTCTTCAACTAACATCTTCCTATCCCCCCCACCCATCCACTGCAAACACCTGGTAACTACCATTCTATCCTCTGTGTCTGTGGGTTGGGCTTTTTTTTTTTCTTGGGTTTCATATATAGTGAAATCACGCACTATTTTTCTTCCTGTTTGTGGCTAATTTTACTTACCATAATGTGCTTTAAAAGGTATTGACACTAAAGCAATTACCTTCAAGCTTAGGTTCAAATGCAGGCTGCACTGCTTACTAGGTTTGAGGTCTTGAACATATTTCTTACTTTTCTAAGACTCACTTTCCTTGACTCTAACCTGATAGAGTCAAGGACTTGGTCTCACAAGACTGTTGCTAGAATTAAATAAGGCAACATATGTAGTAAGTACTTTGCACAATATGAGCCACACATTAAGTACTGTTCTTGTTATAGTGGATTAATGTGATATTATAATATAACCATCATAAAGTTTTGAGAAATGAAGATTAATTCGAATAGACTTTCCTGGAGGAACACTGATCCAACACACCAGCATACTCAAATTCTCGCAGGTATAGTATCAATAACCAACTGGTGACCTTGGAATATGCATTTATTTTGAAGAGAACATATTAGGATACTAGCAGAGGGATGCATGAGACCTTTAAGATAGGATTGTCGTAAAAGTGTGTATAATGCAAGACCTGCGTGCCCATAGCAGTAGTTAAGCAGGCTGCTGGAGTTCTTAGTCCACCTGGTATGCCCTGTCCGTGTTCTCTAGTCACACACCATGCCATTTGTATCTTTCACATCCAGCCTCAGATTGCCTTTTACTCACATTCATCCTGACCACTTAGTTCCTGATGTCAGTTAATCCCTTGCTCTCTGCCTGACTCTGCTGGCCATTAGCACCATATGGGCCCTGGGTAGATTTTTCTTCAGCCTCCTTAATGACAACATGGCATTTATTTCAGCAAAGCAAAAGAGGGCCCTTATTACCTAGGCATCAGGAAAGCAAGATACGGCTATAGAACCAGAAAAATCTCATCTCTTCGGCTTAAATTAGATTTGTGCTGCAAATGAGC
Organism: Pipistrellus kuhlii; assembly: GCF_014108245.1. Lineage (NCBI taxonomy): Eukaryota > Metazoa > Chordata > Mammalia > Chiroptera > Vespertilionidae > Pipistrellus > Pipistrellus kuhlii. Next base: position 2,734,899 of record NW_023425471.1, read on the forward strand.
AAATGCTGGCATGTGGCAACTGATTTACATCTATCGATACAGTGATCCCTGCTTTCCGCTGCCTCCAGGATCTCCAAAATAGGCAGTGCCATTAGCCATGGAAACGCCTCTAGCAGAAGAGCAGCTTGTCAGAGGACAGTGACAGCATGATGTACATGGAGGCCTGATGAAAAGCAGGCTCCTCAAAACAAAGAGCTTCCCCTGGGAAATTAGGGCTGGTGAGCTCGGGAGCACACTCCATATGCCTTGTCTACCGTCATCAGCCATCGCCACCTGTGACAGAATGTCCCCACCCCCTAATGTGCCACAGGGCTGGGATCACCCCAGCTGTTGGCTCCTTTGTTTACATCTCCTCATTTGTAATCTCATTTGCACTCATCTCCTGCTCCTTGTTCCTTTAATTATTCATTTGACAAACATGTCTTTAGCACTCCGAGAGACCGTGTTCTCCCCATTTCTCAAAATCGCCTCCCTGGTCTACCTGCACCAAAATTATGTAAGCGAGTGATAAAAATGCATATCTTGGGCCTCTTCCCAGCACTGTTGAATGTGTGGAGCTCAGGGACTGAATTGGTGAGAAGCCACCTAGGTATTATTGCCACACCTAAGCAAGTGCATAAAGCATTCTGATGGGATTCCCTAGTTCTGGAGTTCCCTTCTGCTTTGCGTATCTTCCTCCCAGTGCAGAATTCCCTTTCAGAATCAATGAAATCTACACAACATCCAGTCCCTTATACATGAGACAAGTTAACACCAGCTGCTTTAATAGATATATCTCCAAAATTCTGTGGCTTAATACAGTAGTGGCTTACTTCTCACTCATATAAAATTTCAATGCAGTGTAAGCAGTCATGCAACATTTCTCCAAGTGATTGAGAGCCCAAACCCCTTCCATCTGTGGCTGCATTATCTTCAAGATATACTCCCGAAGTATACTCCATGAGTTCCCTCCTTCAAAACCTGCTAGAAGAGGAATATGAAGGATCATACTGGAGGTTTTTGTGAGTCAAGACTGAATGTGGCACACTTCTGTCTATATTCCACTGGTCACACTCAATCACATACTCACATCTAACCTCGAGGAAAGCTGAGAAGTAGTCTAGCCTTGTGCAAAGAGCAGAGGATTTCAAAGAAAAGTTAATGGTCTCCACTTCATACAGCTCATTCAAAGAAAAATGTTTTTTCAACACTGGGTGATAATAGCCATAAGCCTGCAAACAGGGAGAAGCTACCAAAGTCTTGAGACTTGATAACTTCATTCAAATGGGCTGCAACTGCTGGTGCTAGCATGATCTTTGTGAAAGAAGAGAAATGAATCAATCTACTCCATCCATTGCTTCTCCACCCCAACTCCCTGCAGGCTTATGGGATCATGCTGGGCCCTAAAGGTAAGTTACTTCCTTTTTGTAAAACTTAGGACCAGAAATCTCAGGAACACGCCAAATGGCTTTAAAAATTTTACCAGCTGCAAATCTGACAGTTAATCCGTAAACTAAGATAGAATATTCTTTTGTTGTTGTTGTTAACCCTCAAAAATATTGAGGATATCTCTCTCATCGATGTTTCTAACTCTTTATCTCTCTCACTTCCTCTCTTTAGAAAATCAATAAAATATATTAAAAAACAAATAAATTAAAAACTCAATTTAAAAAAAATATTGAGGATATTTTCCTGTTGATATTTTAGAGAGAGTGGAAGGGAAGGAGAGAAGCAAAGAGAAAGACATAAATATGAAACACATTGCCTCCTGAATGCACCCCAACCAGGGCCAAGGATCAAGCCTGCAACTGAGGTGTGTGCCCTTGACCAGAATTGAACCCGGGACCCTTCAGTCCTAGGGCTGACACTCCATCCGCTGAGCAAAACTGGCTAAGGCTAGGACAGAATATTCTTGACAGACAGGAGCGTTCCTCTGAGGCCTGGTCACCAGAGTATTCAGTCAAAGGTGTGTTATACTGATAGCAATCCCGTAGCAAATCAAAGCCCAGAACCTTGAAGCTGTGATAAAATAAATAGAGATAGCAATCCAGAAGAGTCAAAATTCATTATCTGAGCCCCCTTTATTCTGTGGCTATGAAAAGATTAGCAGAGAAATGAAAGCTTAGGACTCTAATTTTAAAAAGAGAGAACCTGCCCCAGGCGAGTCTTAATCCTGAGATGGGCAGTTGGTAACAATGAGAAAGGCACCAGGTACTGTCATTTGATGACAATACCAACCAGGTCCTCTGGGATGCATCTCTTTATATTTTCCCTGGACTCACAAAGATGCTACAGCTCCATTTTGGCAAAACAGACAGGGAATAAAGGGGCCTTATTTAAACCCAGCTACACTGCGCATGTATAAAGATTAACAAACCATGTTCCACAGCTAGACTTTTGCCAGAAATGCAGAAACAGCAAAATATAATTAAATACTCAGACACACATAAATCGGCATTGCCAGCCACTTAATTTTTTGGTCTGCCTTTGGATCAAGATGGAATAGTCTTTGGCTGCAGACAAAGGAGGTGACCTGTAATCATCTCTATAATAATACCTGACATTTGCAAAGAACTCTCCCATTTACACAGCATTTTCACTTAACATGGGGGTTATAATAATCAAACCAGAATAAGTAAAAAGTAAAATGTTATCTTCGTCATCACCAACATTACCATAATCGACAATATTTTCATTTCATACATACATTGGTCTTTATTAATCTTTGCTGGAAATGGCCCCTTATTATTCTCCACCCCAAACTTTCAAAATCATATCTATATTAAACATTCTATTAAAGCTTTCCCAAACCATTCAACTTGATGATGTCTCATGGAGCTTTTAATATGATATGGTTACCTGCTTATTTCTTTCTATCTTTAATTCTTCTTTGGGAATAAGATAATGGGTGATTGAATTGATAGATGAATTTTTAAGTGGTTGGGTAGGTAGGTGGATGGATGGATAGGATAAATGAGTAGAAGATTCAGAGCTATAGAAACCTAGAAAAATAGGTAATGTAATATTACAGTTAAATATTTGGGATTTGGAGCCACTCTGAGTTCCTATTTCATTTCTTCTACTTACTTGGTTAAGTTACTTAATCACAGTTGCCACTCTGAGTTCCTATTTCATTTCTTCTACTTACTTGGTTAAGTTACTTAATCACAGTTGTATTTTCTCATATATATATATATATATATATATATATATATATATATATATATATAGGCTAGTAACACCCTTCTCTGATGTTATGATTTGAATTAAATGAATTAACTTATGTAAAGTGCTTAGAACAGCATTTCATATGTAAGCATTCAATAAACATTAGCTGCTTTTATTTAGAAAGATAATAGACAGAGAGTTAAAACAAAACCTATATACTTGTGTTTTCTTATCCACATGCCTGTAAGTATTGTGAGGGTTCACTCATGCTTTGTGCAAAATTCCAAACAAACCCACCAGCAGGGATTAGGTTCTGTTGATCTTTTTATAGCCAGTACGGTGTCTTACACAGAGGAAAACTTAATTGATATTTCTTGAAAATGTGACTGAACAAATGACTATTTGTTAGATTTAGCTCATAGCTGACCTAAAGAGTGCCAAAAATTAATAAAAATCGTCAACTCTCTTCATTTTATTTCCTTTGAAATAACACTAAAAATAATCTAGGGAATATGAGACGTTTCTGGAAACCAATGCCTTTTACTCCAAGAACTGCTAGAACTGGTTAATATTAGCTGGGAATTAAAAATCTTGTTATACCTGAAGTAGATTTCCTGAAGTAACAAATAAAGCAGCCTGGGTGGGACTTTCTAGAAATAGGGATACTTGGGCCCTGGCCATGGTTTCTCAGTGGTCAGAGTATCAGTGTGAGCACTGAAGGGTGTGGGTTTGATTCCAGTTAAGGGCACATACCTGAGTTGCAGGGTCATTTCCCACCCTAGTTGGGGCATATGCAGGAGGCAACAAATTCATGTGTCTCTCCCACATCGATGTTTCTCTCCCTTCATTGGAGCTATGGGATCCAGATAGGAGACTGTAAGGCCCCAGTGAAGTCTAAGAAAGAGGAGAATCATATTGAGAGGACAGACACATATCCAGGAGGTTGGTTGACTCACTGACTGTGGTCCTGGCTGGAGACCCATGAACAACTCCATGCCCCTGGGAACTCGGCTCTGGCCCATTTGGCTTTGGTTCTGTCACTAGCACCATATGCCAAAAGAAATGCATTAAAACAGCTTTTTGAAGTCATCAATGATTCTTAAGACTGTACAGTCTCCCAAAACTAAAATGTTTGAGAACTACTTATTTCTATTATAAAGAAAGATTATTTTATGGAGGACTGGATGAAATAGTTAAAGGGATTAAGAAGTGCAAATTGGCCCTGGCAGGTTTTGCTCAGTGGTTAGAGCATTGTCCTGAGGACTGAAGGGTCTTGGGTTCGACTCTGGTCAAGGGCACATCGCTGGGTACAGGTTCGATCCTCATTCCCAGTCAGGGCACATCTAGGAGGCAACCAATAGATATGTCTCTCTAACATCGATGTTTCTCTCTCTTGGTATCTCCCCCTCCCTTCCACTCTTTCTAAAACTCAATGGAAAAAAAATATTATCTGGTGAGGAGTAACAACAACAAAAAAATAACAAATTGGTAGTTACAATATACTCATGGTGATGTTAAGTACAGCATAGGATATATAGTCAATATATTATAATAACTATGTATGGTGCCATTCAGGTACTGGAAATATTGGGGGGGACACTTTGTAAAGTATATAATTGTCTAACCACTATGCTGTACACCTGAAACCAATATAAAATAATATTGAATGTAAACTGTAATTGAAAAAAAAATGGGCAAAAGACCTGAATGAGTATTTTTCTAAAGAAGACATACCAGTCAACAGATACATGCAAACATGCTCAACATCACTAATCATCAGGGAATGCAAATCAAAACCACAATGAGATATCACCTTACACCTGTTAGAATGGCTATTGTCAAAAAGTTGATGATCAAACAAGTGTTGGCAAAGATGTGGAGAGAAGGAAACTCTCATGCACTATTGGTGGGAATATACATTGGTTCAGCCACTGTGTAAAACAGTATGGATATTCCTCAAAATATTAAAAATAGAACTACCATGTGGTCCAGCATTCCCACTTTGGGGTATGTATCCAAAGAAAATAAAATCAGGATCTCAAAGAGATATCTGCATGCCCATATCCATTGCAGCATTATTCATAATAGCCAAGATATGGATACAACATAAGTGTCTGGCAATGAATGAAAGAATAAGAAAGATGTGAGTATGTATATATTGTATAATGGAATATTATTCATCCATGAGAAAGAAGTAAATACTGCGATTTGGGACAGCTTGAATAAAACTGGAGGACATAATTCTAAATTAAAAATGTCAGACAGAGAAAGATAAATCCATATGATCTCACTTATATGTGCAATCTAAAGAAGCCAAGTTCAGCCCAGACAATGTTACTTGGTGGTTGAGTGTTGACCTATAAACCAGGAGATCACGATTAAATTACCAGTTAGGGCACATGCCCAGTAAATGATATGTAGGGGGCAGCTAATCGATGATTCTCGTATTGTTGATGGTTTTATCTCTCCATCTCCCATCCTCTCTGAAATCAATAAATATATATTAAAAACAAATAAACCAAATTTATAGAAACAGAGAGTTGGGCTGGTAGTTGCCAGAGGTTTGGAGGTGCGGAGCATGGGGAAATGTTGGTCAAAGGGTACAACCTTCTAGTTGTGAGATGATTAAATTGTGTGGATCTAATATACAGTACAGTGACTATAGTTAACAATATTGTATTAAATAATTGAAGTTGCTAAGAGACTAGGATCTTAAATGGTCTCATTACACCCATAAAAATGGTACTTATGTGAGGTGATGGAGATTTTAATTAACCCTGTTGTGGTAGTTAGTTTTTGCAATATGTATGTATAATCACATTGTACACTTTAAACTTATGCAATATTATATATCAATTATCTATATACTAGAGGCCTGATGCATGAAATTTATGCACTGGGTGGGGGTGGGGGTGGGTCTTTCAGCCCAGCCTGCACCCTCTTCAATCTGGGACCCCTTGGGGGATATCCAACTGCCAAGATTGGGCCTAAACCAGCAGTCAGACATCCCTCTCACAATCCAGGACTTCCAACCATTCGCCTGCCTGCCAGCCTCATCAGCACCTAATCATTGCTCTACCACCCTGATCAACACCAAACTGCTCCCCTGCTGGCCCAGTTGCTCCCAACTGCCCTCCCCTGCCAGCCCAGTCACCCTTAACTGCTCTCCCCTCCAGGCATGGTCCCCCCAACTGCCCTCCCCTGCCAGCCCTATTGTCCCAACTTCCCTCCCCTACCAGCCTAATCACCCCCAACTGCCCTCCCCTGCTGGCTTGGTCCCTCTCCCCCCAACTGCCCTCCCCTACAGGCCTAGTTGCCCTCAACTGCCTTCCCCTGCAGGCCTTGTCTCCTCAAACTGCCCTCTTCTGCTGGCCTAGTAGTCAAACTGCCCTCCCCTGCCAGCCTGGTTGTCCCTAACTACCCTCCCCTGCAGGCCTGGTCCCTCCTAACTGCCTTCCCTTCCCCTGAAGGCCCAGTCACTCCCATGTGCCGTCCCTTGCTGCCTGATCACACACAGCTACCCTCCCCTGCAGGCCATCTTGTGGCAGCCATGTTTAACCACATGGGGGTGGCCATCTTGTGTGAGGGTGTGAGGGTCAATTTTCATATCACCTCTTTATTATATAGGATATAAAAAGCCAGCAATCAGAATATCGTAATGACAGGAATGATCGATTGCTATGATGCCCACTGTGGCCAACAAACTGGCCAGATCTGGGGGTGGGGCTGGCATTACAACCTCCTACAGCTCCTCCTCCCAACTGGCCCCACCCCTGATCAGCCTCTCCCACCCTGATCGAGACTAGGGCAGCCAGCTAACCACCCATGGCCCCTCCCCTCAGGCTGCTTGCTCCCAATCAGAACCCTATCCCATTCAGAGGCAGGGCCGGCTGGCCCACCACCCACAGCCCTTCCCTATGGCTGACTCTACCCTCAATCAGCCCCCACCACCCCAATCAGCCTGCAGCCCCTCCCCCCAGCCAGCTCCATCCCCAATCGGCCCCCACACACCAATCTGGGGTGGGACTGGATGGCCAACCCCCCATGGCCCCCTCCCCTGCTCCATTCAGGGACAGGGGCAGCTGGCACACTACCCACAGCCCCTCCTCATCGTCAGCCTGCCTCAATTGCCCCCTGACCCCCAATCAGGGGCTGGGCCCACTGGCTAATTTCCCACGGCTCTTTTCCCCAGCCATCCTGGCCCTGATTGGGCCCTGATCAGGGCGGGCCCACCTGCCAACCTCCTGCCATCTCCTCCTTCCAATAAGCCCAGCCCCGATCCATCAACTGGGGCTGGGCTGGCTGGACTCCACCTGTGCACAAATTCGTGCACTGGGCCTCTAATATCTCAATAAAGCTGGGGTGAAAACATTTCACTTTTCATATCTATCCCTTCCTTCCCACCCTAGTGTTATAGGCTCAGTCTAGCACCGCATCATTTCTCAGGAATTAATGCCATCATCTAATGTCTCTACCTCTAATTTTTTCCTGCCATCTCATTTTCCTACTATGCTGATTAATGAATAAAAAACTAAATTAGGCCATACTTCCTTCATATTGTAGTATTACACACAAGCCAGCCAACTGAACCCAAACATGGTGGCTGTTCAAAGGTTTAATAAAGAGATCAGGAGGATCTTGCTTGCAATTAGTGCCTACTCAGTTCTGATGACCATTTGACAGCCAAAAATTTCACACAACTGTGCTAAGATCCTTCATAAATGCACCATGTCAGTGCTAATATAAACAGTTGGTGCTCTTAAATGAGGAGAAATTGTTTGAATTACAGTGATTGCCTCATTCCTGTGAACTCCCTCAGCAGTAACACAATCTGTTCACCCAAAAGGGGCTTTTGAAAAGCATCCCACATTGCAAAGCTATGCTTGATATGATGAATAAATTCACTCAGAAACATCTGTTAAGGTGCAGTTTCTACAAGACAGCAGTGATTTCTTTAAATGTAGTGAATTACATGGCAGTACTTCTCTGTTGCCCAAATGGTGTCTGACATTTTAAAACCTCCTAGTTTCCCCAAAGAATATACAGCAACTACAATAGAAAGGGAGAAGGCAGACAAAGGCTAACATTTACTAACTACCAAATATTGGTGCTTAGAGCCATTATTTCATTGGTACTTAGATGTATTATTTTATTTGATTCTCATGGTAACTACTTGAATTTTCTGAATGTGCTGTTCTCTTTCTTACCTCTTATCATTTCATATAACTGTTTATCATATTTTTATACCTAAATGTGTCATCTCTTCTAAGAGCCTATATCCAGCTCCCTCTGCATCCAGACATATTAGTATCTCTATCACATTGCAATGCAGATTTCCTAAACTTGTCTGCTTCTTTTACTAGACTAGAGGAGCCTTACAAAAAGGGTTACTGTCTTCGTATCTCTAGCAATTGAAACAGGAATTCTTCCTGAGTTTGGCCTTGCAAATGCTTGTCAGATGAAGATACACATACATACTAGAGGCCCAATGCACAAAACTCATGCAAAGGCAGGCCTTCACAGCTTCTGCGGCTGCTTCAATCCCTCCCTTGCAACCTCCCCAGCTACCTCGATCCTGTAGCTGCAGCCCCAGCTTCATCTGGAAGGTCATCAGGAAGGACGTCCGAAAGGACGTCCAGTCTAATTAGCATATTATGCTTTTATTATTATAAATGTTCTGGGTGTTCTTAGCCAGAGATCATGTGTTCCCTTTCACAACTCTGTGATGATTAATTTTACGTATCAACTTAAGTATCCTCAGGTAGGATGTCCAAGCATTTGATTGAACATTATTTTGGATGTGTCTGTGAAGGTGTTTCCTGATGAGATTACAATTTGAAAGGCTAGATTGAGTAAAGCAGGTTGCCTTCCCTAATGTACATGGGCCCCACCCTATCAGTTGAAGATCTGAATAGAACAAAAATGCTGATTGTCTTGCAACTAAGATGGAACCTTTGAGCTGGAACATCAGTTTTTTCCTCCTTGCCTTTAGACTTGAACTGAAACATTGGCTCCTTCTGGGTCTCAAGCCTACAAGTCTTTGGACTGTAACTATAGCATCAGTTCTCTTGCTTCGCAAGCTTTCAGACTCAGACTGGAACTCCATTATCAGCTCTTCTGGGTCTCGTCTCGAGCTTGTTGGCAGCTTCTATAATTGTGTGAATTTGCTACCTTGGAAACTAACTTGTGTTCATTTTTTATATGACTTGGGCATTTGGAACCATATGACTAGGGCACTATTTACTCTAACGACCGGGGAAAGGAAACCTTCATTCTATTCTCCAGCATGCCAAGGAACTAAAGCAAGATTTTAAAATCCAAAAAACTATTTTTTTAAATTCCACTTTCCTGATCTGTCAAGGAAGACTTAGATGACAGATTTATGAACTGCAATATCACCGAGAATATTTAATTTTTGTAGTAAATTGTACTTTCCACCTCACAGCACCACACAGTATACACAATTCCCACTATCACTGCATCAACACCTGCGAGAAGTCAGAAAACATGGCCATGGTGTGCATGTTAATGAGGTTTCCACAGTTGACTCATCTTTCCTTCTTCTTTCACTTGCATAGACTTTTATAGAGAGTTTCAATTTCTCGACTTTAAGACATGTACTGTTTTATATCCATCAGTTTTATACAGGCTGGCATCTCTTGGGGAGACAAGAGAATTTTGAATATTATTCAAATTATTTCCACCTTGACTTCTAATTGTAATGCACTTGATTTATTGTTCTAACATCTCTCAAAATACCTTTGCTTTGTTAACTGAGCAGGATCTTGTTACCTTCCCCTCACCCATTAACCATCAACATTGGCAAATCAAATTCTTACACATTTTCTCTCAATAATTAGATAATGTATGTGTCTCAGTCAGGGTTTGGCCACAAAAACATAAACCACTCCAGGTATTTTAAACATGAAGGGATTTGCCATAGGGGATTAGAGGCCTATAGAATTCCTGGAAGGGTTGAGGAATGAAAGTCAGGGAAACTGATCAGAGAACAGAAGTCACAGGAACTGCAACCAGCGACCTCAGATGCCTGCAGTGCTAGAGTGACCAATTATCAAGGGTACATCTACCACTCCTATCACTTTCCTCCCCAGCTACCTTGGTCCGGTAGCTGCAGCCCCAGGAAGATAATGGTTTTCCAAATTTTGCCCTCAGTAACAGAATGAAACTATAACCCTGATGGCAAGGACTCTGGAAGTTGTTTTTAGTCTTTCAATCCCTGTAGCACAGGGCAGAGCTCAGTGTCCACAGAGGACATTTGGCGTCATATGTGAATATGCTCAGTAAAACTTTAAATTTCCAAAACTGCAGAGCCAAGAGGTCACTCAGTACAGGTAATGAGAAGATATAAGCAAAAGCATGTGGTCACTGCCAGGCATATATGAGTGAGTGGGGAGAGTGGGATGGAGAAGAAGAAAAAGCAGCTATCTCCAAATCCACTTCCTCACCTATGATTTGATTTCAGCCGACTGCCATTTTTCAACTCACCATGATCAAATTTCAAACTCAATAAAGCTGAGTTACAGTTTGACTATTATATTAGTGATTGGCAAATCAAATGATAGCTTCTCAGTTCTTATGTTTGGCAGTTGTTGGTACACAGGTGGTATTTACAGTCATGGAGATGAATAAGACCACCTAAGACTTTATGGACCATAAGGAATGTGGTGTACAAAAATAAGTCATTCTGTTTAAGAGAACAGAGATAACAGACACCCTAGGAAGGGAGTCTCTAAATTTACCATTTAGCCCCAATATTTGTTTTTCCAACCTAAAAAAGCATGACTAGAAGCTATTCTTTTGTATTTTGAGGACATTTTTGTTTTCCATAATCTTAAAATACTTTTTTCGAAGATATCTTAGGTTTTTAATAGCAAACATCAGAGTAGGAATAGTTAGCAGCCAGTAGACCACAAGATGGTTATATACAATAAATGAGTCATTGATTCTATGGTGGAAAGAGGAACCAGAGGCAACTAAGAACAGCCACTCAAAGTTTGCCCTACTTCTTAATCTGCCATAGTGCTGGTCTGAGTCCTATTCCTGCCTCTCAAAACTCTGTGAGAATGTACTTTTTCACTTCTCTCCTATCTATTGTCATTGTCCCATCATATCCTTTCCTTGCTATGAGGAAAGTCAGAGCACCTCTAACTCTGACTTAAGTCAGCACTAGAATATTGTTTGAAAATCCTTTGATCACCTAGTAGCTCTTCCATCTGATTTATGACTGCATTCAAGTTATTTATTTTGATAGGAGCTAAAAATAATATTAATTGGAAGGAGGATGACATACGCAGTGTATTATAATTGATATGTAATAGATCAATATTATGATTTATCAAGATTTTAGAGAGAAACCAAGATGACGGCATAGGTAAACACCTAAAAGACAAAACAGACATCCTCTACACCAGTCTTTCACTTTGACACTACTCACATTCTGAACCAGGGTTCTTTGTCCTGGGGGCTGGCCTGAACATTGTGGGATACTTAACAGCATCTGTAGTCTCTACCAACTAGATGCCAGTACCATCCAATTGTATTAACCCAAAATATCTCCAGATGATGCCAGATGTGCCCTGGCAGAAGGGTTATATATCACCCCAGTTGCGGATACCTGCAGGCCCAGGAAATGAGTGAGCCCAAGAGGACCCCTGAAGATTCTACTGCATTGTGCAGGATGGAGAGAGGGCTGCCGGATTAAATGTTGGTTGTCATCATGGAATTTAGACGATTGTCTGATGTGGTTGGAGGCCAGATCAATAACTGAAAAAGAACCTAGAGGCACGTATTTCTCAGCTTAGAGGGCATGGCTGAGCAAGCACTTTTTCATTATTTAAATATAGCCTTCAGACAAAAGTATTTCTGAATAGCCAAGCTGTATAAACAAATCTCTAGTTACCTGAGAGAAAAATCAGCAGAGGTGCCAGTTCCCTGCTGTGCTCACACATTTCCTTAAGCTTTCATTTCGCCCTCAGCAATAAACTGATGCCAGTCCATTTGTGACCTGCTAATGGGGTGCATTTTCATATTTATCTGCTTTCACGTTGTCTGTGGTCTCTTTGGGAGCGCTCCCTGATTGCTCTGCAATCATTTCCCACCCCTTTCGAGAACATTAGGTATTAATTCAAGCTTGTCAAATCTTATATGATATATTCCATTCAGGAGCTAATACCTCATCAACCTCACCTGGCACTGGAAAATTCAATTTCTCAAGATACCAGCTGTTATTCCAGAGACCTTGCATATCTGTTTGGAACAGCTGATGGGAAATGTTCTTGTTGAACTCGTTTCTTTGCAGTTGCTAAAGTTCTTTGAATTGTACAGAAAGTATACCTCAATGACTCTTAAAAAGTAAATTAAATAAATTAATGGCATAATCATTTAAGTGCTTTTTTGTAATCATTCCAAATAACAAAGAAAATAATATAACACATCTATGCAAGTTACAGGATTTTTTCAAAGCCATTTCGTTTGAAAGCTGTTGTTGCTTAGTTTCAAAAAGAACATTGAACTGGCGTGGTCTTTGAAAGGCTAAAAGCACATTATGTTGACAATTCAATCAACATCATTTTTTGTTTGTTTTAATGGTTACCAATGCTGAAAAGCCAATCAACAGACATACATTATTGCAAATGAAATTGAAATCCCTTAGTTTGTTTTACAAGGCAAAGATCATCTTCTCTTGAAGATGACAGAATTTTCTAGAGCTTTCTGTGTTCAAATCTGTTTGTGAAAATATTCAACTTCATCATTTGACCTGGAGACAGGAAGATCATGGTCATGTGCAATCTAGCAGCAGTTAAATAACTAGAGTGGTTTCAAAGAAGTGATGAACTTAAAAGATATTTCAGAATTTTTGCAACTACAATCTGATATAAAAACATCTGTGAGATCTATGGATGGCAGTGTTATGAGTACTGCTAATACTTCTCTGGTTCCCTGCAGTCATAATTGAAAGAAATGCTCAATTTCAGATAGAGGTTACTGAAAAGAAACATTTATTTGAAACTTAAATTTACTAGGTCTCTTGAATTCTACCCATTGATTCCCATGTTAATAATCCTTGTTCTAATGGCCTGACATATTCCGTTGTAACACAAAAGGAAAAAGCAAGGGAGAGTCCAGGAACATTTCAAAGAGAACGTGATTCAGATTTCCATTGGGCATCTGCTCACGTCTTTGAAATCATGTACTCTGTTTCCCCACAATGCATTTAGCCTTGACCCCAGAGACCTCTTTCTTTCACCCAAATATTATCCTGCCTCAGTGCCTTTACCCTTGCTGATCTCCCTGCCTTAGAGAGGGAAAAGGATACCTTCATTTTGAGATTTTTGGCTTAAATGTTACCTTTTCATTAAGCCCTCTCTGACTTGATATTTAGAATCTGTGCTAAAAGTCAATCGCAGCATGCCTAGAATTAGCCTCAACTGTTGAAATAAGAAATACATTGGTGGGAATGACCCCTGACCAAGTCATGAAACCTATTAGTTAATAGTGCTGCAACGTTATCCATGGGTTTGAAGAGTTTGTGGAGGTTTGTACTAGCTTTTCAGCATTGCTTATTGATAAAAGTGACATTGATCATTGCTGGAAACCGAACATTGTTCCCTGCTAGTAAAATGTAAAGGGAGCTGGCCAACCTTGATGGCTCTGAATGGTTGGAGCTATTAACTCATTGTTTAGTGGAGATAGTGGTAGTTGAGGCAACTTCAATTTGTTAATCATATGTAAATTCTTGTTGATTTTCTGTTGTTGGAATTTTCTGCCTAAGGGATGTCTTTGTCTCAGAACCTCAATAAAAGGAATAGCAAAAGGCCAGAGCATAGTGTAGTCCCAACCTCTCTAGATCTCTTGCTATGAGACAGCTTTGTCTATGATGCATATCCTCATTTCAATGATCTTCCTTTATGATATCCTTTTCCTGTATTAACCTTCAGATGTGTAAGCACTATCATTTATAGTCCTATAAGTTTTCTTTAGTAATCAAACCCCACTTAAGTGCCACTATTAGTGCACAATCACTACCCCAATTCTCCCTCCCCTTTTGTCTCTATGGCACTTAGCACCATCTGACAAACTATGTACATTATTTATTTTGTTGTGCACATTAACATATTTATTACCTTGTTTATTAATTTTTATCATCCTCCCACAGTGGGGAGTCCAGGAGGGTAGGGTTTCTGGTCTTTATTTCCCCTGCAGTATCTCTGGACCATAGCAGACATTCTGTATTTATTACTTGATGAATAAATAAATTAATTGAAGAAAGAGGCAGAGTAGAAAAATCACTTAGAGTTCAAGGCTGTTTGGCCACAGTTCTGAGGTCAAAAATCAATACACAGCACCTTCGAAAGATAGACAATGATAAAGAGTATGTTCACCTGCTGATTATACTCAAGTCAGTTATCATATGGGACAGAGATATCAACTGACAGTTGGCTGCAATAGGAATTGATGCACCTAGTCTACATCGACTCGAAGACAAAAACTGATGCCCATGAAGGGCAGCAAGGGGCTAAGAGCTTCTCTTTGTGACAGCTATTCGAGCCTCTGAAGGCAACCAGAATCACCCAGATGGGCATCTTTCAGTTTTCATAATACCTTCAGATGTGCTTGTGTTTCAGAGACTTTGTTCAAGGGATGGGAGAACAAAATGGCCGGTGGCTGGCAAATACCCTGCAGCTTGTCAGACAGAGACATTAGCAGTGAAGTTCAGGGATCTAAAATTTTGGCAATTAACATCATCAAAACATATTCTTTGACTCTCTTCTCTAGTGAATATTCTTCTAAAGCAATTGACTATGGTCCACTGACACAGAGGTTTGGCTTATGACTGGCAACATTAATCTGTAAATGCCTCAGTCTCTCTGGACTCCCAAATGGACTGGTAATCTAGAAAACATAGGTTAATATTGAGCACTGCTTAGCTTAGTAATAGCAAAGTCCCTTTTGGTCTGGAGCAGTGATTTATGAATCTTCACCTGCATCTGAATCATCAGAGGAATT
The DNA here is from genome assembly GCF_014108245.1 of Pipistrellus kuhlii. Taxonomy (NCBI): domain Eukaryota; kingdom Metazoa; phylum Chordata; class Mammalia; order Chiroptera; family Vespertilionidae; genus Pipistrellus; species Pipistrellus kuhlii. The sequence continues at coordinate 2,750,073 of NW_023425471.1, forward strand.
TTGTAAAATACAGGGTCTGTCCTTCCTCTTCACTTCCATCTCAATCGGGATTCTAAATCATCAGGTCTGAGGTGGAATCTGGAAAATCAGTATTTTCAGAACTTCTGTGTGTGATTTTACAGTTGGAAAATATCTTCTTTAAATTGCATTATGAAGAGTCAGCAAATTCAAAAGAGATTAGTAGTTTTAATGAGCAAATTATATTCATTTCTTTTCGATTATAAGAGAAAACTCCTCTTTTATCATGTTCATTTTTCTCTGAAGTAACTTGTTTGTTTTTCTTCGATGCATTGAGATATAATTGCATTGGTTTCAGGTGTATAACATAATGACTTGATATATGTGTATATTGCAAAATTATCACCACACATACATCACCTCACAGAGTGATCATTTTTTTTTTTGTTATGATAACTTTTAAAATCTCCTCTCTTAGCAACTTTCAAATATACAGGGGTGGGCAAAAGTAAGTAATAATAAATAATAAACTAATAAATAAATAATACAAGAATACACTGTTTCATGTAGTCACAACTATAAACCCAATTTTGCCCACCCCATACAACACAGCGTTGTTAACTACGGACACCATGCTGTACGTTACATTTTTAAGTGTTAAAGTGATATAATCCTTTCAGAGCAGACTGTGCAGTTTGCTCCAGGCTTGGTGAGTTTGCTGACATCTTGTTTCTGTCTTTCATTCCCCAATGGGCTCCACCCACACTCCAAAACTATGTTCTTTCCACAATTCAGTCCTGCCACACTAAAAAAAACCTGCAGTAGTCAGAGGTCACATACAAATTATCTGGAGAGGCCAAATAAATCCCATCAAATTAGACAGCTTCTGCCAGGCCTGTGTGGCTGAGTGGTGGAACATCGACCCATGAACGAGGAGGTCGCAGTTCAATTCCCTGTCAAAGCACATGTCCAAGTTGCAGGCTTGATCCCCAATAGAGTGCGTGCAGGAGGCAGCCAATCAATGATTCCCATTATTGATGTTTCTATCTGTCTTCCTTTCCCCTTTCTCTCTAAAAATCAAGATACACATGTTTGTTTGTTTTTAAATTAGACAGCTTCTCCTCAGCTTGTGTTTAAATAATGAAGGTGAGGCACAGGTATAATAAAAGTGACATTATCAAAATGTATTCTTTAACTTTCCTCTCCAGTGGATATTCTTCTGAAGCAGTTGACAGAAGCCAACCTTGTTTTATATGGTCTAAGCCACATGTGTCAAACACAAGGCCCGCGGGCCAAATCCGTCCCGCCAGGCCTTGCAATGTGGCCCGCACCGCGCTGTCATCACTGCACTCCACTGCGTTTCCATCACAATGACAGTTTATGACTGTTCAATAAACCATTCGGCCCGCGATTTAGGCTGGATTTTAGATTTTGGCCCCTTCTCTGATTGAGTTCGACACCCCTAGTCTAAGCATTCCTAGAAGGCAGTTGGTATTGGCTCCTAAAAGCTAATTGTGCACATTTGTTTTCTACTCTGCATTCAATAGTATCACCTTGGTGGCCTAAAATTGGCCACAGGGCGTGTACTTACACCACAGAAGTTAGTACCCACGATTAATAAGATGTTTATACTTTTTCAGAGACCTGGACATTAAACATTAAGCAGCATACCCCTACTCAAAAGCTATTGTCCATGCCAAGGCAGACTAAACTAAAATGTCATTATGTTGCCTCCACTGACCAGGTAAATTGTTTGATGAAGTGGGTCATTTACATTGAGAATAGCCAAATATTAAAACATTCTCCTGTTATTCCACATGGTGGGGAGGGGAAAACAAGCCTTCTCACTCATTTCTGAGTCATTCTTTTCATGACTAACAAACTCATTCAGAGAAGCTAATCTGCCCATGACTCTTCACATAAAGAGGAACCTTTGCCCCTTATGACAAGATGAAGGTTCACTGAATAAGGCATCTGTTTTCATGTCTACTTACAGCACAGACTATTGGAAGTCTCACGTCAGACTGAAGTTTTTCTCCCTCCTCAAGTAGCTATCTCCAGTCCTGACCTAGAGTGGAAATCACCAGACACAAATAAAAATTCACAGCCCAAGGAAAACTATCTGCCAGCCTCATTTAACAACCAATTTGGCATCCCCACCACTGGTGGGGATCCACAGCAGAACAGCTGCTTTCAATCCAGTTTATTGAACTAAAGACAGACAACAGCTTATCCATTAATCAGAGGGAAAGGAGTCATCATTAACCTCGCATGGGAAAGATAGTGCACTTAGAGCAATGGAACCTGAGACATCAGGATTCTCACTGGTCAAAATCCTTCAAAAGCTCTGGTGTAGTGTTTTTGCTGTAGCTGGTTCTAGTACACGTGTTTGGTTTTTCCTGTAGAACTTTGGCTGCTAAATTCCAAAAAATCAAAGTGCATTTTCACTAAATCCAGCTAACATAGGAAATGACTGGGTCAGAAGAACTTATTAATGAGCCAAAAGGCACACCAGGGTCTATTTCCATCAGTAGCTGTTGGTAGCTAGGGGCTGTGCAGGAATATTTTTTTTAAGTTTTTATTCCCCATTACTGCAGTGTGACAGGTCCAGGGCATGAATGATACAACCACATTTTAAATACGTTTCTCCAAACACCACAGTGAATGTCAGTTCTGAAAAATGCATGGAGGAAAACAGCCAACTAAATGCTCTAGTTAATAAAAATCTCCCAAAGCAACCATTTTCACCTCAAATGCTCACGCTTAGCTTTGTCTGAGAGAATCCTTAGGCTATCTTTGTTTGGCAAGTACTCCCTGTGGCTCTTGCTGTTCGAGTGTCAATCCTCCATTAAGATGAGAAAAGTGTATCTGTTCAGAATGTTGGCCTACTGACTGCTTCAGTTGGGTGTGTGCTGTCAGTGGCCTTCCCAAGAGTAAAGTCTGATTTGCATTTGTGCTACTCCCTCCATATTCTTTTTTCTTTATGACAAAGGGTAGTATGGACTGTTTGCCTAGGGAACACACTTACTTGAAATCCTAGAAGAGACAAGACAATAAACCCACTATGACCAAGAACCTGGCACTCAGACCATTTTAGTGATCATTTTGTTCTAAGGCAGTGGTCGGCAAACTCACTAGCCAACAGAGCCAAATATCAACAACGATTGAAATTTCTTTTGAGAGCTTAAACTTCTTCTAATGCCATTTCTTCAAAAGAGACTCGCCCAGGCCATGGTATTTTGTGGAAGAGCCACACTCAAGATGCCAAAGAGCCACATGTGGCTCTGGAGCCACAGTTTGCTGACAACAGTTCTAAGGAATAGGATCTATTCAAGCTAGTTTAAGTAAAATGATAAAGATCTAATGGAATAGGAATTTATATAGAGTCCAGGCTTCAGGAATGAAAAAAAAAGTCATTTCAATAAGTGTAACAATAAGTATACATGAATACTTATTCTGGTATCCCACCATTTAGTTGACTGTAGACTATTCTCTGAGTCTTTTTACTGCTTGATTCAAATTTTCCAGAAAAGGAATATGAGTGACCACTGGCAAGCCTCAGATTGATTACTCTGGGAATGCTGTCCATGCCTGTCTCATTATACTGGGAAAAGCTATGCAGGAGTTTCCCAAACTTAAGACTAATAGCAAGGGACAAGGTAAGCTAGAATAGAAAATTGGTTTTGGAAGATGAATCCATTAGCTCTTTACTCACCCTAACAAGCCATAAAGTAATGCCATAGTCTACAGTTTATTCTGGAATAAATGGTAATCTGGATTTGCATATGATGAAATTCACCTCTATAAATTTCGTACATTACAAATCATGTATACTGGTTCTGGCTTAGATGGAAAAATATATCCATACACAATACTAAAGCAGCCAGCCATCTGACAGTTCAGTCACCCAATGGGTTGATTAACTATGAGAAAAAAAATCAATTGAGTCAAAGTGGTTGATGTGGTGACCTAGATCAGACCGAGACTGAAAGAAACAGAAGGATTTCACATTGGTGTGGCAAGATAAGTTATTGTGAACTTAATCGTACTTATTTCTAACTGGGAGGTTAATGTTCTTCATTGGTAATTTAGATCAAGAGTCAGCAAACCTTTTCCTGTAACTGAACACATAATAAATAATTTAGGATTTACAGGCTTATTGTTTCTGTCACAACTACTCAACTCTGATGTAGTGCCAAAGCAGGTATAGATATGTAAATGAAGAAGTATAGCTGTGTTCCAATAAAACTTTATTTACAAAAGCATGAGGAAAGATGGATTATGTCTGCTAATCATTTTTTCCAAACTCTGTTCCAGATCATTTCTCTTCCTCCTCCTTCAAATCTCGATTTATTTATTTATTTATTTATTTAGTTAGTTAGTTAGTTACTTAGTCAATCCTCACTCAAGGATATTTTTCCCATTGATTTTTAGACAGAGTGGAAGCCAGGGGAAGAGACAGAGAGAAACATTGATGTGAGAGAGACACATCAATTGATTGCCTCCTGGACTCGCCCCAACTGGCAATGGGGATTGAGCCTGCAAGCCAGGTATCAGTATATACCCTTGACAGGAATCAAACCTAAGACCCTTCAGTCTGTGGACTGATGCTCTAACCACTGCGCAAAAGAGGTTAGGACCCTTATCTCCCTTTAAATGTACACTATCAGAAAATACAGCTTATTATGGTCATACAGCTTATTATGGACCTCTGCTTATTATGGTCATCAACAAATAGACCTGGCTACCTGTCTTCTTCTTAATCTTTTGTTTGCCATTATTATTGGCAACTATTGTGCTCTTAGAGAAGACAATTAACCTTATGTCCTCTCTTCTCTGTGCCATGCAGCCTTCACTTCCAATGATCTTTTCTTTAATCTTCCCATGTTCTACTAGTCCAATAACCAACCTACCTCCAATATCTTGATTTCAAGCCTCTCACTAACAATCAATCCCTCTTGCTCTAACCCACTTATTCTAGATCCCAACAGCTCTTTGATTCATTGAGGTAACGAGGACTTCCAATCCACTGGCCCTACCACTTTTTCACTGTGCCTGCCCTCCCATATCTTCCTATAGCTCATTGCTCTGTTTACACAGAAATCATACAGTTGTGTACTCCCCTTAACTCCTTTGTCATTCTCTCCCAGTTCTGCATCCATGGCATAGCTGCACCTGAGCACTGAGAATGACTGGAAGAAAAGTACAGTCATGACCATGGCTCTCAAATGGGTATTCCACATACCCAATAATCCTACCATAATTCTCTAACAGAGTTAATTTGTCTGCTCTCAGATACAACCATTTTACATCTTTTCTATCCTCTCACCTCCAAGGTGACCTCCTCCTACTCATTCTTTGTTTCTTTGGGAAAATAGAATATACCCAAGCCTGTATTTCCCTGAGCTCACAAACATTGATACAAGGTTGAAAGCTGGCGTTTCCTGAAAGTAGACACTTCCTCTGTGGAGTGCCCCTTCTCTTCGTTTGTGTTTCTGAAACTCACTTAAGGGGATCATGCTAAGTTTTCCCACAGTTCTGAAAGGGAAAGAAAACTTGGAGATGTAGAGTAGAATTTGATAACATGAGGAGGGATAAATTCCCCAAGACTGTAAGGGGACTGTGTTCTTTTCCCACACAACAGCTTGGGGAAGTGGTACACCAATAAGAGACAATGGCTACAAGGTCTCTCTAGGGAGGCCGGATCTCAGGCACTACGGTTCCCAGTCCCACCCTGGACATTAAGTTATGTGGTTGGCTCATTGCCTCCTGTCTCCAAGGAACCACATGGACCTGAGAAACAAACATCATCAGTGCCTACCTAGACAAGACCAGCAGGCCCTCCCTGCGTGGTCCAGGCAACATAAGACCCTTGAGTTCTCTCTTTAACTCTTCAAATAGGTCTATGTTGTGACTAAGACTGAATTTATATCCAGGCTGATAGTGATTTGGGACCAGTTAATTTCAGTTTAGAGAATTAAAATAAATAGAACATTCCTTATGTTCTATGTTAAAGAGTAAAGCGCATACCAGTTACATTTAATATTGTACAATTTTCACTGGTGGCTTTCTAACGTGCATTCTTAAATAGTTAAGTAAAATGTATGGGATGTGAATTGGACAAAAAGCAGGTGATACTATCCCCAGGTTTCATGGCCATGGCCCAACACTTAGGATATAAATATTTAGGTTTCCACAGAGTATCTTCTAAGCCAATGGAGCTTAAACATCTAAAACATCACATTAAAATTTCCACACAGACTTGTGGAACCTCCTGATTTCAGTGTACTCCAAAAAAGCCAAGCTTTTCAAAAAGGCTGAGAAAGTTGAAAAATCCATCACCAGGAGTGAGCAAAGAGGCCCTGAGTGGGGAAGAGAGTGAGGAGAAATCAATTTCACTTGCCTTGGCCTTACAATGGATTTTACAGAGTAAAGGGTAGAAAATCAATCTTGTCAAATCAGTGAGAATTGATACACTTGAAGGAATCTAAGGGTCTTGGAGGGTGTGTTAGGCAGTAGGATGTTCTCCTACATCACATCATGGAGGACACAGCATGAAGGTTGAACTTTTCTTTGTGCTAAGGGGATTGTGCTAAGGCTTTTTGCCATATTCCTCATCAAAATGAGCCTAAAGTGGAAGCCAAACCTGAGTTTGGCTGCCTCAGTCCCAGCCCCAACACCATGAAATGGGGGGGGGGGGGTTCAGACTGGAGCAAGACACAAGAAGTCCTAGGATAAGGTGACCAGACGTCCCGCTTTTGGCAGGACAGGATGTCTGGTCACCTTATCCTAGGAGTGCCTGTTCTTGACTCAATAGAACAAGCCTCCAGGTTACATCTAACAGAAAGCTCCCTTATCCTGCCTGTGATGGTGGGTGCCTCTGGCATTCGGGGGCTGCTAGGCCATCTGACAAGACAGACCTCCCGTGGCGGTAAGAGTAACTAAAACCAACACAAAACTGATGGTTGTTAGCCATTAGCAGATATGGTAGGCAGAACTCTAAGAGTGTCCTCAAGATTCTGGGTCCTCCCTATGCACACTCCTCCTGCCAGTTATTCAATTAAACACTAATCTACTAGTAGGTGTTCCCTTGAAGAGCTTTAACAGATGTAATTAAGGTCTCAAATCAGGAGATTATCCAGGTAGGTCTGACCTATCAGTTTCCTCCAGCTGGCCTCAGCATAGGCACTCAGAGAGATGCAATCTGCCTAGCCTGGAAGAAAGCCATGCTGTGAACATCCTATGGAGGGAGCCACGTGGCAAGGAACATGTGGGTGGTCTCTGGATGTTGAGGGCAGTCCTCAGCTGGCAGCTAGCAGGCACACAGGACCAGAGTCCTGCAACAGCAAGCAACTGAATTCTGCCAACAACCAGTTATCTTAAAGGAAGACCCCTCCCTATACCACAGATCAGGACTGTAGCCTTAGCAAACACCTTAATTTCAGCCGTGAGCAGAGAATGCAGGCACACTGTGCCTGGACTTCTGACCTACAGGAACTATGAGATAACTTTGTGTTGCTTTAAACCACTAAACTTGTGATAGTCTGTTGTGTAGCAGTAGAAAACTAATATATTGAGTAGCAAGAAAGAAAAGAAAACAACAACAATGTACTCAGCTATCAAATCCTCAGTCAGTTGGTTTTGTTCAAAGCCCAGGCAGCTTCCCCTCCATCCTGCCACATTATAAATAAAGATTTTGTCACTGATGATGTTATTACAAAATACTCAACAGAAAAAAAAAAATCTTATTTGCCACACTGGGCTAGTCCCCCTAGGAAGGTGTTCTGTACTCACCATCTTCACTGGAAAAGGGCAAAGCTGACCTACCTGTCCAAGAGGCAGCAAGTTTGGGGCCTCCCAGGCTGGTTCATATCCTTAGAGCAAGGGCTGAGTAGTGTCCATCCTGAAGCTGGCACAGCCTTCTCACATCATGCCGAGATATATGACCTATAGACTCGGCTCCACCTCCACCTCCAAGACCTTCTGGGAAAATTAGGCAGGGGGTTTTAGGACCCAGGGAGGTTTACTGAATAAAATAAAAGGCAGAGCAGGTAATGAGTAAGAGCTCCTGCTCCTGCATTAAACTCTAGCTTCACCACCTACTGTGTGACTTTTGCAAATTCCTTAGCCCTTCTTCATCTCCATCTGTAAAATGGGGATGACGGAGTTGTGAAGGTTTCACGTGAGGCTTGTAAATCACTGATACATGGGGCCTTCTGTTAACAAGCCTTCTAAAATGGGAGCTGGCCGAAACCGGTTTGGCTCAGTGGATAGAGTGCTGGCCTGCGGACTAAAAGATCCCAGGTTTGATTCAGGTCAAGGACATGTACCTTGGTTGTGAGCACATCCCCAGTGGGAGGTGTGCAAGAGGCAGTTGATTGATGTTTCTAGCTTTCTATCCCTCTCTCTTCCTCTCTGTAAAAACTCAATAAAATATATTTTAAAAAATAAAATAAAATGGGAGCTGTTTAGTTGCTTTTGATGCTGACTGGGTCTTATACTCAATTCCCAAATGCTGGGCTTTCATCATATAATAAATGCCCAACTCCATGCCCCAGAATAAACAGCTGAGAATATTTTGGTCCCTTGTTTCTGAGCCTGGAGTGTCTGCCTAATGACTAACCACTCCAGCCTAGTATATGGAGTATCAGACCATGTCAGTCAGCCCCAATATAAACCCAGAATAAGTCAATTGTCCTTCTCTGGCCTCTTCTTGCTTTCTCCCTTCATTATAAAATAAATTGTGCTATCAGCGTGTACCCAAAGCTTAGCCCTTCTACTGGATAAAGCCAAGGAAATAATAGTAAACTGACTGAGCTACAATAAATATGGGTTGTTTTTTCTCTAAAAACAAAGTAGTTATTTTTAAAAGACGGTTTCACAAGGCTAAATATTTACATCCCTCATTCATTAAGGTGGCGAGGATCTATTAAAGTCACTGAACCAGCTTCAATGATAGAATTTATGAAGTTGTGCCAGACTGTGCTAACACATTCAAAGGTATATTCCATTTACAAATATAACTACAGCGAGGTCCTAAACGCAGACCTTCTATGTTAATAGAACCTTCTTTCTGAGCATTGCTAAGTGAGGTAATTTGAAATTTTCCTAAATTCTAAGAAGGGAAGTGCTGGTAATACTTTCCCCATTTGCAGATATGACCATCTATTATGTGGATTTGCAAATTGGTTAATTGGAAGATTTAAGAAGAAAAATGCTGTTGTAATTCTGTGCAGTCCTGGGTTAAACTCAGAGGATTTAGCCAAGGGAAGATTAACATAAGCAAGAGTCTGTAAAATACATTTTAGATAGGAAAATAGGCTATTTTTTAAAATCGTGTTTTAGAAAATAATACTATAGCAAAATGTCTACGGCCCCCTTTTCCTTAGCAAATGACTCCCCTGACCAGAGTATAAGATCCAAAAAGCCAGTATCTTTGCCTGTGTTGTTCACTATGTACACCCTGGTGTCTAGAATAATGTTTATCACAGACACAGGCACTCACTCAATATTTCTGGAGTAAATGGATTAATGAAATGAAATTAATTAGCAAATGGCAGGATGCTGTCTAAATTCTGAGCAGTTATAAATTAAAACATGATCAGATCAAGAAGGAAAAAAAAGCAGCAGCAGATAGGTGAGGTTCTATAAAGCCACATTTAAATTTTGGGGTACATTGGAAAAGAAGGAAACCCAGTATCAATGACATTTATTATTACAAAGTTTTCATTCCCAGATGGAAATTTCCAGAGCCTATGTTGTAAACCATCTCACAATGGGTTATTTATGAGGAGCAAGCCTTTTGCTTGTGTCTATGTGGCAACAGCGCCATCTGTTGGATTACTAGTTGGACATTGTAAAACAACATTTGAAGTTTTTTTTTGTTTTTTTTTCCTGTAGCAAATTGAATTTAGAATTACAGAAAATTATATCGAAAACATCATTAGAGGTCATATAGGCCATATATAATCTTCCAGGTAAATATTGTCCTTAAGTAGGTACGATGTTTTCTTTATTCATAGTGATGAAATGGAATTCCAAATCCATCTCTCAGAAAGAAGTCTGAAACTACAGCCATTCATTACTAAATTATATCACAAGTCTCATGTAAATTAGAAACTTAAAGGCAGCTAAGTTTTTTGAGCATCTGAAGAGCAGTGTCCAAAAGAAATTTCTCAAAAAAAACTTCTGTAACAATGGAGCGAAAGAAGTTTCTACAATGACATATATCAGTGCTGTCTAATATAATAGCCACTAGACATGTATAGTTATTACACATATGAAATATGGCTAATAACACTGAGGAAATGAACTTTAATTTTATCTAATCTTAATTTACACTTTAAAAACATTTTTATTGATTTTAGAGAGAGAGGGAGAGAAAGCGAGATCCTATCTAATAAATAGGGAATATGCTAATTGACCATCATGCCTTCACAAAGATAGTGGCACCCACAGCCAATAAGAAGGGAATATGCTAATTGACTGCTATGCCCTCAAAGATGGTGGCACCCACAGACACAAGACGGCAGTACCCAGTCCTCTCACCTCCCCCAGTGCAGCAGTCGCAGCAAGGCCAGGCCCACCCACCCCCAGGTGGGTCTGGCTGTGCCACGTGCCTGCCTCCGGGGTCCTCCAGTCCCCTCAGCACCCCAGCTTCCCAGGGCTGTCCCAAGGTGCAGGCAAGTCTTGGATGTTGGCTTCCCAGCCACCCAGGGCCACCTGAGGCTCAGGTAACCAGGGCCACACAAGGCTTGCACTGCAGGCAGTGGCAGGAGCAGAGGTGTGATGTGGGTGTTGCCTTCCCCGGACTGCAGGGTCTCCTCCCTCCCCTGAAGGCTCCTGGACTGTGAGAGGTGGAAGGCTGGGCTGAGGGACGGCCCCCTCCAGTGCATGAATTTCATGCACTGGGCCTCTAGTAGAAACATAAATGATGAGAATCATCAATTGGCTGCCTCCTGCATGCCCCCTACTGAGGATAGAGCACACAACCTGGGCCTGTGACAGTGACTTCTTGTTTCATAGGTTGACCATCAACCCCTGAGCCACACCAGCCAGGCTACAGTTTTAAAAATAGTCACATATAGCTACTGGAGGGTTTCTCAACCTTTGCTGTGGGTTTTGTCCTGTGTACTGTGGGCTGTTTAGTAGTATCCATGGCCTCTATCCACTAGATGCCAACCCATAGCACATACCTTCCATTCTTCCCTGGTTTTGACAACCAAAAAGCCTCCAGACATTGTCAAGTGTCCCAGAGGGGGCAAAGTCATCCCAGTTGAGAACTACTGGCTAGTAGCTACTGTATTGGACAGTAAAGTGTAGAATATGCCTCATATGTATATACTATTTGGGTTGAGGGAAAAAATGGTCCCTATACTATACTATGACAATTGTGATTTTGTCATAAGAACAGGGAAGGTTAAAAAAAATGAGATGTATCAAAGAAATGTTCTTTCTTCTTTATCTGCCTTCCCATGTAACAGAAATGGAACCAGAATACTAACACTGGAAAATTCTGCCTCGCTCCAAAGTCCAGGTTAGCATCAGCAAAACTATGCTCAAACCTGGCTCTCCTGTCCCTGCTGTGGGTAACTGGACACACTGACCTTGCAGATCTGGGTCTCACCTGGAGAAGCAAGGCTAGAACCCACCTAATAGGGTTGCCACGAAGGCTAAATTATACAATGTATCATGTGTTCCTGGCTCACTGTTTGGCACGTAGCAGATATTTAAAAAAAATAGTTGTTCTTTTAGCCACCCTCTTCCAGGGAGGAGGGAAAAAAGTCTTCATGTCTTGGAACCAATAATACAAAAGTACCCAGTGTGTTGCCATTGAAAACAAAGGAGCCAACTTTATTTAGGAATTCCTGTGGCTGCAGCACAGGGATCACGCTTGCCTTGACACACTTAAAGGTGCAGGAGAAAGTTTTTCAGTTCATCTGGAAGGAGGAGTCCATTGATCTTATGATGCTGCTGGATCCCAAAACACTTCCGGACTCGGAGGCGGCATAACTGCATCAAAGAAGGGGGCTCTGTAGAGAGATCATAAGACAAGCCAGCATTGGTTTCAGTGACCCAAGATGACTTTTCCCTTCGTTCTTTTAAGCATACAAAACACAGGGTGGAGCAAAAGTTAGATTTACAATTGTGAGTATGCAAAACAGTTCATCCTTGTATTATTATTTATTTACCACTGGCCTGGTGCACAAAATTCATGCACATTAAAAGGGAATGAGAGAAAATATTTAATATTGCTATTTGTCCTTTATAATAGAAGTGTCAAATATGGAAGAAAATTAGTAAAATGTACCATATTTTCCGGCGTATAAGATGACCCCCTAATTTTACAGTTAAAACATAGGTTTAGGCCTATATTCGCTGTATAAGACTACCCCCTACTTCCGAGGCAACACCAGTTCTTTTTTTAATAGACCGCCTCTCTGACTCTGGCCAATCTGAGCAGGCTTTTTACTAGAACACAGTGTAGCTTTGGGTACAGAACATGTATAATTTGCATGCATAAAAAGCCTGCTTGGATTGGCCAGAGTCAGAGAGGCGGTCTATTAAAAAAAGAACTGGTGTTGCCTCGGAAGTAGGGGGTAGTCTTATACAGCGAATATAGGCCTAAACCTATGTTTTAACTGTAAAATTAGGGGGTCTTCTTATACGCCGGAAAATACAGTGTATGAAAATCTTTCTCCTGTCAGATTCTTGAGTATGCCACATGACCCAGAGTTAAGTCCCTGCTCACCCACTCATGCTTCGAAATTGCATGAGTCCTAGACCCGGCCAACCCCACCCCAATTGGACTAGATCCAGACCTGGCCAGCCCACCCCCGTCAACCCCTATCAGGCAGGGTGTGCAGCCTCAGGGCCCCTGACCTGGCACCAGGTGGGGCACAGCCTCAGATCCCCTGTCAAGCCCCACCAGGAGGAGGGTGCAGCCTCAGGTCCCCTGGTGCATGCCAGGCAGGTGGCATAGCTTCAGGTCCCCTGGCCCAGCGCCAGGCACGGCCTGAGGTCCCCCAGCCTGGGGTGCAGAGTGTGGCTGGAGGTCCCCTGGCCTGGCACTGGGGCAGAGGGCATGCCTTGAGGTCCCCTGTCAAGTCCCACCAGTTGGGGGGGTTGCAGCCTCAGGTCCCTGCTGATCAATCGTTATGGGAACCCTGCCTCTGCTGTGGGCTCAGCCATCTTGTGTTACAGGAACCCTGCCTCTACTGTGGGCACAGCCATCTTGTGACGGTGTGAGGGCTAATTTGCGTATTTTATTATATAAGATTGTTTTATTATTTTCCATATTAACAACTGTCAATCTACTTTTGCCCCACCCTGTACAATATTTTTATAAAGAAATAATATGGTACTGTTTAAGACCATTTTCTGTTTCTTATAAGAGGCATTTTAGGCCATGTTCTCCCTTTTCTGATATAATTGAAATTAGTTAGTTTTTAATTTAGTACTGTCTTAAAACAATTCAAAGCTTAGTCTCACTAATGTTGGCTTAAAGAAGCTAATTTTGGAATTATAAAGCTACAAAGAATTCCCAGTAATGAAAATAAAATTTGTGTTAATGGCTTTCTTATCTTTAACCTTTAAAAATAAGGTAATATTATTTCTAGATCCAAAAATGTTTGTAATTTGAGCAATTTTAAGATATTCTAACATAATGAATAAATCATAAGTGTATGTTCTCTTAAGTCATACTTGTTTGTATATTCTGCATTCAGAGCCAGCCTAGTGCTTGAATTCATAGGTGAAAAGTGAACTAGCACAAACTTTGCATAGGGAACCAGCCAAGAGTTGACATTTTATGATAGCGGTACTCAACAAGGGGTTAGGTCAGTGGTTGGCAAACTCATTAGTCAACAGAAGGTGGGGGTGGGAAGTGTTATAGGTTAAAAAGGTGGGAAATTACTTCCCACCCCACCCCCTGCACTAAACTGTAATGGGGATTCTCTTTCGGTCATTAAAAAACATTTTTATAAAGCAAAGCTATGTACCTTCAAGAACCCCAATCCAGACTGCACTTGAGAATCACCTATTGGGGGAGAACGGCTTTCAATTACATGTTTGTCCCCATTCCAAAGATGTTGCTTCAATGACTGTTGGGTGGGGATTATGCATGCATCTGAACTTATTAAAGGCAGGGGCCCCAGGTCATTTGATTGTGCTGTCAATGTTGAGAATAGAACCAAAAACTACAGTGGCTTCTGGTCACCACAAGCTGCAGGATAAAGTGAGCTGCATATTTCTCAGGTGATGAAGAACAAAGAGAGGTGGAAAGGACACATATACAATTAAAAAATAAGTGCAATCTTTTCAATCAAGCCCCCACAGAACATTCAGAAGCCCCTGTTGAAATTTAGGGTACCTTCCAGATTATGTTCAGTGTACTCAAGGCATATTAATACACCGTTTCATGGGGAAAGAACTTACCTTACTAAAGAACATTGAGGGACGTGACTAATCATCTGTGCTAGATACACTGTTAGGGACAAGTGTAGGAGGTACTGATAAAGAATTATGGAAAGCAAGCCTGACGGAGACTTAGGAAAAGCAGGATGACCAAGCAAGGTCAGCGTAACTACTGATGCAAACAGGGTATCTGTTGTTTCCCACAAGTTGGATGATCTACAGCAGCTGTAGCCTTCATTCTGTTCTGCAGCCATTTGCCATACTCAATAATAAGATCATCTCATTCTATATTGATGAATTGGAATATTTCTCTGGGTCTCAGTTTCTTTTTCTTCTCCAGCAACCCTCATGGTGCTGTAAGGCCAAAGCAAATTCCAAAGTGGCTCCTGTCAGGCTGGGCTGAGAGAGAGTGATTTTAATTTTCATTGTTTGCCGTGAGTAAATACTGCTTGAAATACTTTTACAGTTGGGTGGGATGGTAATATTCTTCAACTCTTTTCTGGCACCACCCAGAGATAGAAACTGCTGTGTTAAATTCCCAGGTCTGGCCCTGACCAGTTTTTCTCAGTGGTCAGAGCATTGGCCCGCAGACCGAAGGGTTGCCAGTTCAATTCCCGGTCACTTGCACAAACCTTGGTTACAGGCTCCAGCCCAGATCTGGGTGAGAACAGAAGGCAACCAATCGATGTGTCTCTTTCTCATATAGATGTTTCTCTCTCACACATCGATGTTCCCGTCTCTCTCTCCCTCCTCCCTCCCTTCCATTATCTATAAAGAAAATTCAATAGAAAAAAAAATATCCTCAGGTGAGGATTAAAAAAAAATTCACAAGTCTGGCTTTCTGTATTTGCCTGTCCCTATTTCTCATGGACTTCCAGCCTGCTGCTGAGAGGTAGAAAGATCATGGAGGCAAAAAAAAAAGGGTGATTCTCTCTAATGGTAACTAACATTGTATGAACCACTGGGATCATTAGCCTCACACTCTCACCAAAATGTGAACTAACAAAATTAAAGGCAACATAGGTGTCTAGGAATGGTTTTGGGAAATAAAGTGGAAGGGAAAGTCCCACAACCCCTAAAATTTAATGTCCACACTCTGGTAAAATAAAATAGGTCCTAAGCTAGCTGCTCTCCTCCCTTAGGGACAATCTTACCTAATAATAGACAAACATGTAAATTTACCATACCTCTGCCACACCCACAGCCAATCTGGAGTGAGTATGCAAATTAACCCAACAAAGATGGCAGGTTAATTTGCATATTCAGGCGTAGAGCAGCTGTAAGGGGTGGGATGTCTGCTATGATGTGGAGGCAGGGTGGTGGAGGGAACTACAAGAGCATTGCTCTGGCCAGAAGGGAGGACTTGTAGGCTCCCGGTGGCCAGGAGCAAAGCCAATATCATGCAATGGGCCTATAGTCCTAATAATAAAAGCCCAGGGTTGTAACTTGTAAGGACCAATCAAGACCAAAGGCTGACCAACCGGAAGTCAGTGTTGGGTTGCTGTGGTGACCTGTACAGCCACTGCCACATGCTGTGGGCTCGACTGGCCAGCTCCCTCCAGCCCATAGGAGACTGGTAAGCTGCAGCTGGTGGAAAGCAATGAGCCCAGGCCAAGTCACCCTGCGATCACGGGGAAAACAGGCCAGACCAAGCCACCCCATGATCACAGAATGAAGAGCCCAGGCCAAGCATCCCCACAATCACGGGGTTAACAGGCCAGGCAGAGCTTCTCTGAGATCCCAAGGCAAAGAGCCCAGACCGAGCCTCCCTGTGATCCTGGGGCAAACAGGCCAGGCCTAGCCATCCCACGATCACAGGGCGAACAGGCCAGGCCAAGCCTGGCCAAGCTGCCCCACAACCTCTGGCAAAGAATCTGCTCAGCTGACCAACCTGCACTAGGGACATATTCTGGCGCGTGGCATGGAGTCCGGGGCCTCTAGCCTGAAGCCACAGAAAGTCTCCCTCTCCCCAGAGTTAGGAACACCAGCCAGGTCTACCCAGCGACCTAATCCTGACTGCGGGGGTGAGTTCCTGCAGGTTGGGGTTTGATCTCCATGCATTAGCAGTAAGAGATCAGTGCTTTTGTTATTGCTGTGTGTCCAGATTTTAATTGGACAATTGCCTGGCATCTGGGGGTGCCAGCTTAGCAAAATCTTTTAGGAGGAGAATTCTGTCTGGGTTTCCTCAAATTCTCTCAGCCCCTACTCACCCCACTGTAAAGGTGCAGAACAAGTGAGGCCCTTAAATAAAAATCAGAGGTCTCCAGCAATGGTGGGCCTCTCTCATCACTATCATTTGGACTGGATGGCATTTGAATATTTATCTAGGCACCATGACAGAGAAACACAAGCTCAAGTCCTGATCTCTGCCCTTAAAACATTCACAATCTTATTAGAGCGAGTGGATGATGAAAGTGCAGTGATCACATCAAAATGTAAGACAACAATACAGAGAGGAACAGAGGCAATTGCTAGGATGATTTTACAATAATTAGTACAGAGTATGTGCTATGAATTAAATAAAAAATATGTGTGGAAGTAGCTGCTTCAAGAGTATGGCATCCCTTCCTATTTTAAAGGAAGCTGAGTTCCACGTGAACTGTGTACTATGCTATGATATCTGAGGCACAGGACAAGGGAGGCCCTAAGTGTACTATGCTTTGATATTTGAGTCATTCTTTATTATTCAATGTGATTTATTTCTGTATGCCTCAGTTTTTTTATAGTTAAATTACTAGAATACATCTTGCTATAAAATATTACTAGAAGATCAAATGATCAGGTGATATTTGTCATTTTCTGTAAATGAACACAATCTCTGGTATGCTAAAGTGGATAGGTATTATAGAAATATTCAGATAAGGAGACCTACAGGCTTGATTACAAGTGAGGCTTACTATCACAACCCAAATTTATTGCTTAAAAAAAAGCAGGGAGCCAACTAAAAATTGAACCAAATATAGGCCCTTGAAGGGCAAATGTAAATTGGATAAGCTTTGCCATTACAAGAAGAAGAAGAAAAAAATCAGATACAAGAATGAAAACCATATTGCATCCACTCTAAGTAGCTGTTAAAGAAAAAGAATGATATACTATGAAAATAATAAAGATTGTAAAGACATTTGTTCAAAGAGGATTTCCTGGAGTAGGTGATATTTCAGTTATTTTTTTTAAATGTGAAGAATTTAGTTGGATAAGAAAAAGGTGTAGGGTCCTGAATTGCAGAGGGTGCAGGCAGGGCTGAGGGACCCCCCCACCTCTGTGCATGAATTTCATGCACTGGGCCTCTAGTCCTATATAATAAAAGGGTAATATGCAAATAGACTGAACAGCAGAACAACCAATCAAAGCATAATACGCTAACGATATGCTAAGGCTGCTCAACTGCTCGCTATGACGTGCACTGACCACCAGGGGGCAGATGCTCTGACCAGTAGGTTAGCTTGCTGCTGGAGTCCAGCCAATTGGGACTGAGTGAGATGGGCTGGACTTGCCATGGAGTCCTCCCTTGATCCCTCCCCAGCCTGATTGTGCACCAGTGAGGTACCTCAGCCTGGCCTGTGCCCTCTTGCAATCCGGGACCACTCAAGGGATGTCAGAGAGCCGGTTTCAGCCCAATCTCACAGGCCACTCCCCTTTGGAGGGTGCCAGACGCAGAGCTCATGGCTGGTGAGCACTGCTGTGGCAGCACGAGCCTCTCCCAATAGGGACCAATTGGGCGCAAGTCCACGGCAGGCACAGTGGGGCCAGGTTGAGCGGGAGTGGCAGGAAGGAGCTGCAGGCGGCATTAGACTGCAGGTTTCGGCCTGATCCCTGCAGGCCACCCAGAAGGACCCCACCCATGCACAAATTCATGCACTGGTACTCTAGTTAATAATAAAACTGGGCCTTACTGGTGTCACTCAGTGGTTGAGCATTGACCTACGAACCAAAAGATCACTGGTTTGATTCCCAGCCAGGGCATGTGCCTGGGTCGTGGGCTTGATCCCCAGTAGGGGACGTGCAGGAGGCAGCCAATTTATGTTTCTCTCTCATGTTCATTTCTATCTCTCTATCCCTCACCCTTAAATCAATAAAAATGTATTTCAAAAATGAATGAAATCAGAGGGGTCTTTGCTCCCCACCCCTGACTTGCAGCCCAGGGCATTGTCCTTACCCCCTTGCATACTGCTCAACTACAAGTTTAGTTGTTAGGATCGGGTGTGTCAGTTCTTATTTATGGAGGACTGTGGACTTGGTGTTGATTAAGTTATACTAATAAATGCTTCCAATTGCTATGAGCCATTAAAGTAATACCTTATAATGCTCAAGTAATTGCATTCTTACCCCCCAAAACCCAAATGACCAATAGTTTGTTATCTGTACTGCAGTAAGACATCCTGGGGCGCTATAAAATACCAAAGAGGCTTCTGCTCATTCTAAAGCATGTTTTGGATAAAGTTAATATTTTAAAATTTTAGTCCTGGCAGGGTAGTTCAGTTGGTTAAGAGCATCATCTCCAATATTCCAAGGTTGTGGGCTTAATCCTTGATCAGGGCACATACAAGAGTCAACCAATGAATGCATAAATAAGTGGAACAACAAATAGATGTTTCTCTCTCATCAATAAAGGAATAAAAATTAAAAATGGTAAAACATTATCTTCATTCTTTGGAAACTGGCCTATTACACAAATGAATATTAGATCATCCAAACAAGCCTGTCTCCCACATGCCAAACAACAGATGGTTATTTACTACATCACTAGTGCTGTGTGTACCTTGTGGAATACTAAATTACCTCAGTTCTCACATTTGGTAATGGCTAGGTATTATCTTTTTTGTATAGTCACAAGTCAGAACTCAGTCAATACCTGCCTCCTGCACATAAGACTCTATGGATTAGTGCTTAGATTCAGGCAAAGGATAAGCACCTTTTCTCTGTAAGAAGAGGTGAAACAGAGGGTCATCTGGAGACAATAAATCCAAGGGACGTTTGCCTTCAGCATTCTTGGCTTGGATGTCTGCTCCGAAGTCCATGAGGAGGTTGGCCAGCTCCCCACTGCTCGCCCTAGCCACTGCATGAAGAGGGGCCTCCAGGTCTCGGCCTCGGTTCACATTTGCTCCTAAAGAGACACAAGAGAGTGTCAGCCAAGGAGGAAAGTTCAAGTATCCCCCTACTCAGAGGACTATGCCTCCAAATTCCCTAACCAAAGGGCATCCATACTGGGCATGGCAATTCTCCTGAGAAAATGGAAGATGACTTGATTCCATTTAATAACATAGGGAACATGCCATTTGACCACGTCACTGACTGTACAACATGAGCTTTGTAGTATATAGTGTTTAAAATATCACCTGTGAGCACTTTCCATAGGTATGGATATATACAAGAAAAATCCTGGTGGCCTAAGCTGCACATTATTAATGCAGCCCTAATGTTAACCGGTACAGACCAGAAGTGAGGCTAGATGGCGAAATCCCATCTATATCAAGCAGCCATATTCACGTGCTGAGCAACTGCCATGGGGGTCTAAAAACTGGGATTTGGAATTCTGTGCTTGGGTTTGTGAAGAGCATCCAACTTTTGAGGGATCTCTTAGATCAGGGTGGCCAATCCTAAGATCACAGGGAAGGTGGCAAAGTCTTCCTCTTCAGGATTCTAGGATTTGGGTGGGTTTCTAGGATCATCTCACTTAATTATATCCCTACACTCTCAATAAATCCCTACCCCAGCTTGGATGCTGGACCACACTGTGAAACGTGCGGACATGTGCCTTTGCTTAAGCTGCAGTCCCTCTAGTAAAATGGGAATCTATGTCCACTCAACAAATGTTAACTGTGTTGTGCTCAGTTTTGTGGGGGATGCCAAACTTGACCTTGTCCTTATCAGGAGCTTAAAATCTACCAAGGGCAAAAGGAGAGAGAAAGAGAGGGAGAGGAGGAGGGGGAGGAAATAATAATAGAGAGCAGGATGGAGGGAGAGACTGAGAGAGGGTAAATATGAATGAATAAACATGACTCTCCGAATCCATGGAAATGACTATCAGATGAGCAGAGGGCAATAAGAACTATAAAAACTTTCAGGGGAGGAAAAATTACTGGAGTTTTTAAAGGACTCAAATGATTAAAGAGGGGAGGGAATGGTGTTCCAAGTGTTGAAGAACAGATTGGACAGTAGCAGGGAGGTTAAAAAGAATACTACATGGGCCTTTTCAATGATAATACGATATTTATAGTGGACTAAAAATGGAGAAAGTTAAATTTCCAAATTGAAGAGAAGTAGTGAAGAATGTCCCAAATAAGAAGACTCAGCCCTAGTCTAGCAGCTTTGGGAGTTGTGCAGGGCCTAATAATATGATTGGCCGAAGGAGGAAGGTAGAAGAAAGAGAGGAGAAGTATTTATCATCGAGGACCACCTTGGGAATCCACCACCACCACCATCATCATTATCGCAAGAGAGAGCCAAAGTTCTAACAAGTTTAAACGATTCCTATGGGAACCCAGTCAATATTAATCCCAACTTTGTCTAACTCCACTGCCCACACTCTTTCCTCTGATACAACAGAGAGAATTTTACAATGCAATTAATTTACTTTTCATCAGCTTTCCTCATTTCGTTTTTGTTTTACCTGATTGCAGAAGCTTCCTGACACAGGCGATCTGCATGTTTTGACAAGCCAAATAGAGTGGAGTGCCCAGGCGGCTGATATGATAGTCAATGTCACCCCCATGAGCTACAATGGACTCGATGCACTCCACATGACCTGCAGCCCAAAATAGGAGAAAACAGTTACACAATGAATTCTCTTAGCTAGGCAAACACGTTCCCCATTTTTCATGGTTTTTAAAAAATATTTTAATTAAATTTATTGGGGTGACACCGGTTAGAAAGATTATATAGGTTTCAAGTATACATTTTTATAATATATCATCTTTATATTGCATTGTGTACCCACCACCCAAAATCTAGTGTCCTCTGTCACCATATATATATATTTGGCCTCCTTTACTACCACCCCTTACCTCTACTAAGCATATTTTTAAATCTGCGAGCAACTTATCCAGGGGACCTAAAGTATTTCCTTTGTTTAGAATAGTTAATGATTTCAAATACTGCCATCAGTTCATGGGTTGACCATAGATGTAACATCGACTCTGGGTGAAACTGCAGTTGAGTTTAATAGCAATATGTTAAGCTACTAGCAACCATCCACCCTTTTAAAATGTTTCGAGCTTTGCAATCAGTCCAAGTACAGAAATGGAAGTTAGAATTGGGCAGAGGTATGGAGGAACAGAGACTGCATATGGACTTGAAGAAGAAAGTGCACAGCGTGGGCCATGGGACAGGAAATCCCACATACAACCTCACGAAAGACAGGCCCTGGGACCAACATTTGGAATGCTCTGAAAAGGTAGTTCTCAAGTTTCCTGTTCATCAGAATCACCCGAGAGGCTTTTGAAATAAAACAAAGATGGCCGAACCAGAGTCACTGGTTCAATGGGTCCAGAGTGAGGCCCAAGAATCTGCATTTGTATGCTAAGTCACACTGATGCTTCTGGTCCTGGACCCCACCTTGAGAATTACTGCTCTAAAACTGACTTCCTCTCCCTTTTTTCTTTCAACAGTGAGGTTCCTTGAAGGGTTGGTGGGAAAACAAATTCTCAACAACTTTACCTCTTTTGGCAGCTTCATGGATGGGAGATGCTAGGTCACACACAGGATGGGGGCTGGCTCCATACTCCAGAAGCAATTTCACACAGTCCTGGCTGCCACTGACACAAGCATTAAACAAAGGAGTGTGCCAGTCTGTGGTGACGCCATCCACCTGGAATTAAAAGCTCCACAATGCAGACAAGGCAATGGGATGACCTTCATTCAAATCTATACTCCACCACTTCCAAGCTGGTATTATAACTTCTCTGAGCCTTAAATTTCACAGCCACAAAATGGAGGCAAAAATATGAAATTCCATGAGGTTATTGTGAAAAATTGAATAAGGCATGGGATATAAGGCACCAAGAATGTTACTGAGTGCTCTATCTCCCTCATGCCCTCCCCAAGAACACAATATTGAAACCAGTTAGGATAATTTCAATACCTTACAAAGAAATATCTTTATTTTAAACATTCCATCCTAGACCCATGCCACATCAATCCAGTGTCTTCACAGCAGCCAGAGTAACTTTCCAAAATTGTTTAAATGCATTTATTTTTTAAATATATTTTATTGATTTTTTACAGAGTGGAAGGGAGAGAAATAGAGAGTTAGAAACATCAATCAACTGCCTCCTGCACCCTCCCCCCCAAGGATGAGCCCACAGCCAAGGTACATGCCCTTGACGGGAATAGAACCTGGCACCCTTCAGTCCGCAGGCCGATGCTCTATCCACTGAGCCAAACTGGTTTCGGCATGTTTAAAATTTTTAAAACATGACTTTCATATAAATAGAGTGAGCACAGGCCAAATTTTTTTTTTCCAATTCATTCATTAATGAGGGAACCAGTAAGATGGCATGGCATGCTGAAAGGAGAATTTATGTAAGTCAGTCAAGGGAATGCTGAAATAAATTTGCTAGACACAAAACTAATTAATGCCCTATTGGGGCATAAAAGTATAACCTTTAGGGATATTTTTCTAATGTTGGAAATGAAGCAGAAACCTACAAGTTAGCATCTCTCTTCACAAGGATTTGGGCTATAATTGAATAAGAAAGAGCAAAGCCAAAGGCTGATGCATTTTTCTATACTGTTAAGAAATTCTTTGGCGAACTGTTAAACAATAATATTGTGAGACAAGGCCAGCACCAGGGAGGCACAAAAGACACCCAGGGGTACAAAATTCAAGGAGACACCCACTCTCAGGGTCACAAAAGAGCTGTATGCCTCTAAAAGTGAGCAGCTCTTTCAAGTTTGCTCTGTAGGTACCTCTCTTGCCTGTCCTTAGTCTTGGCTCTGTTTATAAGTTTGGGGTACTCTTTCTGAACCAAAATATAAACCTGCATAGAGGCCTGTGGAAAGGAAGCACCATTGTCCCCAACCATTTAGCTGAGTACCTCCAATAGGTCCTTGAGATTTCAGCTTAGACATCATTTCTTACAGGAAGCCTGTTTTGAATCTCTCCCCATCAGAAATAATGGGTTGGGAGTGCGTCTATGTGCTCCCAACAACCCCCTTACAATGAACACTTAGTACATTGTAGTTTGCAAAAATGGCCACAGATTCTCTCCATGGTATGCAGTGTGGCTTTGCAAGTCTTCATAAGATGGAGACTATTTTTTTCAGTCCTTGAATCTTGGCTTGCCCATGTGACTTGCTTTGGCTGATGGGACAGTAACAAATGTGTTACTAGCAGAGACCTCGCCCTCCTTTGCTTCCCTTGCCCCTGCTACCATATAAACAAGCCCAGGCAGCCTGTTAAAGGATGAGAGACCACATAGAGATGTTTCTGGTTCACCAGACATCTCCTCTAACCCAGTCAAGGTCATCATGAACTAGCCTGCTCCAGCTAATCTATCAGCTAATCTCAAATGCATAAGTAAGCCCAGCTGAGGTCAGCTGAACCAGCCCAGACCAAAAGGGCTGTCCAGCCAACACAAGGAATTGTGAGGTAACAATGGCTGCTGTCTTAAGCCATTAGGTTGGGGTGATTTGCTACCTAGCAAATACTAATGGATAACAATAGTGTATTGTAAATGCTTTCTCTGGCTGAGATGCTATTTCTTCTCTTGAGCATGCAACCATACTATATTTCCCTGCCTCCCTGGCAGTTATATGTGGCCTGAGTTCTGGCCAATGGATGTGGGCAAAAGTGATCTGTGTTACACTCTAGACTTGTTTTAAAAGTTTCTATGAACAAATCTCCACGTCTTTTCAACCACCTGGAATGGAGATTACCCCAAGAGCACACATGCAAGCCACTTGTTGAAAACAGTGGAGCAGGATGGAAGAATAACCCTGTATTCCTAAATAACCCTTGAGAAAGAGCCACCCAACTAGCAACACCCACACTGGAATTTCAGTTGAGCAAAAAACAAACTTTCATTTGTTAGGCTACCGAGATATAAACATTCATCTATTGAAGCAGCTAGTGTTACAGCCATTTTTAAAGCACCTGTTTATTGGGCTGTCTCCTCATTTAGTTTAAGAATTCCTAAAACTCTTATCCACAGTAGGTATATAATAAATGCTCAATACATGCTGAATAAATATAATAAATGCTTGTTGAGAGAATGTGAGAAAGTCATATACAATTTTCAGGTCAGATTTTCCTATCACTTTTGAGCATGAGAAGACTTAGTTAATGGAAGACTTACTATAAAATTAAATGGCTTTGCCTCCTCCTTCTTCCTCTAGGATTATGCTATCCTGATTCTCATTCTCCAAATAATAATCATATACTATATATATTTCAATCTCTGAAATAGCACAGTAAGTTACACAACTCTGTTATTTCTTCCAGTTTTCAGATGTAGTCTCTAAAGCTCAAACAATAAGCAACTTGTTCAAGTTTTCAATGTTAGGAAATGGTAAAGATGGCCTAGGACCACTACTCAGATCAGGAGCCAAATGTTGTGTGAT
Source organism: Pipistrellus kuhlii (assembly GCF_014108245.1). Lineage (NCBI taxonomy): Eukaryota > Metazoa > Chordata > Mammalia > Chiroptera > Vespertilionidae > Pipistrellus > Pipistrellus kuhlii. Next base: position 2,775,006 of record NW_023425471.1, read on the forward strand.
TTCTACAAATATTTCACTACCTTCAAGCCATTAGAATGAAGACAGAAATCTAACAGCTATTTAATAGTACTGAGTATCAAAGAGAATGAGATAGACAGGAACCATTTCTAGCTGAAAATTCAGTACTTCATCTAATTGCTAAAGCAGACAAGCTTGATGGACATAATACTTTTGAAAAACATCCCTCTTCACATTTCAAATCAGGCTAATAAAAAAAGGCTGGGGATTATTCTAAAGGGATAGAAATAGTAATTTTTCCTTCATGGCTTCTAAGATGTTATTTGAGCAGCACTTACCTGAGCTCCGTGCTTTAATAAAATGGATACACAAGAGGCATGACCTCCAAGACAGGCTTCATGGAGTGGGGACACACAATCTGCTGTGGTGATGTTCACACCCCACCCCTGGAGGAAGGAAAGTGGGCAGAATAAGGGGATTTTTTTCGTGTTCATTTGCATATGCAAAGCATCAGTTGTCAGCCAGGAATTCAGTACTATGACAATTCTTTTAAAAGCTCACCTGGCTCAAAATCTGACAGTATATGATGATGCAGAAAAAACAAGAACAAAAGAGAATCTTTCATACTGCTGATGGGAATGTAATATGACACAATCACTCAGGAAAAGCTTGAGGGTATCTATTGGAGTTGATGATATATATACTTATGATCCAACAATTTGACTTTTAGGTACATACACTCAAGATTGACTTTCATTTTGTTCTCTCTCTCTCTCGTCCTCTCAGTTGTTGGCTTACTGTTTTGATGAGCTCCATGGCAAGGAATTATTCCTGCATGGACTCTTGCCTTGTTGGGATGGCCCTGCTATGTTCCAGTCTTTTGCCATGAGAAGAAAATTTCCCGTGTAGCCAGTGGTCAAAGAAGGATGGGAGTTAAGTGAAGCAGAGATGTACCCAACCCACAGCTTGACGCCAATCCCAGACTAAAGATTTGTTAGCAAGAAATGTTTATTGTATATACTACTGAGTTTGAGGCGGTTTGTTACACAGGAAGATCTGACTAAAGCAGACAGGTATTGGAATGCTCATTTAAAAAGATAGAAATTGAGTTTCCACAAAGATAACTTGCCCAGATAATGAGATAGAGCTTAGATAAAAGCATAGTTCTGGCTGATGTTCGGTAAACGTATAAATACTGAATATAAATGAGTATGAGTCCAATTTAATGAGTGACATGTAAAAGCTGCAATGATCATTTTTCATCCTATTAAAATAAGGTAAATGTTACATTTAATCTGAGAAGCTTAACTTCTTTTAGCTAGAGTTAGTATCTATATTTCTACTTATAATAAGCTGTTGCTATCAAAAACAGCTTAAGATAGGGACTTAGGGTAGTCTAAAAATTTTTTTAAGAAATTGCTTTCTGATAGGAGAGTTGTTTATTCTAGAAAAATCCATGAAATTGGAATTTGTTTTGAAAGCACATTTATTTTCACTAACCACTACCTGATATGTATCATGTCCTTCAATTATTTATTCAATTATTGATGTAGACATTAAACCACAGTAGTAATAACAGTTTATAGGACTATCATGGAGAGGAATCACAGATATTTTTATTACATATCAATTCTTACAAATACTTAAAACAGCCAAAATATATGTTCATCCTACTTAGAAATTATGGTAGTCATTAGAATCACCACTAAATCTTTGATGCATTAATGAAAAAGTGAATATATCACGATGTCACACACTTGTCATGTAATATCTTGATAGCTTTTCTCTGTATTGTGTCTTACGTATTTAAAACATTAATCTGAGAAGAGAATTATAGACTTTGCCAAACTTTCAAAGGGGATTATGGTCAGGAAAGGTCAAGAGCTCCTAATTTAAAAGATATATTATATTTTCAGAGAACAGAACATACTGAACAAAAACTTTAGAATTTTGAATGGTGACTTAGTATCAAACTGAGCAGAGCTACTATCAACTGGAGATTCAATAGAACTACTAACATTGTAGGGTAGATAATTTTTTGATGTGCAGAACTGCTCTGTGCAATGTAGGATGTTAGGTGACATCTCTGGTCTCTATCTGCTAGATGCCAGTATCACCCTACCATACCCATTTTCAGTAGTGAGCACCAAAAACATCTCCAGACATTGTCAAATGTCCCTTATGGAGCAAAATCACTCCAGTTAAGAACCAAAATTACATGATAATTTTAAAGAACATAGTCTAATGAATAAAATAAAGACAACTTAAATACACTAATTTTCCCTTTATTCATTTAATAGATACTTATTACAGTATCTACTATGTATATAGAATTGTAACAAATTCTAGGATTATCCCAGCCTCCAAATTTTAAAAATGGTTGGATAGTATGAGATTTGCCTTACTTTGCTGAAGAGGAATTTATATCTTAACTAGAGGCCCGGTGCATGACAATTCATGCACTGGAGGGTTTCCCTCAGCCAGGCCTGCCCCCTCTCACAGTCTGGGAGCCCTCAGGAGCAGGAGGTGACCCAGTGATCAAGGGAAGGCGATGCCCCATCACACCTCTGCTCCTGCCACTGCCGGAAGCACAAGCCTCAGTCAGCCCTGGTTACCTGAGCCTTGGGAAGCCACCAACCCAGGCTTGCCTGTGCCTCAGGCTGGCCCTTGGTGGCTGGGGGTCTTAGAGAACTGGGGGACTCCGGAGGCAGATTCGTGGCAGGGATGGGCCCAGCCTTGCCAGGTGCCTGTGGCCCTGGCAGGGCTGAGGAGACTGAGCACTGCTATCTTGTGGCTATGGGTGCTGGCATCTTTGAGGGAGTAGCAGTCAATTAGAATATTCCCTCCTTACTGGCTGTGGGCACTGCCATCTTTGAGGGCAGGGCAGTCAATTAGCATATTCCCTCCTTATTGGCTGTGGGTGCCGCCATCTTTGCAAAGGTGTGAGGGTCAATCAGCATATTCCCTATTCATTAGATAGGATATCAGACTACGATTTTTTTTCTCAGTGTGGTGAGCAATAGGATGTGCTTAATGTTTATCTTTTTTTTTTTTTTCTCAAAACGCTATCTACCTGGCCAATGAGATTCCTCAAAGTGAGCAGACGCCCATTGACTGCAGCTTCATGCACTGGAGACCAATCAGACTCAGCCCCTGTATGGAAAAGGAGGAACAGGTTACATCCAGCTTATGTACTTTAGACCAGACGCTCATCCTTGTCCATCAAATAAGAGCCTAATGGGCATTATTGGTTGGAGTCATTCAACCAAAAGCCCTATCAGGACTTCAGCATTTCTCTCCTTTATTGATGGTTTTGGTACACAGTTTATTAGAAATATCTATGTGGCTAAAGAACTATATCCGGTGTCCAAACTAAGGACAAGAGAGGTAGACTGGGATGACAGATGGATTATTGTACTTCCATTTACACACTGATTTCAAATGGTCCATTTAGTTAAGTTAGAGCTTCACTAATCACCAGCATTAATGTGTTCAGCTGCAGTTGTCAGACTAGTTTCCTACGTGAAATACAAACTTTGGCATCTCAGCAAACAGTGCCATATATTAATAGTAGTAATCAGGTATATAATTACATACACCATTAGGTATGGAATCAAATCTAAATCTAAATCTATACCTCCTGTCCCAGTATCAAGTGCAAATCAGAGCTCAGTCTGACTTGTAACAGGGATGTTATTTACTCCCACAGGCAGTGTGCTAATGTGGTTAAGAGAAAGCTCTGAATCAAGACCCACTTGGTTTCTTCTGAGTTGTGGGTCCCTGGACAGGCTCTAAGCTTCAGTTTCCTTCTCTGTAAAGTGAGAACAGCAATACACTTAGCCATGGCTCAGTACCTATTAGATACTATTACTATCATGCCCTCACACTAAACAGAGTTTTGGTTACACTCTACAACCACTGCTATTTACCATTTGGAAGGAACCCACATTCTTAGGAAGGAAGCCTGTAAACCCTATCCCCACACACTAAATGCTTTCCTCTTTCTAACTGAGTGTGGATGTAATCTGAATGAGGCATAGACCTGAATTTTTCTTGTCTTAAACTGCGACTGGTTTCCAGAACAAATGCAGGAAGTCAGAATGTTGAAAAAGCTCTTCTGAGCTTGCTTTAGCTCTGGCCCTGCCCACTTCAGTTCCAGCTCTGCCCACTACTGCACGCAGACAAGGCCAATCACATCTAGTAGAGGGACTGCTGTTTCCTAAAAGCTGAGAAGACCGGGAGAACCAGGGTAGTTACTGATGCCTTGCAAGTTGAAAGGCCATAAAGGAGGAGGGAAGAATGCTTTGTACTTGACACGTATTGGCTGAGGTCTGCCTGCTCCATGGAGCTAGCAATGTCCCGGAAAATCTGTCCCAGTGAGCAAATTACCATCTTCCCAGATGGACTCATGAAGCATGTAATAGGCGAGGGAAAGCTGAATGAGTCAACCTACACACTGCCCATCCAATGCTTTCCTCTGAGCTCACGGATGTGCAGGAGGCACCTTAAGAGAAGTGGCTTTTCCTACCTCAAAAACCTTAGGCTCAGTAGAAACCCGGGATCCTCAAAGCCTTCTCTGAGGTTCCTACTTCTCTCAGAAAAAAAATATTGTTGCCTCTAGCACTGAGAGCCTACAATCTATTATACACTGTAGAAACAGAAACATTTCTCTCAATTAGAATTAAAGGATAACTAATTCTGCCCTGTTGGTGTTAATGCAAAATACCATTCACAGCAAATCATGTGAGAAGAGCCAAACATTTCAAAAAGTTTGGAAAATCAGTTGTAAACAGATTTGCAAATGGACCCTAATAGATCACCGTGTGTGATGAGTAATCTGTTTTTCCTTCACGGTGCTCAGCTGCCACACTTCTCAACCTTTCTTAAGGCAACCTCAGATAATTAGAGATGACAGACTAAACAGTCCAGACAGGTAATTTGGGTCCTACATGGTAAATCTGTTTAATTTCATTAAAATGATGCAATTACATTATCAAGTGTAGACAAAAATGGGCTTTACTTTCTATTCATTCATCATGGAACCATTACTCCTTCTATTTAGTGTAAATTAAGAATTATGTACTTCTTGAAGAGGAAAAGAAAAAGCTAGCTGAGGTCTTGTACCCCCACTTTAGAATGTAGCATTAACAGAGCATGGACATATGTGTCTTTGAGAGGCACCGGGTATTGTCCTGATACATGTGGTAGAGGTTGACAATATCTATCTAACAGCTTTATTGACTTCTAATTCACACACTATACAATTCACTCATTTAAATCTATAATTCAATGGTTTCTTGTGCATTCAGAGTAGTGCAACCATCTCCACAGTCAATTTCAGGACCATTTTATCTTCCCCAAAAGAAACCCCTTGCCCATTAGCAGTCACTCCCCATTTCTAATTCACCAACCCCTGGAAAACATTGGTCTCTTTACTGTCTCTATGGATTTGCCTATTCTAGGCATTTCATATAAACATAATCATACTAGAGGCCTGGTGCATGAAGTTCACACATCAGGGACAGGGGGGTTCCCTTAGTCCGGCCTGCACCTTCTCCAATCCAGGACCCCTCAGGGGATGTTTGACTACTGGTTTTGGTTTAAACCAGCAGTCAGACATCCCTCTCGCAATTTGGTACTGCTGGCTGCTAATCGCTCACCTACCTGCCTGCTTGATCCCCCCTAACCACCTCTGCCTGCTGGCCTTATTGACCCCTAACTGCTCTCCCCTGCTGGCCTGATCACCCCTAACTACCTCTGCCTTGGGCCCACCACTGTGTGTTTGTCCGGAAGGACATTTGGAAGATGTCTAGTCTAATTAGCATATTACCCTTTTATTAGTATAGATAATATGTGGCCTTCTGTAACTGGCTTCTTCACTGAGCATAATGTTTCAAGGTTCATCCACATTGTAGTATGTATCAGTACTTCATCTCTTTTTATGGCCAAGTAATATCCATTATCTAGATAAACCACATTTTGTTTATTAATTTATTAGTTGGTGGATATTTATGTTACTTCCACTTCTGAGCTATTATAAATAATTCTGCTATGAACATTCATGTACAAACGTTTGAGTGGATGTGCTTTCAATTCTCTTGGGTATACATACACCTAGGAGTAGAACTGCCTGTACAATATAGTAACACAATGTTGAGCCCTTGATGGAACTGCAGCGGTACCACTTTATAGTCTATCAGCACTGTATGAGACTTCTCTTTCTAAATTAGTCATTTCCACCTAGAGGTTAGTAAGGCTATCACAGTGTGCTATACTCCTGCCCAAAGAAAAACGTGGGTCCTTGTAAAGCCAAAATTCATCTCAAATTTATACAAGGACTTTAGCTTTATCAGTCTCTGAACAACTGAATGATTACATAAAAATTAAAAATTGTGACAATGAAACGTTGGTATTTTTTCTAGCATTGAAAGCATGCATTATGTATGTATTATATAATACATACACATTATATAATACATACATAGTGTGTGTTTATATTTATATATGTACCTTTATATGTATATATACACATGTACCAGTACAAGTATATGTATACAGTTTAGCAAATGGTATAATTTGCAATACGGGTTAGTCCACACACACTTTAGCTCTTGAAAACCACTGAAGAGATATCTGAGAGATTTTCCTCCAGGGTTTTCTAGAGCCCACACCCAAGCAGGCAACTCGTAAATTAAACCCAGAAGCTTCCTTGCCTGCCTTCCTGCTGATAACTAGAAAAAGTAAAATCAATGGGAAAGGGGACATTTTCCTACCAGAGCATGGGCAATGCTCACTGGAGACTATGGAAGAAATAGAGATTCAAGGTCTCAATCCCCTTTCCCCTGACCCCAAACTCTTTGAAACTCAAGAGCCATTATCAGTGTAGAACACATTATCCAAGCCCTTGATGTACGAATATGTTAAAGATTCTTCCCCAGTGTTTGTTCACAGAGGGTCTATTGGTTTTACCGCCAAAATATAGGTTCTAAATGAGGTCGATGGCAATACCATAGATCCAAAATGGGGCAGGAAGCTGCCCTAACAAAGACACTCCGTAAGCCCTCCAATTAGTGCCATTAAACTTACCTTTCTTTTCAATTGAGTCTCCATCAAACCCTGCAGTACATTAGAAAGGCTGCCACTTCATTTTTATTGTAATTTCTGTAATTATTTATTAAATTTCCGTTATTTCAAAAGAGATTTAAAAGGCACTAATTGGTACATTCTAGAAAGAGCTTTTAACGAAGCTCTGAGACCCCAGTGAACGCCAACAGAAGCATAAATGTATCTATCCTAAGAAATGTTTTGCAAGGTCAAGAGGACACAAAGAGATGCTCCGAAAGAGTGGAGCATTTGCCTTCAGTCTTTGGAACGGGATTGGGTAGGGTCATTCCTACCCTATCTGATGCAGAGCCTGCCTTGCAATCATTCCCCAGCCTCAGTCCCACACCATCAGGCTGTGCATTGGCCAACGGAATTTTTATGTTCAAAATAGAACTCCTTAATCTCCCTTCCTCACTCTGTTACCAAGCAGCTCCCCCTCCCAACTTCTCTTTTGTCTAGCCCTCTTATCTGACATTAATCTAGGCTTGAAAACATTACAATCTGGGCTGCTTTCTGTCACTTGGCCCTAAGAGTCTGATTTATGTTTCTTTTCAAATGATCACTCCTATTTTCCCTTTCTCTGTCATTTCTAAGTTTGATCAAATGTGAGGTTCATGCCTGGATTAGTGCAATGGTTCTCAATGCGTAGTCCCCAAATAGCACGATCAGCATCACCTTTTATAAATGCAGATTCGCAGTCTTAGCCCAGACCTACCCCTGCTAAGATGCCCTGGGATAGGGCTCGGCCTCTGCATCTTATCACGCCCTCCAGGGGGCGCTGGTGCACAGGAGAGTTTGAGAACCTGTGGGTTAGCGCAAGAATTTCCTGTGATCCCACCACAATCCATCCTGATTGTGACGACCAAGTTTCATTTAGTCCAGTCTTCATTATTGCTGGATCCCTGCTCCAGAATCACCTATGGTTCCCAATTCTCTGCCTCATAAGCTAACTCTGCCATCTACCTTTTGAAGTTTCATTGTCAGGCTTCATCTCTCCAAACTTGTTCTCACTAGACTTTCTAAGAAACTCTGCATTCTGGTTGTGACAGTGTGTTGACTTTCAATATTTTTATTGCTTTTTACAGAGAGAAAGAGAGATACATTAATAAGGAGAGAGAATCATCTATCTGCTGCCTCCTATACATCCTCTACTGGGGATGGAGCCCACAACCAAGGTACATGCCCTTGCCAGAACTGAACCTGGGACCCTTAAGTTCACGGGCTGATGCTCTATCCACTGAGCCAAACCGGTTAGGGCTGTGCTCACTTTTTAAGTACTATATTTTGGAGTATATTTACACCTGTCCACCCCAACCCACTCATCCGGCCCCAACAAGGGTTTGGACTGAGATCTTTAGAAACCCTCAACAGGGAAAAGTGGTTGGTACCTCTCTCATATGAAAATAAACATAATACTTAGCTGTAAAATAATCCTGTGGAAGTCAACCACTAAATAACTGGTTCTCTCCCATATTGATTGGTTTACTATTTCACAAATATATTTATCAACTTCATTTTAAAAAGTGATTTTCAGTACCACTCTGCTTTCTACTGCTCCAAGTTTATGCTCAGCCCATCTGATTAATCCAGCTCTGCCTCTGCAGATCCAAATCCCAGTCACTGTTCAGTGTTCTGCTCATTTTACAAGCAAAATGGGATAAATGAATGAATGAATGAGTAGTCTTATCTGTTCAATTAATTCATAGGAAAAGCATTTTGGGTCTTATTCCTCCGTTTTTTTCCTCTTTCAGCACTTATATAGTAGGAAATTAATAAGTCTTACTTGACCGCAGGTTCCTGCTTATTGATCGCAAGTGTTATGCGTAGTCTACCAGGATGCTGGATATAATCATCTTTTCTCAAATCCCTACACCGTTTTTTCAGAATACTATCAGTTAGCAGGAACCAGCTGAATTCTCACAGGAAATGACTGTTTCCTGGACGTGTAGACTCTGTACTTTAGCAAAGACATCACCTAACAGGTGATAATCATTCCTGTAAGATTTGTCTCCAACGTTTTAAAAAATAAGGTTCCTCTTATTTTTAATATATATTTTTATTAATTTCAGCCAGGAAGGGAGAGGGAGAGATAGAAACATCAATGATGAGAGAGAATTATTGATTGGCTGCCTCCTGTACACCCCCCACTGGGGATTGAACCCACAACCTGGGAATGTGCCCTGACCAGAACTGAACCGTGACCTCCTGGCTCATCAGTCGACACTCAACCACTGCTCACCATCTGGGCAAGGTTCCTTTTCAAGCGAATCAATCACTTCAGTGCTCAATGTTTGAACATCTTTTATTAACCCAGCCCCACCTCAATTCCAAATACCAAAAATGTCTTAATAAATGTTTTGGCAGTAAAAAAAAAACACAAATGTTTCTATTTATAAGTAACTTTTAAACCTCCAGTGTAATGTGATATATTTGACCTTCGGAGTTAAAGTTTTTATCAGAAAATAAACACTGACAGCTCTCTATGGTCTACAGGACTCTGCAGATAGTGGTGGACACATTTTGGAATAACCATGTAAAGAATATATACCAGCAAGCTGTGTGCATCTGCCTGGCAAACTGCCCCAGGGACATATCTCCCAATGAGCCACTAAAATTGCCCAGTCCTCTTCTCTCCCTCTCCACTAACCAACCTCCCCAGCACGCTGATCCCACAACCCCTAAACTCACCTCCCATCAGTGGATTTGAGAGAAACCTGGTGGTGGCAGGAAAGACTCCTACAGCCGAGGGCTTGCTGCCAGTTCTGCTTGGTGGTTCGCGATCCATGGTGCTCTCGTGGGTCAGTCAAGCTCCCTGTCCCTCTTCAGCTGGTCAGGAAAAGTCCAAACCCCAGGCTGTCCCCGCTCCTGGGAAATTCCGGCGCTGTGTCTGGCTACACTGCACCGTCCTGGTCAGACAGTAGAACAGCCGTCTGCAACAGAGAAGAGAACAGGCACAGTAATCTGAGTGCTACCTGTAGTGGTTTCTCTCTCTCTCTCTCTCTCTCTCTCTCTCTCTCACACACACACACACACACACACACACACACAGATACACGCACCACCTAGCTGGCTGGAGTCTGGCTAAAGCCCACGACACAGCCCCCTAGCCCCAAGTCTATAAAGCCGCTGATGTCACGTCCTTTCTAAAACCCAGACCAATCAGTGAGGAAGGCTTGGGGTTATCAGGAAGGAAACTCACACTTTGTAACTTTTGGAGAGCGAAGGAACAGGGTGGGGGTGAAGGAAGCCTTGTTCCTGGCTGCAGCCTCATTCCCCTGCTGGGATCAGTTCGTTATTTGGGGGCTTCCTGTTGAGACAAGTCCCAGAACCCAGGAGCAGACAGAGCTGCGTTGCTGCATCCCTGCTGAACTGCTTGCACAGCAGCATGCCCAGGACGGCCTGGCCATCTGCACATGTGGTTTCAATTTTTCCGGGAGTTTCGTATGGGAAAATGTGTCTATATGTTACAAACATGCAAGCTTAGAAACAACTTTTATTTTCTGCCTTCCAACAGCAAGGATTTCATGAAAAGCCCTATATGACCCTTCCTCCACGCATTATACATTAACTTCTCAGTAAATAATTAATGGTTACTATTGGAAAATAGATTGCTGGCCAGCACGGGGGCATGAAAGAAGCCTGCTATTTTACTGTTAATTATACAGTTTTAGTTTGTGTAAGTGTTGCCTTTACAAAATACTTGCTTTTTGCACATGTGTCTTTGCAGATATGTCCTGCTTCCCCGCACCTCTGGAGTCTAGGGATGCCCAGAGGTGCGGGGAAGCAGGACATATCTGCAAAGACACGTGTGCAAAAAGCAAGTATGGTGCTGGTTCCAGCTGATCGGCATCCCTAGACTCCAGCTACTCTTCTACCAGGAGGGAGTTTTAAAAAATATATATTTTATTGATTTTTTACAGAGAGGAAGGGAAAGGGATAGTTAGAAACATCAATGAGAGAGAAACATCAATCAGCTGCCTCTTGCACACCGCCTACTGGGGATGTGCCCACAACCAAGGTACATGCCCCTGACCGGAATCGAACCTGGGACCTTTCAGTTCGTAGGCCAACGCTCTATCCGCTGAGCCAAACTGGTTGGAGCCCAGGAGGGAGTTTTGCTTCCCCATCAGGGAAGACTGAGTGAGTCTCAAGCAGAGTCTGGCTGTGAAATGGTTGCAAAGTAGCATCACTGTTTCAGACTTATGGATCCTCAGTTGAAAAACACGGTGGTCATTGTTAGCAGTTTGAGGAGAGTCATTCATATTTCATAATACATTTCCTTGTACACATACATATTTATCCCCTTACTATTTTCACATAATTGTAATTATATTATCATATAGTTCTATTTTTTTACACTTTGTCTTGGAGCTCTTTACATTTCAGCATATAGAACTGTGTCCCTGTTTTCAGTCATCATGGGAAGTATCCCATATTGTTCTAAAATATTTTATCATTTCCCTAAGATGGAGGCAGAATGTTACCATTTCATTTTTTATTTTTAAAAAATCCTGAGTCCCTGTTTCCTTACATACAGCTTTGTGCACACATGCAAATATTTCTGGAGGAGAGATTCCTAAGAGTGGAAATACTGAGTCAAAGGTGTGTTCATACACGTGATAATTTCTCTAGAACTAAAGACACACACAGGCGTACAAATCAAAATGAAGAATTCTGAATGAGATTAGTAGATTGTGTTCATGATCATTTCCTGGTTGTGATATTGATAGTGGGGAAGGGCAAGAATAGAGCCACAGATGGCTAATAATCATTCACCTCACTACCGTGTTTCCCCGAAAATAAGACCTAGCGCATGGAAAGATAAGACATCCCCTGAAAATAAGACCTAGCGCAACTTTGGGAGAAAAAAATTAATATAAGACACTGTCTTATTTTCGGGGAAACAGGGTAGCTATAGATGAGAAGTTTTCTTACAGGCCCTAGGAAGCCAGAGGATGAAACAAGGCTGTAAAAAGATAAGATGCCTCCATGGGTCCATGATTCAGAAAAGAAATACATTTTGAGAACAGACCAAGGACAGGACAGCTCTGATTGGTTGCTGTGCCTGGACCCTGACCCCCTCTGGGAGTTTTCTCAGGAAGGCTGACCATTCTCTGGTCCCAGGAAATAGCTGAACTGTTTGTAACTTCACACAAGATTAGCCATCTTGTTATCGGACTTTGAGCTCCTGCAGGCCAGACAGCAGACCCTCCCCTCCGCTTTCCACGTGACACTTGCAGCTCACAGCTCCACGTAGCTATCTTCTCCCTCGTGTGTACATAATCAACCAACCAGCAAGAGGGGTCAGAGCAGAATTTCCAGGGTGACCAACTGCTCTCCCATATAGCCTGCATTATTGGAATAAACACTCATATATGATTCAACCTTGTCTCTGCTTAATTTGGCTCCAGTAGGTAGCAGGTGACCTCAGACCTATTGTGTCCAGTTTCAATATTATACTGCAGTTTTGCAAAAGTAAAACTGGGCAAAGCCACAGGAGATCTCGTCATATTATTTATTACAACTTCATGTGAATTTACAATGATCTCAGTAAAATTTTCAATTTGAAAGAAAGGTGTCCACTTAAAATTGAGATCAGCACTGCCAAATTTCCCTTCAGCTCTATTTGCACAATTAACTGAGAAGGCCATTAGCATATATGTGGCTCACTACTCCAACAGGAAAGATTTGAAGAACAATAAAACGCATTTGGCAAAGAAGGAGAAATTTACTCCCAACTAGACTGGATGGCAAAGGGGCAGAATGGAGAAGCTGGATGCCAACACCCTTCTTTCTGAGTAAACCCTTCATAATACACTTTCTTTATTTAATTAAATTCCAAGAAGATAAGGTTATTCTATACTCAAATTTAAGTTTATTGTCCAAAATGACAAAAAAAGATTTCCAGGTCTTGCCTTAGAACCTGCGTGGGCATTAATCACCTTTTAATCTTATCCTATCTAATAAAAGAGTAATATGCAAATTGGACTGTCATGCCAACACACAACATGGCCGCCCTCATGTGGTCAAAGATGGCTGCCCCCATGTGGACACAAGATGTCTGCCACAAGATGGCCAGCAGTTGTGGGCTATCAGGCCAGCAGGGGAGGGAATTTGTGGAGGACCAGGCCAGCAAGAGAGGGCAGTTAGGGGCAACCAGCCTGGCAAGGTAGGGCAGTTTGAGGTTACCATGCCAGGAGGGGAGGACAGTTAGGGGTGACCAGGCTGGCAGAGGAGGGTGGTTAGGAACAATCGGACTGGCAGGGGAGCAGTTAGGTGTCGATCAGGCTAGCAGGAGAGTGGTTAGGAGGTGATCAGGCTGGCACCGCAGAAGCACTTAGGGGCAATCAGACAGGCAAGCAGGCAGGCGAGCAGTCCTGGATTGAGGGGGATGTCCAACTGCCCATTTAGGTAGTCAGACATTCCTCGAGGGGTCCCAGATTGGACAGGGTGCAGGCTGGGCTAAGGGACACACACACACACACACACACACACACACACACACGCCATGCACAAATTTTGTGCACTGGGCCTCTAGTCCTATATAATAAAAGCCTAATATGCTAAGTGTCTGGTTGTCCAGTTGGCCATTTAACCAATCAAAGAATAATATGCTAATGATATGCTAAAGCCTCTCAACCGCTCACTTTGACATGCACTGATCACCAGGGGGCAATCAACCAGTCACTATGACATGCACTGACCACAAGGGGGTGGATGCTCTGACCAGTAGGTTAGCTTACTGCTGGGGTCCGGCCGATCAGGACTGAGCTAGACGGGCTGGACATGCCCTGGGTCCCTCCCATGGTTTCTCCCTGGCTGGGCAACCTTCTGTATCTCTCCCTGTCCCTGATCATGTACTGGTGGGGTCCCTTGGCCTGGCCTGCACCCTCTCACAATCTGGGACCCCTTGGGGGATGTCAGAGAGCCAGTTTCAGCCCAATGGTGGAATGACCAGTTGCTATGATGCACACTGACCACCAGAGAGCAGACATTCAATACAGGAAATGCCCCCTGTGGTCAGTGCACTCCCATAGGAGGAGCGCTGCTCGGCCAGAAGCTGGGCTCATAGCTGGTGAGTGCAGCAGCAGTGATGGGAGCCTCTCTCACCTCTTCAGCAGCAATAAGGATGTCCGACTGCCAGCTTAGGCCCGCTCTTAGCAGTCAGACATCCCCCTTGAGCTCCCGGACTGTGAGACAGCACAGGCCAACCTGAGGGAGCCCCCTTCTGGAGTGCACGAATTTCATACACTGGGCCTCTAGTTATATTTATAATGTTGATCAACACTTGTGAATATTGGAGGATTGGAACTAATCTTTTTTAACCATTTAACAACAGTTCTTTTAGTTGGAAATTAGAAAACCATTACAAATAGAAGCTCATGCATTTTTAAAGATCTGTCTGAGTATAAAGTTGAATTACATAAGTATGAGCTGTGCTTATAGAAAAAAATAGTTACAATGAGTCACAATAGAACAATCTTACCAACTTTTAGTCAGTCTTAGATGTTGTATGTCTGCATGTTCAGGAAACTTGGCCCAGGTTAGGTAAGAATTATGGCCTGCAGCATCAGTAAGGCCACAGTCACTTCTTATCTAGTGCAGTCCTATCACTAGCCACATCCTCAGCCCTACCCCTCATCTAGCTGTCCATGGCAGACATCACTAATGGTGACTCTTTCCTGTTGAGGCCTTGCAGGGCCTTGAATGTCACCTCCAATCAGCCAAAGCTGGCCCAGGAGCTGAAACCTCTTGTCGTTCTAGTCAGCAATTTTTCTAGCACAAAGTCTTTAAAACCTAAAAGGAGTACATTTCCTCTGATAATTTGGAATGAACTACTTTTCCAGTACAAATCCTATCTGCTTCAGTTATTCTCGCATAACTGGCTCTGCATGCTGAGATATCTGATGTTTCTACTTTTATAAAGCAACATCATTCATTACAAAGCAGTCACTCATTCCTATTCCATCTAGTTGTACAATAAGACTCGAACAAGAATGTGTTTTTAAAAATCTGTCATGATGAAGTATTTTTGAGGAAACAGGCAAATAAAAATTGAGAGAGAGTCTACATAACAATGGAGCTGGACTCTTCAAAAATGTCAATGGTGTGAAGGACCAAAGCGGGGAGGCTTTCTATATGAAATGAGAATAAAGAAACTTAATAACTAAATGTAATGCATAAGCTTTTACTGGATCCTGATTTGGGGGAATAGGGGACAAGGTATAAAAGACATCAGTGCCAGAATCATGGAAACTTAAAATGGACGTAAACAGATAATCATAGTACATCAATGTCAAATTTCCTTCATGTGGTCACTGCACCAAGTTATGTAGAAGAGTCTCTGTGTTCTTGGGAGATGCACATTGAAGTGTTTAGTGTGGAGCCATGTGGGAGCATGACACAAATGGAGAAATATGCACCCCTATGCAAAGTTGCTATTCTGAGTGTGGCCATGTATTCATCCTAATATTCTGCTAAAGGAAGGAGATGATGTATTCTGTATGCAAATGACCACGCAGGAGCAGCCCCTGGCAATGATTTGTGATGGGAGAAAGCATAAGGTACTCCAGTGCAGAGAACACCCTCCCCTGACAAGCTGTGACTAGACAAGGTTCATCCCTCACCATGACAGCTTCAGGCAATGTCTCGGAAACATCAGCTGTTCTCTTCGTGTTAAGTGCATAAAATCTTCTTGCAATGAGTACTGTTACTGAAAAATGAATCATCTGTAAACCTCAGGTTGATTTGATGTGGCACTATTAGAAATATCATGAAGAAGAATCACTTTGGGAAAACAGTTCCTTAATAAAATGAACAACAACAAAACATATAGATGTTGAATGACATGCCTGACCTTATAAGTAACTTAAAGGATTTTAAAGGAATTGAAGCTTAAATCTTCAAGTGACATAGGCAAACATATTATTTTAAATAATGGGTCACAGAAATTGATGGATATAGTCAAATAAATAATGAATGGTTAGATGCTACAGAGATACATGGTATATGAATAGGTAATATTGGGTATTTGATAATTAAAACATTTTCCCTTCCCTCTGAGGTTCAACAGTCTGTTCATGCTTCTATGTCTCTGAAGTCTATTTTTTTTTCATCAGTTTATTTGGTTCATTAGATTCCACATATGAGTGAGATCATATAATAGTTGCCTTTCTCTGACTGGCTTATTTCACTTAGAAGGCAGGGGAGGGTAGGTGGAAAGAGATCAACCAATGAACTTGTATGCATACAATGTATGCATAACCCATAGACACAGACAATGGGATAGTGAAGTCCTGGGGGAGGGGAAACGGGAGTGAGCTGGAAGAGATAATGGGGGGGGGGGAGGACCTATGTAATATTTTCAACAATAAAGATTAAAATAATTAATTGTTCAACATAGTACTGGAAGTACTAGCCATTGTGATCAAACCAGAAGAAGAAATAAAAGGCATCCAAATTGGAAAAGAGTAAAACTGTCCTTATTCACAAATGACATAGTGTATGTAGAAAACCCTAAAGATTCCATCAAAAAATTATTAGACTTAATAAATTTGACAATGTAGCAAGATACAAAATTAACACCCAGAAATCCATGGCTTTTTTTATATACCGATAATTAACTCACAGAAAGCAAAACAAAACAAAACAAAACAAAACAAAAAATGAGTTTGGCAATGTGACAGGATACAAAATTAATGCCAAGAAATCCATGGCATTTCTATATACCAATAATGAACTTACAGAAAGAGAGACTAAAAAAGCAATACAATTTACCATCACACCAAAATAATTAAGATACCTAGGAATAAACTTAACTAAGGAGGTAAAAGACCTATACACAGAAAACTACAAGACACTGAAAAAAGAGATAGAGAAAGACATAAACAGATGGAAGAACACATCGTGTTCATGGATTGGTAGAATCAACATCATTAAAATGTCCATACTACCCAAAGCAATCTATAGATTCAATGCACTCCCCATTGAAATACCAACGGCATATTTCACAGACCTAGAAAGAATTTTCCAAAAATTTATCTGTAATTGAAAAAGACCCCGAATAGCCACAGCAATCCTGAGAAAGAACAAAGTAGGAGGGATCTCAATACCAGATTTCAAGCTGTATTAGAAAGCCACTGTTCTCAAAACAGCCTGGTACTGGCACAAGAACAGACATATCGATCACTGGTTTAGAATAGAGAACCCAGAAATCGACCCAAACCACTATGGCCAATTAATATTTGACAAAGGAGGCATGAACATACAACAGAGTCAAGACAGTCTGTTCAATAAATGGTATTGGTAAAATTGGACAGATACATGAAAAAACAATGAAACTAGACCACCAACTTACACCATACACAAAAATAAACTCAAAATAGATAAAGGACTTAAACATAAGATGAAACCATAAAAATACTAGAGGAATCCACAGGCAGCGACATCAGACATATGCTGAAGCAATTTCTTCACTGATACTGCTCCTAGGGCAATGGAAACTAAAGAGAAAATTTAAAAATGGGACTACATCAACATAAAAAGCTTTTGCATAGCAAAAGAAACCATAAACAAAACAACAAGAAAGCCCACTGTATGGGAGAACATATTTGCAAATGTTATCACTGATGAATGTTTAATCTCGAACATTTACAGGGAACTCATACAACTCAATAAAAGGAAGATAAACAATCCAATAATAAAAATGGCAACCGACCTACATAGGTACTTTTCAAAAGAAGACAGAGGCAAAGAAACATATGAAAACATATTCAAAATCACTAATAATCTGAGAGATGCAAATCAAAATAACAATGAGGTACCATCTCACACCCGTTAGAATGGCTACCATCAACAAACGACAAGTGCAGGCGAGGTTGCGGAGAAAAAGGAACCCTTGTGCACTGCTGGTGGGAATGCAGACTGGTACAACCACTGTGGAAAACAGTATGGAGTTTCCTCAAAAAACTGAAAATGGAACTCCCATTTGACCCCATAATCCTACTTCTAGGAATATATCCCAAGAAACTAGAAACACCAATCAGAAAGGATATATGCACCCCTATGTTCATAGCAGCACCATTCACCATAGCTAAGATTTGGAAACAGCCTAAGTGCCCATCAGCAGATGGAGTGGATTAGAAAACTATGGTACATCTACACAATGGAATACTACACTGCTGTAAAAAAGAAGGAATCCTTACCATTTGCAACAGCATGGATGGAACTGGAGAGCATTATGCTAAGTGAAGTAAGCCAGTCAGAGAAAGAGAAATATCACATGATCTCATGATGGGCCGAGGACAGCAGCAACTTCAGGCTCCCTGGCGGGGGTCCTGCAGCCTCCCTGTCTGCAGCTCTAGAACAATAGACAGACTCCCCTAAGATGTCGCAGGGGGTGGTTCTTACACCCAGTGCTCCAAAAGTTAAAAGATGATTGGACAGGGCCCTGGACCGCCAAGAGCTAGAAAGATGATTGGACAGGACCCACCCTAGACCGGCAAGGAGCATCCGGGAGTCTCCTCAACTGACCAAGATGGCGCTGGGGTCGGTTCTTACATCCAGCACGCCCCCCCAAATGAACAAAAACAGATCCAGAGACAGAGAAACATGGATCAGACCGTCAAACCTCAGAGGGAAAGCAGGGGAGGAGTGGGATGGGGGAGAGATCAACCAGAGGACTTGTATGCATGCATATAAGCCTAACCAACGGACACAGACAACAGGGGGTGAGTGTATGAGTGGGGGTGGGGATAAGGGGGGTAATGGAGAAATAAGGATACATATGTAACACCTTAATAAAGAAATTTAAAAATTAATTAATAAAGGGAAAGGAAACAGGAAAAAAAAAACACATTTTCCCTTAAAGTGACTCATTTTGTGTATATATAAAATGCTTTTTAAACGCTTTTTTTTAAAAAAAATAATCTTAGTCAGTAAATACCACTTTAAATACTTTCTAAGAAATAGTATTGCCTTGGGCAGCCGTCAGGGCGCAGACCTACCTGGCCTCTTCGTCCGCGTGTGGGCTGTGCAGAGGACTCAGGCACACTGATCCAGAGGCGTCCTGTGGGCACCGTGTCCAGTGCTGGGAGATGGGCCGAGATAATCAGCAACTTCAGGCTCCCTGGCGGGGGTCCTGCAGCCTGCCTCTCCGCCACTCCAGAACATTAGGGAGACTCCCCTATGGGGCAGGGGGTGGTTCTTACACCCAGCACACCAAAAGTTAGAAGATGATTGGACAGGGCGCTGGACCTCCAAGAGCTAGAAAGATGATTGGACAGGACCCTTGACCGCCAAGAACTGGAAAGATGATTGGACAGGACCCACCCTGGACCCACAAGGAGCCTCTGGGAGTCTCCTCAACTGACCAAGATGGCTGGGGGGTGGTTCTTACATCCAGCACGCCCCCCAAAAAAACTGATTGGACAGAGACTCATCCCGCCAAAGGCTAGAAAGGTGACTGGACAGGACCCAGAAGCCCCCCTTCCCCCATTCTGCCCTCCCACACACACACCTCTCCCACCTCCTGCTGTAGACTGGTAGGGAGCCTTGGGAGTCTCCTCAACTGACCAAGATGGCACAGGGTCAGCTCTAATACTCAGCGCATCAAAACCTAGAAGGCTGACCGGGCAGGGCCCTAGCAGCCCCCCTTTGATGCTGTAGACCCACAGAGATCCTCGGAAACCTCCTCAACTGGGCAAGATGGTGCAGGGGGCGGGTTCTTACACTCAGCAAATCAAAAGCCAGAAAGATGATTGGACAAGGCCCCCTAAGCTGCTGTAGACCCGCAGAGATCCTCGGAAGCCTCCTCAACTGGGCAAGATGGTGCAGGGGGCAGGTTCTTATACTCAGCAAATCAAAAGCTAGAAAGATGAATGAACAGGGCTGCAGCCCACCAAAAGCTAGAAAGATGATTGGATAGGGGAAAAAAAACTCTCCCCTCCCTATCCCTGTAGCAGCCTTGAGCAGGAAGGGGAAATGGCCTTTGAGACGGGAGTCCACCATTTTGTGCAGAGGACCAGCACCTGTCTTATGAGGTTGGCTCTCATTGTGGCCAGCCGAACTCACATTTTCAGTTACAATACTTAAAACATTTAAAAACATTTCTTTAAAAAGTACAAAGTTCGTGCTACTGTCATTTATAATAGCAAGAAATTAAAAATAATGTAAGTATCCAGCAATATGGAAATAGCTAAAAAAAAATAATAATGATACAACCATTTAAAAGGATAGTTCAAAGGATTTGAAACTTAGAAAATCATTGCAATATGGTTTGTTGGAAAAGCAGAAATAAAAAAATACTTTCATAATAGGACTGCTATATTAAATCAGGCAAAGAAACAAAAAATAAATACCATGATGTACTGAAAAAAGTCACTACAAATTTAATAGTAAAAATTAGTTAATATTAGATATATATGTGAATAGTTCTTTTTAAATGAAGTTACCTCACCAGGGTCTTTGCCTAATTACCATATCTAAAAATAGTAGGTCTCCCTATTACTCTTGACCTCCATATGCTTTATTTTTCTTATCAGTTCTGAAATGATATTTATGTACATGTTGCTTATGTCCTGTTGCCTCTACTAACACATAAGCTATCCTTTTCGTAGCCTCAAAGAGTCTGGCATATAATAGATGCTGAGTAAAAACGTGTTGGATGACTCAAGAAGTTAGCCTATAGCACTTCAAATATGATAGAAATTGTAAAAAAAAAAAAAAAAAAGAAAAGAAATTTAAAAAAGTGCACCATTTGTGGAATAAAACATTCCACATCCCGTGAAAAATGAAATAATCTCTATCGTGTTAGAATCCCCCCAAAGAAAGCCATATAACCTCACATAAACCAGATGATTTCTCTGATGCTCTAATTCTAGCTTGATGGATGTAGGTTTTAAAGTGAAATTAAAGGCTGCCTTCTGACCAATCTCTAAATTCATAAATCACAAAACACTGACTGCAGCACATTGAGAGATAGGCACTGGGACCTGTTCTGCTTCCACATATTTATGGAACCAGAGAATCAGTTCTGGTAAGTGGTCTCTTGAGACCCAGTTCAGGATTGGAGTGTCCCACTCCACACACACAGACACACAGACAGACACACACACCTACCAGAGGTGGGAGGTCCATACACATGATTTGTGAGATCCGTGGTCTGCAGATTCAGGAAGTGGATGGAACAGAAGAATTCTGTAGTTCCTTGGGGTCACAGATAGACTGAATATCCTACGACACCTTGGGACTTAACACATTCAGCAAGAAACAGGTTGACTAAAAAAAAAAATTAAAAAAAAATGCCCTCGTGATAACACTTTGAAGGTACAAAGCCTCTGACTGCTGAATGTTCTATGATATGTATTTTGTTTATTTATTTATTTTCTGTTCTCAGTTTATTACATGAAGGAATTACGCTAGTCCAAGTTAAAAGCAGAATCCAAATGCTTACACTTTACAAGCTGAGGTCTTAAACTTGTGACAATGGACAGAAAGGAAATTCTCCTCATTGCAAGGAAATCCTCACTTTGGCTTCAGTGAGCCAAAAGCACTTAAAACCCATGAACCTTCAGCTGGTTATCCTTAGCCAGTCCAGTCTCTATGAGGAACAGAATTTGTTCTTGTGGTGGTCACCCTGTACTAAATTATTTCTCCATATATTCTGGATGTTCAAATACACCATTGCAGGCAAATTTCTTTTAAAGCCTTCACTAGATTCTTTTTATCATCATCATCCACAGAAATCCCTTGGACAGTAGTAAGGGTCTCCCTGCTGCTCCTCTGTTGAATTCTTATCCTATATAATAAAAGCCTAATATGCAAATCAACTGAACAGCAGAATGACTAGTCAGTATGATGTGCACTGACCACCAGGGGGCAGATGCTCAAAGCAGGAGCTGCCCCCAGCCCACAGGCCCCAGGCCAGCCAAGGCAGGTGCCAGCAGGAGACCTTCCCCAATCGCAGCAGCAGAGTGACTGGAGGGCAGGGCTGGGCAGCAATTGCCCTGCCAGTCGCCTTCTGCAGAGGAAGGTGACTGGCAGAGGTTGTGGGGTCAGTAAGCAGGTAGCGCCAGGCTGGCCAAAGTGAGTGCCAGCGGGGGACCCCTGATCACCCCACCAGTCACCCCACAAATTGGTCCTGATCACCAGCCAGCCCTAGGGACCCTACCTGTGCATAAATTTCATGCACAGGGCCTCTAGTATGGATATAATTGATCCTCAGTTCCAGCAGGAAGCAGATAATTACCCTTACTTGCATCAGAAAAGGGGTCAAAAGAGTGGAGGTTGTGGATAGTGAATTCTTATCCTATATTAAAAAATTAAGGATAACCAGCTGAAGGTTCATGGGTTTTAAGTGCTTTTGGCTCACTGAAGCCAAAGTGAGGATTTCCTTGCAATGAGGAGAATTTCCTTTCTGTCCATTGTCACAAGTTTAAGACCTCACTTGTAAAGTGTAAGCATTTGGATTCTGCTTTTAACTTGGACTAGCGTAATTCCTTCATGTAATAAACTGAGAACAGAAAATAAATAAATAAATAAAATACAATATAATAAAATCCTAAAATAGGATTCCGTTTCCTTTGTGGAAGTGGCTGACCTTCACTTTTGGAAGGCTGCTGAGGGAGAAGGCAGGTGTCTGGGACAGAGCATCAGAAAGAGAGGGGGCTCAAGGTGCTGAGCCTTTGACTGGTAACTCAGTGACTGGGGCTGATATGTATTTTAATTTATCAATATTTTCCTTTAAAGTTTCTCTGTCTGATATTATGCTTAGAAAAGACCATCTTTTTCATGCATATTCATGAACATCTTATTCTAGTATTTCATAGCATCATTTTTAAGTTTTTAACATTTAAAAAAATGAGATTTGTTTTTGAAGTATGATGTAAAGTAAGAATTTAATATTTCCACAAATAATAATCAAGATTAACTTACTTCATATTCTAAAGTCATCAAAATGAGGAAAATGGTCCAGAACAGTACTAACAGAAATATGATGCTAATGACATGTTAAGTTAAATTTTTATTGTAGTCACTTTTAAAAAATAAAAATAATTGGAAATAATTTTAATGATGAATTTTATTTAAGCTAATATATTCAAAATATCATTTCAATGTGCAATCAAGATCAAAATCTTTAATAAAATATTTCACATTCTTTTTATTTCTACTGAATCTTCAAAACATGGTATGTATTTTACACTCGCAGCACTTCTCACTTCAGCCTAGCTACCTTCCAACTGCTTAGTAGGCACATGTAGCTAATGGCTTCTGTAGTGAGTAGCATGTGTGTAGAGCAGTGCTTCTCAACCTCAGCACTGCTGACTTTTGGGGCCTGATTAATTCTCTGCTGTGGAGAGCTGTCCTGTGCCTTGTAGGATGATCAGCTGCATCTCCAACCTCTATCCACTAGATGTCAGTCGCATCCCTCCCCCAGATGTTACAACCAAAAATGTCTCCAGACTTTGCCAAATGTCCCTGAGACTGGGTAAAAGTAGGGCAAATTGTCCCCCAGTTGAGAATAAGTGGTCTAGAAAAACTGGGGGAAAAGACATGTTTGGGAAAAATCTTAGGATCATCAAAGAGAATTTTTTTCTATTTAGAAGCTAATATTACTATAGTCACTGAACCATAATAGGGGTACTTACAATAATTAAAGTCTATCCAATTTTCATGTTTTAAATTCACAAAAGGGATGAGGGGAGGAGGTTGGGAAGAGGAAAAAGGAGAGGGAGAAGAAGAAAAAAGGGAAGAGGAAAGCTGTTTCTGAGTATTTTTGTTTATTTTAGGCCCCTACTTATAGAAATAATATTGACCCACAAATCTTGGTGACTGGCATCAACCTGTAATTATTTCAAAAACCCTGGTACTCTTGGTCTTGAAAATACGCTGATGGAAGCTTAGGTTGAAACATGCATCAACTCGTGCCTGTGGGTTCAGGTAGTGGGAACACTTGGTGTTGCTGGATCCTAGAACTGTCTACCTCACATAACAGAATCAAAAGTGATGGGAAACAGACCCCTAACCTTCAGGTGAGCTAATATCTTCCAACAACTCTCTTACCAACCAGGAGCTCCAAAATTGGGAGCCTTGATAACTGCTGTGTTTTTTAAAGTATTCCTCTTTTTCATTTGTTTTTTTTTTGTTTGTTTGTTTGTTTTTTAAAGGCAAGGAAGGCAGCTATGCTAATCACTACACAAAAACTCATAGTCACGATAACAGTATCGGGATTACCAGAGGGAAGAGGGCAAGTGGTCATAAAGGGTTAAGGGGGTCAAATATATGGTGATGGAAGAAAATTTGATTTTTGAGTGGTGGGGACACAATGCATATACAGATAATGTATCCTAGAATTATACACTTGAAAACCATATAATTTTATTAACCAATGTCACCCCAATAAATTTAAAGAGGCAAGAAAATCAAAATTATAGCAGAGATTTATTCATAGAAGGAAAGAAAGGGGGAAAGAGGGAGGGACTAAATCAAGAGGAACACATTTTATAATATTCACATTCATCACAATCTTATTCAACCTGATTTACATGTATCTACATGATACTCAGAATGTTGACCCTTAGATAAATGTAGATCATGAGACTTCAAAATTAGCTTACTATTTTTATTCTACTTTATAGGTTTTTTTTAAAAGTGTCTACAACAAGTGGTAAAAATGAAAGGTTTCTGATTGCCCCTTGATTAATGAGAACATTAAACTAACCACGAGTTTCCACTCCCTACGTGTTTCTGATTCATCAGGGACTTACTCTAACTGGCCTAACTCATTTGAAGACACTGAGAGGTTAGCTGTTGGGCATCTACACTAAGTATCCTGTGTACAGCAGGCAACTACCTGATTATTCCCAAGACCTTCCATGGAGAGTTGGGACTACTGGTAGAGGAGGAATCTTTGCAGTGGCTCTGGTAGATGTAGCTTGTGGATGCTTTGATGACACGCTCGACCCAAGCACTTTCGGACACACAGGCGACAGAGCTGGGAAAGAGCAGGTGGGCCTAGAGAAGAAATTAAAATGGTTTGAACTTTGTGCTAGTATGGCCAGGGTTGAGGGAAGGGGAGACCAGAAGATTAGAAGAGGCTGAAACTTTCTAAAAAGATTAAGAGAAGCTGTATCTGCATAGGAATTAGAAAGTGATGTGCAAACACTCAATACACCCAGGATTCCGTTTTTTCCCCCTTAGACAGGGTCATGTTTCTTTAAGTTGAACCTCCTATGATAATTATATTACTGATATTTAAGAATGAGGCTAACTAATATGACAAACCAACAGCCAACATCATACTCAATGGGCAAAAACTAAAACCATTTCCTCTAAGAACAGGATCAAGACAGGGATGCCCACTTTCACCACTCCTATTGGACATAGTACTTGGAAGTGCTAGCCATAGTAATCAGACAAGAAGAAGAAATGAAAGGCATCCAAATTGGAAAAGAAGAAGTAAAACTGTCCTTATTCACAGATGATATGATATTGTACATAAAAAACCCTAAAGACTCTGTCAAAAAACTACTAGACTTAATAGATGAAATTGGCAATGTACAAATTTAACACCCAGAAACCTATGCCTTTTTTTTCTACACCAATAATGAACTCACAGAAAGAGAAACTAAAAAAAAAAATCCATTTACCATTGCAACAAAAAAATTAAGATACCTATGAATAAACTTAACTAAGGAGGTAAAAGACTTGCACTCAGAAAACTACAGACACCAAAAAAAAGAGCTAAAGGAAGACATAAACAAATTGAAGAATATATCATGTTCATGGATTAGTAGAATCAACATAATTAAAATGTTCATACTACCCAAAGCAATCTATAGATTCAATGAAATCCCCACTAAAACACCAATGGCATATTTCAAAGACCTAGAACAAACTCTCCAAAAATTCATCTGGAATAAAAAAAGATCCCTGCACAGCAAAAGAGACCATCAACAAAACAACAATAGAGCCCACTGCATGGGAAAACATATTTGCCAATGTTATCTCCAATAAGGGTTTAATCTCCAAAATCTACAGGGAGCTCATACAACTTAACAAAAGGAAGATTAAACAATCCAATAAAAAATGGGCAAAAGACATATATAGAAATTTTTCTAAAGAGGACATACAGATGGCCAAGAGACATATAAAAAAAATGCTCAAAGTCACTAATCATCAGAGAGATGCAAATTAAAACAACAATGAGGTATTACCTCACACCTATCAGAATGGCTATCAGCAACAAATCAACAAGTGCTGGTGGAGAAAAAGGAACCCTTGTACACTGCTGGTAGGAATGCAAACCAGTACAGCTACTGTGGAAAACAGTATGGACTTTACTCAAAAAGTTAAAAATGGAACTTCCATTTGACCCAGTAATTCTATTTCTAGGAATATATCCCAAGAAATCAGAAACATCCGTCAGAAAGGATATATGCACTCCTATATTCATAGCAGCACAATTTACAATAGCTAAGATTTGGAAACAGCCTAAGTGCCCATAAGCAGATGAGTGGATTAAAAAAACAAAAAACAGTGGTACATCTACACAATGGAATACTACGCTGCTATAAAAAAGAAGGAACTTTTACAATTTTCAACAGCATGGATGGACCTGGAGAGCATTATGCTAAGTGAAATAAGCCAGCAGAGTGATCAGCATAAACTGATGAACAAAAATAGATCCAGAGACAAAGGGGGTAAGAGATCAACCAAAGGACTTGTATGCATGCATATTAGCATAACCAATGGACAGGGACACTGGGCCAGTGGGGGCTTGTCCTGAAGGTGGGAGTGGCCAGGAAGGGGTAGATAGGGAAAAAGGAGACATACTTAATACTTCGAACAATAATAATAAAAAATTAGGCTAACCAGAGGCAAGTTAGAAATGAGGCATATGGTCTAAAGGGAATTTGCTATATTCATGTACCACATGTGCTAATGGATATGAGCTGAAGAGAAAATGCAAATAGAAGCACTAGGCATGCAAGATCCTGAGACAGAACTGCAGAGCAAGGGAAAACAGCCAAGAAGATGTCAGCAGGAAGCCCAGCCTATATGGTCACAGATGCAGTATCAGGGCGGGGGGGGGGGGGCCTGAATTAAGGTTCCCCTGTATTGTCTGGCTCTAGCTTCCCAGAAGGTGGTGCTGCATGTGTCCTGATTCACACTTGGAGGGCCCCCCATTTTCACAAGGATCCCAGCTCAATAGAAGATCAGGAGAAAGAACCCAACTCATTAAGACCCCATTATAACCTGAACCTTTTTCTCATGGAGTCTCATGGAGTCATCATGCCTATGACATTAAGCAGCTCTGAGTTCTAAGGGCAATTAAACTAATGAGAGTCCAAAATATGGTTGAGTAGGATGAAGTAGCTTTGCACTGGAATACTAGTTATTAAATACAGGGGCATTTGTAACGTCCTAGTACTTTGTAACCTGACTCTATCAATAAAGATGTCTTTAGTCTGGCCAGAGTGGCTCAGTTGGTTGGAGCATCCTCTGGAGCACTGAAAGGTAGCTGCCTTGATTCCCAGTCAGGGCACATACCTGGATTGTAGGTTACATCCCAGTCAGGGCACATATACATGGAAGGCAACAGATCAATGTTTCTCTCTCTCCTCTCTTTCTCTATAGATATAGATAGATAGATGATAGATAGATAGATAGATAGATAGATAGATAGATAGATAGATAGATATAGACAGATAAGCAGTTTCTTGCTATGGAAAGTACAAAACAATATATCAGTTGTATGTAAATCCCTTTGGTTATAAGTGAATTCATACAGCATATAAAATCCCACCTCAGTGATGCTAGGACTTTGCATCTACATGTCACATCCAATTAAAAAGAGAAGAGGAAAAAGGTAAGAAAGCCTAGAGATGAGATAGAAAGGAGAGAGATGCACTTAAGAAAGAGAAATGGACACCCAGCCATTCCTTACCTTCCCGGAGCAGGAGCACCTGCTCCACTCTGCTTTTCGGGGCCGCCAGATCAAGTGCACTTTTCCCCTGAGCATTTCTGCACTTCAGGTTAGCCCCGTAGTCTATCAGCAGGTGGATGACTTCCACACTGGACTGCTTCGCTGCGGCATGCAGAGGAGTGTCCAGCCATTGGCCATGGTCAACATTGGCTCCTTAACAAAGCAGACGGCCATGATTCAACAATAAATGTCAAATGTAGAAACACAATGAGCCTAAAATATAGTAGCTGTATAGATAAAGCCATTTTAAATGCCATGACTGTTTCACAAATATTTGAAAATGTGACATAAGCCTAGAACCTCAGCAATGCCTATTAAGACTCTTACAGAATATTTTGAAGAGCTTAGCCAGTGTCGCTCAATGGTTGAATGTCAACCTATGAAGTAGGAGGTCATGGTTAAATTCCCAGTGCCTAGGTTGTGGCTTGATTCCCAGTAGGGGGTGTGTAGGAGGCAGCTGATCAATGATTCTCCCTCATCATTGATGTTTCTATCTCTCTCTTCCTTTCTGAAATCAATAAAATGTATTTTAAAATACTTTGATGATAAAAGTGAATAAAAATTTTAGTCACTTAAAATACTTTACTTGCTTTCCCATATGAACTTTGTGGCATACAAAATTAAATATTTGAAGCTCCTTTTACATGTGACTCTTTTCTTTTTGGCAGAGAACAAAGCTAAGTTTATCTAGTAATTATATTATTCAGAATTCACAAATAATATTTCTGAACTACCATAGGGAGTAGTATATGATAGCAGATAAAAAGAAAACATGAAAAATCTTGGGGAGAAAAATTCTTATTTAAAGGCTCTTACTACAAGTTCTACCTTTGTGTCAATGGCTAAGTTTGGGAAATCTTTAAACAAATAATAGTTTCAAGATATTTTACTTTTCCCTAGACTCTCAGTTTCTGCACATGCCTTTTAGATTTAAAAATATTACTGCCTCAGTCAGGTGGCTCAGTTGGTGAAAAGGGAAGGCAACTGATCTATCAATGTTTCTCTCTCTCTCTCTCTCTCTCTCTCTCTCTCTCTCTCTCTCTCTTCTCTCTCTCTTTCTCTCTCTCTCTCCCTCTCTCTTCTCTCTCTCCCCTACTCCTTCCCTCCTCCCTCCCTTCCCCTTCTTCTCTCTCTAAAAAAATTAATAAACATATTTTTTACAAATCACTAAATAAGCAGGAGTGATCAGACGTAGTCTGTGGCATATGTCTGTTGTTTTTACTATCCAGAATCTTCATGGTAAGCACACTCAGATTTCCCCTGGGGAACCATCCTCGTGATTCCTAGTTCATGTGTTACAAATGAAGCCAAGCAATGGCAGTGTAGACTGAAATCTAGGGCTAAACCAATAAATGTTGTCATGATTGGTTCAGACAAGAGTATGTGACTCATAAAGAGCCAATGAAATACAATTGCTTTTCTCCCTGGGACTTTAATGGGGAAAAGACTCTTGTACTCTCTTGAGACCACCAAGGAGACCCATACCAATTAAACAAATATCAGAGGAAGCAGAACTAAAGAACACAGATACTCGTTCTCTGGAGAAGTTCTGTTTTCAGCATGCAAACATGAAATGCTGCCAGATTTTGTCCAGCCTGACAAGAACTTTGTCTTGGAAGTCCATGGGAAACCAACAAGGTTAACAGGTTCTTTTCGTGACAAGATTTCTGGAAGTTACCTAATTCTAGAAGTTTCTTCACACAATCTACCCTTTGGTGGGTGCAGGCCACATACAGGGGAGTTCCAAGTTGAGGCACTTCCTGATCAATATTCACGTTATTCGCCAGCAGAATCTCCATGCACTCTCTATGACCTGGTGGAATAGAAGATAAACCTAACTTAAGTAAAAAATATATATACAGATATTGACTATCTGCAGAATTAAAGGATTGTTTATCTGGAATGGGCTTTAGAAATAACAGATTTCTTTAAGCAGAAAGAATTTTGAAGATCTTAGAAACCTCCAAAACTAAACTATTAGAAAGGGAAGCATGACTCTGTTTCCCCCATTCAGTTCCTCTTTGTAGCCTTTGAGGTAGGTCCAACTAAACCAAGGAGCAGAGTTGAAATCCTCTGGAGTGAAGCCAGCAGTTTACAAATAGAGGCTACAAGACCCAGAGGGGTAAATGACTCATCCTATTATTACCCTGAAAAGCCAGGGCTCCAATCCAAGACCAAGCCCTGATCCCTCTCCATTGCAAACCTCTCATTCACTTCTTCGCCCATGCGTGCAAGGTTGGGTATGATTGCGCCATGTAGTAAAAGCTCCTTCTTTTGGTTAACCTGGAAGATACCTGTGAGAATTAATTTAAATGTACTTCCAAATTCAATGACTAGCAAGAACTTTGTACAAGTGCTCTCCTAAAAGAGTTTGCCCAATGAGCTGATAAACATGGTTAACTTGTTGTTGTTTTTTCAGGAGCAAATGTTTTTTTCTCTGTGAAGATTTAAACATTTTTTTTATCATTGCTGATTAACTGAACCAAGCTTTTCTTTACAGATAACATAAAAATTAGTTTCACCTCAAACTTGCTTGATTTGTCACAAATTCTGAGTTATGTATAAATATGCATTAAAAGCGTACAGATAAGGATTCTGTGGCTTCAAACTATTTATTTTTTTCATATAAGTAAATATTATTCCTGTATGATAACATCAATATGTCAAAGTGTTGTCCCAGCCTGACCAAGCTTGTTCATAGAGGTTTAAAGCTGTTAAGAATCTATTGTATAAATAATATCTAATCGGTACCTAAACCTGGCTGGTAAATACAGGATATCTAATAAATATTGTTGAATAATTCTATCCCTTTTTTGCAGGAGAAACTGATCCTAGTTCAAGTTAAATTTAAGTATTCTCAGGAAGTTTTTAAAAATGAATAAAGTACATAAAAGTAAAATGATTAGCACTACTGTAATAATTTCTAAAATAGTGGACTTTTTATTCATCCTTCCATTCTGTGAAGGTCTCTAACATGCTTTTATGATACAGGAAAAAATATGTAGAGACATAGATACCAAACACAACATATGTAACCATTTAAGCACTGCAGAATTATTTAAGTAATTCAAATCATTCCCAATAGTAATCTATTTTTAAATGTTTAGATGAAATGCAAATAATAGATTAATTTTTACTTCAAATCAATTTTTAAAGTTTTAAAGATTTTTATATCATTTCCAAAATAGACTATTTCCCTACAACTTAAAGAGCTTACTTAAAGTTTGTGAAAGGCCATCATCAGTTATTAATAAATAACTGTTTATTAAATATATATAGGACATCAAAATCATAGATACACTGAGATTTGGGTCTTTTATTGCATTTATTGGGGTGACACTGGTTAACAAAATTATACAGGTTTCAGGTCCACATCATCTGTACACTGTATTGTGTGCTAACCGCAACAAGTCAAGTCTCTGTCCGTCACCATTTACTCCCCTTATATCCTCCTCAACCGCCCTCTATCCCCCTACCCCCAGTAATCACCACATTGTTGTCCATGTCTGAGATTTTTCTCCTTTTTTTTTTTACTCAATCCCTCTACCTCCCCAACCCAGGTGTCAGCCTGCTCTCTATCTATGAGCCTGTATCCATTTTGCTTGGTACTTCAGTTTGTACATTAAATTTCATAGAGTGAAATCATATGGTACTTGTCTTTCTCTGACTATTCCACTTAGCATAATGATCTCCATGTCCATCCATGCTATCTCAAAGGGTAATATTTCCTTCTTTTCTATAGCACAATAGTACTCCATTGTGTAAATATATTGATGTTTTTTAATCCACTCATCTACTGGTGGACACTTGGAGGCTTCAAAATCTTGGCTATTATAAATAACCCCTGCAATGGACATTGAGTCTTTTGTATCATTTAAAGTAATCCACTCCAAAAGAATTACCAAGTGACATGTTTAATTAATTGGGGCAAATATTTCACTATTGCCTTTGAAAGAAAGACTTTCACCCCAAATTATACCAGCAAAGGTCACTATTCTACAGTATTCTAATTTCTCCATTGTATTTTTTTTTCATTTTACAATAATATCTTTTTATTTTAAAAATGTATCTTTATTATTAAAAGTATTACAGATGCTCCCCTTTCCTCCCCCCATTGGCCCCTCCTCCCCACTCCCACCCACTCCACGTGCCTTTAAGGCATTATTGTCTGTGTTCATAGGCTGTGCCAATAAGCATATAGAGTCTTTGGTTAATCTCTTTCCTCCCCCACCTTCCCTCTGAGATTCCTCAATCTGTTGTGTGCTTCTATGTATCCATTTTATTTCTGATCTCAATATAAGAGAATAATTCAACCACTGGGTAATAGAAATGTTGCTCTTTAAGTATGACCTTTGACAAATGACCTTGGCATTTCAGTGGCATCTTCTTGTTCATGTTTAATTTATGCAGAAAACTTTTAAATTCCTTAATTTTATTCTTTCTCCTCATTTTAAAAGTAATGAGGAAACAGAATTCTAGAGTCAACTTCGAGGATTCCAAAGTCATGCTTTTTAATGTTGCAACTTTTCCCCCCCAGTAATTAAGGACCTTAAAGTCATTTGCTCATCTAGAGTGTATTGCCTTTTGTGGATAATTGCATTTAATCTTCCATTAGAGAGACTATCAGCCTTGGCTTTCAAACACTTTTATAATTTATTTTATGTTAGTGGTTGATATTTTTTGGGCTTGGGGGATGAGCTATTCTTTTCTAGTAAGGACAGAGACATAACCACAGTATGACTCATGGAAGTCACCTCTGCAGTCTTGACTGTACCAGTTGCACCAAACACCAGCAAAGAGCCTTAAGAAATATTTGTCAAGAGACTGTGCTCAGTAAATGGGACATCTGAGACATAAAGCCATTCCCAGGTTATAAGAAGAGCTGCTTCATGCCCGGTGGTATTTCATGAAGTTTTAGGCCAATTGGAATTACTGCTGCAGGATTTCTAAGCTACACATAGTATACTGTAAAGATCTAGTGATCCTTACCACAGATTCATGCAGACTGGAATGAGTCCACCCATGTTCTGTGTGTAATGTGATGTCTCATTTACCTCTCTTTACTGCCTCATGGATGGGGGAAGCCAGGTGCACTTCTAGCTGGGCTTTGGCTCCGAACTCCAGCAGCAGGTTGACGCATGCAGCACTGCCACTACAGCAAGCACTGAAAAGGGGTGTGGCTCCATGAACCGTCACTGCATTGACCTAATGATGGGCAAAGAGAGACCCAGAGGATTTGCTATTTCTCTATCACCATCTCCAAGTTGCATTCCTATATATCTATATCTACCTGGAGAAACTGCCCATGCTAGTGAATGAGTGAGGGAACTCTACATCATTACAGTATATGTTATTTAGGCACTATTAGCCTATCAACTCTCACCTCTATAAATAATATCCCAAATGGGGGGAAATGGACAAAGCTTTTAAAATGCATTTGAGGGTATTCCAGAGATTCTTAGGAGCCTCCTAATCATTGAGGAGCGGTCCTATATGGCCCATGGAACCATTAGCTTGGTTCAAATCACTGTTCTCTCTCTCTCTCTCTCTCTCTCTCTCTCTCTCTCTCTCTCTCTCTCTCTCTCTCATTTGTTAAGAGATATTGGTTGGGATACTAACTTTCTGTGCCTAAGTTTCCTTACATATGAAATGGGGATCATAAAAGAATGTATCTTTTGAGGTTATTGGGCAGATTGAACTACTCTATGTTAAACACTTGGAACATTGCCTGGTGCCCAGTAAACATTTAATAAACAATAATTATATCCACTTTTCATTAATATGTAGCTGACTTCCCTCTCAATCATGAACAAATGTGGCTGAAACCAAAAGTACTAGAGAAATCAACTAGTTTAAGGTCTCAAAATCTGTGCTTGCATATATATATATACAATATATATATATATATATATATATATATATATATCCTCAACAACTCCTCACATCTTTCTTTCTTGCCACAAATTACCTTCCTGGACTACCATAATCCATACAAATTACATATGCCAGCAGTGACTCCTAAAGAGATCATGACCAAGCCAATGGCACAAAAAAAATATCCATTAACATAGTGTTTACAATCATCTCCAGTGCCTACTAGGGATGTGGGAGGCAGTTGGGAATGAGTGTGGCTGGGAGCCATCTTTGAGTATTAGAAATAGATTGGAAATAATATCAAGGGAACACTGGTGGGGAGGCTCTGATAGGATTGAAATATAGGACAATAAGGGCTTGATGTCAAATCACATCGCCTCAACAACTAAGCATATATACTTGTGATAATCAGGATCCTAAATTTCCTTGTTTCAGAAACAAAAAGTATTTTTCCACAGGAGCCAGGATAACCCCATTAAATTAGAAAGTTAAACATGAGATGCTAAGATGGCAGAGACAGGCAAGGACAGGAAGACATGTGTGTTAATTTATACATTCTAGGGATTTCTAACCTATTTACATTTTTCCTAAAAATATTTGATAGAACTGGTTTGATTTGTTTTTACTAAGTATTATCCTCTTCCTGAATCCAGGAAGTTTTCTAACTAGATTTTCTATAAGTTTCTCTTTCAGTTCAGGTCAGCAAATACTTATTGAGCATCTATTAGGTGCCAATGTTTTTAGAAACAAAGATAAGAAAATTGCTTCTTGTTGAATAGGTTGAATTCTACAAGAGAAGGCAAACACAAAAAGTGATCATTTTGATACAACATAGATGCTTTAGACCACTATAGGAACAGGACAAAGGAAAGCATAGACTTGGGAAATATTTAGGAAGTATTGTAAAACTAGCAGGATGTTGTGATTAATTAGAATAATTAAAGAGGAGATAGAATAAATAGGATGATTCCTGGTTTGGGGCTTGGGAAATAAGGAATATGTTTCATCTGGTCTCTGAGGCTGAGAATCCAAGAGGAGGAACCAGTCCCAAAAGGAAGAATATGATAAGCACAACTGCAGATGCACTGAATTTGAGGTACCCTTGGGACTCATAATTTTGAGGAATTTTTTACTGATTGACCAACTTTCTCTTATCCCATCAGTCATTCTGATTTAAATGTTAAATAATATTTATTGGCTGTTTCCTCATAATATTGCCAAAGACAAGGGACCATGTCTTACTCTTTTCTTTGCCCCTCACAGAACGTCCCAGAATTGTACCAGCAAATGCTTCTCTATGGCCTGATGTTGTCTGATATTTCCCACCCACAATCTGTCCGTGACTCCAATCATTCAACCTAAAGGAAAAAGCCTGCCCCCAAGCTTGCCTTGGCCATTACACGTGAGTTGACTAAGACTATCTTGAGGAAACACTACCTAATGGAAATACACAACCATTATGGCATCGGGAAAATCACTTTGCCCACAGAAAACTCTGCTATTCAGTTCTATGTGTAGAAACCCAACTTCCATATAAAATCTAAAGAAAACCTTCATTAAGCACTTAACACATTACAGCTCATTCAAAGACAAAGAATGCAAGTACTTAATTTAAAAATAAAATGATCAGGAAAACAGTATATGGCAACTAAATGTCATTGAGATTTTCAAAAGGTTTTCTTTTATAATTCTACTCTGGTATCTAATTACGTTCTGCACCCGAGTCACTCCTTGAAAAAAAAAAAAAGAGAGAATTTAAAAATAAGATAAAGTCAGGGGTGTATGGTAAGTGGGAACATGGGCCCCTTCTCATGCTCCAACTCCCCCTCCCATCCCGTGGGAAACAAAGTGAAGGCCATCAGTAAGTAGACTGTGAGACCTTGGGCACCCAGCCAGCTCCTCAGTCAAGAAAACAACTAGCAGTTTTTATCTCACACAGCTTGTGTGTAAAAACATCCCCCTCCCCCCTGAATGCTCTATTTTTCTCTGGTTTCTGTACTGGGTGGTGATGAGACAATAGCTCCTTTGCCCCCAACTCCCTCCCCCACCCCCTGCTTCTGTGCAGCCCATCCGCAGGCCGGATGGAATTTATTGGTTCAACCAGTAAGTTCTAATAAACCCATGACTTTTACAGCCAGTCCTCTGGCGTATTTCTCTGGGAATCCAAGAACAATACAATGAGGTATTGTGAGACCTTAGCACTGAGCATAACAAGGAGGGGTCACTTCATAAGTTATATACATGTCCAACCACTATGCATACACCCAAAACTAATATAAAATAATATTAAATGTCTACTATACTAGGAAAATATTGTTTAACTATATCATTAAAAATAAGATAATGTTAATTTTGTAGGTTTTTTTTTTCATTGTACTATTTAGTAAAAGCTCATTCAGTTTAATAATTTTGCTCAAAAAGTAGTTGTTGGTTTAGAGCTTTGAATTAAAGGTGGGTTTCTTTGTTGTCCTTTAAAAATATGTTCTTTCTAGTGTTTTACAATAAAATTTCCAAGATCAGTTTTCAAATGACTTTAGTTGAAGTTTATTTTTTAAAAGGCAACATAACAATTTCGAGATTCCTGTGAATTACCGCATCTGAATGTTCACACATGGACATAGTGGCTGAAGAGAGAGAGCATCAAGCAGCAGTGTCTTCATGACCATGCAGAAATACAGATAAAGATGGGGCCACACCCGCACACCCACAGCACGGTAAGTCTTGTCTCAGACAGCAGTGCCTGCACCTGTGTAGACAGACCTGCGAGGTGGGAGCGTTACGCACCTTTGCACCATTTTCCAATAAGGCTTTGGCACAGGCAACGTGCCCTCCAAGGCATGCCTCGTGGAGGGAAGAAACCCGGTTAATTGTCACGAGGTTCACATTGACACCCTAAAATGTGGAGAGAAGTGGGTTAAAGGTTGCATGAGCAATAGCAATGAAAGCAGTGTTGTTAGACATGTTTTTATTGGCCTATGGCAGTGGTCGGCAAATTCCTTTGTCAACAGAACCAAATATCAACAGTACAATGATTGAAATTTCTTTTGAGAGCCACATTTTTTAAACTCAAACTTCTTCTAACACCACTTCTTCAAAATAGACTCGCCTAGGCCGTGGTATTTTGTGGAAGAGCCACACTCAAGGGGCCAAAGAGCCGCATGTGGCTTGCAAGCTGCAGTTTGCCGACTACAGGCCTATGGGGATCATACAGAAAGGAGAAAGAGCCTTGACCAAGGAATCTAAATATGGCAGTGGGGGCCTTGAATTCATTGATTCACCTAATGCTAATTCAGCATTGTATTTAGACACAGATCTCTCTCCCCCAAGAGCCTAGTGGGGAAACAGAAATGGGGGGAGCAGCAAAATATTGCTGTACAGGATGCATGTTCATATTTCAATTGGGAGCTCAGGGCATATCCTTGAATCTGGCTTGGAGAGTAAAAGAAACCTTCACATATGTGGTAGTATTTAACTAAGACTTGAAGCATAAAAAATTTCAAGCTAGGGAGGCAAAAAGAGAGGGGGAGTAGAAGAAGAAGAAGAAGAAGAAGAAGAAGAAGAAGAAGAAGAAGAGGAGGAGGAGGAGGAGGAGGAGGAGGAGGAGGAGGAGGAGGAAGAAGAAGAAGAAGAAGAAGAAAGAGAGAGATTGAGAGAGAGAGAGAGAGAGAGAGAGAGAGAGAGAGAGAGAGAGAGAGATGTTGACCCTTAAACAATGCAGCAAGTAAGGACCCTAACCCCCATGCAATCAAAAATCTGTCTATAACTTGACTCCCCAAAATTTAACTACTAATAGCTTATTGTGGGCCGGAAGCCTAACTGATAACATAGCTGATTAACACATACTTTGTGTGTTATATCTATTGTATCCTGTATTCTTATGATAAAGTAAGCTGGAGAAAAGAAAATGTTATTACGGAAATGATAAGGAAGAGAAAACACACTTACAGTACTGTAATCTGACTGGAAACAGAAAGATGACCCCCTGCTTAAGATTAGAAAGTAAAGTTGATGGTGCTTCCAGGACTCACATGCCACAACTCCACTGAGTCCGAAAGTCTGTAGTACCAGGGTTGGGGGCCAAGGGTTTGTCCTATCCCATCTCCTCACCCAGCTCCCAGCAATCTGCCCAGTCCTAGCACACAAACCCTTCCAAACTGCCATGCTCACCTTCCTTGTCTTGGAGTCCAGGTGACAGAGGGCAGGATCAGCCAGCCGCTGCCCAACTCTGACTGCATGCCTTGATTGTAACTTGGCCCTTACCATCTCCCCCCAGGATTACCACTTTCTATATGTGAAAAGAATTAGGTCCCTGGCTGAGTTGTTTTTGATACTCTGCCTTGTAACTAACTGGCCTGCTGAAAGCTTCCCAACCCTGGTGCATGACCCTGACCCCAAAACCCCAAGTGAAGTACTCACTACCTCTTTTTAAAAAATATATATTTTATTGATTTTTTACAGAGAGGGATAATAGAGAGTTAGAAACATTAGTGAGAGATAAACATCGACCAGCTGCCTCTTGCACACCCCTGACTGGGGATGTGCCCGCAACCAATGTACATGCCCTTGACCAGAATCGAACCTGGGACCTTTCAGTCCACAGGCTGACGCTCTATCCACTGAGCCAAACCAGTTTCAGCTACTCACCACCTCTTGACAGATCTCCATGATGCTGCCTCTCCCTTTCCAATATTGCCTATCCCTTCACCTTATGGGTTTTCTATGCCTCCTTAGTCCCGCCCATTTTCATGTCCTGAATATGACAACATTACTCCACAGCTGTGCTATAGATTTCAAGTTGAGTATCGAATACAATTTTAAAAGTCCCTTTTTCTCTCCCCATATTATGTTTTCAAGAAAAGAAAAAACAGGCTAGTCCACAAGGTGGCAGCTATGTGCCAGAAAAAAACAAACAAACTGATCAGTGCAAACTCAAAATCCCTGAAATCGTAGACATGTAATGCTGAGCAGGCCTGAAAGAATATTGAGAGTGCATCACCTTCACTGTGCATGAGAAATAGGAGAAGCAGAAAGTTGACATTATTAGCGAGACTTGAGGCTCCCCAGCTGGCGGTGACAGTGGCGTGACTATGAGGAGCTCCTGATTCTTGGTTGAGTGTTTTACAGCACACCACACTATCTTAATGTAACATAAAATGGAGTAATGCATTTTGGCTAGTGAATAAAAGCAAGGAAGTGAGGGGTATTGAGGAAAAATTGAACTGCTCTATGAAGAATGCTCCCTAACATGTTTAAGCACACTGTAGAAACCAACATGCTTATGAAGTCTAGTTAAAAATAAAGACATGCTCAATGCAACATGGGATCCTGGATTGGCTCCTGGAAGAGAAAATCTACACTAATGGGAAAAACTGGTATTAACCCAAATAGTCTGTGGTTTAGCTGATGGCATTGGATCGATTTTGATCTCTTCTTCTTCTTCTTCTTCTTCTTCTTCTTCTTCTTCTTCTTCTTTTTTTTTTTTTTTTTTTTTTTTTTTTTTTACTAAAGTACCACGGCTATGTAAGATGTCAGCACTAGGGAAAGTTGAGGGAAGGGTATTTGGGAACTCACTGCACTATCTTTGCAATGTTTCATAAACATTATTCCAGCGCTAGCCTGTTTGGCTCAGCAGTTAGAGTGTGGGCCCTTGGATTGAAGGGTCTTGGGTTTGATTCCAGTCAAGAGCACACACCTTGGTTGCAGGCTTGATTCCCTGCCCTAGTCAGAGCATGTGTGGGAGACAATTGATGTGCCTCTCTCACATCAATGTTTCTCTCTGTGTGATTCTACCCCTCCCTTCCATTCTCTCTCTCTCTCTTAAAAAAAAAAATCAATGGAAAAAATATCCTCGGGTGAGGATTAGCAAAAGTAAATAAATAAATAAATAAATAAATCCAAAAATACATTTATTAACAATACTAATAAAAGTATTAAAGTGGGAGTCTGAGAGAGAAGGTAGACATAAAACTTTTTTTTATTGTAGACCTTTCTTATATCATTTTAATTTTTGTACTATGTGAATATATTACATGTTAAAAATAAATAAAATAAAATGTAAAGTGCTTAAAAATAAACAAGCAAGAGATAAAATAAAGTATAAAGCCTATTTGATCATTACTGGCAGTTTGCTTTTTGCCTCTACTTTCTTAAAAATGGAGAAAACACATAAAGGAAAGGGAAAAAAGGCAAATGCGTGCGCGCGCGCGCGCACACACACACACACACACACACACACACACACAGAGCAGTGTGCTCAGCTGTTTAAATTCACAATGGTAAGGAAGCCAGATTTGGCGTTAGCTAGAATGTGGAAGAAAGATTACATGACTGGCCTCCTCTGTACACACACAGATGCTAAAACTAACAAAGCAAATGGAGCGCACACACTTTCACTCCTTTCGCAAATATTTACAAGGCCACTGCTCATTGTTCAAGGGATACAGTTATCAATAAAGTAGCCTTAAGAACTAAGACTTTAATCATTCTTCCCAAAGGAGAAGATGTACACGATTGTCAATCTATTTTAATGTTTGCTCTTGAAATAGCGGTGTATTGCTGGGGTGGGCAGCCTCTAAGATGGCTCCCAGTGAGCCCTGATTCTAGCACTGGCTCACTCGCATTATCCCCTGAGTGTGGGCTTGGTTTACTGACTCACATCCAATGAAGAGACTATGGAAGAAGTAATGAGATTTCCCATTGGACCTCCTCCTTAGACACTCTTGTGCTCTCTTCGAGGGTTGCCGGCTGCCACCTCATCATGCAGGCATCCCATGGAGAGGCCCATGTGGCAAGGAACTGAAGCAGCCACGTGAGGTGAGTGAGTTTGGAAACAGATCCTTCCCTGGTTGAGCTCTGAGATAACTGCTGCTCTTTGGCCAACAGAAACTGTGAGACTCTAGGTGTCTGTTGATTCCAGCTCCTACGTTTTGAGGTGATTTGTTACACAGCAGTAGCTGACTAATGCAACTTCAGGGCTGCTGCCACGAAGGCACATGGGAGAATTTAAGGTGAGTTAGTGCCACATAAATTGGAGGGCATCTCCCATCAGCTTCGCAGGGAAACTTCCTATGAGATAAGAAAGAGGCCCAGAATGGGGAGGATGGAACTGGGCAGAAAGTGAGCCAGTTTCCCAAGAATAGAGAGGCAGGATGAACAAATGGTGAGCTGGAAGAGGATACATACCCCTGACATGGCTATGCTGGTACCCAGCAAGCAAGCCCTCCGCTACAAGCAAAGCTGATAAAGAAGGATGCTTGCTTCTAGCAGAAGCACAAAGGATCCAGTCTACAGTTTACTTACCTGTGCAATTAAGGTTTTAAGGGCCAATAAGCGTCCCTGGGCTGCAGCTTCATGAAGTGGGGATCGATCAGCCCAGCAGTCTGAAACACAAAGCAAACTCAGTGTCAAGGTCTGGAGTCTTCCCGCAGCTCATCCATGCTGCCCACCCACTGTGAAAGGAGGTTAGGAGGAAGAGGAGGACAGCTTGCACCAAGCAGCAGGCTCTCTTGTCAGTCACTTTCAGGCTGACAAGCAACTGCATGTATAGTCCATTAGTTTGTCGGTGGGTGCAGAGGGAGAGCACAAACTCTCTGGCTTTTGTGGTTGGGGGCCAGTTTAAACAAGCAATAGATGTAGTCTAGTGCTTGAATCAGTAGTTTTAAATAAAGTGAATTGAAGGACCAAGCTGGACAAAGAGCTTCCCCAGTTTCATCTTTCCCCTGCCTCTCACCCTTACCTCTACTCTAGACTCAACAGCTTGTCATGTACCATGAAGGAGATTCTAGTGGGTCAGCGGAAATGGTCTTGGTCTAAATTCCTTAGGGAATTGTCCCTGTTTCATTTTGGTAATGAGCATATGTATCATCATAACGCAGAAAGTCCTTTTTCAGAGGACAGAAGTTTTTCCCTAAACAGCGTTGTTGGGGGGTGGGGTTTGACGGTAATGGCTAAGCATGGGGCCAGTGGATCCCACTGCCTGGGTTAAAGCTCTTCCTTGACCACTTTCTCTGCCAAAATAGGCAAGTTACTAAAATTATTTGAGCCTCCATTTCCTGATCTATAAAATGAGGGTATAGTAGTCTAGTATTATGCGAGTGCTCTGGTCTCTCAGTAGGCCAATAATATATACTCATGATGGTAGGTGTTCAAAACAATTTGCTAATAAGTACATATGGTAAGACGGTGCTCTAGGGAACAGCTTCAGAACTGCCTTAGAAACATAGTTCTCTTGTTATTGCTAGTCAGCAAACAAGACTAACCAGCTTACATGGGCATTTAAGATGTAACCCTCTGTTAAACATGCCAAAGGACAATCGATCATCTGTTTCAGAAGGAAACCTATTCTGGTTTGCAAAATTTGGGCATTCATCAAATTATAATTGTGCTCTTCAAACACTGAATATCAGATGATAAAGATTTGGATTTAACAAAAAGGGTCCATCTTATCAACCTTCCTAGGTGATCCTGATGGGTTGTGTGGGGAGGGGGAGGGAGGAATGAGCAGATAAGAACACATATGTAATACCTTAATCAATAAAGAAAAAAAGAATAATAAAAAAAAGAATTCTGGTTTTCCCATACCTGCTACCTTGACAGAAACAATCCCACCAAAGATGGAATGAATGTGAATTTGAGGCCTCAGAGACAAAGTAAATTTTTTCAATTGATGAGAATCAGGGCTATACACAGTTCAGTAAGCTCTCTTCTTAGCTTGAAACTCAGGTTTTATCTTCTTTAACCCTTTAGGGTATAAATAGGGGGAAAACTAGAATGAACTCTATAAGGTTGGATTGAAATTGTAGTAATTGGTATGAAAATGTGATTGTGTGTGTGTGTGTGTGTGTATCTGTGTGTTATGTATGTGTTTATAGATGTATGTTATAGGGCTCCTTAGAGAAATGG
Source organism: Pipistrellus kuhlii (assembly GCF_014108245.1). Taxonomy (NCBI): domain Eukaryota; kingdom Metazoa; phylum Chordata; class Mammalia; order Chiroptera; family Vespertilionidae; genus Pipistrellus; species Pipistrellus kuhlii. The sequence goes on from NW_023425471.1 coordinate 2,817,829, forward strand.
CTGATTCCAGGGCTGGTCCAGGAAAAATGTAAGATGGACTTCAAATACCTTCCCAGAAAGTATGAAAGTGCTTAATAATGGGATAATTCAAAAAGACACAGAAGCTGGCTTGAAGGGGCTTCCACTAGCCAAATATGGAACAATATGAGCATCAAAATAAACAGTGATACTAAATGATACTTAGTGATACTAAGAGATTAAATAATAATTTAATTCCTATTAATAAAATAGGAATCTATAAGTCCTCATTATTAATTTATTATACCAATTATTATATAATTTATTATATGAATATATTATATAAATTGCAAGAAAGTTCTTTCTTAGAGTAAAATTCTAAATCAGAAATGTAGAATAATAGAATCTGCCCCAAATTATCTCCCCATAAAATAATTACCAGTTATAAAAGCAACAGAGGTAATTTTACAGTCAAACAAAATTGTGGAAAGCACTTTACCTAAGGCTGTGGTTGGCAAACTGCAACTCGAGAGCCACATGCGGCTCTTTGGCCCCTTGAGTGTGGCTCTTCCACAGAATACCATGGCCTGGGTGAGTCTATGTTGAAGAAGTGGCGTTAGAAGAAGTTTAAGTTTAAAAAAATGTGGCTCTCCAGCCGAAACCGGTTTGGCTCAATGGATAGAGCGTCGGCCTGGGGACTGAAAGGTCCCGGGTTCGATTCTGGTCAAGGGCAGGTATCTTGGTTGTGGGCACATCCCCAGTAGGGGATGTGCAAGAGGCAGCTGATCGATGACTCTCTCATCGATGTTTCTAACTATCTCTCTCCCTTCCTCTCTGTACAAAATCAATAAAATCTTTTTTTTTTTTTAATGTGGCTCTCCAAAGAAATTTCAATCGTCGTGCTGTTGATATTTGGCTCTGTTGATTAATGAGTTTGCCCACCACTGACCTAGGGTATTGAAGTTCACATCAGAAATGATGGACACAAATTGGCCGTGTGCCATCTGATGGAACACAATGAGCAGCATCATGTACCATGGCAGGCATGCAATGTAAAGAACACAGCACAGCTCTGTGATACTCCTGCTCAAAACGCATAACCCAAATCTAATAGGAACACCGTTAACCAACTCAAACTGAGGGACAGTCTACAAAATAACTGGCCTGTAACCAGTCCAAAGAGGGACTGACAGATTGTTCCAAACTGAAGGAGGCTAATGAGACGCAACATCAAAAGGCAACATGTGTACCTGGATTAGAGTTTTTTGTTACCAGGGACGTTAGGACAGTTGGGAAAACATCAGTGGGGTCTCTGGGTGAAGTGGAAATTCTTTGTACCACTGGCAACTTTTCTGTCATTTTGAAATTAGTTTAAAAACAAAAAAGTGTGTGTGTGTGTGTATATATATATATAATGTTATATATAAATAAAATCACTAGTGTTTCCATACTCCAGATATATGTAATGCTTTTATAAAAAACAAAAACAAAAAATAGCCCAGTAGGTATGGCTCAGTGGTTGAGCATTGACCCGGGAGATCAGGGTTGGATTCCTGGTCAGGGCACATGCCCAACTTGCGGGCTTGATCCCAGTAGGGGGTACGCAGGAGGCAGCTGGTCAATGTTTTGTTTTGTTTTTCTCTCTCTCTCCCTTCTTTTCTCCCTCTCTCTCTAGCAATCAATAAAAAATCATATTTCAAATTTACTTTGAAAAAAACCAGATACAATTGTTTGCATCTCCACTTGTTCCTGAGAGAATTAAAAGCTAATGAGTGCCCCTGGCTTGTGTACTCAGCGGTTGCAGGCGTCTTCAAACTACGGCCGGCGGGCCACATGCGGCCCGCAGAGGAGTCTGATCCGGCCCACCAGGTTTTTTGGGCAGTGAGCGCAGCCGAGGTGTTACAGTAGGAATTAGTAGTTCATATAGTCCGGCCCTCCAGCTCTCTGAGGGACTGTGATCTGGCCCCCACTTTAAAAAGTTTGAGGACCCCTGGGAGAGCATCAGCCTGAACTGAAGGGTCTAGGATTTGATTCCTGGTCAAGGGAACTACCTGGGTTGGTTCGATACCCACCCTGGTCAGGGTACATGAGGGAGTCAACCAATTGACATGTCTCTCTCACATTGATGTTTCTCTCTCTTCTTCACTCTCCCCCTCCCTCCTTCCCTTCCACTATCTCTAAAAATTAATGGGGGGAAATCAGGTGAGGATTAACAACAACATAAAAAAGTTAGTGAGTGGAGTATTTTTAAATCTCTTGGACATTTACTTATAATTTCCATAAACTGAGAATGAGATATTGTATGCATCCTCACTTGGTCAGTCTTGGGTTTCTTGTAATACATCTCCATATCATCCATATGAAGCATATAACATATATGTTGCATAACTGCTAGCCTAACTGCTCTTGGACACCGGGGTTTTGAGAACATTCTTCACCCCTGGAAGGTGACACAGCACCCTGACCAATGAAAGAAGCAAACCCACAGCCTTCTGTTATTCCTTTGTTCTAACAATAGCCAGTCAATCAAAGTCACCTAAAGGTACTCCAAGTATCTGATTCAAAAATAAAAATAGGGAGCTCCAGTAGCGCAATCGGTTAGCACGCGGTACTTATACAAAAATAAAAATAAGATTTCAGTGGTAACTCACCATTATTAACTTAGGATGTCAACATGAAATGGCTTCATTATTGGTAAAACTTGCCTCCACATGGGCTGTGGTGCCGTCCCCATTCCCCAGGAAGCAGGAACCATGGCCACATCTGCATCTTATTTCTAGTGACTCTGTTATTCATTAGTCCCATAAGACCCACTCTGCACAAGCCAGAGAGTTCTCACAAAAAATAACACTGAGTGAAGGAAGCCAGGCACAAAAGAGCGTGTGCAATGCGATTCCTTTCTATAAAGTATATAACAGGGCCAAACTCACCTTGGGTGTCAGGATTGCAAAGTGCCTGAGGGGGGCAGGGACTGACTGGGGGAGGACCTGGTGCAGACCATGCTGATAATATGCAAGCTCTTGCTCTCAGAAGGTGGTATAGCTGATTGTGTCTGCTTTGAGAAAAGTGTCCAACTGTTCGCTTAGGATGTGTGCGCTTGTCTGTATTTACATCAGACTTCAATGCAGAGATTTAAAAATGACCCGTTTTAAATGACCAGCTGCGCTCTGCTCCTCTGCCAGCTTCCAGGCAGGGTACGGCCCTCTCTGCAGCCCCAGCAGCTGGAGGGAGAAAATCAACATGTTCTCAAGTAGGTCCGCTCTTGGTTCTTCTAGGTGCCAGTTCATCTGGTGTCTTAGGAGTGGGGAGAACTGGGGGACAGAGAAGATGTCTTCCCAACTAACAAAGAACAGGTCGGTCCTTCTCAGCGGGCCTCAACAATCCCAGGCTCCTTTGCTGTGTACTGGCATTTGACCACCTCTTCTAGAGTCCACCGTCCATGCAGCGTCCTCTGATGCCTCTTACTCCCACCCGTGCTTCTGAGGTTGTGGCAAACCCATGGGGCCATCACCCATGCCACCAAGAAAGAAAGAACAGCAGGTTGTCTTGGGTTTCTCTCTCACCCACCAATGCTTTCCGAATCTATTCCCCTATTTGGAGAGGACAGGGGGTAGTTCAGTGAGTTATCTAAGCACACTTCTAATTTGAGAGTAAAACACCAGGTTCCTACTGGAAATACACTTATAAGAATGATCTCACTCATCTAGGGGAAATGGTGAACAACATAGACTGATGAACAAGAACAGACCCAGAGATAAGGAGCCATGGGTCAGACTGTTGGACCTCAAAGGGAGGGTGGGGATAAAAGAGAGAGATCAACCAAAGGACTTGTGTGCATACATATGAGCCTAACCAGTAGACTATAGGGTGGTGGGGGCATGAGTGGGGGGAATTGGAATGGGGGGTTGAGGACAAATATGTGATACCTGAATCAATAAAGAAATGAATTATAGGAAAATAAAAAATAAACAAGATAAATAAAATAAAATAAAACAAAACACCAGGCTCCCTCCTGGAGCTCATATCCCTTGGCTTTTAATAGAGGAGGGGAGAGCCTGTGTCATGAACTGAAATGCCCCCAAATGCATAACTCCCTTGACCCCCATGAAGAGATTTCACTTCTAGTCAGTGGGAGAAATCGGACTAACATCCAGTTTGAGATTTCAGAACACATCCTATTCTGGTTTTCAGAACCACTGGTTTTTAAATTCTGCCTGTCCTCATGAGAGATGGACTTGTCTGGAGTGCTTTGCTAACACCCACCTTCTCTCTATAGATAATGTGAATGAAGCCAATCACATCACCTTATGTGTAGAAATAATTTCTGTTTCCAAACTAGAAACAAAACCAAGTCACCCTCCTAATCACATTGTTCTCTAGCACTTGCTCGGATCTTGAAGAGTTTTCTCACAAAACCCTTTTCCAGAAAATTCTGTCAAGCTGGGCTCTCTTGCTTTTCTACTCTTATTCCCAACACTCAGTCTCTCACTCTTATCATTCCTGTTTTGCAAATTGGAGCTAATGGTGAGAAATTAAGGATAAAAGTTATTTGGCAGCTAGGGAGTTTTTCCATTCCTTGCAGGAAATATGCAACCAAGCTCTCCAAATAAATGAATGCTTAAGTAGGAATCAGTCACTCTCTTCTGAGATAGTCTATTTTTACTTATTTGGCAGAATGCCCGCATCACAGGGCTGCAAGCATGTTATGAGGATAGTTTACTCTACAGATATGTTTACTTGTTCCTGACGAGGCGTATGGAAAATGTTCAAGTACTTTTTCACTCCCCCCCACTTTGACTTTTTCTCAGAATATGATTTATATCTCTACTTACAAGACTCTGAATAACAATTTCATGACAACTTTCAAAACCATAGATTTCAATAACAAAATTGGTTCAGATGGAAAACAGTTGCCTGCATTTCAAGTGTTCAAGATAAAAATCAATTATTATTTTTGAAAGTTTTTGCAAAAATTCCAACAAGTACCTGAGATTACTGGTTAGTTGTGTGAGTGTGTGTGTGTGTGAGTGTGTGTGTGTGTGTGTGTGTGTGTGTGTGTGTGTTAGGTTAATCCTCACTCAAGGATATCTTTTCATTGGTTTCTAGACAGTAGAAAGGAGAGAGAGAGATAGACAAACATTGATATGAGAGAGACACTTTGATTGGTTTCCTCCTGCATGTGCCCTGAATAGAGCCTAGAATAGAGCCTGCAACCAAACCTGGGACCCTTCAGTCTGCAGGCTGCTCTATCCACTGAGGCAAACCAGCTAGGGCTGGCTTGTTATTTTTTAAAAAATATATTTTATTGATTTTTTACAGAGAGGAAGGGAGAGGGATAGAGAGCTAGAAACATCGATGAGAGAGAAACATCGACCAGCTGCCTCCTGCACACCCCCTGCGGGGGATATGCCTGCAACCAATGTACATGCCCTTGACCGGAATCGAACCTAGGAACCTTTCAGTCTGCAGGCAGGCATTCTCTCCACTGAGCCAAACCAGTTTCAGCTGGCTTGTTATTTTTTAAAACATATAGCCATCTGATTATAATATCTAGTTCACATGAAACAATCTCTTCCCATTAGTCAAGTCCCAAAATCATATGAAGTAATATATTCTCCTGCATCATTTATCAAAGGAAACAAAATCCTAAAGGGATTTCAATTTTGAACCAAAATATAGGCAAGGGCCTAGTGCAGTTTGCTGACCACTGACCTAGACTCTCGATTCCAATAATTACAGGCTGTTGTTGTTCTTGTGACTAAGCCCCTAACCAGTAGTTGGCAAACTCATTAGTCAACAGAGTGGCAAACCACGGCTCTTGAGACTCATGTGGCCTGCAAGCCGCAGTTTGCCGACCACTTGCCTAGTGGAATTAATGATATTTTAAGCAACACAAAGGTAATTATAAAAAACAACATACAATAAATTTCCTGAGATACCTAAGATATCCTATATAATAAAGATGTAATATGCAAATGGTCGTCACACTGTGAAGTGTAATGACTGACTGTAATGACAGTTTCACGGATCAGCAGGAGGGTGGGGCAGTGAGCTACAAGCGGGTAGCAGAGAGTTACAGGAGGGGGCAGGGCAGCAAGCTATGAGGGGGGGTGGGAGTAAGGAGGGTAGGGGAGCTATAGGAGGACAGGGCAACAGGTGGAAAGCTTCTGGAGAGCAGCAGAGAGCTACTGGCGCAGGAATTCATGCGCAGGGCTACTAGTTATAATATAATTGAGTTAAAATGCACTCTGTTTAGAATACTCAGCTCTGGCCAGAAGGTGAACCACAGTCAATGGACACCTTTTTGCAGTGTTTCCTTTAAACCTATTAGGAACAGGCGAGCTGGGTTAGGTAACAGGTGGGGAGGTAGAGTCCCTACTGAGGACTGGTTGTCCCAAATTGGGAAAGCCAGCAAGCACCTGTGATGTGTAATCACTCAGATGATGGTTGAGCCAAGGCTGAGGAAACAAGAATAGAAAGCTAGATAGAAGATAAGGTATGAATGTACCAAACGCAGGAAAATCCTGTGCAAATGGGAAAAATGAGAAAAAGGAGTCAGATTGATGAGTCTGGCCGAGGCGTGGCCATCAAATCAAGGCCAGTCCTTTTAATTTAGAACAAGGGCAACTAGTTTTAAGATTAACACTTAGAATAGAATCAATCTTTTAGCTCAAAACAGCCCTTTTAAAAAATGCAATAATTGTATAATTATTGTATAATATCTTATCTACCATTCTAAAAACCATGTTTCACCAAGGTTGACTCAAACTCCTTTGGCAGCAAAACTTAACCAAGACTCAGGTTAAGCAACTTATTTTCAATTTTGTATTTTCACTTGGTATGTGTATTTATATGTTCACTATGGAAATATCAAAATGTTTGACTATGGGAGGCAGCTCTAGGCCCAGCTGGGAATGCTATGCAATATACACTATATACCCTATGTAATTGTTCTAGTATCCCCCAAAACTCCTGAATCCTATTTGGTCCAAGGATTATGAAAACACATTATCAGCCTGTACCTATACTTTCTTTTTATTAACTTTGATGACCAAGTTGCTGGACATAAATACAGCTTTAGTTCTGGCCAAATTAGCAAAGGTTGAAAAATCATACGCCACATCTCTCTGGAGAAAGACAACACCTGAGGAAAATCTACGGGGTGAAGGTGGGATCCAGTGACCTGTCTGGTGCTTTAAATATAATGTCAAGGGCCAATGACAATGTTTCAAAATATAAATTTGACAAACTACACAAAGCAGCCTGAAAAAAAGCAAAATAAAATAAGCAACCATAGCTTAACTCAATCCTGACAAGTTATCTACAAATGTAATAGCTTAAACCGTAAAGACATATTGAATGATGTATTCCAGAATGAGAAATTAAAAAAAAAAATTCCCCAAAAGATTTTACAAAGGAAAAGAAATTATTTAATAAGAGAGATGACGCCAGATGCTATTTCCAAAAAATGCCAGCACCTATGACAGGTTCAATTTTGCCCTGGCTAAGTATTTTCCTGCCCTCCCCTTGTTTTTGATAGCAATGATGATAATGTACAGGAACATAATATGCTATTGGAATTAAAAAAAAGTAACCTTCCTCAGACTTTGCTAATTTAATTAGCTAACTTACTAATTCAATGTTATATATTTTCCCAACAAACATTAGATCAATGAACAGCAAAGGCAATTTCAGGTTCGAGTTGAATCCTTGCACAAAATTTTGTTCTTCATTTTCAAGTGTCAAGCATCTGACTGCTAACAATGTCAACAGAAAACATACTGTTAGAACATTGCAAAAACCACTGTTTCTAGCATGTTACTACTGTCTTATTATAGAAAGCCTTCTTTTACCAAATCTGGGTGTACTCTCTACTATGGGCATAAGTGTGTGTGCACACCCACACACACACACACACACACACACACGAAGGAAATTAAACTGAGAAATAAACATGCACTCTCCTCTCTGTTGCCTCTGTTTCATGATAACTGAAAAATACAGCTTTAAACACTATGCTACTTGCAAATTAAATGAATACAATCCTAGGACCTTGAACAAATATATTTCAGCTAAAAAATAAATGAGCTCAATTAAAGAGGTTCACATTGTGGCCCCAAACTTAAACCATGCTTCCATAGATTCTGTTAGAAAACCCTTCCAAGAGTGTACTTGATCAAGGGTCACAAAGAGAAAAATAATGCACACGAGCAACAGAAAACATTTTAAGGCCCTTGCCAGCAATGACTTTGTTGGACTTGAACGAATTTACACCATGAGAACCATGGATCTATAAGAACATCAAAACTGTGTTACTGAAACGTTTAAACAGGCCCTGCCCAAATTTACATATTAAAGTAGAAAATAGCTTTTTCAGGTCATACTAGGCTTGAAGCTAAAGGGAGTTTGAGCAACATACCTCCCTGAAATGTGTGGCAAATGTAATCCCCAAAAGAAAGCTCTTTCCACACCCCGGACCTTCTGGCACTTCCTGAAACTTCCACATTCTTCTCACTTTCCCCAGTTAATTGAAGCATTCTGATGCTTTGTCTTTGGAGGTCTTATTTCCTTGGATAAGACTGCTGTTCTTTAATGTCTTCCAAGTCATCTAGTGTATTCTAACCACAAAGCACTGGTCTATTTTGAAAGAGAACCCTAGATGCAAATAGAAATGGATACCTGATAAAGACTGATGTAATCCTGGAACCCTAGGAACACCAAAAACCCATAGGGAAATTCCAAACTGTTTATGAATAAATGCTCCTCCATTGAGCGAGGATCCTGGCAGTGGCGAGGATATCTGACTCACTTTTGTAGCATCTCACTACAATTAAGTTGCATCATTTCTTGGTAGGACACCAAGTTCTACAAAGCAGGCGACTGCAAAATGTTTTACCTGAATGTTGGCATTTTGTATAGTAACCTTTGTTTGCGGTGCTTTGCACGGTACTGAGTAAAACGGGTTTAGTAAAATCTTTCTCCTTATAGTGACAAGTGGCTAATCAATTCGGATTGCAAATGGCAGCACCAAAATAAACACAACTTGCCAACTTTGCTGCTTTAAACCAAAGTTCTTGGTCATTCTGTTTCCTGAGAAAACTCAGGTTTGTCCTAAGGCATTGTTAACATTTGATTAAAAATATAAACACAATAATCTTAGGTTAGTAGAAATAAGGTTTCTCAAAATACTTTTAGAAAGCCACTACTTTAATTACTTCTTAAGTAGTAACTCTTAATTGAAGAACTACCATGCAGAAACTATAGCTGAAAATCCTTCACCACTGGTGTAGTCAACACCATTTGCAACTTTAAATAATATATACTAATATATCTATATTTTTTAAATTACCCACTCAAAGCCAAAGTATAAATTAAGTCTGCCTTCTAGCAATATTATATATAGAAGTTATCTGGGAGGTTTTTAAACAATGTGTACTGTGACTCAAGACTCTATTCTCATGCATCAGCTTTTTAACAAACGCTGTCTTTTTACCTGATATTCCACCATAGATCTCTTCAGCTATCCTAGCTGCTTCTTTTCTATTTCCTTTGACGACATAGAAATGGGTTAGGAGAGCCAAAAAAACTTTAATTAAGAGCTTGAAGAAAAGAAAAGTAGCAAACATGGTAACAAAAATGTTTTTAAAGCCATAGAAAGGAGAACCATCTTCCATTTTGGCTTACACTCTGCACAGGTTCTCAGGACTGCGAAATTTCACTGCGTTGTAATTGGTATCATATGACAGCTATTTTAAACCTCCTGGCCCTCAGTGTCCTGTCACGGAGAACTCTGTTTGTAGGTTCTACGCTAACGGTGATTTGGCGACTTCATGTTCTGACATTCACAGCAAGGTTAAATTAAAAAACAAACAAACAAACAAAAAAACACTTCCATCCAACCAGAAACAGCTTTTAATTCTAGACGTGTGTTCCTCAGTGCTATTGAACAAATAGGATTCACACCCAAACCATTTTTATTCCTAAATCCCAATTTTTTCTATATTATGTTGGGAAGCAGGATTGGAAAGAAAACAAACTTACCAGATCCCATGGGGAGCAAGGCAAGTCTTTTAAGTTCATACAAACAAGCACAAATATATCCTATGCTCTTGGTGGGAAGTACAAGCCTGGAACACTTCATTTTTTCTTCATTCTGGGGTTCATAGGAGATAAAGCCCAATTTTAAACTGTGACCAGTTACAAAAGACCATTTACTCTAAGGCAGTATCTATAACGGGCCCACCTCAGATGGCTCTCCAAGTGGAAGTGTCATACTGGAAGCATTAGACCACTTCCTGTAATCATTTCACCCATGACAAGGAACCCCAGTAAGATAATTCCCCATTTCAAGTGTTCATAAAGGTCGTACCTCTCTCTGGAAAATGCGAGCTATCCTTGATCATGGTTGGATTATGATGAAATGGATAATGAAGATCCCTAGGTTCTGGATAAAGTACCCAAAGATTCTATGAATCTTCCCTAGTTGGTCAGTTGTAAGCCTAATTGTTCAACAGGCATCAGCTTGATTTCTTTTTATTTTTCCCCTCCTAGGAAAGTTAGGTGAGGAGAATCTAGGTCTCCTTTTTCACTCTTGGCTGTATTAGGTTTTCTCGATTTCTGCAACCAATTAGAAAAGATAAGCCAAAATAAAATTATAAGAGCAGATGACATAAATCTCATGGAACGCTTTATGCAAAATTATGGGAGCTTCTCCAGCACTCGGTCAAATTAGAATGGATACCTATATAAGAACTTTTCCCCTATACTTTGTTAAAAGGCTGGTGCATGAGAATACGGTCTTGAGTTAAAATACAGACTACATCACTTCATTGTCAAAATAAGAATCTTGTACCCTCTGGTTCAGCATGGAGGGACCTGAAGAATATTATGCTAAGCAAAAGAAACCAGTCAAAACAAGTATCATGTGACCCAACTATTGTAATATGTGGAATCTAAAGAACAAAATAGATCCAGACAAAGAACAATAACCATGGAACAGACTGTCAAATCTCAGAGGGAAGGTGGGGGTAGGTGGGCAGGGAAGAGATCAACTGAAGAACTTATATGCATCTACGCATAACCCATGGACACAGACAATAGGGTGGTGAAGGCTTGGGGCGATGTGGGGGGGAGGCTAGACAGAATCAATGGGGGAAAAAGGAGGACATCTGTATAACTTTCAACAATAAAGATTTTAAAAAATACATAAAGACCTTGCATTGTTTCTATTCTCAAGAACAGATATTAACATATAGAGTTGACTTTATCAAGCTTACATTAACTATTATACCTGGCGGAGTGACAGGGTATGAAAATACATGGATGAACACAAGTATTTTAGCTCTTTTCATGTCTCTTTCTTCAACTATCCTCTATGGAAGGTGAGTATTTACTCTTGTCAGTCCAGTGATGTATATTATAGTCGATAACATCATTCAATCTTGTTTTGGCCTTGATTTTCATTTACAACATGGCTGTCGTTTGTTTTACATACCAGAAAAGTTGGTCATGAGCAGCTCAACTTTTTAAAGCTTCAAATGCTATCGATACTATTTCTGAGACCATTTTTTACATTTGAGATGGGTGTAAAAGATCACTGAGGTAAGGAGTCAATTCACAGTATCTTTTAGAGGAGATGAAACCAGTTACAGCAGCAGAGTGTCTCAGCCTCAGCACTGTTGACATTTTGGGCCAGACCATTTGTTGTTGGGGACCATCCGAAAGCATTAGAGGTATCTAGCAGCATCCCTGACCTCTCCACACTCGCTGTCGGTGCCCCACCCCCATCCAGTGGTATCAACCAGAAATGTGTCCAGACACTCACTGCTGGATGTCCCAGAGGGACAAAATCACCACTCCTTTTCAGCTGCAAAGAGCCACAGTCAACCACTGAGCCATAGTCAAACATAAATGAACAAGAAAACTGAACTCCCTAAAGTACTGATGACTACAAATCAAATTCTGCATTGAACTTTAATTGTCAGAATATCCTATCTTAAAAATCCAGCCAAAGGATGATCTAATATAACCACATCTAGCCAATTCCTTTGGGAATGCAGAGGATAAAGAGGGCTTTAAAAATATTTCACCAGCCCGGCTAGTATGGCTCAGTGGCTGAGCATCAACCTATGAACCAGGAGGTCATGGTTAGATTCCTGGTCAGGGCACATGCCCGGTTTGCGAGCTCAATCCCCAGTGTGGGGCTTTCGAGAGGCAGCTGATCAATGATTCTCTCTTATCATTCGCGCCCCGCCCCCCCTCTCCTGATTTAGCCAAAAATAAGTTTCGAAATAAGATAAATCAGAATGTACCAATGTAGGTGACTGCTTTCCACTGCCTCCAACAAAAGGGGTTGGAGAACCTACATTTCTGTAAATAAAATCACAATTCAAATTTCTCTAAAAAGAGCATACAAGGCAAAGTATAATTACGTAGTTCACATACACAACAGTTAACAGATGCATTCATTTGTCTCATGTGGTAACTAGCACAGTGCAAAACAAGGATTTGTTTGAACCAGGAAACAAAGGCACAATTGAGCTTGCTAACCCATGAGTAGAAGAGAGAATGTATTCTAGGAAAAAGAGATGACAGTGTAATTTGTCATCGAAAGGATATTTCCTGTTTTACTAAGACACAGCAACACATCAAATTGCACTGAAAAAATGACATATTATAGAATTGTACACTAAAGCCTATATGATTTTCTTAACCAATGTGACACCAATACATTCAAAAGAGCATTTTCTTAACAGAAAGCATAGAAGGGAAGGGGGAGGGGAAAGCTGATAAACTACTAAATAAAATTCTGGTCATAAAAAAGACAAACTCAGAAAATTGTGAAAATGTCATTTTGGTCTTTATTTTTCTAGGACATGTAGCCTGTTTTCATAAATCAGTTTTACATGTGCTACTTTTTGTAACATCATAAGAAATACATTTTTTCATAAAATCCTCATTACTGAAAATTCACTTTCAAATAAATGTAAGTAGAGGGTAGAACAATATGTTTCCACATATTGACCAGTGCAACACTGACAGCTTCAATGAAAGTATCTGGGAAGTCTGAAAATGATTTAATAGAATAATCAAATTTACTTCCATCTGTTAAAAAAAGAAAAGTAATTTTAATTTGCAAATTATATATTTTACATTCAAGAACTTTAATGCCTATGTCCATATGAAATAAATTACTTTGAAAACAATATGCCAAGAAACAAAAAGAAAAAAATTATGCCTTTGAAAATTGCTGAATAAAATCAAATTACAGTTATAGTTATAATTTGCTATAGTTTCTCACTTTATGGTGAATATTGGCACTGTTTATTCCATATTTATATGTCAGTTTCTGTGCATAAAAATCCCAATAAGACTTAATGGTTTGGGACAGTCTGTTTTTCTTTAATTAAAGAGCTCCTAACTTCTGGATTTAAAAATTACACTCTTGCATTTGTGTTTTAGTATGAAACATGAATACACTTCTTTATATCAGTGGCAACTAGTTCACAGGCATGGTAAGATACTTTTTAAAAGTATAAATATTGTCATTTTAAAAAATCCTGTACACAATCACAATACTGCCAGAATCTATGTAGTGTACCCACATGGGCCTTTCTTTCCATTTCAGTCCTTTATCACAAAAACATATTCGAAGGAGTTCAATAAGACACACCATGTGGATAATTTGGGGTTTTAAAACCCATGGCTGTGGGCAACAATTACAGTTAACAACGCATCCATCCCCAAAGAGACTTGTATCCCTTACATTTTCAGACTCAATGCACCAGGAAAAACACATTCTGGGGTAAAGACTTCTTTGCACACTGACAATACTTATCAGGTATCAGATAGGCCACACGTGAAGGGAAGTGACTTCTCCCTAAGGTACAGGGTAGCAGCTGAGTGTGAGGTGGCACATCTCATACATTCTGCTCGGAAAACGTGAAGGCATTTTACAGAGAACTCAATTATGCACTGAACGATGGGGAGGGTTTGTCTCTGCACTCTCAACAGTGGTATCGGTCCCTAGTGATTACAAAGCAAAACAGCATTTTCGTAAACGCAACTGGAAAGGAAGGCTCTACCTAGAAGATGCACGCAGCAGGACCAAAGTACTCAGACCGTTATCTGTAACTGTTTCGTGGCGATAGAAGCACAATGAGTGTTTTTGGCATGTTGAATGGTTTACCATTTCATGTTAAGCGACTACAATGAAGTGAGCCATGTGAGTGGTAAACAGTGACAGCATCCTGGTCGTTCAGGGCAAAAAGTGTCCAGTTCAATGTTCTAGACACAGTAGGCGCTTCCAGCAGGCTAGTAGCTGACAGACCTTCTTATTCGAGATCTGCTGATAACATGTAACACTTACTGAGTGTTCCCAATAAAAGGTTAAGAACATGACTTATGTATCTAATAAAGTTGCATGGACACGATTTAAAATAGTTCCTAGTGTTGTTGAACATCCCTAAAGGAAACGTGTGAACATCGGGTGAATATCTAATTAATGGCAGGACATTTAAATTGGCCAAAAGAAAAAAAAAATGCCCAGAAAGCATTTGGCCCTTCAGCACCCAAAGCTCCCCAAATAGGTGAAAACATTTCTGCTAGAAGGATTTCAGAAATCTGAAAAATATCATACCTGAGTGACTTAAATAAGGTCTCTCTGGAATTTTAAATAAGTGCAAGGAGTTTCTACACTCAGGGATTGCATAAGTTATCTCTCCTCAAAGTAAAACATCAGATGATATAGAGGTAGCACAACTTACTAAATTAACTTTACAAAAAGGGAAAAAGCAAGGTTATCTTCAATAGGCTTAATAGCACGGTTACACATATTTAAAACCTTCCAACGCAGGCTCTCTTCTACCTGGTTTTGGACATTTCATTATTCCTGCCCCGTTTTCTGCTATAAGGATATTGTTTAGTCCAGGCACCCTTTGGCCCCGTGGCATCGATGGCCACATCAATGAGAGAATCTGGAGTCATCCATCTCAGGAAAGCGAGGAAGAGGAAGTTGAATACGGCCAACAAGGCAAAAATGCAGCCCGTTACTGGGCCGCAGCGAGACATGAGTCTGTCCAGTCGCTTGTCCATGGGTAGCACCGTTTCTCCTGCCACGCGATTGTACACCTGGTGGGAGAGAGGCCGAGAATGAGCACTGCGATCTGCCATAAACAGTGACCAGCAATGTTGTCATAGAAAGAAACAGAAGTCGCTTCCATTGCGCTGCTGTTGTCATGGAAATGATGTGGTTCATGATATTCATGACAGTAAGGGATTGCCTTTGAATCGGCACTCAGGGAGTGCTTATTCCGGACAAAACCCAGGCTAGATGCCCTGTGATACAGACAGACACGCCACAGCTCCTGTCTCCCGGCGATCACCGTCCATGCTAACCCAACTATGAGAATTCTGAAGTCCCGAAAGGTCGGACCTGCCTTCGGGTCCCCTCCGTGGAGGCCATATTTAATTCAGCAGTGACTCCCTGCAGAGGGCTGGCCTTCTAATCCTTGGCTTGGCTGAGAAGCTCTCTCCCCTCTCTGGTAAGCACCAGCCACAACCAGAGAGTGACAATCTAGTGTGTGTGCTTCCTTCTGGGTACAGAGCGCCTCTTCTTTCAGCAGCTACGTGAGGCCTGCTGCTGAGCACAGATGGTGAGGATATACAGAAACGTTTCATGGACTCCAAATAAAAGGAGGGAAAAGAGATGGGGGGAAAGCTTAGCAGATGGTACAGGTCAGGGGTGGGAACTGTTTTTTCTGTCAAGAGCCATTTGGATATTTATAACATCATTCGCTTAATATAACTCACGGAATATAAATTTATGCTGGTATGAAAAAAGCTCCTAGATTTGCTGAGTTTTGAGTCCCACCTCCAGTTGCTTTGGCAGAGCCAAACCAAATGATTTATCAAGGTTTATATGGCCATGGGCCAGATTTCCACCCCCTCCCCTTGATATAAGTCGAACACCGGCAAAGAAAACAAAGTTTATTGCTGAGAACTGATCATAGGTGGCTTGCTTTTTAAATCATTAAGTGCTAAACTTGGAAATATTCTTTAAAAAACACACAAAGATCTTTAAAGATACTTATGTGAACACAGAAAATGGGGCAGCATTAATTTTAATCATATTTGAGCATTAGTTGTGCTCCTTCTCATGAATCAATGAGATCTGTAAAGAATCTCCTTTTGAACTCAAGAAAATTACGAGGTGCAGTACAAGTTCCGTAGGCCAATGGCCTTTGAAAGATACGGGATGCTTCAGCTAGCTCTTCTACCCCAAGGATATTCAGAATACTTTTGAATCAGAATTATGTTGCGAATTATACTGAGAATGGTGAATCACAATTGTTCAATTTTCTAAAAAGCAGTTAAACTAAGAAGGAGGAGGTTGAAAGGGGTCAAAATGTCCTCTGTGGGACAGGTAGAATTAAAAGAGCAACTCAAAACTGACCTGTGTTCACCGTTATTTCCAGGTCAATTAATTTATTATCTTAAGCTACAAAGTAATTTACTACTATGAAGAGAATAATAGGTTAATGCATTCCAGAAAAGAACTAACTTTGTTTTCTGAATGTACATGATAAATAATCCTAGAGTATAAAACAGAGAAAATACAGACGTTTCACTATTACTTTTAGCAAAACTAAAAAAAAAAAAAAAAAAAAAATATGTGGTTAAAAAATAACACTAATTAGCTCCTTTAATATATGCTGACATATTGTCACCAGAGATCTTTGCCCCGAACTTAACATCTATAGTAGCTCAGCCTTCCGAGGTCTACATGATGTGATCAAGAAAGTGGAAGTCACAACTTACAGAGCCATGGTGACCAAGCAAAGTAGAGTCTCATTGAAAAAAACACAAAAAACTGTCTAACCAAATATCCCTGCCAACCATCCCCAAATTCCACCTCTGCTCCTAAAGGGTCATCTTAGCATCAAGGGAGTGGCAGGGGTGGAGGGAGGTGTCAGAAGGTTGGAATGAACAGCTCCTGAAAAGGCCTCCGAGCTGACCCTGACATATATTCCTGGCAAGTAATCAGTGCTACACTCCGACCTCAAAAGGAAAAGGCCATTATTTCAGATGGATAGAGATATTGCAAAACTTCTAAAAGGTGAGAGTGTCTCCAAGACATTTCAGTCAAAACTATTAACTCAGTCTGGCTGGCGTGGCTCAGTGGGTGAGTGTTGACCCATGAGGTTAAGATTTGATTCCAGGTTGGGGCACATGCCCATCTTTCCAGCTCGATCCCCTGTAGAGGGAGTGCAGGAGGCAGCCGATTGATGATTCTCTCTCATCGTTGATGTTTCTATCTCCCTCTCCTCTCCAAAATCAATATGTGTTTTTTAAAAAACTGTTAACTCAAATATCTCACATTTCAATGGAAAATGTATATGACAACTTTTAGAGATAAAAGTGTTTTCCTGCACTTATACTCAAACTAGAGGCCCGGTGCACAAAATTTGTGCACTCGGTGGGGGTGGTCCCTTAACTCAGCCTGTGTGCGCCCTTTCCCAGTCTAGAGCCCTTGGAGGATGTCCAACTGATGGCTTAGGCCCGCTCCCCATGGGCATCCTTAGTGCTACCATGAAGGTGGGAGAGGCTCCCCTCACCGCCACTGCACTCGCCAACCATGAGCCCAGCTTCTGGCGCACTGACCACCAGGAGGCAGCTCCTGTGTTGAGCGACTGCCCCCTGGTAGTCAGTGCCCATTATAGTGACCAGTCATTCTAAGGTTCAGTCGATTTGCATATTAGCCTTTTATTATATAGGATATGAGTTCATCTTATGTACGGGAATTTATCAATCAAACCAGATAAGAGAGGCTTACAGTAAAGAGTTATTCTGCCCACTCGGCTGCTCCATCTTGCTCACTGTTCTGACTAGAAACTAGCTGCTCCCCTGAGTACAGTGAGAGCACCCGTCTAAACTACTATCTCCTCCATGCTCCTAACTGACCGAGCTTCTGGTTCACAATTCTATATACTAAGAAGCAGAGTGTTTCCTTTAGTGTGTGACGTGGTAATAAGAGGCATGAAGCAGACAGAAATGAGAGTAAACAAAGGACAAAACCGAGTGGAATAAGTGAAGTCCCTAACTGGAAACCAGGAAGCATTTCCCACAATCACACTCTCCCACCTGAGGGTATTAACCTATGTCGTGTACCTATCCTTCTGGAAATCCTCTATTACTGATTTTTCTGGGCGATCATACCCCTGACATTTGTCATGTGCATTTTGAATTCTAACTTATTACGTCCTCAGTTAGCCCAAAGCTGAAAAAAATCCTTTGCCTGTAGAAAATCACAGTAGTTAGTAAAAGCAACACAAGTGTTTTAGGAAATAGCCTGAATTCAATATTTGCAAGTTACAGAGTTGATGCAACCAGACTAAGTAAAATCATATACTTAGAATACTTGAGTATTCTAAACAGCCTCAAGAAAACATCTTGTAGATTTTAATATTACTTCTGCCTCTATTACTTCTGTGACTTCCAGAAAATTAGGTGTAGATGGCATTACTACTACTTTCAGATGCCAAATGCAATGATTTGACGAGAAACGTAAATATACCAAAAGTACACAGTTCACTTCTTTTCATTAGGGAGAGACTTCATGGACGTAAGGAAGAGAACAAAAATGGTAAACCTGTACAAGAAAAAGCCATCGTGTACATGAAACCTCAGGAATTCAGACACAATCATCCAATACCCTTTTCTGGGCGAGTGACATACTTTTTCCGTTCTCTCCGCGACATTCCTCCAGGTGTAGAAAGTCTTGACTATGTTATGGATTTTTTCTGGATCTGGCAGTACTCCGGACTTCAGTTGGGAAATAGCTTTTTCCAATCCCTCACACAGGGATTTTACAGAAGGCTCGCATAAAATAATAAGATTTTCTGGAAGTACTTCGGGAATTCCACCAACCCTGGTACTTACAACCTTAAAGAGAAAAAGAGAAAAGAGAAAGAAAAAAAAAAAAAAAACATTGTCCAGCACAATTCATATCTCGGGATGATAAGCAAAACCAACTTACAATATTACTACAAAATGTGTCGGATTAGTTTTCAACATACATGCAAAGAAATCCCAATAATGTAAGCCCTCAGAGCTTTTTACCTGTAAACCACAACTGGCTGCTTCCACAATGGCCATGCAGAACGCTTCAGTAAGGGAAGTGTTAAGAAAAATATGTCCTTGAACTAAGACATTTCTAACATCCTTGTGTTCTAAGGCTCCCAAGAGACGCACTCTGATTTTTGAAATGAGAGAAGAAAGAGGACAGTGAAAATCATGCTATGGACGAAAGGAATGTAATTTATAAGCCAAGAGTGCTATTCATATTATACTCAGACTTTTACTGGTCCTAATACTTCCCACCACAAAAAAATTAATATTGCCAGACTCTGATCTAAAAGAAGCGGTCTTATGAAGTAGGTTGGTTAAAACACAAACAGCTCACTTTCATCACACATCGAATGTCATTGTTTTCAAAGTGAGTGTGCATTTAATGGAAATATTAATACGCTTTAATGAGTAAATGTGTCATTTCTAAATAGAGAAATGACACTAATAAATGTTAATAAATAATAAATAAATGTTTCTCTATTCAGAAATGACACTAACATTTATTATACTTTGTTGCTTATCACTTTCCTGTGTCAGGAAGTGGAATCATAGGCAGTAGAACTTCATAGAGG
This sequence comes from Pipistrellus kuhlii, assembly GCF_014108245.1. Classification (NCBI taxonomy): domain Eukaryota; kingdom Metazoa; phylum Chordata; class Mammalia; order Chiroptera; family Vespertilionidae; genus Pipistrellus; species Pipistrellus kuhlii. The sequence continues at coordinate 2,837,487 of NW_023425471.1, forward strand.
AAAGAGACCTTGGACTTGACGTACACAGGCCTCTTAATATTCTGTATCATAAAGGAGAAATCCCCTTTAAACTGATGTTTCTCAGGCACACCCCTCGCTGGTATCCAAGTTAGTGAGGAAGAGAAATGTTCACATCTGTGTGTACAGAGGAACTGACATGATTGGGGCTATCCTATGTATTTTTTTAAAAAATATTTATCTCTTAAATGTGGCTTGAACATCTCTTTGTGCCTTCCAGAATGCTTCCAATCAAGTAATACTAGGCTAACAATAACAAAATGTGAATTCTTTAATTAGGGTTTCCCATTTTATATATGTATTTTTTTAAATAGGCCTTGTACTACATTTTACATCAAATACATGAAGGAAAAGCAGCCCCCTTAAGGCAGACATGTAGCCAAAACCCAATTTAGGTCACTGATATTTTCACAACCCAGACAATATGGAAGCTATCAATACCTGTCATGTAACTGGTATCTTTCCCGTACTTCTTCCAAAATTATTCTCTTTGGTCCCTCTCCTCCAATGATGAAATTTAAATCTTGGTATTTCTGACAGAGTTCAGGAATTATACCACTAAGCAAATCGGTGCCTGGAAATAAAAAATAAAGTTAAATGTTAGATATTAATATTTAAACTTTTTTTAAAAAAAAATCATCAGAACTACTGTGAATCCACCCACTTTGAAAAGTATTAGCTATACCCTCCTTGTGTAGAGAAAAGCATCTCTTAAACCTTTCCTGGGAGGGCAGAATCATTCACAAACTGCCAGAAGTTCCCCCAAGAGTTGCAATTCTTAAAGATACACACACTGGCATCCATTGTTACCTTCCATACATCAATACGTGTACTATTCTGTTTTCATTTCAATATCATCTTCACTTATGTTTATGCATTGCTCATTCATAGAAAAGGTATTTAAGGTAGCTAATGCCTGAGTTCAAGTTAAGTCCAGCAAAGCAGGACAGCTGACTGGAGATCTAGACCTTGTGCCAACCTTTTAACAAGCAAGGTCTTTAATGATGGGAAAGTCTCCTGATACAGAATATTAAGAGGCCTGTGTACGTCAAGTCCAAGGTCTCTTTCCTCTATGAAGTTCTACTGCCTATGATTCCACTTCCTGACACAGGAAAGTGATAAGCAACAAAGTATAACTGCTGTCTTCACTTTGTGCAGAACGCAATTTATATAGAGGATTCTGCAGTGAATACTATGATATTAGCAAAATTTAAAAGAATAGTCCATCCAAGCACACTATAGCCCACTTCCCCAAAGGAGGGTGTGTGAAGGTGGCAGGACCCATCAGCCACGCCATTACATTCCAGAGAGCAGAAGTGTGCATCTTTGTTCTTTTTTTCCTAATGAAACATCTACACTAATAAAAGAGAAATATGCAAATTGACCGTATCTTCATGACACCCACCAGCCAATCAGGAGTGGGTATGCAAATTAACCCAACAAAGATGGCAAGTTAATTTGCATCCGCAGGCTTCCCACACCACCCTAGCTGCTGGGGCCTCTGGGCAGCATGGGAAGGCAGAAAGGCAGCTTGGGGCCTGAGCAAAGGCAGAAAGGCAGCTCCAGGCTGGAGCAAAGGTGGTGATGGCAACCAGGGGAAGGAAAGCCCATTCTTGCATGAATCTTCATGCATCGGGCCTCTAGTTTTCCTTATACAGCCTCAGGTATGTGAAACAATAAGATAAATCATGCCCTAATGTAAATACAACCTCAGATATGTGAAGCAATAAAAATAAATCATGCCCTAATGTAAATACAACCTCAGGTATGTGAAGCAATAAAATAAATCATGCCGTACTAGTCTGAAAGTGGCTATCCAAAGTGATAGCAATGTTGACACTATTTGAGAAGTTAACTCATTAACAATTACGAATTGTATACAAAGAAAAAATGCAAAACTACCCAGGTAGCTTATTAAAGAAATGCATACATACACACACATACACACAAGAATTGCACTATCAATCTCCCCAAATATAAGCAGATCAATTATAAAAAAAGATGGTGACAGATATACAGGGTATTTCCGCCCCCACACACAAAAAAAATGTATACACAGTTTAACAGATGATACATTGCTCAATTTTGAAAATGAAATGTATTTTAATAAACACTGCCCTTATAATTATTCAAAGTCTGTGTATACTTTTTGAGACACCCTATAAATAGGTCATTTTTATGAAGTAATTCAAAATAGGACTTAGGTACACTCTACTAGTACTTTCAAAATGATTGCACTAGCAAACATAAATTCACATGTGGTTTTTCTGAATTATGAAGGCTGCTCATTAAAATCTAAGCTATCTTTGTTTCAAGTCTATTACCAAATCTAATAATTGGATTTCTAGATGAAAAGAAAGTGGCTTAATGACTTTTAACACGTAGCCTCCTGTAATTCTTTCATATTATTTCTTTCTCCACTCTCCCTTCTAATACAAATGTTAAAAACCCATTCTTTAAGGAAAAACAAACATATATAGAGTAATAATCATAATTACTGATAATAGCTAACATTTACTGAGTGCTATGTCAGGCAATATACTTTAAATATCCTCTGTCATTTATTCCTGACAACTGCCTTATAAGAAACAGAACTGGCCGAAACCGGTTTGGCTCAATGGATAGAGCGTCGGCTTGGGGACTGAGAGGTCCTGGGTTCGATTCCGGTCAAGGGCATGTACCTTGGTTGCGGGCATATCCCCGGTAGGGGGTGTGCAAGAGGCAGCTGATCGATGACTCTCATCGATGTTTCTAGCTCTCTATTTCTCTCCCTTCCTCTCTGTACAAAATCAATAAAAATATATTTAAAAAAAGAAAAAGAAACAGAACTGATTAATACTGTCAATTATCTATAATATTATTCTAAGAAGAAAAGGTTTTCTCCCACAATAAAAATGTCCTGGTGCCTCTAAGAAGAGTTTAACACAGTTAAACATACAAAAGGACTTTCAATCTTCAGTTATCCAACATGGACAAGGAAAATTCCTGATTCAAACTGTCCTAAAGGTCAATCTAACAATATTTTAAAGAATCTTCTGGATAATTGTGGCTGGGCCAGAATGGAAGAGGGACCTTCACCCAGGAAGAGCTGAACTCATGTTTGTCATCTGTTGCTTACTGTGTGACCTATGTGAATTACTTACCCTCTCTGACACTATCTGCTACCTACACATAACAGATACCCTACAGCTGCTGGGAGGGCCAAGCGAAGCAGTGTACCATGCACAGGCTCTATCAACTGCAGACCATACACATAAGCTGTCATTACCGCTGTCAGCGGAAGTGAGCTGGGCCTGCATATGCGCAGCAGCACTGTGAACCCTCACTGAGCAAAAAGAAGGAAGAGGCCAGCCAGGAAACCTGGGTGATAAGAACTTTGATTTCTCCTGTTCCTTACTCAGTACCTTCCAGTGGACCTTTCATATCTGGTCCAAATGAACATGTAAGGAAACTAATTTGTTAATCATTAATGGGCCATTAATAGAACTGCTCACTTCTGTCTAGAATATGGAAAGGGTTCGGTAAGTGTTAAGTTATTGAACTGAGAACAGGAAAGGCTATAACCTCATCCTGTTGGTAGTTATCTCAGCTAGTTAAAATACCATAACTAGTGAATCCATGCAACAAGTTTAATCATTGTATAGTTAATTTTGCTCTGATCCTCAACCATGCATGCATCATACTTCCTTAGCTAGCTACCCCACAAAGGTATACTATTTGATTAGGAAACATTGTAAACACATTTTCTAAGTTACAACAAACACATCAGCAATATCAGAATCCAGAATGCTGGTCAACTACAACTTCTTGGTTAGAGGATGACAGCATCTCACTGCTTTTAACCTAGAAAACGCAGTAAGTTTTCTCACCAACCTCTGCTTAAGAGCCGCTATGACCAGGGTTCTCTATGACAACGGCCCTAGCACATCTGTACACTTCTGATGCCACCACTAACCTTAACACTTACCAAGAATCGGCAGTGTTGTCCCCAGATCGGTTTGATACCAGTAGCACGTTACTATGTTTGGTGATTTAAATAAAAACACTGAAACTGACAAAATGAGTTTCTATGAAACTAAACTCAAGAGTTTGAAGAATAAAGTCTCGGGAAAAAGCTCTTGTCATATTAGGGCAGTGGTCGGCAAACTCATTATTCCACGGAGCCAAATATCAACAGCACAACGATTGAAATTTCTTTTGAGAGCCCAATTTTTCAAACTTAAACTTCTTCTAACGCCACTTCTTCAACACAGACTCGCCTAGGCAGTGGTATTTTGTGGAAGAGCCACACTCAAGGGGCCAAAGAGCCGCAGGTGGCTTGCAAGCCGCAGTTTGCCCACCATGGTATTAGAGGGTATCCTAAACCACTATATAAAGTCAAAAACAAATGAACATCTGGAAGCACGTTGCTTCATATGGCTTTAGGTTCTCACCCCATTTAAAAGAAACCAAACTGGCCATTGTAAATGATGCTTTTTTAACATAACTGTGCAGGAAAAATGATGCAGCTAAAATCAGTGGACTTGTCCTCTTAAGCCTGAAGGCCTACATCAAACTATTAGTATTTCAGGGCACAATAATCATATTTGGAGTTGAACTCAAATATTTAAGAGGAGGTTATATATTAGCTTTTTAATGATCCCTACTTTAATTCTGATTACTAGTTAGGTTTTCAAAGAGCATCCAGAAAATCATGTATGTTTGGATTAACCAGACTGTTTCAGACAGTAAATGAGGCTCTACAAATTCTATTGCAGGGACATGAAGTGCTGCAGAGGCACTGAGAGAGTCCTTCTTGATAACAGCGAACACACATCAAGTACAAACTGCGCTAAGTGCTTCATAGGAACCATCGATGAATTCTCACGATTCCCACTGTTCCCCACATCACACAAATGAAAACACTGAGAGTCAGAGAAGTTTTGTAGCTAGTCCTCAATCACACAGTAGGACAGCACTAGTCCTTTCCTTCATCACTTACCTGACAATATATCACTAATGTCTTATCTATGATTAAATTAAATACAAAACAGTAATGGCAGAACAAGCTCAAAGATTTTGAATATGTACATAATAAAGACAGGAAAGCCATAAATTAAAATATTCACTATAGTCATTCCTGAATAGTACACGAACGGGTGATTTTAGTTTTCAATTTTGTGCTTTTCTTAGTTTTCAAAATATCTGCGAAGAAAAGACATTACTTTTGCAATTAGAAATTGGAGATGGTCCCAGCCCTGTATTTCTTACTGCATGCCCAGGGCTGTTTTAACTTTTTTAAAAAAAACCTGATCTGGGTACAGCCAGTGTGGCTCAGTGGTTGAGCATCAACCTATGAACGAAGAAGTCATGATTCGATTCCTGGTCAGGGCACATGGAGCTTCGGATTCAATCCCTAGTAGGGTGCGGGCAGGAGGCAGCTGTTCAATGATTCTCTCTCGTCATTGATGTTTCCACCTATCTATCCCTCTCCCTTCCTCTCGCTGAAATCAATAAAAACATATTTTTAAAAAATAAAGACCTGATCCTGATCTGTTAAAGAGCATCAGGTTGGTTTTATTTTTAAGTAACTATTAAAATACCAAAGGTGGAGCTGAAACCAGTTTGACTCAGTGGATAAAGCGTCAGCCTATGGACTGTAAGGTCCCTGGTTCGAGTCCGGTCAAGGGCATGTACCTTGGTTGCCGGCACATCCCCAGTGGGGGGTGTGCAAGAGGCAGCTTGATTGATGATTCTCTCTCATCGATGTTTCTGTCTATCCCTCTCTCTTCCTCTCTGTAAAAAAATCAATAAAATATATTTTAAATAAATAAATAAATAAAATACCAAAGGTGGAGGGGGGCGGGGGAAGGCAGCATTCACCACTGTTTCCAAATTTTCTTTTTGAATATGGAAAACAATATTCAGCCTTTCTTTGCTATATTGAATGCAGGAGTCACGAAAAAGCCAAACAATCATACACAAGTATTCAACAGCTTTCTATAAGAAAAAGTCTGTGCAGTGGGACTGCAGCTATTGTTCCATTTCATTACCTTTTCTGTAAACAAGTCTGCTGACAATAACAATAGTTATGGTATCATGCCTCCTAAACGGGTCTGGAGTGAAGTCAGTAGGATCTACCGCATTAGGAATGACGGACACTATTTCAGGATTCAGTGCTGCTCTGAGCACAGTGTTTTCCTTACTAGTGTAAGACACACAGATTATGTGGTTCGTGTCACAGAGAGATACAGTTAGAAGCTTGTTTGTGAGCACCGAGCTGACATCAGCAAATCCAAAAAGGGAGTGGTCCGTGAAGACTGTGCGGAGCCCCATGGTCTTGGCGTGGAAGAGGGCGTCGTGGGCCATGGCGGAAAAGGAACTGTGGGAGTGGATTATGGTGACTCTCTCTCGCACGAATATATACCTGAGCAGAGGCAGACTGTGAAAGAGGGTGGTGGCTGTGGACTGGTTGTACATGACTTTCAGAGGCAAGTAATAGACTTTGAGGCCTTTGGTGAGGTAACGGATGCCTTTCCGGTTTCCGTAAGCGTGCGTGACAATGATGACCTTGTGTCCTCTTTCAATCAGGCACTGAGAGAGCTGGTAGATGTGGCTTTCCACGCCTCCCATGTTCGGGTAGAAAAAGTCCGACACCATGCATATGTTGTGGGTAGGAGTCCTACATGGGCAAAGACTTCCGGGGGTGACGGGGTAGAGCGCAGCTGAGGGGCCATGGCCGTGTCCACCTCCGCCTCGGTAGGCCATGCTGAGACAGTTTAGGCATCAGTCCTCTGCAGCAACCCAGTGAAGGTATGGAATTGGTACCTGAAAAAGAGAGGAAAACGGGGTCTCAGCTCAGAGAACCACATTCTACATCCTAAAGCCAGATATAAATAGGCCTTTAAAAAAAAATCTATTTTATTGATTTTTTTACAGAGAGGAAGAGAGAGGGAGAGTTAGAAACATGGATGAGAGAGAAACATCGATCAGTTGCCTCTTGCACCCCCTACTGGGGATGTGCTCGCAACCAACATACATGCCCTTGACCTGAATTGAACCTGGGACCCTTCAGTCCGCAGGCCAACACTCTATCCACAGAGCCAAACCAGCTTTGGCAAAATATGGCTTTAATATTCCTGTAAATTTGCTAGCTTTCCCCTTAGAAAGAAAACAAAGCATGTCATGAATTTACTCATTTGGGATTGACCAGCTTGGCATTTGCTGTGTGCCATCCAACCAGACTACATACTGCAATGTCTTTCTATCTTAATTTTGTTTTAAAAAGACTGCTACCCATAATGTCAAAAGAAAAAAATCGTTTCTTACACCATCCTATATAATTTGCCATGCTAACAAACCAGTTCATTCCAATAATTATATATTAGGGCCCTTTACAGAACTTGGCCACTGACTCAATGAGTCTTACAAAGTTGTGCTAATTTGACCTCTGCGTGGTGCACACTACAATATACCTGGAGCTGCAGCTGTCATTTTGAGAGTGCTTTTTTCAAGTGCCACGAGTAGTACATGCTGCAGACAACCATTTTTCTTCTGTACTCAGGGATGGTGATGATCAAACTACTCCCTTCATATTAAACTTTCTTTCAGTTACATGGCCTTTCTGCCATGAGTGTCCCTCCCTCCAGTTTGGACTCTGAAGATAAAGACTGAACTAGAATCCGACCAGTGTGGCTCAGGGGTTGAGCAACAACCTATGAACCAGGAGGTCAGGGCATGCCCGGGTTGCAGGCTTGATCCCCAGTGTAGGATATGCAAGAGGCAGCCAATTAATGATTCTCATCATAGATGTTTCTCTCTCTCTCTCTCCCTTGCTCACCCTCCTCTCTGAAATCAATAATATATTTTAAAAAGGACTAGAGATTGGCTGAATCTGGGACCATTTTCTACATCTAAAGTAGGAAATGTTTCTCTCAGGGGAATCCTAGATTCGTATCAGTGTAAAATACCCACTCACATACTCAGTACTATTACAGATTTTTAGACTTTTAAAGCCAGAGTATTGGAAACCCACTGAAACTCTCCCTCAGCTTCACAAATGAGATTTCCATGCCCCCAGAAACTCAACTTTACAACGGGAAGCCATCCTACCCATCTAACTTTCCAATTTCACCTGAACGCTCATAAAATGCACATTAACTGCAGGTGTCAAGTCTTACCTATTCTCGCCAACAAATGAATCTCTATTTTAAACATAAGGTGTCCCAGAAACGTATAGGCACACTTTGAATCCTTATAAAGGCGCTGTCTATTAAAATGCATTTCGTTTTCAAAACTGAGCTATCAGCTCTTAAAGTATGAATACATTTTTTGGAACACTTTGTATGGTCTCAGAAATACTCTGTGTTTGTGGATGGGACTTACTAATTATGATTCCATATGATCAACTACTGAGATTCTCCAAGTTTGTACTTTAAGTGGCTCCACCAACATTTTGGCTGTGGTTCGTCGCCTACATACGGATTTCAAGCTGCAGTCCATTTAAAAGGATGATCACGAACACAGCGAGGAAGGAACCAAGAGAGCAGTTCACCAACCTCCGATGTGCCCTGGGGAGTCTGCCCACTTCCATCCGGTCCCACCTAACAGCTTTATGTGTAAAAGCTCAATGACAGGCACGTTCACGAAATCTTAGCTTTTACAGCGAAGGAGAGGCTGGGAGAGCTAGCGGACCCCTCTCAATGGAAAGCCAGAGAAGTTGAGCGATCCGTCCAGGGTCCCCCTGTAGCCGCTTCAGTGGAAGAGAGAGCCATCCAGTCTCCACCCCGGCGGAGGAGTCCGGGGCCAGTCCCAGTAGCGGGGGTGCCCCAGGAGCCTCGGGGACCCACAGGGGGGCTTGGAGTCCAGAGGACGGGGCTACCGCCCACCCCGGGGACTGCCCGGCTCCATCCCTGGAGCGGACACTGGGGAGCGCCGGGCAGGGAAGACCTGGCTCCGCTAAGTCTGCCCATCGGGACACCGGGACCCTCCGCCGGGACTCCGAGCCCCGCCCCCCACGACCGGCCCGGCGCCCGCGGGGCAGCCCCGTCCCACCCGGAAGCGGCGGAGAGCGCCGGCGGGGAGACGTTGGACGCGCACTTACCGGCGAGTCCTATGGCCGCCAGTGTCCAGACCTCCCGCGGCAGCCGCCGGAGTCCCACCCCTCCGCTCCCAAACACCAATCGCGGGCGTCCGCGCGCGAGCACCGCGCCCCCGAAGCAGCCAATGGCGAAGTGGCGCCGGGATCACGTGCGGGACCGGCGCTCACACCCCGCTCCTCCTCTCGGGCTGCAACTTGAGCGCGCATGCGCATGTCTCCACAAAGTTACGGAAGAATCGTCGTCTCCGTAGGGAAAGCAGTAAGCGGGGGTTTAACCTCTCCTATGAATACCTAGTGTCGCGAGTCCATAAAAACCGGCCGCGGCGTCTTGTTACACAAGCAGTCCTCCGGGGCCCCTCCGCGTGGTACGGAGCCCGATGTCCCAGCGTGCCCCGCAGCGACCCGTGAGCGCTGCTGGGAGTTGTAGTCTGGTGGCCTCTGAAGGCAAGCCCGAACTTCGAAAACTAACTCCCAGAATGCACCGCCATTCTAAAGCTGGATCTGGCCCAAGGTGGAATGGTTGGGTGGGTTCGAACCTTGGTTGCCTAGCTACAGCGTTTCTTTTCTGGAAGCCTGTTCTCTCTGGCTTTGGATTGGAAAGATACCGGTGGGGAGGCTAGAGAAAGGCGGGGTCATGGTGTCATTCTGTTTCTGACTTTTCTGCCACAGCAGAACCATTCTGGGTCTTACCACTCTGGTAGGGTTTCCTGATGTAGCAAATGAAAATATACAAATAAGTCAAATCAGATTTTTAAAAAATTCGAATTTCAGATAAATATTTTTGTATAGTATGTCCCAGCTATTGGGGACTTTTTATTTAAAAAAATGATACGTCGTTTATCTGAAATTCAAATTTAACTGGGCGTTTTGTGTTTTATGTTGCAACTGTATACTCTAGAGAGAGAAAATCTGAGCTGAAATATCAACTCCCAATCAAACTGGTTCAACTGGCTATAGTGGTGGTTGGCCAAGAAGCTAATGAATCAGTGGGCGTGGTCTGATCCACCTTTCACTGTCCCTGTCCATACTTGAATTCCCCAGCCCCGCCCTACATACTTTTGAGAATGAATGCCTCCCTGGAGACCATCACTAACACCTCTTCTAAGCCAGTACAAAACCTATTCATCCCTGAAAATGTCAGCTCCTTTCTGATGCTCTCCCCAAACCTTCAGAGAGAAATAAGTCCTCCCTCTTGTGTATTTTGATGTACTTTGGCCACTTGCTGATACAGCATTTATCAGGTGATATTCAAATTGTTTGTCTGGCTGAAGTCCTTCTTCCTTCTAAACCTGATTCTTGGAAACGTGTGTCTTCTTGGAAACTCAGATGGACTTTCCAAAAACTGATGATTTGTATTTGCTTGTTAACTGTCTGCCTTCCCAGCCAGATAGTAAGCTGAGGCAGGGTCTGTTCCTGGTAATAGACAGGGACTGAGTTTTAGTTGTATTAGTGAATTTCTTTATCCAATGCCAGCACAGTCCCTGACATATTATATATCCAATAAAATGTATAAAAATGAGAGTGCAGTGATATAATTCAAAGAGCATTTTGGCTGTAGGGTTTGAAGTGTATTAATGAGTTAAACTTAATGAGTAAGGCACAGGTAGGAGTGGATTCTCAACTCCGTGTTATTGAAGCATCAGAGCATAAAGAAGATGAAGACTCAAGGATATTTATTATTCGAGCTTAATAACTTGAAGTTCGCTTCACAGATAACACTAATACTTCCAGATGGTATACAACATTGCTTTGGTCTCCTTTTCATTTTTTTAAAATAGATTTTATTGATTTTTCACAGAGAGGAAGAGAGAGGGATAGATAATTAGAAACATCCATGAGAGAGAATCATCGATCAGCTGCCTCTTGCACACCTCCTACTAGGGATATGCCCGCAACCAAGGTACATGCCCTTGACCGGAATCGAACCCAGGGCCTTTCTGTCCACAGGCCGATGCTCTGAGCCACACCGGTCCCGGCTCCTTTTCATTTTTTGCAATAGGTGAAGACAAAGGGTGTGGACAGACATGCTGAAAAGTATACACAAGGGTTAAGCCTCATTTATTGAGTCCCTGGTTTGCTACGGCCATAATTCTGATCACAATACAGTTTAGACATTGTGCCACGAATCTACTAAGATCTTAATGCCAATACTTCTTCAAAAGAGTTGTGATATTTTTTCAAATCAGAACAAATATTTATCTTTATCATCAAACATTTACTGAGTGCTTATTCTGTAAAAGATTTTGTGGGGAATACAAGGATTATTAAACATAGTCCGTATGTTTTAAAACCTTTTTATCTTTCTATATAACTTTTACCAGGAGTATAAAGAAATTCATTTTTCTTGAAAGGTTCTTTGTGTTTAAATATAGTAGAATAAGCTGACCTTTATAAATAGATATTCATAAAGATACACTTGCTGAGTCTCTGTGGGGAGGGGGTTGAGAAAACTTCAGGTTGTTTCAACAAAGGCTATAGATTTCAACAAAGTCTGAAAACATTGAACATTCATCATGCTTCAATCTCTAACCTAGATGCTGAGCATTAAAAGGCAAATAAATCATGATTCTGCACATGGTTCACAATCTCACATGGGTACAAGACTCCATTTATAATCAGTTATACCTTAAGCAAAGGTCTCTGTTTTCTAAAGTGAAAAGACAGTTGTAGCAGCAAAATTAAGTTATAAATCTGGGGATAATTCTAATTACAGTATAGTGTTCTTCCTGAATGTATGGTATCAAGAGAAAATTCTCTAAGATGACTTTAGAGAATTTTCTTAGAAACCACTAAAAGTAGACTAAAATACTTACATGCCGTGTATTCTGATTATACTTCATAAAATATAAAGGTAATCAGTAGCAGTTATAATATAAAATGACCTATAAATGGAGAAAGTGTAAAATAAATATGGAGAACACCTTCCCCTGAAATTCAGCTCTTTATAAATACGTATGTAAATTATTTTCATTGGATATGTTGAAATGGGAAAGTGACACAGTTGCAGTGAAGTCACAAGGCAAGAAAAACCTGGCATGATCTTTACCACCAAGGAACCAAGACAAAGTTAAGGCATATGTACGTATGATGAAAGTGATACGTGCCAGTGGAGAAACACAAAAAGAATCACTGGGTGTTCAGAGAGAAAGAGTATTTCTAGCTACCAGCATTTAGCTAGTAGAAGTAAAGGTGCTTATGCATCTTTTGGGAGCAAGACCATTCCAAGAACAACATGATCAAGGTCCAGAGACAGGTGCTGATTGTTCAGTGGCTAGTGTTGTGTAATTATATAAGGGACAGGTGAGGGAAGGGTTCAGACAGGAAAAGTGTGGCATTTCCAGTAAAGATTGGAACAAACTGATAGAGGATCTTAGTAAGGAAAATGGACTTGATGTTGAGCCAGTCTTCTGGCCAAGATGACGTTTTCAATTAATATTTTGAGATTCCTCACTCATCGTTCTGCTTTAAATGGAAAAATAAGAGATATAAGTGAGAATTTTAAAATGTTTACAGCGGTTATTTTTCAAAGAACATAAATACGTCCACGTATGAGAAACAGAACCAAAATGCAAAATGGTAATCAGACGAAAGCCATGTAGGTCCTGGACTCTGTATGAAAGCAAGAACCCATGGACCAAGTTCAGCTCTTGTAGAATAATAGGCCACCAGAGTTCCACGTGTGGCCTTTGTGGGAGATTTACGGTGGTGGCCGTCAATGAAGCACTTTCCAATATCCGCACTCTTGTCTAAGCCCCTCCCACACTGACTCTGGGCTTGGCCACTCAACTTGCTTAGCCAATGGGTTATCTGTAAATGAAACAGCAGAAACTTTCCAAGTGTTTATCTACTGGGGCATGTCCTATTGGAAACTTTCCAACTGCAAGCCAATGGCCATGCTGTGAAGAAGCTCTCGCGAGACACTGAATGATGGAAAGCCAAATGTAGAGAGGCCTTGGAGAGTGAGAGTTCACCTTGGGCATTCCAGTGGCAGATGAGTTGCCATTCCCTGATCACAAAATCAATGCAATACTTCATTATTTATTAAATAATTATTTATTAGGCATCTACTATATGCACTACATTGTTCTCACACTGAGGATTTTGAGTAAACTAGACAAAGTCTGGCTCTTACTGACCAAATTCATTAAGCTTACAATTTTCACCAATCTACTGCTTCCCTTAAAAGCCTTAAAATGGATTATTTGTATCATCTCCTTTCTCAAGTATCTCAGACAGCATTTTAATATCATCCAACTTGATCATTATGCTCTCCAATCTGTTTCCATCTCTAAACAACCACCCACCACACTGCCTTAGTCACAGATGTATCATCGGAGCTGTCATATTACTAACTCTCTGGCATTGTAGCTTAAATAATTAGGGATATCATACATCACTGGCATTTATTGTATTTGCTTTAAGCTCTTGGTAATTGAGATTTATCAGCCCACATACCAAAACGATTAGTATGTAAATATTTCTGTACAATGACCAGTGAATTCTAATAAGGCAATAGGCCAGTTACCCCACCTCCACCCTGAGGACCAGTCCCACCCAAGATCAGATCCAGCCTCAGAATCCAAGTACAAATCTCTTGGTGTTTATTGGGGGTTGAGGAGGCAACAGGGAGGGGTTTTAGTGCAAAGCCAAATTGCAAATAGTTTTGTCCTAGACCAGAATTTCTGATAATAGCTCCACCTAAATGGCAATTAGGAAGATAGAGCCACTAACCAAAACATGGTTTGAGCAGGTTTGGGAGCAGATCCAAAGATGTCTAGGGAGTCCATGGGCTCCCCTTTGCCCTGGGATGAGGGTCAAGTCAAGTTAAATTGAATCTCAAAGAAAAGATTGGTTTCTAACTGATTTGGGGGTCATATTTATTTAACATGGTTTAGCATTTTAAACCTTATGATAGCTGCTCCTTACTTTTTCCAAAACTGGTGTCAAGTTTTGCTGTGCTTACGTCTCTCCCCACAAGCCCCACTTCTAAATTCTTTTCTCTCTTCACAACATTGTTTTCTTTAGCATAAAATTTAGAGTGGAACCATATTAAATAGCACACAAAATTCAATGGCTTGAATAATGGTGTTTATTTTCTTTAAATACACTTAAATATGAAACAACAGACAGGAGTTTGGTAAATTCAAAACTACAAGCTGGACAGCATTCAGAAAATCAGTGCTGATCATATGAATGGAATCTGCATAAGGAAGAATCAGAATAATTCACAAGAGTTGCAATTAGCAAAGGACTCAGAGACTATTCAAGTTGCCTCATCTGCTGGGAGTAATCTGTCACATAGCACTTAGCATGCCATGATGCTCAAACCTTTTTCATTCACCAAAGAACAGAAAGGTTTCCCCAGGCTCCCTCTTCTCCACTCCCTGGTGTGCAGAGAAGTTTATCTATCAAGCAACCAGCGAATCCTCAGCTGCTGTTTAATGGAAGGTTGGTTGGATTCACCTAGTGCTATGTGAAACACATTTTTTCCGACACCTGGGAAAAAAGGAAAAATAGTGACAGCAACTTGACAAAGTGGCATGCTGTTTAAAATGTGGGAGGAGGAACTTGGGAACGAAGCTGAATCAAGGGTTTTCTTGACTGTGGAGCTCCTGGGTAGGCCTTTTCTCCTTTGGAAAGCGGCAATACCTTGCACAGGCTGATCTAGCATTTGTACACATTCTGGTGTGAAAGGGGCATCCATCCTCACAGCTGTTGTAAAAAAATAATAATAAATAAATAAACGTGAGAATTCAGAATCCACGACTATAATTCAACGAAATAGCTCTGTTCTGATTTAAGTTTTTAAAGTCGATTTTCCAGATATGTATTTAAAGTGTCAATATAAAATTTTAAATAGTTATCCCACATGGAATCCAAATCTATTGAAGTGCACTGTTCTAGTCATCAGTAATTTTCTTGCTACATAAATCCAGTGATATCCTCTTTCTCAAAGAAAAGAAAAAAAACCAAACCAAATAAACATATATGTTCATATATTGAGAGCTACTGAACCCAAGAGTCTACTGATCTGAAACCCCCCACCACCCCCCACAAATAATTGTTTACATTTCATCATTCCAGTTTTTGCTTAAGATCCATGAGCCAATCATAGCAAGCAGGATTTTCTTGATTTCTCAATTAATCATCACTCTGTAATCTCTTGCTTACTCTTAGTTGCCAAACCTCTGCTTTATTATCAAAAAGGGGCTTGGGCAGTGAAAAAAAATGGCTTAATAAGGAATCCCACTGAATCAAAATGGCATCTACATTAAATGTTGATGAGTCAAGGTAAGGCGAAAGTGAAAAAGCCATTCACCTGCAGGTATCTGGGTGAAATACCTTGTGCTTCCGGCAGCAGCTCTCCAAACTCTCTCTGCACTCAATGCAACTGCAGTTCTCTGGGTGCTGGATGAGATCTGCGGGACAGGTGGTTTTACACACGCACTCGCAACTATCTTCATCAAACTTCATGTGTGGCCCACAGAGAGTCAGCTCCTGGAGGGGAGAGGGGTCTACACAGAAATAAAGAGGTGTTGGTCGAATAGCTGTAGCATGGATAACATCATTCCCAAAGTGTATTCTTTACATCATTCTCAAATCACTTGAATTCACGAAATCTCCTCTCCTGTAGATTTCCCCCTAATCTTTCCACAATGAAGTAGATTCACCTCTAATTTTATAATAAAAATACAGAATCCATTTGTTCTCTTCAGCTTGTGATAAAAATGTTATAAACTGAATATTCTTGGTAATAGTTTTTAGAGATTTTTAGGTTGGTGACTTGTTAAAAAGGCAAACTTTTACAATCAAGTGTGAATAATAAAATATAGGATGTGTACGGATTATGAGTCTAGTCATCCCCAGTTTTTAGGTGAAAATTAGGAGAGAGGAACAGAAGTATTGGCACTGTAGAAATACACTTCAGCCTTTTCAGATTGTGGATAGAAACAGTGATTTATTTCCTCACCACAGATCACAGCACTAATATAAAAATGAAATAGGGATAATGAACTTGGATTCCACAGATACCTTCTGGAAGACACATTCAGCTGAGAGAGGAGGGCCTGAGAAGTTTTATATACACTTAGCTGACAGATACTTCTAGAAAGTGTACAATTGCTCCTTGTCCAAGACATATAATCGAGTTGAAATTCATTGCAAAAAACAAAAGAGAAATTTTGGAAGAACTTGACTATATCTCCTTAGCATTATTGAAGGTTTCAGAGTAAGAATATGTTTACTTTCTTACCCAAATCTGCTTCTCTCCAGTTTGCCTGATTTAAGTTATGGTGTCATACTCTTGACTTGTCTGCTATATTAAACCTAATCACCATGTCCATCCACTTCTGAGTTTAGCCTCCCTGAAATTGTTCATTCTTTCTGATTTCTGCCTCCCTAAATTTGTTCATTCTTTTTCATTACGACTACCACTGCCTCAATTCAGCCAGTATCTTGTATTTTTTGTGTAGATGGCTTCCAATACCCTTTCAATTCATTCTCCATAAGGTTATCAAATGCAAATCTATTCACTAGAGATTTAAGTACCTTAAAAGGTTACCCTCTCTTTCAAAATAAAAGTCAATTTTCCTACCAGGACATACAAGACACTCCATGAACAAACATGAACCATACTCATCCTCTCTCTCTCTCTCTTCCACCCATACCAATTATAAGTTATAGTATTTTTTTCTACACTCATGCCTTTGGGTTCATACTTCCCTCTGCTAGCAATTCTTTCCCCCAATATTTTTATCAAATTCTGCAAGTTTAGCCAAGTGCCCTTGCTATGTGTATATTTCCATCCTGTCCTTTTTTTTAGACTTTTTATATTTGTCTGTTTATATTTCTGTTTCCTCCATTAATTAAAAAAAATATGCCTTAGCTGGTTTGGCTCAGTGGATGGAGTGTCAGCCTGCAGACTAAAGGGTCCCAGGTTCGATTCTGGCCCGGGGCACATGCCTGGGTTGCGGGCTAGATCCCCAGTAGGGGAGCATGCAGGAGGCAGCCAAGCAATGATTCTCTCTCATTACTAATGTTTCTATCTCCCTCTCCCTCTCCCTTTCTCTCTAAAATCAATAAAATATATTTTTTAAAAAATCCTAAAGGTTACAGGAACCAAGTCTCATTGTTCTGGCATAAAATAGGCACTTGATAAGTATTTGTTGAGTTTATTTGGTATAATAAGAGGATCCTGAATCCAGCTGATGTATGGGGACTGAACAATCTTATCCAACATTCCAAAACATTGGGTTACACCATATGTTCTTGCCACTGTCTGACCAGTAATAATGGAAACCTGTGTCATCAAATCTCATAGTTTTAACTGCTCAGTAATTAATGATCTTCAAAGAGGAAAAAAGATGAGCTTTGTAAGCCAAATGCCAGAGAAGCGAATGTCACTTTGGGGCAAGATGAGAATAGCTTGTTATTAAAGGAGAGTTAAGAAGCGCTTACAGATTTGCATGGATCACAAGGTGGCAGTAGAGACTCATTTAGAAAACTTCTGGCAAGATTAACTCCATTCTTAGACCCGTGGTTTAGGCAGTGGTCAACAAACTCATTAGTCCACAGAGCCAAATATCAACAGCACAACGATTGAAATTTCTTTTGAGAGCCAAATTTTTTAAACTTACACTTCTTCTAATGCCACTTCTTCAAAATAGACTCGCCCAGGCTATGGTATTTTGTGGAAGAGCCACACTCAGGGGGCCAAAGAGCCGCATGTGGCTTGCAAGTTGCAGTTTGTTGACCACGGGTTTAGGGAAACACAGCCCACTTAAGTGTTCACTGAACTTCAGCAAGATAGTTGGCAGAGGCAGGCCTCAGTCTCTCTAGACAAGTTAAAAGTAACAGAGACTGGATGGATGTAGGAGAACTGAATGAAACAGCTGAAGTCATTCATGAATAAATATGGTATTTGTCTTTCTCTGGCTTATTTCACTTAACATAAAAATACCCAGGTCCACCCATGCTATTTCAAAGGGTAAGAGTTCCATTCTTATTACAGCAGTGTAGTATTCCATTGTGTAGATGTACCACGTTTTTTAATCCACTCATCTACTGATGGGTACTTGGACTATTTCCAGATCTTGGCTATTGTAAATAACGTTGCTAGGAACATAGGGTACATATATTCTTTCTGATGGGTGTTTCAATATTCTTAGGATATATTGTCAGAAGTAAGATCACTGGGTCAAATGGTAGTTCTACTTTTAGTTGTTTTTTTGGTTGTTTTTTTTTTGTGTGTGTGTGTGTTTTTAGGAAACTCCACACTGTTTTCCACAGTGGCTTCACCAGTCTGCATTCCCACCAGCAGTGCACGAGGCTTCCTTTTTCTTTGCATCCTCACCAGCAATTTTTGTTTGTTGATTTATTGATAGCAGACATTCTGACAGATGTGAGGTAGTATCTCATTGTCTTTTTAATTTGCATCTCTCTGATGATTAGAGACTTTGAGTGTTTTTTTTTTTTTTTTTTTTTAATGTATCTATTCGCCGTCTGTATGTCCTCTTTGGAGATGTGTCTGTTCAGGTCCTTTGCCCATTTTTAATTGGATTGTTTGTCTTCCTGGTGTTGAGTTGTATAAGTTCTTTATATATGTTGGAAATTAACCCCTTTTCATTGGCAAATATGTTCTCCCACATAGTGGGCTTCCTTTACATTTTGTTGATGGTTTGACATCAGAATCATCTTTTGCTATACAGAAACTTTTAATTTAATGTAGTCTCATTTATTTTTTCCTTTGCTTCTTCTGCCCTAGGAGATATTTTGGCAAAAATATTGCTATGAGAAATGTCTGTGATTTTACTGCCTATGTTTCTTTTCTAGGATTTTTATGGCTTCACCACTTACATTTAAGTGTTCTATACATTTTGAGTTTATTCTTATATTGGGTCGGCAACGAAGTAATTGCGGGTTTCACACATGTATGGCTTCAGTTGAATTTTTAGGTTTGCAGACGTAGTACAAATGTAAAACACATTTTGTTATTTGATAGTTGGCTATTCAGCTGTTAATCAGTAAAAAAAGTTTTTTGATCTGTTTTGTAGTTTTCGTTTGGCGTTCGTTGAAAAATGGAAAATCAAAAGGAACATTTTCATCATATTTTGCTTTTTTATTTCCGCAAAGGGAAAAACGCATCGCAAGCTCATAAAAAGTTTTGTGCTGTTTATGGTGACGAAGCCTTAAAAGAACGGCAGTGTCAAAATTGGTTTGCCAAATTTCGTTCTGGTGATTTTTCACTCAAAGATGAAAAACGCTCTGGTCGTCCAGTTGAAGTTGATGACGCCCTAATCAAAGCAATAATCAATTCAGACTGTCACAGTACAACACGTGAGATTGCAGAGAAGCTTCATGTATCACATACATGCATTGAAAATCACTTAAAACAACTTGGCTATGTTCAAAAACTCGATACATGGGTTCCTCACGAACTGAAAGAATCCCAGTTAACACAACGCATTAGCAGCTGCGATTTGCTAAAGAAACGTAATGAAAATGATCCATTTTTAAAACGACTGATAACTGGCGATGAAAAATGGGTTGTTTACAACAATATCAAGCGGAAAAGATCGTGGAGCAGGCCAGGTGAACCAACTCAAACAACATCAAAAGCTGATATTCATCAAAAGAAGGTTTTGTTATCAGTTTGGTGGGATTACAAAGGAATTGTCTACTTTGAACTCTTACCACCCAACCGAACGATCAATTCTGATGTCTACATTGAACAACTAACGAAATTAAACAATGCAGTTGAAGAAAAGCGGCCCAAATTGACAAATCGAAAAGGTGTTGTATTCCATCATGAGAATGCAAGGCCACACACATCTTTGGTCACTCGGCAAAAATTAATGGAGCTTGGTTGGGATGTTTTGCCACATCCACCATATAGTCCTGACCTTGCACCATCTGATTACTTTTTGTTTCGATCTTTACAAAACTCCTTGAATGGTAAAAATTTCAATAATGATGATGATGTCAAATCGTACCTGCTTCAGTTTTTTGCTAATAAAAACCAGAAGTTTTTTGAACGTGGGATTATGATGCTGCCTGAAAGATGGCAAAAGGTCATTGATCAAAATGGGCAATACATTACAGAATAAAGTTATTTAGTTCCATGAAAAAATTGTCTTTGATTTTTTAAAAAAAATCCGCAATTACTTAGCTGCCGACCCAATATATGGTGTAAGTTGGTGATCTAGTTTCATTTTTTTAATGTATCTATCCAATTTTCCCCAACACCATTTATTGAAGGGACTGTTTTTACTCCATTGTATGCTCTTGCCTCCTTTGTCAAATATTAATTGACCGTGAAGGTGTGGGTTGATTTCTGTGGTCTCTGTTCCATTCCACTGATATATATGCCTGTTTTTGTGCTAGTACCAGGTTGTTTTGATTACAATGGTTTTGTAGTATTATATATTGATTTAAATCCTAGGGAGGTTGATGATGTGATGCGAATGTATTCTGTTTCCAACCTTGTTCCATTTGTCATTTTTATCAATAAACGGATGGATATTTTCCAAGTAAATTCTTGAAGTTGAGGCTATCTTGAGGAATATAAAATACAAAATCAGGACTACTCAATTTTTCTTTCCTTTTTTTTGGTATTTTTTAAAAAAACAGTTTAGAGCAATGACCTGAATCTAACTGGATAAAATTCAGTTGGACTTAGATTCACTAATTCAAATGTGCTCATTCAGGGACGAGGTTATTATACAAAAGGCTGCCACAAGTGTGCAAAAGGAGTTTAGTGAACAATAAGCTCAGTATATGTCATCCATTTGGATAAGACCATTGGAGATGTGACCAGGAACTTGTCCCACATTAATTGAATTATGGGACATGAAAATTAGAAGTGATTGTGATCCAGGTTACCCCATGCCTCTCACTTCCATCAATGCTACAACTTCTCAGAAGGTACCCTGCCTCTTTTCCAATCCTAGGACAACTCATACTCTTCTACTCTGTCACTGGATTGAGTTTGCTAAAATGCTAATTGTTACTGCCAGTCTCCTGCTTGAACCAGTTGAGTGATTTCTCTTTGCCCCTAGCATCACATCTAAGCTCTGGGACAATGTTCATAGGGTACCCTCTGAATCTCTCCAGCTTTCTCTCTCACTTCTACCCCTCTTCTTCCATTATATCACCACCATGCAACTTCTTCCAGCACTCCAACATGCTTTGCTCTCTCACCTCCAGTCCTGAGCACTCATTTCCCCCCTGATCAGAACCCTTCTCTCTTTTCCCACTACTCTGCCTAACCCTCAGCACCCATGTGCACCAGCTGCGTCCCTCCCCAGGAATTACCTTCAGCAGAAAGAGGCCATGTTACCTAAGGTTACATCCCCTCCCCGAGGTAGCCCTCATACAATGAATGACAAGTTCATAGGGCCCAGCCTTGTTGCATTTATCATTTTTACCAATGAACTGATGGAATTTGGGGGGCATCCTCCCAAGGGCCATCCCAGCTTCAGCTCCCCATAGGGTTGGCTGACACCTCTTAGCTCCTACAACACAGTTGATCTTCTCCCTCTGCCCAGTCCTGATTCCCTCTCACACTCTAATGCATGGTACTTGCATGCAAATCTACTGAGTACAAATCTCTCTCAGAAGCTGTGGACCAGGAAAACTTTGACTAGAATACTAGTAGCCTATAAGTTCTATGTATATTGCCTCTCACAACAACGCACTAACACTGTTATAAATGAGTCACATGGAGGAAGAATTATACTTGTTTACATGACTCTGAAATTGTCTACAAATTGACACTCTAGAGCTGGTATATCCAACATGGTAGCTACAGACCATGTTGAGCATAAAATGGCAACTCCAAATACAGATGTGCTGTATGTATAAAATTCACAGTGGATTTCAAGGACATAGCACAAAAAATGAGGACAAATCATTAATAAATTTTATATTGGTTGCATGATAAAATGACACAATTTTTGATATGTTGCATTAAATAAAATATATGAAAAATTATTTCACCTGTTTCTTTTGACCTTTTAATGTGAGTACTATAAAATGCAATTTATATATGTGACTCTCACTGTAATTTCATTGACAGTAGAGAGATTTGCGTTCAATATAGTTTACTAGTGTTAAGGGTATGGTCAGAGTAACTATGCCGCCTTGGTAGGTGGTGAGTTTCTCCATGACTGATGTTTGTCCAGCAGGGGATGGATGGATTTTGGTGGGAAGGACACAGATAACATTCAAGATCTTCATGGGCATTTAAACTACATGAACGTTAAGTTTCCCTCAAAATCTGGGTTAAACTTTCATGCTGACAGACAGAAATATAGGAAGTAAACTACAACTTATGGTTTCTAAGGACTGATTCATTAGGGTTGAATCCTTACTGATCTTGCTTGCAAATCATAGCTTAAAACAAGCAAAGTTCAAAATTGCACAATTTTTTTTCCAGTGGAATCATATCAAGTTCTCTGGTAAATAAACAAAAATGCATTAATTTTTAGCCAAATGCTCACTACCATAAATCACAGCATTATGAGTTATGAGCAGTGATGTTTGCCTATCACATTTGGTTCCCAATTCCCCTTAGTCTAATAATTGTGTTTTGCTTTTAATTTGATTTAGTTTCAGAAAAAGTTTCCTCTTTCCCCCCGCCTTTTTTTCAAATTACTGTTATGTTTTCACATGACACAATTAAAAGAAACCAAGAAATCCAAAATTACTTTATGTTCTGGTGAGACTTTTTTTTATAAATAAATTAGTAAAATGTGGTTAACTGTTTAGTTCTGAATTGGCTTTCATTAAAGGTTACCATCCCTTTTCAAATTAAATATTTTGAGATGCTCTAATTATTTTGGACTTTTCTTTAATATTATAAAGCAGATAATGCATTAGTGGGTTTGCTATATAATTAAAGCACAGAGGGCTGTGGAATCTGACTGCTTCTATCACTTTTAGCTGTATGACCTGGAGAAAATCACTAGACATCATAGTATGTACACTTTGTAATTATAAAAAAGGATAATAATAGTACATTATAGGGTTACTGTGAGGATATAATGAGTTAATACATATAAAAGGCTTACAACATTGCCGGGTCATATTAAGCACTCAATAAATGTTAGTTGCTATTGTTGTTATTTTTATTATTACTATTATTATTTCATGCTGCTCTCATTACCTTCCATTGCAGCAAGTGGACTCTCCTCTTGTAAAACACATTCACATTTGCTGCTATCCCATAGCATGTCAACAGGACAGAGTTTCTCGGAATGGGAACAACTAGGAAAAAGAAATAAACCAGATTTAAAAGCTTTCAAGGGCAATCATACCTTTGAGACATTTTTAAAAAACATTGCATACATTTCTGAGTGAGAATAGTTAAGATTTCAAATAGCTTAATTCATATGTATGAACTTCATATTACTAGTAATTCTGTAATTACAAATAGTCTACTTAGAAACCTTTGGAAATGAAACTGTAATTTTGCGAAGTTATAATCTTTAAGAAGATTGGTGTTAAAATGATGCAAATTAGCTGTCAACAGAGCCTATTTACCAAAAGTAAATATTGTTCTAACATAGCACTATCTTCTTTAAAATAAAGAACATTGGTTAGAACAGCAGGAACATCTTGAGGATAAATGTGCCTTATAGATGAGCTTTCTTTTCTGCTTAAGGGAGGTGGCGATGTGTTCTTAGATCACTGTTAAGTAACATATAACCACCAGTTCACTCCTTCACTTGACACTCACACATGTGTTTATTGATTTACCTTTGCAAGATCTACGTATTCAATGTAGTTTATATTTTAATTCAGTGTTTGTAATTTGACCTTCATTTGTTTCTCAATTTTTTCCCAAATCAATGATTCTTCTCTTTGATTCCAGAACTGTTCAGGGTGTTATAATTTGTGTCATAAAGAATCACAAAATACCCTTAGAAAATTTTCAAAGTCAATTGAATTTTAAGTAATTTTCATTTAAAATAAGAATTTTTCATTTGGTAATCTCAAGAGGAAGGGTTAGAAAATCTTCAAACTCAGATGCAGATAATTTTGGCACTCGCCAATGACTTCAGGAACCTCTTTCCTACCCGCAATTTTGGGGCTGAGATGTATAAACAGCCTAGAACGAGTTTTATTTAATGCTTGTTTTGGAATGAGGGAACATGTGCCCAAGCTGAGACTGGAAGAAAGTTCACAACACATTAGGCTATGCATATTAAGAACAAAGGTGTCCATACGCAAGCATGCTAAGTTCACAAGCACTGAGTTGTTTGGTCCTACTGCAATATACATCTAATACCTGATTAAAAACACACACACACAAACGTATTTTCCAAAGTTATTAACAGTAGATCTGAGTTAGAGGCTGAAAAATGAAGAACTTGAAGAGAAAGTGATGACTCTATAATTAATGAAGTATTCTACACACACAGCTTAGGCAAAGACATGAACAAGTACTAATCAAATATAAGAAATGCTTACCCATCTTCTTCTGTGACCTCAACAGATCTTCTGATAATGGGGTATGGATGGCTAGGAGCTGTTGACAAGCACTTACAACCTGTGTGGTTGGCAACTTTAACAGGCACTAATTCGGGTACTGATGTCAAAGGCACTGATATTTCAAAGAGCTAGAGTAGAGAAAATAACCATAACACTCATATATTTAAAAGAATAATTTCTACAGTTTGCATTTTTGCTTTTGTCTGTTATTGTAGTGACTTTAGCAAAGTTTTTTCATCAAGGACAGAGCTACCCTGTTTCCCCGAAAATAAGACAGTGTCTTATATTAATTTTTTCTCCCAAAGTTGCGCTAGGTCTTATTTTCAGGGGATGTCTTATCTTTCCATGTGCCAGGTCTTTATTTTCGGAGGATGTCTTATTTTCGGGGAAACACGGTAGTAAGGATAAAGACTAACATGGAAAGACTCTTGGGCTGGGCTGGGCGTCAGCTGACTGGGGACTAACCCAATTTTACCATGTATTTAAGCTTAATTAAATCTCCTTATTTTTCTGTGTCACTGGTGCCCTTATAAAATGGTATTGTTACTCCTTGCTCCTGCTTTAAATTTGAGTGCAAATAGTAAAGAATAAATAAAATTATACCTATAAAGTTTTTTTTTCTTTTCTTTTCTTTTCCTATGAAATTTCTTTGAGACCATGGTGAAGAGATTTTTGTTCAAAAACAATTTACTTATCACTTCTCAAACTGTCTCCATTGAAGGAATATAGTTTCCTGTTCTTTGACTTTGGACTTGGCCATGTGACTTGTTTTAGTCAACAGGATGGTAGCAGATATGACACAACTACAAACTTTAACTGTGCATACTTTGTAGGGCTTGTAGCTATGAGAAGAGCATGATCTGACAGGCTTGCTGGTCCAAGAGATGAAAGACATAGGGAACAGAACTGAACTCAACCTGTAGCTTGGAGTTAAGCCCTATGGGCCTACTCTAAACTAACTAGATCTCAGATACATGGGTGAGAAAAAGTCTGTTGTTTATAGCCCCTGAGTTTTAGGATATTTATTATGCAGCATCACACAATAATAACGGACTGATACACATTCATCATGCCCAACCACTGAATTATATGTAACATGGATGTCATTCGTTCTATGTTTCTATATCTCAGCCTTATTGTAAGCAGTTATATATTAATTCATTTATTCCTTATTACAATGATATAGGGTGGATTTTTATTACCTTCCCCAACCTCTACATGTGAATAAAAAAAATGGACAGAGAAGTTATACAACTTGCCTAAGGCCACATAACTATTGATTATAAGAGTGGACATTTGAACCCAGACAGTCTATTCTAGAGGCAGAGGTGATACTGTTAAAAAATATACTTTATTACTTTTTTGAACGAAATTGCTGTGACCAGAAGGACCAAGGTAGGATCTTGGGAAGTAGAATTTAGAAAAATGTCAATTATTTGTTTCTAGGGTGGTTCTATGATACACGGATTAATTTGAACTTGACTTTAATGCTCTGTCCATTCAATCATCATTCGATGTAATCTTGCTACATAGAGAATTCATTTATTCACTTTGTTTCTAAGAGGTATTTCATAAAATAGCTCATAACTTTGGGATTAGAGGTAGTTAAAAAAACACAAAATGTTCAAATATGCATATTTGGAAATAAAAACTGCTGTACACTTACAGTTAAGTACATTCTGTAAAACTAATCATTTGTTGAGTACAGCAGTCAAAATAAAGTACTCAACTATCTATTAAGTGAGAACAATCCATTAACGTTGTGTTTATTCTGACCTTTTAATATGTAATGGAATTCCATGAGTCTAAGTAAGAGAGTGTTTTTAGAGTGTTTACTTTGCGTAAACTTCATCTTCTTGCGAAATTTTTCAGCTATGTTCTAGGGAATAACGTGGTCATGAGCTAAAGCCTTTTGCGTTAATGCAAGCTTTTTTTTTTCTGACAGTTGGTGCTTAGCTATGGTTGTTATTTTTTGACCTGACTGTCAAATAGTAGAGGTCGGAATTTACAAGTTGCAAGATTCTCTAAAAGGATTTCGAAAATGAAATTCTACAGTTTAAGGGGCATTTTAGGGGGTAGGAGGAACAAAATTAAGGGATAAGAACCTATTGCCAAACAAATCAGCAATCAGTTTTTTTTATATCTAATTAAGATCATCACCTAACATGGATATATTTGGTGCATATTTAAATTTATTGTACTACTATATATGTGTGTGTGTATGTATATATATATGTGTATATGTATGCATGTATGTATAAGTATATGTATATATGTGTGTATATATGTGTATATATATATGTAGTAAATACACATACAGAATAAAGACTATAGGCAAATGTGATAAATGAATATATGGACATGCACAAGGAATTTGCAAAATAGCGCCAAAAGGAATGTAGTTTGACTTACCGCTTTTTAATATGTTTTCCTAAGTTTGTTATTACTTCTCTCCTATGCAACAATTATGGTTTGCAACAATATGGTAGCAATAAAAAGAAAAACTTATCTACTGAGCAAAAAGGATTTTATGAGATAGAAAGAGAAGGATTATTTCTTTCATGGAGACTGCAGAATTGTTTTCAAATGTCTTTTGTGCTGGATATTTTCCATTTGCCTCTCCAGAGATGGCATCCTCTCTCTTTCCTTCCCCACTGGGCTCGGTGTCCCATGGCTGACATCTATGAATGACATCCATAGGTCTTCTTGCCTCCCATATCCCTATCCCCTACTCTTTGCCAGGCTAAGGGTTGACCATGGCCGCCATTCCTCCAGCCAGTCCTGCAGCACTCTTCCTCACTTTCTCTCTGGGTCCCATAATTACTCTTCAGTCCATGGGTGGGAGCAGGTCCCCCTTCTGCTAGCTCTGGGTACTGCACCAGCCCTTCTTCTTTTCCCCTATCCCAGTGGTCAGCAAACTGTGGCTCACAAGCCACATGCAGCTCTTTGGCCCCCTGAGTGTGGCTCTTCCACAAAATACCATGGCCTGGGCAAGTCTATTTTGAAGAAGTGGCTTTAGAAGACGTTTAAGTTTTAAAAAAAAAAGTTGGCTCTCCAAAGAAATTTCAATCGTTGTACTGTGGATATTTGGCTCTGTTGACTAATGAGTTTGCCGACCACTGCTCTATTCCATTAAAGTCTTCTCAGTCACTCCATTTGAACAACAGAGAACCTAACTAACCAACAAGGCAGTGCACTGCCTTCATTCCTTTTAATGTCTATTCTAGTAACTTCCACATGATTATAGCATCCGAGAGGCAATGACTGATAAAAATTCAGGCTCTAGTCTAGAGTCTCACAGACCTAGATTTGAAGTCCAGCTCTGCTATAAATTAACTTCTCTTAGCCTAAGTTTTCTCATCTATAAAGAAGGATAAAAAGATGCCATTTTAGCTTGTCTCACGGATTAAATGAGACAACACATACAGCATGTAGCACAGTGTTTGGCAAAAAGCTTAGTCTCAGCTGTCAACACTGTCGTCATTGGGACTTGGCAGAGGGCATGCTAAGCGGTGTCCTCATACCTGTTTGGAAACATACGAGGTGCTGGTATTCATGCAGATGCCGCTCTCTTCATTGCAGCAGCCACCACACCGGAAAACGTTCACACAGGGAGGTTTGAAGAACCTGTTGGTGCTCCTTCCCAGCTCACTGGCGACCTCCACACACGTCTCTCTGGGGCTGCACTGGGTTCTCTGCCATTCCTCATCTATAACTGCAGAGAGGAAGCTCATTGGTGCCAGCGGAAGAAACGTCCTGACATGGCCATGTGAGCCAGGGTTATGCTGGACACAGCCGTAGCGCTTATTTTACTAGTTATTTTTTGTTGGCCCTTTAACCAAAGATTGTTTACAGAAAAATTAGAGGTAAAATCTGTTCCTTCACACATATATAATACCTTTCTAGAATACAATTCTATTTTTCTTTGGTGAAGAACACCATATCCTGTATATAACCACATTGGTACATCTGAAGAAGCTGGTCAATAAAGAAGTAAATGGAAGAGTATAAAGAATTAACATTGTTTATTAAGCGATTTATATGATGCAGCTGAATAGCATTTCTTCTACTAAAGCCAAGAGTGCACAAGTTTTAGCACCATTAAGACATATATTTTTGTTGTTGTTGGTTGCCTAGCTAAGTCCTGCCGACAACCACTAAGTGAACTTGAAAACACATCCTGCCCCAGTTTTACTTGAGATGCTACCTGTGGCCCGCGTTGACACCTTGACTGCATCCTTTGGACAGGCCCAGAAGGGACACGCATCTAGGCCGTGTCGGTATTTATGACTCATGTAAACTGTGAGGCTAAAAAAATGTTGTTTTAAGCAGCTAAGTTTTAGGTTAAGTGTTATGCATCAATAGATAAATTCTCCACTTTTACCCCATCTTCAAAAATTTGTTTTGGTCTCTCCCCAGAATATTCTAAATTCCCATATATGTGAGCATGTTTCCACTAGAAGAGACAGAGGAACATCTGCTTAAAGAACACAAACATAATATTGTTGGAGATCTGACTATAGCCTATAAATTATTCCCTTAAAATAGGGGTGTCGAACTCAATCAGAGAAGGGGCCAAAATCTAAAATCCGGCCTAAATCGCGGGCCGAATGGTTTACTGAACAGTCATAAACTGTCATTGTGATGGAAACGCAGCGGAGTGCAGTGATGACAGCGCGGTGCGGGCCACATTGCAAGGCCTGGCGGGACAGATTTGGCCCGAGGGCCTTGTGTTTGACACATGTGCCTTAAAACATGTTTCCATATTTTTCCCCTCTTAATCTCAATGTTGCTCATATGTTGCTTCTTCAATCACTGAAAGTCACAAAATATAAGATGTTTGGCCTGCTGAGAAACATTACATACACTAGACAATTTGCCTAAACTCTTTTTAATAATAAAATCTTTTATCCTAAGAAACCTTTTTAAATTTCTGATTTTGAATATTTATATAAAGAGCCTAAAGTCTACAAATATGAGAGATAAATTATGCAATTAGTTGTTAACATAGATATCTCACTACCATTAATCATGAATCCTAGAAAAAAAAACAAGTGATTAAATTATGAAGATATTGCTGTTTAAAATTCTACTTAAATATTGTTTTCCATTTGCTTTTTTATAAAACTAACTTTTGAGAGTTGGAGCAGTACGATTTTAATCAAAATTGTGTGGAACTATGACCAATGTCACCGGGTAAAGCCTGCATAACTCTACTAGTCTTCTTACCGCCAGCATGTCTGTTCTGTCTCCAAAATTACCCTGAAATCCATGAGGGAGAGTTGATAACAAATTATAAGTGATGTACTATTCCCATTTGATTATTTACTGCTTCTAACCTAGTCAAAGTTTCAGATGATCCCCCACATAATGAGATATTTTATAGCCTTTTAAAATATTTTTATACTTTTTATGATTTCCTCCTTAGAAAATGTCAATGTCACTGACTTTTAAAATCAACCAATTTTGGTTTTATGGTAATGCTTGGCTAACTCTGTCTCCACAGAGTATCTCCAGCCCCGCTCAGGTTTTTACACAGGTAATCTGGTTAAGGCCTTGGATCTCAGGTGACGTCTGACCTCTTTGATTTCATGAAGTCCAGGCTAATTTACCACTAAGAAGTGACTATAGCTTCAAACCTCTGGCCAAAGTGGGTTATAGGCCATGGTTCCAATGATTTCAACTCATTTAGACACACAGTCATACAAAAACACAAGGAATCCTCTTCACACACAGGCCCACTACGCAGCCCAGGGATGTATCGCTGCCTACACAAAGCCTCCCCACAGCCAACAACAATGGCCTGTACAACCTCATCATCTTTTTACAAGTGGGGAAAAGTAAAGATAACTATAGAAAGAAAGAAAAGAATGATTTTGGCTTAGTCGTCAAATTGAATTATTTGATAAATATAATCCATTAGCAGGCAATCATATTTTAATCACTTTTAAAATGCTAGATCCTGGGGTGGGGCAGGAACCGAGTAGAGGTGAATAATGGTTGGAAAAGATATAGAAATCCGTAATATTATCAACAATAAAGATAAAAATAAAAATAAATAAAATAAACGCTAGGTCAACACTGCCACAGTGGCTTCTTGCATTATGTTGACATGTCATAAAAAAAAGTTAAATGCCTCACTGGAAGCCACACAATTTTATTTGGCATGCATTTTATTCATTATGATACATTACATATAGACAATGGTTTTCTTATAAAGGACCACCATTCTTACTATGAAACAATCATTCCCTTTATTTCCAATTACGTTATTTTATCGTCTGGAGTTTAGATTATTTCGTCTAGAGAGAAACAATTATTCTGCCAGTAATACCAGCATATGTTATTACAACTTAGCTTCCAACTTTTACTTTTCATGTTTTTACTTTAAAAAATCATAGAATAGCAAAGAAATAAAAAAGCTATATCTAAACTTAATAGTTTTTATTCATATATGTATAGCAGTAGAATTTTTTTTATTAATGAATGCCAAGATTGTTTAATTTTTTTAAGTAAACATAATGATTTTTTTAAAATTAAAAACCATCTTTCTGGGTGTTTTGCCCTCTCATCTTTGAGATAAATATACTCTTGCATTTTGAAGTATTCTTTTGTGTTGATTTTTTTAACCTCAAAAATCATACTGACTTATTTCTCTGCAGAGTCAATATAGGAAAACAAGAGTAGATATAGGAAAGTAGGATTCTCCATTAACATCAAAGGTATGAAATCAGACCCCCGTTCCTCTCCCTAACACATGCTGCCCTGCTCAAACTTTTGGCAGAGGTTGGTGCATTTGGCAGAGGTGTATCTGAGAAAGAACAAGAATTGGTGTACACACACACACACACACACACACACACACACACACACACCTACCTTTTAATGTTTCAATGTCATAGTAAGTTGCCGCAAACCTGGTGGACCGATGGGATGCTGAGCGGGAGTCCGGGGTGGCAAAACTTTTCAGCTTCAATCGGCATCTCCACAGCTTCCAGTCCTCGAAGTGTGTGACTTGCAGCAGTTCCTCCAAGCCAGAAGCCGCCCTAATCTGCTGTTCAGATTGTTCTAACATTGAACGCTTGGAAAAACAAACAAAATAGTGGTATGAAACCAAGTTACTAAAGTTTTAATTTGTCTGATAGCCTTCAATGCTAACACTTAAAAATGTAAATAGAGCTGAAGAGAAATTAGAGAGATGATCCAAATGTACAACAGTACCTAGGGAAAACAAACTAGTATTTTTTAATTCACATTCTGCTCACTTAAGATTGAATCAAAGGGATTACTTATTTCCCCCTAGGTACTCAGAACATTTAAAAACAATGGTGGGCTTCAAAATATGTTTACACCCTAACCCCCAGAACCTGTAAATGTGATTTTATTTGGGAAAAGGAATTTTGCAGATGTCATGAAGTTAAAGATCTTGAGATGAGATCTTCCTGGGTTATCCACATGGACCCTAAATGCAAAAACAAGTATTCTAATAAGAAACAGAAGAGGGGAAGCCATAAACACAAAGGAGAAGACTTTTGGAGACAGAGGTAAATATTAAAATAATGCAGCCACAAGCTAGGGTTGGCCTATAGCCAGCAGTAGCTGGAAGAGGCAAAGAAAGATTCTAAGAGCCTTTAGAGGGAGCAGAGCTCCTGCCTACACGTTGGTTTCAGAATTCTGAATTCCAAAACTGAGAGAGAATACATTTCTGTTGTTTTAAACCACCAAGTTTGTGGTCATTTGGTACAGGAGCCACAGGTAAGCCTATCTAATAAAGAGGGAATATGCAAATTGATTGTCACACTGTCACAAAGATGGTCGTGCCCATAGCCACAAGATGGCAGCACCCAGTCCCCTCAGCCCCGCTGGAGTCCCCCAGTCCTTTCAGCCCTGTGGGGGGAGAGGGGGTTGTGGCAGGTGCCCTCAGCCCCCATGATGACCAGAGCTGGCCCAAGGCTCAGGCAAGCCTCAGATTGCAACTGCCCACCCTGCCAGGGCCACCTGAAGCTCAGGTAACCAGGGCTGGCCCAGGCTTGCACTGCCGGCAGTGGCAGCAGCAGATGTGTGATGGGGGCATCGTCTTCCCCTGATCACCAGGTCGCCTCCCACCCCTGAGGGCTCCTGGACTGTGAGAGGGGGCAGGCCAGGCTGAGGGACACCCTCTCCAGTGCATGAATTTTCATGCACCAGGCCTCTAGTTAATATATATTTTTAAATTGCACTATTTTTGTGACAGGAGCCAATGACAATTGTTTTAATTCTATTATTTGTTTGAAAAACTGACCCATAAAGTCATGAGGAACCTGCCTAAAGTCACACAAGGAAAAAAACATTGTTGATTCTAATAACCTGAAATTTCTGACTTCTATTCCTCTGAGACTTTTATCTTTCTAAATCTATTTGTTATTTCAAAGACATGGGTGTGGTTTTTTTCCTCATAAAATACACTTATTCGGTTTATGCTGAAAATAGCCTTTCCACACAGTTGCACGAACTGTATTGACTGATATGATGCCCGGATTTGTAAGCAAAAATTATTTGGCCAGCCTGGCAAGTGTGGCTCAGTGGTTGAGCATTGGCCCATGAACCAGGAGGTCACAATTCAATTCCGGGTCAAGGCACATGCCTAGGTTGTGGGCTTGATCCTCAGTAGGGGCCATGCAGGAGGCAGCTGATCAATGATGTTCTCTTTCATTGATGTTTCTATGTTTCTATCACTCTCCCTTCCTTTCTCTAAAATCAATAAAATATTTTTTAAATTAAAAAAAAAAAACAACTTGGCCAAAAAATTATTTTCAGTATGCAGTCTATTTGTTCTAAATTAGGGGCATGGTTATATAAATAAATATACACATGTACAATGAAATACTATG
Organism: Pipistrellus kuhlii; assembly: GCF_014108245.1. Classification (NCBI taxonomy): domain Eukaryota; kingdom Metazoa; phylum Chordata; class Mammalia; order Chiroptera; family Vespertilionidae; genus Pipistrellus; species Pipistrellus kuhlii. The sequence continues at coordinate 2,870,946 of NW_023425471.1, forward strand.
TGAGCATCAAAACCAGTGATATAGGTGTATATTGGGAAGAATGAATTTGTATTCAACAGTGTTTTGGGAGTATATACTTTTTAGATATGATGATGTATAAAAATTGTTTTATATTTTTACTTCACATATGAAGAAACCTCCTACTCTAGATTGAAAAAAAGGTGGCCAGCTAAGCAAAGTTCCTCACTGGACCTCTTGAGAAGTATGACTCTGAGAAGTATATGCTCTTAAGCCTTTACAAACTGTTGATGTGATTTTGTCTGTGATGGTAATATTTCTTCAGGAAGTTTGCTCATAAGGGGGTGAAGTGAATAGAATTTGTATGTTTGGAAAACCCATGTGAGCAATGGAGGGAACACATTTCACACAACTTTCCCTAGATTTGCTTAGGGATTTACAAGTGTGGCCTGGGGCCACAGTAATGGGTTAGGGAGGCAGATCAGGTTGCAGTACAAATAGTTCCTGTTCCCCCAATTCTTAGCAACTTCAGTTTCACTGGAAGAGCATTTTGCGTTACACCTTTAACTTGGTGTTTAAGGCTTAGCCAAAACTGCAAAATGTCCCCTGGTTTGGGGTCCAAGTTGCACCACCAGGTTCCCAGCTGTTCTCCAGAGATATCCCCGCCATTGCCCCTCTGTTCCCATTCCTCATTCTTCTACCTGTCAAAAAATCTGTCCAGGCCATGTTGAACTTGTGAGTCCACGTTGAAGTTTTGTGACTTTACCTCCTTCAAGTCCCAAGTGGAAATAACATCTCCCAAAAAGAAGTTTTGCCTGATAAAATAAAGCCCTCTGTTGATTGAAGAGGTGAGAACATGGATCCAAAGTGTTCAAAACTGGCTTTGAATGTTACAGCGCTCTGGAAAATGTGTTGGCAGTTTCTTGTAAAGTTCAACATACATTCACCATATGAACCGTAAGTCCCACTCCTAGGAATTTACCCTTGATAAATGAGGGTTTATGTTCATAGCAAAACCTCTATATGAATGTTTATAGTTTGGCTTTCTTTGCAATAACCAAAATAAAACTGGAAACAACCCATATGTCATTTAGTGAGTGAATGTTTAAGCAAACTGTGCTACATCCATCCCACATAATACCCCTCAGCAATAAAAAAACATGGACTGTGGTACACATAGCAGCTTGGATGGCTCTCAAAGGCATTGGGAGTGAAAGAAGCCTATCTCAAAAGGTTACATACTGTACGATTCCATTTATGACAATCTCAAAAAAAAAACCACCAAAAACACCAAAATGATCATGATGAAGAAGAGATCAGAGGTTTCCAGAGGTTGGGGGAGGGTGTGAATACAAAAGAGTAGCATAAATGAAATTGTTCCTGTATCTTGATTGTTGTGGTGAGAACACAAATCTATACATGTGTTAAATTTCATAAAACTGCTCATCAAAATGCAACAATGTTGATTTTACTATATAGTCATTTAAAAAAATAAACTAAGCTGGCTTTGAATTCAGGCACTACTCCTTTTTAGCTGCTTGACTGAGGGTCAGTTTTTAAACTCCCTTAACCCTTGGTTTCCCCTTTTAGAGATGGTAATGTTAACAATGCTTCATAGAACTGATGTGGAGATCATACTAGGTCATATGTGAGAATGATCAGGTATAGAGTAGGCACTCAACGAAGTTCATTTCATTCCTCAGGAGCAGGGTATATGATCCTTTGCTGGGGTTTATGGGTCTGTTTTATGGCCCTTGATTTCCCTTAGTAACCAGAGAGGTGGGTTTGAAAAGAGCAAGATGGGGCAACTCCAATTAGAGTAAATAAAAATTAAAAAAGGAAAACTTTTCCAGGGTAAATCAAGGGCACACTTTTCCTTTTCCTTAAAAAAAAATTTTTCATGGGGATGGATATATATATATATATCCATCAAAGTGTCCCCACGGAAGTTAGACCAAGAGACTGAGAGTTCTATCCCTCGCTATGACATGTATGACCACCAGGGGGGTGGCACAGAACAAAAGAAAGCTCTGGCCAGCAGCTGGCAGCCAGGGAAGGGAGGCCCTGGCCAGTAGCCAGAAGGCCCCAATCGGCCTAGGCACCCTACCAGTGCACAAACTTTGTGCACCAGGCCTCTAGTTTTCAGATTAAAGGCCAATTTCAAAGTATCTGCTCAGGTTTTACATCTATCATTATAGATGGATAAAAAATAAAAAAAAGACCCACTTCTTAAACCTTTGTATTTTATTAGGGTCTGGCCTTACCAATAGATAGTACAAAATAGTAGGGGGCATATAACTGTGGGTACTTTCTAACAATCACTGCTCTGGCTACACCTGTTTTGGATGCTCAGCTAGAACCAGCAGAAGGCCTGGTCCTTTCTCTATGAAATCCAGAAACCTGGCCATTTTGAGGGGAATGGGGAGTTGGGAGGCTCATGCTACCAGCAGCTCTTTTAATTATTCAGTTCTATATTTAAATGCATATATATGAGAAATCCAGGTTGTTTAATTAAACTTAGACTAAAGAAAGGAACTACATATGCAGCGAAAGTGTGTGTGCATATGCTCACATTCATATATATACACATGCATGCATACACTTCTGTGAAAGTGTCTGCTTAGCTGTCTGGGTATTTTAAGGGGATTCTAACGGTTTAAGATGTCTGGGACTTTCAAAGCCTCCAATTTGATGACTATTATTGGTGGTTTTCTCCCAGTCACATTGTTTAGCATCTGGGGCTATGTCTATGCCCCCCTATACATTTTAAATCTGGGCTCTACTAAAATGTCTCTGCTCCCATTTGATGCATCTGTGCTAAGGAAATGTGGGAGCACATGAGTGTGAGATGGGTTTGAGTGGCAAAGCTCTAAAATGATGCTCTGAATAACCCCATGAGTGTGTGTGTATATATATATATATATATATATATATATATAATATAGAATATATATAATATATATCATATTCATGACTATATATATATATATATATATATATATATATATATTCATGAATTAGAGTCTCTTTATCATTGATCTCAAAGATCAAGGGCCCAATGTCTAAGGAAACAACCCAGACCCTTTATAGTAACTAGGTTGTTACAAACAATTTCACTGCCTCTCCTGTTCCTCCCACCAAGGAAGGAGTCTATTTCTCAGCCCAAAGACGTTGGGACATGCTTTGACCAATAGGATACTTGACACAAGCAAAGGACTCAAATGTACTTATGATTGCACAGTTCTCCTAGATTTCCACCATTACCACAAGCACCTGCTCCTTCTAGCCCACTGATCTGAGGAGGAGGAAAGACATGTGGGACAGACCCATGGCTTGAGTATTGACTCCCAGCCAACCCCCAGAAATATAAGTGAGAATAGATTTTTGATGTTTGAAGCCACTGAAATTTGGACTGCTTTGTCACACAGCATTATTGTGGCCATAATTAACTGCTACAGTCCTATTTCAAAGTAACTTCTAACATAATCCATTGGTGGGCAGAGAATTTGTATGCAGAACTTCATCATCCTTTCTACAAGGCAGCTTTGCTGAGCTGCTGGAAGCCCAGTATGCCCCCTTTCATCTTTCTTTCTAAAGATGCAGTGGCTCCAGGTGAACACCCACTGCTCTCCTCCTCCTCACCAATATTCTCTGCATTCTCTAAAATTCTCAATGATCCTGAGTCTTGCTGTGACAGTGTAGTTATAAACCAAGCACACTATTACAAAAGCTGCTTTTACTTTATCGTTCCTTTTGGGGAGTCTCTTATTTAGGATGAACTCGGGGTATTCATTCAACCAAAATTACACTCTTCCTAACTCTCTCCAAAATAAAACAGTAGGCAACAACAAAATATTTGCCATAGCGATATTCAATACATATCATTTTTCTCTCTCCAGGAACTGTTTTAGCCAAACCTAGATTTCAGGAAAACAGTATTTTTCTCCATGTGAGTGTTATAGCTATTTAGGTTACAATGAATAACAAAATGAGACTCATTATAAAGAGTTCCTTAAAATATTTGGTATTAAAATGAGCCTTTCCACAGATCAAATTGAACTTTTTTGGCTGTTGGTAAGACGCACATAACTAAGACCTCTTTAGTTTATTAAAAACATCACTTTCACTCATAAGCCTGGCACATGGAAGACATTCCACAAATGTTTACTGAACTGAATGTAGAGCTTTCCTTTTTCAGGGAAAAGGAGCCCCCTGAGCAGCAGAAATACTTCTGAGTGTCTTACTTCAGTGAGTCTATCCCAGTGTCCAACCCTGGCTGTTTCCCATCTCAAAGGCACATTGAGAAACATTTAGAAGCAACTCAAGTTGTGTGTTTGTCATTAATACTGTTCACCAAATATTTACAGCTTTCTACAATATGAGCACATGGAAGGATTGCACTTCTGGGCCCCTTGTGGTTGATGAGGGGGTGAGTCAAGGGCTTATGAACAATAGTGATGTCTGTCACTCCAGGCCAGAGCATTTAACTGTCAGGCAAGACACTCCAGGGCTGTCCTTTTCTCCATTATGGTAATTAATGACATTCAAGAATGGATGCTAGCCAGTATCATCCTGATGTAGAGTTGACCCTGGAGGAACCAGGATGGTCATGTGTTATGAGCAATAAATAAGTCTCTATTGTTTGTGAACCCTAAAGATTTGGGGTTGTTATTTCAGCATGTTCTGGTCTAGCCTGACTGATAACATTTCTGACCAGAGTACTTTGCCATAATTTACCACATCTTCACAAACCCAGCTGGTGTAAAATGAAAACATAGACAACGCTTCTCAAGGATCTCAAAGATGAGGGAGATCATTAAGTTGTTCAAGCTTTAATTAGATCTGTTGTGTGGCTAGATTCTGCTTTGCCCATCTCTCATTCTGTGACCACCAAGCTGGAATGATTGGCCAAGGTGACTTCCTTCTATAACTGGCTCCTAGAAGTGAACACCTTATAGAATAGCTTGCAGCTAGAAGGACACTGAAGGCTTTTTTGATACCTCCACCAAAATATTCTCTAATCCCCACAGGAAAATATCCCAGGGTGAATATATTGCCTTATAAAAATGCTTTAGGATTTAAAAAAAAATGAAATCAGTCAAACCATAATAAGAGTTGATGTTGGAGACTGTTTAATGTAGTAGTTCATAAATTGGGTAGGTCAAAATTGTAGAAGCTTAGGCCACCAGTCAGTCAACAAATATCTTAGTATCCACTCTATTACAGGCTTTGTACTAGGTGATTGGGACACTAAAGTACTAATAAACAAGAAAATGACAAGTCCCTGTTCTCAAAAAGCTTTCATTATAATGGAGGTAAACAAAGCAATAAGCTTAGATGCAAGCAAACAAAAATGAATAGTGTAATGAATATAGATCAGGATTGATGAACTATTACCTGTAGGCCAAATCCAGCCTACAACCTATGAGCTAAGAATTATTTTTTTACTTTTTTTGTTAATCCTCACCCAAAGATGTTTTTTTTCACTGATTTTTAGAGAGAGCGGAAAGAAAGGGGAGAGTCAGAAACATCAATGTGAAAGAGACACATCGATTGCTTGCTTTCCGAATGCCCCCTACCAGGTCTGGGAATTAAGTCTGCAACCAAGGCATGTGCACTTGACTGGAATTGAATTGGGACCCTTCCGTCCATGGAAGATGGCTTCCCCTAGTAGCAGAAACAGTGTTGGCCAGAATGTGAATAGCAGGACAGTGAGGTTGCAGGTATTTATTTGCAAATGTCCAGTGTATCTCACTATTGTACTCAGGACTGTCACATACATGTATAGGTCTATGTGGATGGAGCATCCTAGAGTTGTGCAGTGCATACCTGCACAACTGTATATGACTATACTTCCTGTATAAAAAAAAGCTAAAGAACACAGACACAGAAATAGATCTCACATCTAGACGGTTAATCTGGTTATATTATTGAATGTGTAAAAAGGCATTGGGTTAAGGAGAAAATGTGTTCTGCTTAGATAGAGAAACTTAGCAGCTAGATAGTATTTACAGGTTTGAGTTGAGATTTTCAAATGTATTTATCTCAGTTCACAAATTCCATGCACTGCTTACCCCAAACAGCTCTCTCGAGTACAAGTGGCATGGCTAATGAAGTTAGGATGCCATATACTCAAATGTCATTAAACACAATTGTCCAAGGTATTAGCAGATGTTTACATGGTTGCTACAGAAAAAAAGTATTCACAGATTCATGTAACTATAGTAGAGGCAACTATATTCTAAGATGGGAAAGAAAAAAAAAAAACACAAAAAAAACCAGGAAAATGTTCAAGACCAGAAAGTAAGCACTATGGGGGAATTTGGGGGAAAGGGTGATCTGGGGATAGAACTGGCATTGCCATCCATTCTGGAAAAGAGGTGGCTAGAAGAGGGGAGAGTAGAGAGAAAAACCTTCCCCTGGACCTACTACTGAGGAGGACCCTGAAAATGTTGTATAATAAATAAAACAAATTCATCTCAAAAAGCAAAAAGTAAAATTCATATCCAAGTATCCAAACCACTACTATCCTGAATATGATTTCATACTAAACTTTGATTTAAATGAGAGGAACATTAACACTAAAAAACATATTTATTTCTTTTTAGATTTTCTCTTAAGAAAAAATTGAAAGGAGAAGGAAAAACAGAAATTTTGGTATAGATGTGACTGAGTGGTGAGGGAAGGATAAGGGGGTTTATCATGCATATATACAATACTAGAAGTATATAAACAATACTAGAGGCCCAGGGCATGAAATTCAAGCATGGGTGGGTCCGTAGGCCTGGCTGGTGATAAGGGCCGATTGGGGACTTCCAGATGCCAGTGGGGCCTTCCTTCCAGATGCCAGCCAGGACTTTCCTTTGTTCCATGCCACCTTCTGGTGGTCAGCGCACGTCATAGAGAGTGATCAAACTCCCAGTCTCTGGTCTAACTCCCAAGGGGACACTCTGCATAATATATGCATGATAAACCCCCTTATCCTTCCCTCACCACTCAGTCACATCTATACCAAAATTTCTGTTTAACTATAGGCAATCTTTACTTAACATCAGACATATTTAATTTAGCTGAGGATTGGGTGAATATATGCTGAATATATATATAGCTTTGCTTTTTAAAGGAAAGTCTAATATATATGAAGAAAATCATTAATAATATCATTAAACATATAATGCTGTATCTTCCATGTGAAAGGACATGTTTTCTGTCACATGCAAATTCAACTGCTTTCCTCTGTTGCCCCATTAAATGAGTTTCTGTGGCAGCAGTAAATCTGAAACCTTTAAAAACTCACTGTGCCTAGGGTTAGGGTTAAAGGATTCTTGGTGTCTGTGCTCTTTAAGAATTGAACAACTTCAAGAACAGTACTTAATTACAACAAATCAGTCTCTTCCTGTCCCATCAAATACACTGACGTTTTCAAAGCACAATGGGAACCTTTTAAAACTCCATGCAATAATACTGGGGTGGGGCCGGGACCAATTTGGCTCAATGGATAGAGCCTCGGCTTGCGGACTGAAGGGTCCCGGGTTCGATTCCGGTCAAGGGCATGTACCTTGGTTGCGGGCATATCCCTGGTAGGGGGTGTGCAAGAGGCAGCTGATCGATGACTCTCATCGATGTTTCTAACTCTCTATCTCTCTCCCTTCCTCTCTGTATAAAATCAATAAAATATATTAAAAAAATAATAATAATACTGGGGTGGGGATGGGGGTAAAAGTGCAACTCCATTAACTCTGCACAGCTAAACCTGAGTTTTGTGCACGTAAAAGCTCAACAGTCTAAAAAGTCTTACATGCTTCAAACAAGTCAGATTTCTCTCTCTCCTGTTAAATAGGCTCAAAATTGGATTCCTTTCCACCTGGCATTGAAATCCAACATGGAGGCTGGTGGCAATGAGGGGGCGCTAAATAATGGTGACCTCTCCCGTGCGTGTTTGGAATCTGGAGAGTTAGAAAAGTATAAACTACTGGACAAGGTGTCTCGCTAGCCCTAGCACAGAGTTCACCCTTTAAAGATATACTGCATATCTGTTTATGTACTGTATGTTTATCTGTGCTTTAGACATTACAAGAATAAGACTTTCCAGCCCCAAGGACCCATTTCCCCTATTTGGGGGCACAGTCACCCCTGGTGAAAATGCATGTCTTAACAGCAGCTACAAAAACTCAAGGCCACATTTGATTGATTGCTCTCAGCCAGAAATTCCTAAATCAATAGGAATTTAGCACTCTTCAGTTAAAACAATTATATCAGAATCATTTTCAAAATAGAAAGCAAAAAAAAATATTCTATGAAATACATAAAACATACTGCTCAGTCAGTAACATTACAGTTTATTTTTTGCATTACTCTCAGTTTATTGGGCTCTATCTAATGCTTGCTCATAGAATCACAGATTCAATGACTGTTGAATTTTACAAGTTTCAAAGAGCAAAAAACTAAATTAACTTCCAAGAAAATATTTTTCTAGATGGTGGTGATGAGTAATTTGGAAAACCAGACAGAAAATTTCTGTGGCAAACACATAGGTTTCCATGGACAGAAGTAATGAACTAACTAAATTAACTACTATTTGCTGCTCACAAACGACCTGAAAATAAATGGCCACAAAGTTGTGTGTCACAAAAATAAGTCAGTGCTTCATTAGAAAATCGAATCACTATGCCATCCACATATAAAATTGAGGGGAAATTTGCCCATTTGAAAAGATTCCAGAATATTCGTTCCTATTCTTTTACATCCCAAAACACCCCTCAGCATTTTCAAATATTCATAGAAAGCATCATAGGATGCCTAAGAAACAAAATACTCATTAACAAACGGAGGCTGCAAAAAAGAAAAGTCTTCCATGTAAGCCAATAAAAAGTCTACATCATATTAAAAACTGAGCTCACCTACCTTCGTTGATCCCTGTTCATCGCTGGAGTCTTGCACCAATTGCAGAGAAAACATCATGAAAATATTCACCAGTGCCCACTGTCTGTACATTTTGAACACTTGAATACCCACTGATTACCAAGTAGTTGACAATAGATAGCTAGAGAAAACTGTTTCAAAAGGCATTCTCCAGAAGGAAAGTCTGAAACCCCAAGATTTCACATGGAAAAATAAACAATAAGTTGTGATAAAAATCCAATGAAATGATTTCAATTAGTCAAGGTACGTTTTTGCACAATCTTAGGCAGACAGAGAGATGAAAACAATTTAAATGTTCTCATGCTCCAGGAATAATCAGGAGGTGGACATGTTTTCCCTTGCAACGAGAAAGCACTTTAAATCCATTCCATGCCCAGCAAATTAAAAAAAAAAAATCTTTCTACCCTATGCCCCAGGTTCTAGTAAAGAGGTGGTGTGGCCACCAAGGTTCGCAGCTACGGAAAAGCTGGAACCCAATTCTCAGTTTATTGGGCTCTATCTAATGCTTGAAATCTAAAGAGATTCCAACTCCTTTCACAACCCTCATGGAAGCTTGCGGGAGCATGTGTCTTAAATCTGACACAGATTTTGGCAGAATGTGCTGGGAAGTCTTGGCTGTTATCCTGTCACATCCCTACCAATAGCGAGGATGTTTTAAAAACTGACTCCAATGTGCAGGACTGCTGTTATCCTAATGCAGATAACCTGTAATGTGAAACCTCTGCACATAGGCATGACTCTGTATTGAAATTGCAGTGCTCAGTAAGGGACCTCAGATGCTCATGACATATCAACTGCCAGTGACACACAGAAGCAGTCAAATATGCTTTAAAATCTCAGACATTCACAAAAATAACAAAATGTCCATATACACATGAGAAGCAAACATACATAAAATGAAGGGTGCTGATTTTTAAAGAAGCAACCATTAGGTTTATTTGTATGTACCAGGAAATATCTCATGTACATTGCTATAAAGACCATGCTGTCACGTGTGTGTGGAATTCTTCAGAAGCACTGGTGAAGTCAGCTTTGGAGATTGAAGGCATTGACTGAATGGGTGCCACAAATGGCACCATTTCAGAGAGCATCGAGACCTGCTCTTGTGCTTGCTCTTCACTAGTTTCCAATCTTTGACTTCCAGGTCTTGGCTCTCTCAAATCCATTTTTTGCATTTCTGAAATCAAGAATGGCCTGAGAAATCTCTTCATTGGTGTTCATCACGAATGGACCTAAGGCAGAAAGAGACATTCAGAGAGTTCTGGGTGACGACTACATGTGCTTTTACCACTAGAAATGGTATATGCTCCTGTCGTTCTTAACTTGAAACAATTCCAGGCACATCCGAACAGTGAAAGGTTATTTTCACAGCATCCAATCTCCGAGGATGGTAGCACATGTTTCTTAACTAGGGCTGTGTTTGATTATAAAGACCGAACTTGAGATAAACAAAGGCAATTAGATCCTCATTCATCCATTGCAAAGTTGTCATCAATAATTGCAGTTTCTTTATTCAAAACATTCTTAGGTTTGGTTCTATAACAATCATTTTGTAGTTGTTAGGCTTTTTTTTTTCTTCCTTATTTTTGGAGGTAAAATTGACATGCAACATTATATTAATTTTGGGTGTAAATATAATGATTTTATGTTAGTATATATTGTATAACGATCACCACAATAAATCTAGTTAATACCCTTTTTTTCTTGTGATGGGATTTACTGTAGTGCTAGCTTTATAGCATTAGCTAATCAGTAATTGAGCCAAACTGGTACAAAGAATTGGCAGATCTCATCCTAATTTGGTGTCTACACAGTATATGAGACTATGTACTTACATGGCAGGTATAAGTCATTTTGAAAAATATGTTTTATTGATTTCAGAGAGGAAGGGATAGATAGAAACATCAATGGTGAGAATCATCGCTCGGCTGCCTCCTGCCTGCCCCTTACTGGGGATGGAGCCTACAACCTGGGCATGTGCCTTGACCAGAAATAGAACAGGAACCTGGTTCATGGGTTGATGCTCAAGCACTGAGCCACATTGGCTGGGCATGTAATTTTTGAAGACTAGTAACAGTTTGTTGACAATAAATAGGAAATTATAAAAATTTCAAATAAAGAAAACATGATATTTTGGATTTTCTAAAGCTGGCAAACTTTTTTTGTAAAGGGACAAATAGTATATATTTTAGATTTTGTGATTAGTCTGTTTCAACTACTCAGCTCTTTCATTGAAGCACAAAAGGAGCCACAATCCATATGAAAATGAACAGGCATAGCTGTGTTCCAATAAAACTTTCTTTACAAAGATATGCAGTGGTTTGCTGGTCCCTTTGCCTAATTCCTAGGTTTAAATTCAGGTTTTCTAAAAGTGCAGAAGTCTGTATCTTCCCTTTTTTAAACACATTTTAGCGACAAAGGGACATTTTTCTTGACTGTGCACTCCCAAGATCTCCGGGATAAACAAGACCAGCTCATTGGTGGCATTTACATGTCTTGGAAGCAGTTGACAGATTTGTCCATTCAGTATATTTCTTCTACCAGTCTGCAGAGGGTCCTGACATTCCTTTTATAAAAGTTCCTCATCTAAGGGGCCTTCTCAGTGAGACCCAAGTTAAAATAGAACTATATTACTTAGAATTTATTCACCACTGTTAGCATATCAGGGCTTTGACCCTCACTATAATATGCCTTGATGATGTTGAGGCCTTTGGAGATGTTGCAAGGAATAGGATTATCATTCAAGGAGAAGAAACAGGCAGAAAGCCTCTGAATTCATTTATTAATTCAATTACCTACCTATTGAGTATTTATTGAGTGGGTATTAAAGGACAAACATTGTGCTAGGAGCTAATGATTAATGACAGACTCTCTTCCTCCAAAGACTTCAAATCTATCACACAGACAGATATGAAAACAAATTATTACAAGCACTGTGATACATGAAGTGACAAAAGTATGTAAAATGTATGGAATCAGTACAGAAAGGGGAAGAAAGGTCCAGTAAAGGATTCACAAAGGAGGTGATATTCAAACAGGATATGTGAAGGAATGGCATTTCGGGATTAGCATATTATAAAAAATTGAGAATGGAGGCACAGTGTTTGAAGGAAGGATCAGAGGGAGGAAAGAATCAGGGGATATGATATATAGGAAGAGGCCAGACACCTTGACACTTTGAATTCCATATACTGAAAGATGTTTGGACATAATTCTGTAGGTGACCAGGAATCACCGAGTTAAGTAGAGAATAACATGATCTGATTTGCACTTATTGAAGAAGACTCTGAAATCCAGATAGAGAGTATGTCTAGTCTGGGAGACTGGCTGATGGTAGGATTGTTAAGGATAATTGAGATACAGGCCATAGGAAGCTGTGGGGAGAGCAAGGATTTCAGTTCTGGCTATTTTGACATGAAGGTGCTAGAGACAATAAAATGGCTTCCTGCCAGAGGTGGTTAGTACATTGTCAGAAATATAGATCTGGGGTTCATGAGAGAAATTTCATCTGGAGTCTGGAGATGGAGATTTGGATGTTCTCAGGTAGGAAAAATTGAGAGAACCCTCATGAGTGAAATAATTAAGTCCAAAAGCGCACCCTGGAGAAGCCATGTTTTTAAAACACACATGGAGGAAAGTATTGGAACTTGGAAAATGAGAACAGGACTGATTTCCTGCATATTACAATTTTGCTATAGTTTAGACTTGTGGAACAATTCTCTCATCCCCTAATTATTTTCCTGTAAAATCAGTGCACTTCTGGGCTTCCATTTTGACACTTTTCTTTATAGTGTACACATGAATCATCTGGAATCTTATAGAATTTTATATTTTGATTCAGGAGGTCTGGAGTAGGGTCTGAAACACTGCACATCTAACTATCTCTCAAGTGATGCTGATGCTGCTAGTCCATAGACCACACTTTGAGAATGAAGGAGAGTATTACCGGAAGCTCGGAGCCCTCCAAAGTCAGATTGAGGAAGCTCATCTCCTCAAATCCTCAAGCAGAAAAAGAAAACTGAAACCAGAAAGCAAGTTTTGTGTTTCTTTTTCCTTTTTCTCATGTTCTTCTTTTCTTTCTATTGCATTACCAAATGTATTTATTTTTTAAATCGAGGTATAATAAGCATAATATTAGTTTCAGGTATCCAACATAATGATTCGATATATGTAAAATGAGCACCACAATAAGTCTATTTAACATGCATTACACAGCTACAGCCTTTTTCTTGTGATGATAAATTTTAAGATTTACTCTCTCAGCAACTTTCAAATGTGTGATATAGTAATATTAACTATCATTGCCAAGCTGTAGATTACGTTCTCCAGAAAACATTTTTTCCATTGATCAACCATAAGGGTTATAAATAAGAAAAATGTTTGCTAGTTGACAATAATGCCATAAATCCTCTTTCAAACTACAGTTTCTATCTCTTCTATAATTGAACCTTTGAACTCCCTTGTAATAAAAATGGTGTGCATTTAATCTCTCATGACATAGACTCTTGGTATAGTGGAGAGAGCACAAAACATGGCATCAGGAGTTAGTGTTCAAATCCCAGCTCCACTGTTAACAATCATATCCCATTAAATAAGTCACAGGGCAGAGTGAGGGGCAACTGGCATTGTGCAAAGTAGAGGGGATGGTTGGAAACCAGAGAGCCTGAGTGTGAATCCAACTATGTGGCCTCAGGCAAGCCAATGAAGCTTTGCATCTCTGTTTCCTCATCTGTAAAATGGGGATGATAGAACCTACCTCATAAATCTGTTCTGAAGATTAAATGTATTTATATTTGAAAGCATTTCAACCAATCCTAGTAAACAGTAGATGCTACCCAAGGATTTGCTATGTAAATAAGTAAAATATTGAGATTTCATTTTCCTCATTCATAAAAGGACCATGACTACATCAACACTACAGACATTCCCTATTCCAACAATTTATGACATCCTGCAGTTAATTTTTAGATTCATAATTAAGGACATTCCATGATAAAAGAAACAAAGGCCTTAGCTAATTCATTCCCAAGTAGTGGATAGATGGTTGTGGCTATCATTAAACACAAATGAGTACTAAAATAACTTAAATGCCTGAATTTTTTTAATTTTTTTTTTTAAAGCAAACAAAATGCTTTTCATTAACTGAGATTTCAAGGAACATATCTTTTGGGCTTACCATGTTGGACAACTGGTTCTCCTAATGGCTCCCCAGCAATTAGAACGAAGTGGCTTCTCTCAGGATCCTAAAGTCAAGGTGGAAAGCATCAGTCAATAAACATGCTTACTTTTTAACTAGAGGCCCAGTCCACGAATTCATGCGTGGGTGGGGTTCAGCCTGCCCCAATCCAGGCTGATAGGCCAGCTGGGGGGAGGGGATACAGGAGGTTGGTCGGCCAACCTTGCCCTCTGGTCAAACTCCCAGTAGAGGGGACAATTTGCATGTTAGCCTTTTATTATATAGGATTTTAAATTAGGAATAATTTGAAACTAACATGCTAGAGAAATGGACAAAGTTTCTAATTCTGAATATAAACTCAAGATATATTATCTGTCCAGCACTCAATATGGAAAGGCTTATTTCTTAAGATTTTTGGTGGCATTTAGAATATAAGTCTAGACTATGAAAAATTAACCTTCTCAGATAAGGAAGAATTTAAATTAAGATTTTCCTTAACTAGAAACATCTTTAAGAAACTGTGTGACTGACCTGGCTATGAATTGACTATGTGATTATAGATCTGTAATTTCACACTAACAATATAATTTTGTTCAACATAACATGCCTCTCTAGTTTAAGCCAGATCTATACAGAGGAAGACCTGGCAGACCTCAGATTTAGGTATTATACTAAGTGTTCATCTAAAATTCCATTTTAAAGTAGTACTTCCTCGTAACTACTGAAGTCCTTCCTCCTGGGTTGATTTCTGTGTCTAAGACGCCCCTCGATTTTCAGTCTAAGGATTTTAGAAAAATAATAGTGTCTTATACATGGAAAAATATGGTAGTTTGCTACTCAGTAATAAATAACTAAACATTATATATTTCTTTTGAGATGTGTCTTAGGTTTATCTGATTTAGAACAAAACAATAAGTAAAGCCATAATTATTAGATACTTTTTTAAAAGCCTTTAAAATTTTTAAAGCTTCACCAATATTCTAATAACATAGCATAATTCTAAATATGTGATAAAATAATGTGTTATATATTTTATTTCTGCTTTTACTAATATAAAGCTCTTTAATTAGAAATCATTATAATGTTACTGGTACCAGAGGAGTTATCACTGAGGTCAATAAAAATAAATAATTAATTATTTAATTTTCCATATAGTTAAAAAGTTATATTTTATGGGACTAAAATTTATTTTTCCTTCTGCCTCAAACTTTAAAAAATTAAAAGTGAATATAGGGTAGATGCTTTCTGAAAAAGTTTTAATGTACTCCCTACAATCCCAGGGCTGGTGTCATTTACTTCATCCACCCAGTTGATGATTTAATCATATCTTCATGTTTAAAATATGTTTAAGTATTCCTAGCCTGAATATATTTACACATTTTCACCTTACCTAACCATAAAACAATTTTCTGCCAAAATTTGCTGATTTGAACTGACTTGAAAATCAAAGAATAAGCCTAAAAAGGCTTCTGTTAATTCAAAATTTATTTATTTATTTTTAATATTTTATTGATTTTGTACAGAGAGGAAGGGAGAGAGATAGAGAGTTAGAAACACCGATGAGAGAGTCATCAATCAGCTGCCTCTTGCACACCCCCTACTGGGGATGCCCTTGACCGGAATCGAACCCGGGACCTTTCAGTTCCCAAGCCGACGCTCTATCCATTGAGCCAAACTGGCCTCGGCTGTTAATTCAAAATTTAAAAATAGATGTCATACACCACATACACTAAAGATCAGTGCTTTAGTTCAATTCCTACTTGTTCTTGCTTTATACACAATGCTAACAATCAGGCTTTGTAATTATAATTATCTAGAAGAGATTCAAAGCTAGAAGACAGAAAAGTACTTCTGGATACCAATACAATAAAATAGTTTAACAACAGTTATGGAAATAAAATAAATCTATATAAAACAGGCACAGAAACTTGAAAATTAGTCTAGGTCCACTTACATCATACTTTATAGCTCACTGATATGTTGATGTCCCAAGGTTATGAATAAGTGAAATTGTGCATAATAGAATCTAAGCCCACAGGAAAGGAGCAGGTTTCTATCTGAAATTATTTCTTTTTTTTAATGCCACGTTTAAATGACTAAAAATTCAACCAAAAAAAGCACAGTTATCAAAAAAAGTTTATTCTCTAAAGACTTTGAAGCTGGTTGTCTGTGTCATGGATGTGCTGACTTTTAAAACTGTAAGTTTTTTAGCCGAAACCGGTTTGGCTTAGTGGTAGAGCATCGGTCTGCGGGCTGAAAGGTCCCAGGTTCGATTCTGGTCAAGGGCATGTACATTGGTTGCGGGCACATTCCTGGTAGGGGGTGTGCAAAAGGCAGCTGGTCGATGTTTCTCTCTCATCAACATTTCTAGCTCTCTATCTCTCTCCCTTCCTCTCTGTAAAAAAATCAATAAAATATATTTAAAAAACTGTAAGTTTTTTAATTGAGAAGATGTATCTACAGTTTATACATTTTAGAATAATAATGTTTTAAAAATTAAAGCTTGAGTGGGGAGATGGGGAGGTAATGGGGGGATAAGGACACACATGTGATACCATAAAGAAAGAAATTAAAAAATAATAAAGTTTTGCTCCTTTACATATTACTCAAATCAAATGATGACTTTCAATTTATAATTTGGACAATAAGATAAACAGACAGTTGCATTTGGTCTGAAATAAAAAATTATTAAACTGCTGGGTATTGAGGCGTTCAGGGGTTTGGTTTTCATTTCAGAAATCTGAAGGATGGTCCAATCTTCTTCTAATGACTTTTCCACGAAATTAACCTCTGAGCGGCCCCTTCTGCTCTAACCTAAACCAGATGTTTTGTGTCTTTTTTTTTTTTTAATGTATCTTTTCTCTTTCCTTAACTAGTGAAAGCTAATCAGCTTTCTGGATATTCAGTTGAGTGCTGATATAGTTAAAAGTTCCAATTGCTGTTATCTTGAAAAGTCCCGTTTATGTTGAGTGAGCATGAGTAGTATGTCAAATGATGGAAATCGTGCAAAAGCAAAGAATGAAAGTCCTATTTAACACGTGAGTCCCTTGTCAATCTAAGTCAATGCCTTTTTGGGGTTTGATGAAAGACCCCATACAAAGGTAACAGAGGCCCACTTATTGCTTCATGTATAATTACCCCAACTAACATTCATGATCTTTTGGAGCCCAGACCATGTCTTTTTCTTTACATGTTTTCTTTTTTATTTGATTTTACTTCGGTGCACATTCTCAGAGTTCCTGGTTCAGAGTTATGCCCTTCTGTGTTTACTTAATAATTTATTTTTACAAATTGCTCTTGTTAGGCCATAAATCTTATTGCCAAGATATGTCTTGGGCTCCACTGATGCCAACAATAAATTAGTAAAGCCCAGATGAAGGCTCCATGATTCATTTAAAGTGGTGATAACTTCTACACTACAAGTATGTAGTCATGGTTTGTTTGATTGATTAGACTCTGGGAATGAATCTAAGGGCATGCTTTTGCTTCAAGTACATTTATTATAGTGATATATTACCTGAAAAAGTTACCAGAAAGAAACTGAGTTGTAGCATGACTTAATTGCACACAATTGTTCTTACTAGAGTTCATTGTTTAAACTGCGTAGGCCAATTAAAAGACAAAACAATGAACTATTAATAGTATTAAAAAATTAATGGCTTGTCAAAATAGAGAAAGAATCATAGATAGAGAGCATATAGAAAGCTCCGGTGTAGGGGGTGTTGAGGGGTGAAGGGATTGAGCAAAAAGCAAAAAAGAAAGAGAGAGAAGACATGGACATGGACAATGTGGTGACAGTGGTAAGAATGAAGGGCATGGGTGGAGGTGGAAGAGAACATAGAGGGGATAAATGGTGATGAAAAAATAAAATAGTTTTAAAAAAATAAAAATTAATAGCTTGGTATGAATTTTTACACATAAATAAGCAAAAAAGTAACCTCTAACTTTAATAGGACATTTTGTTTTATTTTTGTCTTCCCATATTTATTTTAATCAAATGTTACTCTGTATTAATTTAATGAATTCCCCATGAATGGTGCCAGTTAAAGAGTGCCATTACTCTCAAGTATGGCTTTGATGACATCCCGTGAGGAATGGATTGCCTACCTTGACTAACAACAAGTAAATTTGCTAATCCTTGAAGCTTACGGCCTTCTGAATATGATAGTATTATAAACATGGGGATGCAGGTGAGATCAAAACTTTCCAAAAAAAAAACAACACATGTGCCCCTGATCATGGAGCCATCCTGGCAATCAGAGCACCTACTGACGGTGGACCAAAGCAGCACAAGGAGCCTTATCTCTTGAAACAGAGACTGTTCCAGGGTGACAAGCACAGCCTAGCCTCTGTTTTAAGAGAGAAGGCTTCCAACAGTCTGACCCATGGCTCCTTATCTCTGGGTCTGTTCTTGTTCATTAGTCTATGTTGTTCACCATTTCCCCTAGATGAGTTGTTGGACCTCAAAGGGAGGGTGGGGATAAAAGGGAGAGATCAGCCAAAGGACTTATGTGCACACATATGAGCCTAACCAGTTGTCGAGGACAATAGGGGAGTGGGGGCATGAGTGGAGGGGGGGATTGGAATGGGGGGTTGAGGACAAATATGTGATACCTTAATCAATAAAGAAATTAATTTTTAAAAAAAGAAAGAAGAGATAAGGCTCCCTGTGCTGCTTTGGCCCATTGGTACTCTGAAAAAGTTAAGGCCACGTTGAAGCCAATGTTGGAGTTAGGACTTCCTCTAATAAGTCAAAGGGTCTGGCTGAAAGACTCTCACACCTAGCATAAACCAAGCCTCCTGTAGTTGCTGCCTGCCATGGAAGACTTCAGAGTAATGGTAACAGAAGACAATCTGCTCTCTGAGTGCTAGCCGAAAGCCAGGGAGTGTATCAACTCCTCATTCTTAACCATAAATCAGTACAAATGGGATTGGGGGAAGCACTGGGAAGTCACATTTTCCTCCTTTAACAAATGCTCAGGCTAATCTAGTTCCAGGTAAAGATAACCTTGGGCTGGAGCTCGAGGAAATCAAGGTCCTTTAGTGCTTTTTGCTTGCTATAAAAACTGTTCTGTGCCCTAAACCTTATGGCCTAATAAGGTGTGAATCCTCATTAGGTAACATTTATCTAGCACAAGTATTCATTAGATCAGTGAATTTTCCAGCTAGCATTTTTGGGAATCCACTATGTACTAGACCAGGGATTAGCAATCTTTTCCTCATAAAGAGCCAGAGAGTAAATATTTTAGGCTTTGTGGTATCCAGTCTCTATTGCAACCACTCAACTCTACCATTGTGGTGTGAAATTATCCATAGACAAACAGTCATGAATGGGTGTGGCTTTAGTCCAATAAAACTTAATTTACAAAATGGTTTGAATTTGGCTTATTGGACATAATTTACTGACCCATATGCCAGATACAGAGTCAACTCTTGACATATGTAATCACATATTCTTCCTAAGCTCATCCCCTCAGTTGCCATCATTATTTCATTGCATACAAAGAAACTGAAGCTCAGAGGGGTTAAGAAACATGTCCAAAGTCACACAGCTAACAAGTGGTAAAGCCAAAATTCACACCTTCACAGTCTCTTCTTTGTTGTGATTTAAAGGGTACTTTCTACTCTTCATGAATATGAGCAACATATGCAGATTTAAATGTTAATTTTTAAAATAAAATTTTTCATAGAAATCTTTCTAATGTCTTTACAATTCAGACATGTGTATACACAGCAATAATTACAGAAGTGCACATAACAGAATGATGCCCCTGGGCTAGGAGCACTGCTTATCAATACACCGATGGTTTCAATTATTTTCTATCCTGGCTGTCTCCCGTCTTTCTGGCTCCCCTCAGCATTTCTTTCTGCTGTTCCATTTCAACAATGTGCCCTCTGCTATATTATACAAAGAACTGAGGTTATCAAGTTAAAGAGGAGAGTGCTACAAACTAATATGCTATCAGTAGGTTCTGGTTTATGTGTAGCTTCCTTGCCTTTTTCCTGCATGGGATTGAAAGAAATAAAATTGCCATTTTTGTATGTCAAAAGTGGCAGCTTGACAAAGGCCAACCTAATAACAGAGAGCGTAGACACTGAGATATGAATTTCACCTGGTGCTCATGAGTTTTCCTTCTATTTACTTCACAGTTCATGGTTACAGATGATTAAGGCAGCAGTAGACGGGCTGCCAGGAAAATGGGCTAATCCTATATAATAAAAGGCTAATATGCATATCAACCGAACGGCAGAATGACCGGTTGCTATGATGCACACTGACCACTAGAAGGCAGATGCTCCCACAGGAGGGACCCCACTCAGCCAGAAGCTAGGCTGATGGCTGTCTAGCTCACTAAGGATGTCCAACATCCCCCAAGGACTCCTGGACTGTGAGAGGGCACAGGCATGACTGAGGGACTCCCCACCCACCCACCCAAGAACACAAATTCCATGCACCAGGCCTCTAGTATAGAATATTTCCTCAAATCCTTTGCATTCTACAATGCCAGGGTCACAGGACCAGAGTCAGATTGCCTCTCCACCAGTCGCTTGCATAGTGAAACAGTTGTTATCCCTACTTTTCGAAATTCATCTTTTCAGGATCTTTTGCAAAATTGTCTCTTCAATTTTCTTTATTAGAATGATGCAAAGCAGTCAGATTGGCTTCATCATCACACAAGATAGTGGGGAGTGAATCACCCAAGAGAATGAATAAACATAGGAAAGAAACTTGGTAATCTGGGGAGAGGAGCTCCTAAGACTCCTAAAATATCAGAAATTTTACTTAAAAAGAAGGGCTTTGACACAAAAGGACTATAAAATGCATATGTTTCTCTCAGTTCAAAATGGGGGTGACTTCTAAAAAAAGGGGGGGGGCTCTCTGTGAGTATGTGCACATAAGGCTGATCTTATTTTCCCCTACACTAAAAACAAATCAATTTTATAAAGAAAGAGACAAGGAAGATATGCTGTCTCCAGATTCAAATTTCTAGGGGTAACCAATAGAGACATAGATGATTTTTTAAGACGAAAAATCAGTATTGATAAAACCTTAAAATAAACCAATAGAAATAACAGAAGTTAATTAAAGGGTTGATAAACACTGGAGATTCAGGCATCTTCCTGCAAAGTAGTAGAAAGTACAAGTTAAGAAAAATTAAAGATTTAAATACTCACCTAAGGATATTTTCCCATTGATTTTCAGAGAGTGAAAGAGAGAAAGAAAAACAGAGAGAAACATGGATGTGAGAGAAACACATGTATTTGTTGCCTCCTGTAAGAGCCCTGACCAGAGCCCTTGCCTGGGAGGAGCCTGCAACTGCAGGCACATATCCTTGACCGGAATCGAACCTTTGACCCTTCAGTCCCTAGGCTGAAGCTCTATTCACTGGGCAATTAAAGATTTTTTAATATTTACCTTGTTCTCCACCTGGACAGTGTCACCTTCCCCCAGCACTGCTGTGTGATGAGGTTCTATTTTTTGTTGTGCATCATCAGGCCCTATAAAAAAGGTGACCCACTAAATACAACACTCATCATAGTGCATTTGTCATATGGATACAAATCTGGTTAACTACCTAGTACCATAAAATTCATTTCACTTCAGAAATAACAGACTTAGGATTTTTCTTAAATCTCTTGGTTGATTAAATGTACATTATTAAAGTCTGATACTGGCTGGTTTCCATTGCAGAAAAGAACAGGGAAGTGAATATTGCATTATGCTTCTTCCATTTATACCTTTTTATGTAATCATTTAATAAGCAAAGTCCTTGACATCACATACTAAGAAAAGCTTTTCCTTGAGTAACTTATAAGCCTCATAAGAATTAATCATATTTAGGGAAATGAGTAAATGCTATCATCAAGTATTTATTGAGCACCTACAATTTCTAGTACTGAGAAAATACAAATAAATGCAAAGCAAATTTCTTGTATACAAATAACTCAAAATGTCATTGGCAGAAACAAAATAAGATTCCCAAAATAATAAATAATTCAATTGAAATATAAGTTAGATAGCTAGTGAACTATGAACAAGGCCCAGTGCTAAATGCTGTGGGGGGAAGGGGGGATCTTCAAGATGGATACATTTCTATCCCTTTGGTACTAAGACACACAGATGAAATAATGCAAATGAAATTGTGTCTGAAAGGTAACAATAAAGTGATAAGCAAAGTTCAATGAGAGAACAGAGAATGCAGGGGTTAATTCAGGTCTAGGGACCTTAGGAATTTGTTGTGGAGGAGTTATGACTTGAACAGAGCTGTACAATGCTAGATGAACCACACAGAAGGCAAAGTTAGGAGGGAGGGCATTCTAGATAAGAGGACAGACTGTGCAAAGGTAAGGCACTGGGAGTGTGTAGGGCATCTCTGGGAGAACAGCAAATCTTCTACCATTGCTGGAACATTCTTACAGGAAATATGATGAAAAAGATGAGAAAAGTAGATGAAAAAAAGTAGATGAAAAATAGATCAAAGTGAGACCTGAGGGCCATGCTCATCCATAGAAAATGGAGGGTCTTTGATGAAAGTGTGTGTGTGTGTGTGTGTGAGAGAGAGAGAGAGAGAGAGAGAGGGAGAGAGAGAAATGTATCTTGGAGAAATAACTCTTGGAGCAGAGCATAGACTAAGTTGCAGGGGTAAGATTGAAGTTAGGCTAACCTATTGGGAGTTTATTGTAACAATCTAAGTGGAAATGAATTATAGTCTGAACTGAGAGAGTGGACACACAAAAATAGGGGTAGATTTGAGAGATAGAGTTGCGAAAGCATCTAAAGGATTTGGCAACAGTGGGAGAGAGAATCTAATACGATTCTCACTAGGAGTAAAATAATATAGTGACCTGAAGATTACAACAGTGGTTTGTCAAGAGCAAGCTAGAGAATGAAGATGCTAAGGCAAAATAGAACCACCATGGGAATGGGCAACAGAAAGTTCTAAGTTGGATAAGAAGCTCAGAAAAATGTCTAGGCAGATACTCCTACAGGACAATAATAATCAATAAGGAAGTGCTTATTGAAGTAAAAATAATAGCTGAATGAGTTATTATATAAACAGAAACAATTTTTGAATTTTGTGAATATTGCTTGGAGTCCAAATATAGCTATATTTTCTAGAGAAATCCTCCACTTTGCTGATAATCTATATGAAGCAACAGGGTTTATTCTGATGCATGCAAACATGAAATAGGATTCTATAATAGGGAAAGAGTTCTCAACCCAGAGTCACGAACTAGGATGGGAGATAAATGTGACCTTTCCTTCAGTTATGAATATAGCCAACAAAGCACAGTAGTATTAACTGGACCAATGACTCTGTCTCCAGTAGAAACCACAGATGTTTTCATATCACATTACAGTGTTACAGCTGTCTCAAGATACACTTGATGCTAATCACTAATTAGAATTCAGAGTAGACCAACTGCTGGGTCATGTTATTTCAAATGCCATCAGAGAAGCACACATATAACTACATCACAAACTTGTTCTTTTAACATTTTAATGACTTTAATGAGTTAAAAAATACATCGTTCAGAGGTGGGGCCTTGACAAATGTCAAAAGGGTCAGTGGCACAAAAAAAAGTTCAAGAACTTCTGCCCCAGAGGTAGGGGTGTGCTAGTCAATTTTTAAAATTAGTTTTTGCCTCTAAGGTTTGGGGGGAGGGAAGTAAGAGACCAACCAAAGGACTTGTACACATGCATATAAGCATAACCAATGGACACAGACAGTAGGATAGTGAGGGTATGTGCTGGGGGGCGGAAGCAGCTGGAGAGAGGTCAATGGGGGTGGGGGGAAGGAGACATGTAATACTTTAAACAATAATTTAAATTAAAAGAATAAAACTAGTTTTTGAAGATGGGGGAGAACCAATCTGATTTGCAGTATGTGCCAATGGATGTGGTATAAATGCTCCCACTGTGGTCAATTTCAAGCTACCAATGTGAGGTCAGGGAAGAGATGCAAACCAGCTCCTGCAAGCTGGCAGGAGCCGACCCCAGCATACCACTAAAGGTTTCTTCTCCATCCAAGATTTATGTCAACAAATGCCATGGAAGTGAATGATAGAACCCTGTTGATTTTACACTCATGCGAGGATTTGACAATAAATGAGAGTTCTGGGAATCTAAGAATAATCTCATTTAAAATCAGGTAATATTTTTAACTGTGACATGGAGCAGCATTTTATTAAGTGTGCTTTACTGAGATTTTCTGGGAGCAATGAATCATGTCTTTACCTTCAATTGATTCATACATAAAATCCATTACTCACGTGGTCTACTCCTGGCCCCTAATTTATCATGCAGGATGGTTCCTGATATATAGACTCAAACAATTTTACAGCCCCGTGACTATATTTTAATGGAGTAAGCTGGCAAGAGACAGCACCCAAAAAGAATGCTGGATTGGGATTTCTCTGCACCTCCTATTAGGGGCTTGCTTGACTATGGTCTTCATTGGTCTGTGAGAAAATCTTTATTTAGAAACAAAGAACTCATGTTTTCCTATGAGTTCTTACTCTCGATTTTTTAAAAATATATTTTTTATTGATTTTTTACAGAGGGGAAGGTTTGGGGATAGAGAGTTAGAAACATCGATGAGAGAGAAACATCTATCAGCTGCCTCTTGCACACCCCCTATTGGGGATGTGCCCGCAACCAAGGTACATGCCCTTGACCAGAATCGAACCTGGGACCCTTCAGTCCGCAGGCCTATGCTCTATCCACTGAGCCACGCCAGTTAGGGCTTATTCTAGCTTTATAAGAAATGCCATTTCTGCTTATCCCGGAGAGGAAGCACAATGTTGATCCAGAAGAGCCCCTTTGAAATGCTCCCCGGGAAGGGAGACGCTTCTTACAGATACTGGAGTCAGGTTTCCAGGTTAATCATTCTAAGTGTACCTCACCTGCTGTATTCTCTTGTGAAATATTTAAAACAGGATCAAGGAAAGCAAAGACTGAGTCTCTCATCAGGTCATTTCTATGCTACTTAACCCATCTTGTTATCTCCTGAGAATGAAATAAGTTTCCATGAAAATGTATTTTATTGTTTCTGACTATTTTGAATTATAAATGGAGCCAAATCAGATAATAAATAGTTTCCATTGAGAAGCTTTGCCAAGAATGTTAAACCTAATAGTGCAGTTAAGGAAAATTTAACTGAAAACAATTGAATTATAAATTGTTTGCCTAAACAGTTATAAATGGACAAAATATTTTAAAACATATTTTAAAGTTAGTGCTACATCTAGAGTATGAGATTAATTGCTGTGTAGCTTTCCTCCACATGCTAGCTTTCCTTTTTTTCTTACTTCTCTTTGTAAGAACTGCTGCCCCAGTTACTCTATTCCACGTGTTATGGAACTTCCATCATAGATTTTGACATCATCAATTTTATACATACAGTTGTAGCCTTCTTATCTAATCTAATCAAGCTCTTTAACTGAAAAAGACAAACTGTATTAAACATTTTATTTTAAATTAAAGTTTAAAATAATGCCTTCATTTAGCAATTTTTTAGAAAGAAAGCCAAGGCAATCCTGCTGATTGGATTGAAGCACTATCTTTCCTTGTAAAGCAGATATATAATGAGCCTCTGAGATCCTTCCTAGATTATTAGTTTCCCCCAATTTTTACTGTCACCTCTCTCATACTAATTCAAAACTTTTCTTAAATCCATGTTTGCAAAGCATTTGACTTCGTTGTTCTAGAAAAACTAACTTTTCACATTATTTCATTAATTTACATCTTATTTAATTAAGCTGCATGATTGCAATTATTGGTGCAAGTGGCATAAACAGATTTTGAGCACTCATAGCAACTGCCGAGTTCACTTGGATTTGGCTGGATGGAGTGGCCATGGGCAGGTAGCTAGGGGAGCTGATCATCATGGTACTCAGGGACCTCACTCAAGGTAATCTCCATGGAATGAAGCACAGTAGTTAGACCAGTTCGTTTTGGGTAAGTGGAGGTCAATTCGGAAGGCTTCTAGTGTGTTTCCTCACCTTTCTTGATATCCAGGAGTCGTGTCACACTTCTTACTACTACCCAGAACCAGAAGCAAAGAGTTGAGCACAAACTAAGCATGAATACCTAATTACTTATTTAAATAAGTTTGAAACATTTTACTACCCATAAGTCAGTTAGCTGTCAATTCAATAATCACAGACAAATATTTTTTATTCCTAAATATATTTTCTAAGCCCCAACAGTACTAGTATGCTTGATAATGGTCCTTTAGGGGACTGGAATCCAGGCTGATACACTGTCCCAAGCTTCAGGGATACAGGATCTAAACTTTTCTATCCTATTGATCTCCCTGTTAATGTGTAATAGCATTTTTCACTACAGTTATAAGGAGGGGTTCAATGCTAGTAGCTGTGGGATCTACTAGTTTTCTGACCATGTAGTTTTTTAAATTGTTTTCAGATTTTTTAAAAATTGTATACTGCAAAGCTTTTAGCTGAGGGTTGATCACAGGACTTGCTGTCTTGTGTCAAAGATATCTCTCTCCTATACATTCTTAAAGCTGCTGTTTAATTGCCAGCTTAGAAGGCTTGAAAATAAAATGTATCAAAAATTAAGATCACAGACAAGCAGAAGACATCTCAAATGCATATTTTTAAATAAAAAAGTATTAATTCTACTCAACTTATTTTATTTCTGTTAACTCCTTTTCTGCAGGGTGTCATTAGAAGGCCATTCCATGGCTTCACCATACTCACTTTGAAGTTTAAAATGTTGGACTAACTTTGACATCCAGCATTTTCTACTGTTCAAAACTTTAGCTGTCTATACTCTAAATCTACTGATGTTCATCTTTCAAGCACTTCCTGCATCCATTGCTATTTTAATAGTCCACCTAAATCTGCATTTTATGGAATTGCCTCAGATTATTTTCTGAGCCCAAAGTGTTGTCTATTTAATGCAGCCCAATGCACAAAGTGTGCATATATGATAACTATTTAAACAGAATAGAGGTGCTTGACATTTTGACAAGAAGAATCACTTGATTATCAGCTCCTACCACCTGTGGCTGGCAGGTGCCCTTCTGGTTTTATAAGGAAGATAAAATTGAGGCAAAGTCAGAATGCATTTTCTGAATTCTCTCTCTAGATGTTATAAATAAGTATAAATTAAATAGCTATTTCTACTTTGTCATTTCTTTTTCTCTAGTGGTTTTGTTTTTACCCTTTTGTTTTTCTCATTAACATCTCCGTTAGGAGGTCCACAGAAGGAAAGGAAGGAGATAATATTCAAATGAGGTAATCTGGCCAGTCACTCATTGGCTAAAGCAGAGGCCCAAGAGGCCCATTTTATGAACTGGATTCTCTCCAAGGTCCAGTTTACTCTGGACAGATGCAAGTTCACTCCCATGCTATAGACTCTGACCCCATTTCCTGCCAGATGTGTTATAATTGTGGCTCATGTTCATGAGGTGGACCAAGCCAGTGAGTAGAGAGAACTTGAGAAAATATGCCTCACCTATGGAAAAATAAATCATTCTGTAATTCATTCTTCCCCCTTGAACTATTGAGCTTTTTACATATAAATGCTTAGATTAAAGGTCAGAAAACAAGGCTATGACTACTGATTAAAATGGGTTTTGAATTATTTGTTCATTTTCTCCCCTTTCTCCTTTCAACATTTTAACCAGAATCAAATGTTACTTTTGTAGTGCCCACTAAAAGTTTTTACATTTTAAATAGTTGAAAAATATCGAGAGTAGCATTTCATGATATAACTTAATTTCTTCAGTATGACCTTTTCTCCTTTCTTTCCTTTTGATTCAAGCTGGCATCATCCAACACCTGACTCACCTGCCTCCTTCCCCCTTTCACACCCAGTCCCTTAATCCCTGAGCCTTCAGGACAATACAGTTCTGGTCAGCATCAAATAATCTTAGGAACCAAGCCTCAGGTTGGTATATCTCAGAAACAGAATTTTAGTCAAACTAGAGGTAATATCTAGGCCTCAGTTGTGTTTCACTCCAGACATAGAAAAGCAGAATGACCCCACTGACCACATCCTTAGGAAACCAGAAAGAGCAATGCAATGGCTGACATCAGGACCAGCTACAATGATCAGCTACCTCCTATCCCAGCACTGACCAATCAATGAAGACCCAGACTACAACTCTCTTATCACCATGATTAATGTTTTCCCCCTATATAAGCCTCCACTAGGAGACATGGGGAGCCAGATGTTAGCACCCTGGCTCACCTGTGCCTCCAAAATTAGCACCATTTCCTTAAATAAAACTTTATTTGCTATAAACTGCTATTGGGCTTTGATGTATGCAGGCAAACAAACCCCTTTAGTTCAGTAATAACAACAAATAAAAAATACATGAAATTCACATTTCAGTGGCCATATAAACGGTTTTTATTGGAACAGCCACCACAATTATTTCCATGTTACTTATGGCTGCTTTTATACTACAAAGATAGGAATGTAAAAATTAAGATAGCTAGGAATAAACTTAGCTATTGAGGTAAAGGACCTGTACTCAGAAAATGACAGGATCCTGAAAAAAGAGATAGAGGAAGACATGAACAAATGGAAGAACATATCGTGTTCGTGGATTGATAGAATCAACATCATTAAAATGTCCATACTACCTAAAGCAATCTATAGATTCAATGCAATCCCCATTAAAATACCAATGGTATATTGCAAAGACCTAGAACAAACTCTCCAAAATTTCATATGGAATAATAATAATAAAAAAACAAAAACAAACAAACAAACAAAAAACAAATAGCCACAGCAATCTTGAAAAAAAGAACAAAGTTGGAGGGATCACAATACCAGATATCAAGCTATATTACAAAGCCACAGTTCTCAAAACTGTCTGGTATTGGCACAAGGACATATAAACCAATGGAATAGAACAGAGAACCCAGAAATTGACCCAAGTCATTATGTTCAATTAATATTTGACAAAGGAGGCAAGAATATTCAATGAAGCCAAGACAGTCTCTTCAATAAACAGTGTTGGGGAAATTGGACAGATAGATGCAAAAAATTTGAAACTAGACCACCAACTTACACCATACATAGAAATAAACTCAAAATGGATAAAGACTTAAACAAAAGATGGGAAAACATAAAAGTTTTAGAAGAATCCATAGGCAACACAATGATGAAAACATTTCCTATCTAACCCTTTACAAAAAGTTTGCTGCCCCTGATTTTACTCATTCTGCCCACTCATTTCTGATATCCTTACCACCTTAGGAATCATATGCTTTCTTGATCACTTTTCATTTGTGCAAGATTATTTTGTTTCTCCTGAAATTATAAGTCTGGGATGCTACCTCCAAAAAATGGTTTGTGTGCACATGGTCCTATGATACGACCATAATTTTTTCACATTTTCTCAAATGCTAAAATAAAAGAATTTTGCTTCTGACCCATAATTCAAATGCTATTCTGTAAAACAGAGATTAAGCCCATTTCTGCTGTATAAAATCAAAATACATGGGTGTTACTATTATTCAGGAAAAAAAATTATTTCAGGCAGTTGAAGACTTTTGGAGAAGATAAAGAATGGTTTAATGGCTCTGGGTGTGGCCTTCATATATTATCAGTAAGCCATCTGTCTGGGGCTAACAGTATATTGCCCAAGGAGGTGGCTAAGTTAGGGCCCCAGGAAGTTCAATGTTGAAGAGGCTAGCCTACCAAAGTGGGGGTGGAAAGTACCCAACTTCAAGAGGGTCTCAGAAATAGGATTCTTGGCCTGCACCTTGGAGTAGTCAGGTGCTGTTCCCCACCCCCCATCCCCACCACCCATCACTGTCCATATGGCGTAGGAAAGGGGAGGGGTCAGGCTGGTTCTTTTACTTTAGGTTTTCCCAGAAGCAAATCCTTTCATGCATATTTGAGTACAAGGAGTTTATTTGGGAGGCAGTCCTAGGCAACACCAGTCCAAGAAAGTTAGGAAAGGAAAGGCAGACAATGAAGGGTGTGTTATCAAACACACACCCACAGTGGACTGCTTGAACATAATCCCACAGGAAACTTTAGGAAAAGGCCTCACTCACAGGCTCAGAGTCATCCCAACTGATGAGTGAGGTAGCTCCCAGGAATGTTAATTCTCCAGCACTAACTGGGGTTAGAACAGCCTTCCCAGGTTTCATAGAAAGCCTCAAGCCAAGGGACATAGACATTACTGGCAGTAGGAAGTTAGTCAGTGGCCCTGAGGAGCTAGGATGACAAGCTAGATGGTATGGTCACTGCACTGTCATTGTACAAAGAATATGGGGTAGAGTATAGGGAGTGAGTTTGAGGAACTCTTGGTTCTGGTCCTGGAGCTAACCCTGGCAAGTTAAATAACATGCTTTAGATTTCACTTTCTTCATCTATAAAATGAGAGTTGCTTGAGTCTTGAACATCCTTTCTAGACTAGACTCAACAAGTGACATACTAGTATATACAACCCTTAGAATAAGAGAAAATCACCTTTCACCTCATGGGAAATAGATTTCTGCTCCCCTTGAAGCCTGCTAGAACTCCATCCCTTTATCAATCTGGAGGTGTTAAGATCTTAGCCAAGTGTCAACCCACATAATTGTGCCTGGATCTTATATCTGCACACAGGCCACAGTAAAAAAATGGCTGATGTCATGACTGGTGTTTGTCTTCTCCTCTCTGAACATGCTGGAAGCTGAGTGGTGACCCATCCTGGGTGTACTGGGATATACTAGGATGTAAAGGGAGCTGATGCTGGACAGAAGGAAGTGTAGTATTCAATTACATAAAAAGGTTCATCTTTCCTCCCCTTCAGTAATTTAAATTATATTGCAATGGAACCCAAAGCAGCATACACATCACTTACCAATATATGTATTTCCAGAAATGGTATAAATGAAGCTTGTCCACCCTGAAAAAGGACCAGCAAAATTAAAAAGTTAGTGTCTAAAATACCAAAAGGAACAAAGATATAACAATATTGAACAATATATGTCTATAAGAAATATAAATATATAAATTTATAAATTTATATAACAGATATAAAAGATAAATTTGGAAATGAAATACTTTATTTACTTTTAGATATTGACTTAAAATTTTAAGTTCAGTGAGCTGTTTAAAACACATACACTCACACATGGACACACACACACTCCTAAACCTAAATGATTTGGCCCCAACTTTTGTAGAGCCACCCAAATAGACAGTGTACAATTTGCTGGGCTATATATCTATATAGATCTATATGCCAACTGCTGTTTTAATAAGCTGTCCCTTCCACTTCTAATATCATGCTAATAGCTGCAACACTCCAGTCTGGCTCATCTATAGTTCATTATGCTTCTTTCTCTCCAGGAACAAAATGCTAGAAATATGCTTTCCTTTACTCAGTTGCACGTTAGTTTTCAGTGAACTCATTTCTTCTTATCGATCCTAAAATAAAATATGAGATCCATGGATGCATAATCCAGGGGGCCACAAATGGGCTTTGAACAGCCTGTGCACTCCCTGGAACTGTCCGCGCAATTTTTCTAGTGTGGAAACTTTTCTGTGAAGAGGGCACACAGCACTCATCAGATTCCTACTGTGACCCATGGAACCAAGAGCTCAGAACCATGAACCACCTGCCTTTGGATCTTTGAGTACCAGCACTGGATTTTCATGGACATTTATGCATTGTACTCATGGTCCAGAAGAGATGATGTGGTGCCACTGAGAGACATGAATCTATAAATGGCAAGCTCAAAATGGAATTATGATGTCACTCCATGCCTTCAGTGGAAAAGGAAAAGATTCGGGAGGGGGTCAAAAAGAGACAAAATGGGAGACATATCTGTAATACTGTCAATAATAAAAAAGGGGAGGGGGGAAGAAAGGGAAGGAAGGGGAAAGAAGGGGAGGGGAGGAGATGGGAGGGGAAAGGAAGGGAGGGGAGGGGAGGGAAGAGAAGGGGAGGAAAAGACTTAGGAAGTGAATGCAGGGCAGCCTTCAAGGTGGAAGAGCAGGGTTCTAACTGAGTCCTCTAGTCAAGTAGAGGACACAGTTTTTCCTCTCTGAGATTTTATTAGAATAAGTTTTAAGGTCTTTGGAAGTAACACTATTTGCTCATATCTCATTCACACTTTTTCTCCCTTATTGACTCACTCTCTCAGTCTTCTAAGTTCAGTCTACTATCATTTAGTGAACATTTACCACTCACTGTGGGTAGAGATAGGAAAATGAATAAGGCACAGCCAAATTTTCAAGTCATATAATTCAGGGAGGGAGGTTCATGGTAGATGTAAAAACACATGCTAACAATTTACAGCCCCAATTGCATGTGCCTTATCTGGATGGGCTGGCTCTACTAGAGGAGTTCCCTCTCTGCTTTCTGATGCTAAGCTTCCCTAGTCCTAGTTAGCCTCATTTATACTAAAACTCTGCAACCAAGCCCATTCCTTCCCTTCCTTAGCTGCTTTTTAAAATTTTCACCATTAAAAATTGTTTAAATTATTCAAAGTATAAATATCTTTATTGATTTTTCCATTATAAAAAGTAATACACATAACTTGACAATACAGGTGTGGACAAAAGTAGGCTTATAATTGTGAATGAAATTCTTTTGAGTTAATAAAGCTATCATAATAATCTGTATGTATTCTTCTGTATGAACAACTGTAAACTCTCTTTTACCCATGCCTGTATTTTAATACTGTGAAAGTACTATGTGATGTTATCTAAACAAAAAGCATCTTTCTGAAATCTTCATACTTACTGACATGAATATTGTTAGTAATTCTGTATTTGTACTTTAAGTTTCTTTTATATTTTTTGCACTACATATTGTTTGCTTAAAAATGAGAATTAACTCAATGATCTGGTTGGATGCCTTTTCATGTAAAAATTTAGATAAATAACTCATCCTTGGGAAGGACTGAAAAGCAGTCCATTGTAAGGACACATAATAATTTAAGGTATTGGGTCGGCAGCTAAGTACTTGCGGATTTTTTAAAGAAAATCAAAGACAATTTTTTCATGGAACTAAATAACTTTATTCTGTAATGTATTGCCCATTTTGATCAATGACCTTTTACCATCTTTCAGGCAGCATCATAATCCCACGTTCAAAAAACTTCTGGTTTTTATTAGCAAAAAACTGAATCAGGTACGATTTGACATCATCATCATTATTGAAATTTTTACCATTCAAGGAGTTTTGTAAAGATCGAAACAAAAAGTAATCAGATGGTGCAAGGTCAGGACTATATGGTGGATGTGGCAAAACATCCCAACCAAGCTCCATTAATTTTTGCCGAGTGACCAAAGATGTGTGTGGCCTTGCAATGTCATGATGGAATACAACACCTTTTTGATTTGTCAATTCGGGCCGCTTTTCTTCAACTGCATTGTTTAATTTCATTAGTTGTTCAATGTAGACATCAGAATTGATCGTTCGGTTGGGTGGTAAGAGTTCAAAGTAGACAATTCCTTTGTAATCCCACCAAACTGATAACAAAACCTTCTTTTGATGAATATCAGCTTTTGATGTTGTTTGAGTTGGTTCACCTGGCCTGCTCCACGATCTTTTCCGCTTGATATTGTTGTAAACAACCCATTTTTCTTCGCCAGTTATCAGTCGTTTTAAAAATGGATCATTTTCATTACGTTTCTTTAGCAAATCGCAGCTGCTAATGCGTTGTGTTAACTGTGATTCTTTCAGTTCGTGAGGAACCCATGTATCGAGTTTTTGAACATAGCCAAGTTGTTTTAAGTGATTTTC
Source organism: Pipistrellus kuhlii (assembly GCF_014108245.1). Classification (NCBI taxonomy): domain Eukaryota; kingdom Metazoa; phylum Chordata; class Mammalia; order Chiroptera; family Vespertilionidae; genus Pipistrellus; species Pipistrellus kuhlii. The sequence continues at coordinate 2,904,738 of NW_023425471.1, forward strand.
AATGCATGTATGTGATACATGAAGCTTCTCTGCAATCTCACGTGTTGTACTGTGGCAGTCCGAATTGATTATTGCTTTGATTACGGCGTCATCAACTTCAACTGGACGACCAGAGCGTTTTTCATCTTTGAGTGAAAAATCACCAGAACGAAATTTGGCAAACCAATTTTGACACTGCCGTTCTTTTAAGGCTTCGTCACCATAAACAGCACATAACTTTTTATGAGCTTGCAATGCGTTTTTCCCTTGTGGAAATAAAAAAGCAAAATATGACGAAAATGTTCCTTTTGATTTTCCATTTTTCAACGAATGCCAAACGAAAACTACAAAACAGATCAAAAAACTTTTTTCACTGATTAACAGCTGAATAGCCAACTACCAAATAACAAAATGTGTTTTACATTTGTACTACGTCTGCAAACCTAAAAATTCAACTGAAGCCATATGTGTGTGAAACCCGCAATTACTTAGCTGCCGACCCAATATTAAAAAGTAATGGTTTCTGAATTTGACAGAACCTCAAAGTTTTCACCTGCTCAACTTGGTTTTTATTTGGGATTATTTTGATTATTTGATCTAATATCATGTCTCCTCTACCCCCTTTGCTTCATTCCTACTCACCCTCCAAGCACAAAACTGGTCTACACCTAATCGCCTGGGTCTGCTTGCTTTCCCTGTTTATTTCTTACATGATCCAAACATTTGTTCAAAGGAATGGCCAAGTCAATCTAGCAAGTACATTCACCTATTTTGCCCTGTGAAAAAATCTTCTATTAGAATATAGAAGCCAACTTCATTAGTAATAACATAATTCATGTTCCTAGTTGGAAGACACGGGGTTAGAGGGAATGGTATAGGAACAAGGGCTATTTCCTCCCCCCCACCCCCCACACACACTTCTTTTTAAAATGTGGTCCATCTGCTCTTGCTTCTGTTAAACTTAGATTAATTTCATCAAGCATTGTTTCTTAAAGCTACAGCAAAGCATGAGCCAAATTGTTTAAGAACCACCACATTTTATTAGAATTCCTTCTCTGCCTTGCATCAGCAAAGAGTTATCTTGTGAGATTTTTCAAATCCTTCTTCACTTTCTTCCCCCACCTCCCCTCCCACTTTTCTGTCCTGCACTAGGAATGATAAGATCCTCACATTTTTATTCTGCTGTCAGAGGGCACTGGCCCTACAGTTTCCTGTCTTCTACTAATGTCCTCCCCAAGCTACTGGCTCTTTGCAGCTGGGAAACTCTTCCCTTTCCTCAGGCAATAAGAAAGAAAATGAGCTGGGATGGAGGTCACATTTTACCTCTGGCCCTGTAGGACAGTTTAATCAGTAACACATTTAAGTCAGAGCTCCCTTAGTCAAACATGAAAAATGTAAAACTTTGCTTTTAAATATGTAAATCATTTTCTGTGGCATTTGCTCTCATTTCCATGGAGGTTCCTAATTCTTGCAAAGGTCCCTGGTGAGAGCTTTACTTGGCCTACATTCCTTGGCTTAATCCAGCTCATGTTCCTTCTGCCTCTCAGTCTTAGAGTTCATTAGTTCATTGAATTTTACAACTACTCCTTATACATATATGTTTTAGTAAAATAATAACAAAATAACCCCAAAATGTGTATATTTACATGCATATATATGTCAGTGTACAAAAGTAAGTGTAGATACATCTGTGATTTCCCCTAAATGTGGTACATATAGAGAAGGTACCACTATGGGCTGAGAAGGGAGGAAAAGGGATGTGGGGATGGGGATGAAAATAAAAAAGGGAAAAATTAATGTATGCTACCACGCTTATTGTCATAAAAATTATGTATAAGGGTAGGCATATGTTTAAATGAAGGACTTAATTTGTGTGTGGGGGGGTTATACTTAAAAATAAGCAGAATGAAAAAAAAAACAAAGAAAATAATGGGTTTGAGGTTGATGACTAATGACCTCAGGTGTAACCATTTTTTCAAAGTATTCTTTTTTTTAATCTTTATTGTTGAAAATATTATAGATGTCCTCCCTCCCCCCCCTCTTGCCTTTTCTACCCATTTCCTTTCCCATCTCAGGCTTTCAATACCCTATTGTCTGTGTTCAAGGGCACTGCATATATGTGTATAAATCCTTTGGTTAATCTCTTCCCATCCACCCCCTCCTCCTCACCTCTTCCTTCTGAGACCCTGTAATCTATTCCATGTTTCCAGGCCTCTGGTTCTATTTTTTTATTTTTTATTTTTAATAAAATTGGTCTTAAGTTCCTGGAGTTTTATATTATTCTTTGTATTTAAATGTCAGTGTAAAGGTAAGTAAGTATTCCATAGCAATACTTTTATTAAGAATTGTGTATATTGCCCTAGCCCAGTGGTTGGCAAACTCATTAGTCAACTGAGTCAAATATCAACAGTACAACGATTGAAATTTCTTTTGAGAGCCAAATTTTTTAAACTTAAATTTCTTCTGATGCCACTTCAAAATAGACTCGCCCAGGCTGTGGTATTTTGTGGAAGAGCCACACTCAAGGAGCCAAAGAGCCTCATGTGGTTTGTGAGCTGCAGTTTGCCAACCATGGGCCTAGCCAGTTTGACTCAGTGGATAGAGTGTTGGCCTGGGATCTGAAGGGTCCCGGGTTTGATTCCGATCAAAGGCAAATGCCCAGGTTGTAGGCTCAATCCCCAGTGGGGGGCGTGCACGAGGCAATCGATCAATGAATCTCTCTCATCATTGATGTTTCTATATCTCTCTCCCTTTCCCTCCCTCTCTGAAATTAATAAAAATATATTTTTAAAAAGAATTGTGTATATCTCAATCAAAGTTGTGTGTACCACAATCAAAGATGTGTGTATCTCAATTAGAGATGTGCTTGCACATAAGTAAGAAGGTCAGAGTTTGCCTCCAGGAACACTGAAGTCAATAGTAGCCAGGAAGTCAGGAGAAATGCATAAAAACACTGCCTTGTCCAGAAAGCCTTTATGTGGCCTTGATATTGGCTAATTGTTAGGTCTTGGTGCTCATACCTGTAAAATGAGGGAAGTGTCCCCGAGGGTCCTGACATTGTATGATTTTCATAACTTAAAAGGACCCACCAATATTGGCTAGTTGACCCATAATTTAACATAAACTGTATTCATAGACCTTTGTGCTAAGGTTCGGAATCAAGAACATTCAAGAGACAGTACCATCCCTCTTTTCCTTCCTGCAATGATCACTAAACCCCAGAACCCATCATACCTTTAGGAACAGGCTGGGAATGCTTTGCTCCTTGGTCCAATTTGAAGTCCAAATATAAGGTTGGTGTGCGAGTGTAAATCTTGGACTGAAAAGAAAGGGGAAACCGTCAGCATCTTCCCAAGAATAGGGTTCTTCTTTACTTCAACTGGGCCCTTATAGAGGGCCTGGGGTATGAATCCATTATGTACAATTCCTTCTTTGGAAGGTGCAGCTAAAGTTGGGTAGTGGGTAGGGGCTGGATGGTTTGCCATTACAGCTCCCTCTTAAGAGTCTTGGTCTAAAAGTTAGCCTTCCTGGCTTTTCAATACAGTGACAAGCTATTTCAGGATGGCAGCTATCTCCAACAGCCATTTCTCAAATATGGTCAGATGTTTCAGGTCAAATATGATCACTTACTGGCCAGTAGTTGCTCCAAATTTCCACTTGATATCTCTCATCCAACTGTATATTTCTTGCCTAGGTCTTAATAAAGCTATGTGTATTTTGAAATAAAAAGGGACCAGTAATCATTTTTTATTTGTTCTAATTTGGACCTCTGAGGGGACAAAAAGGTGGTCTATTATTGCTGGCTTGAAAAAGCCATGACTTCAAATGTAAGAAACACAAACTTTTACAGGATTTTCCATTGTACACAGTGGCTTTGATTCTGGCAAAGGTTCAATAGAGTTAGTAATTCAATATGATACCGTTCTGAATCACTGGCATAGATCAAAACCCAAGGGATGATCACTGTTGCTATAAACTTGATGATGCCTCATTGTCTATCATAAAGCCCAAGTGCTAGTTTTTTTAAACTTAAAATACAAACAAAAAATGAAAAAGCACATAAAGCTATATTTGGCAAGGATATAAAGTAATTAACTTTCATACACTACTGGTGGGACTGTAACTTGGTATAAAACTTTAGAAAACTGCTTGGCAGTATGTAATACAGGTGAATATGTGCATAATCTTTGACCCAGCCTTCCAACTCAAAAGGGTATTCCCAACAGAAATGTTTAGCTAAAAACATGTACACAAATCTTGATAGTGATATTTTCAATAACAGACAACAACTGGAAATAGTCTGAATGTCTTTAAAGATAAAATAAATAATGAGTTGTAATATATTTACACAATGGAATACTACATAGCAAGGAGGATGAATGAACCTAACCACAAATAATAAGTCAGATAAATCTCACAAGCATCATGCTAAGCACATGAAGGAAAACACACAAGATAATATACCATATTATTCCATTTCCATAAAGTTCAAACAAATCAAAGCTAGCCCTGACCAGTGAGGCTCAGTTGGTTGGAGTGTCGTCCCATGCACCAAAAGGTGTGGGCTCGATTTCCATCAGGGCACACACCTAGGTTGTGGGTTTGATCCCTTGTCAGGGTGCTTATGGGAGACAGCTGATCGACATCTCCCTCTCTCTCTCTCTCTCTCTCTCTCTCTCTCTCTCTCTCTCTCTCTCTCCTTCTCTCCTCTCCCTCTCCCTATCTCTCTCCATCTCTTTCTCCCTGTCTCTACCTCCCTCTCTTTAAAAAAAAATCAGTAAACTATCCTCAGGTGAGGATTTTTTTAAAAAAGCAAAATTAGTCTATGTTGTTAAAAGCCAGAAAAGTGGTCACCTTGGAAAGTTTGGTAACTGGATCAGTTTAAAAGGGGGCTTCTGGGGCCTAATAATGTTCTGTTTCTTTTATTTTTATTTGTTATTTTTTTGGTAAGATTTATTTTTAAGAAGTTGCAACTTAAATACAGTGAAATGCACAAACCTGAAATATAGTATACAGATTTTTCTTTGCTACATTTTGTTTTTTGCCCATCTTACCTAATAAAAAAGAAACATGCAAATTAACCATCACTCTGCTATGCCCACAGCCAATCAGAGTGAGTATGCAAATTAACCCACCAAAGGTAGGGGTTAATTTGCATATGCAGGCTTGGAGCTGCCAGGAGGGGCATGAAGCCTGTTATGAGAGGAAGAGGAACAGCGAAGGGAACTATGGGAGCCATGCTCAGGACAGAAGCAAGGACTTGCTGGCTCCCCGGTGGGCTGGAAGTGGGACATGCTGGCTCCCTGGTGGCCAGGAATTGGGGACTTGCCGGCTCCTGGGCAGCTGGGTGTGAAGCCAAGGGAAGAAAGGCCTATTCTTTTTTTTTTTTTTGGATTGCTTATTGTGTAATTTTTTTAATGTATTTTATTGATTTTTTTTGCCCCCCTCCCTCCCTGCCATACATACCCTCCCTCCCCAGAGTTTTATGTCCATTGGTTGTACTTATATGCATGTATACAAGTCCTTCGGTTGATCTATTATCTCCCCCAGATCTTCCTCCCCTCCCCACTGTAATTTGACAGTCTGCTTGTTGCTTTACTGTCTCTATATCTATCTTTTGGTTCATCAGTTTATAATGTTCTTTATTATCCATAAATGAGAAAGGCCTATTCTTGTATGACTATCATGTAACGGGCCTCTAGTATACCTATATCAAGCCAAAGAAGACTATCACACCAGAAGGCTTCCTCGTGTCCCCTCTGAGTCATTACCCCCAAAATTAATTTGCAAATTAAAAAAGTCCAACTTTTGAAAAATATGATTGATAGACAATAAATGGGCTATTTCACAATATTTGATACATTTTGATATATATAAACCTCTGAAAATATCAATTAAGATAGTAAACATATCCCATTACTCTTAGAAGTTTTCTCAGGTCTCTTTGTAATCCCTAAATCTCATACTCCTTATCCCCCAGCAACCATTGCCTGCACTTCATTAAATTTTATATAAATGGAATCATATACATGTAATTTTTGGTCTTGCTTAATTTACTCAATAATTATGTTCTGTTTCTTGACTTGGTTTTTGATTTCATGACTGTGTTCACTTGATGAAAATTCTCTGAGCTGTACACTTGATTTGTACATTTGTTTATTTGTTATACCCAAGTGGCCAGATTATTATGATCTCTGAAATGCCTTTTTCAGGAAGGGTGATTTGGTATGATTAAAGTGTACATTTGTATGCCTATTAAATTGTATAATAGAGAATTATAAATAATGCTATCAGAAAATTATTCCCTTTCCTATGATTGTTTAGTGTACTGAAGTTTTGGGCTTTAAATGGTCTGGTAGGTGGTTTTATATGGCTTAGAAGGTCAAGATTCATCAATACTGCTTCAAAAACAGAAAAGCAAATTCCCTTGTGCATACATAAATGAAACCAGAAAGACCTGTGACATCAAGTGCAGCCTGAGGCCAAAGATTCACAATCAATTTGAGGAGCTTGAAACATATATAACACAAGGGCAGCACCAGCAAGATGTAGGAGCTGATTCCCTAGAATCATTAGGTGTGTGAGGCACCATATGGAAAGAATCTGGTTTTGCCTAAGGAAGCCTTCTCAAATTACCTTTAAGAAGATAAAGGGTAAGTGTCACATAATATCAGATGACTCCTCTATATGAGCAATATTTTGTTCTCTTCCAGAAAAAGAACCCCTGTTTGGTTTAAAGGTCATCTCACATAGCAAAATTTTCACTGATACAATGCCTAGGGCAGGAGAAACAAAGGAAAAAATAAACGAATGGGACTACATTAAATTAAAAAGCTTCTGCACAGCAAAAGATACCAGGATCAAAATGAAAAGGGAGCCCAATGTATGGGAGAACATATCTGCTAATAATATAGCTGATAAGGAGTTAATTTCCAAAATATATAAAGTACTCATACAACTCAACAAAAGGAAGACAAACAATCCAATCAAAAGTGGGCAGAGGACCTGAATAGACACTTCTCCAAAGAGGACATACAAATGTCCAAGACAAATATGAAAAAATGCTCAATGTCACTAATCATCAGAGGGGTGCAAATTAAAACAACAATGATATACTACCTCACACCTGCCAGAATGGCTACCATCAGTAAATCAAGAAGGAACCCTAGCACACTGCAGGTGGGAATGCAGCTTGGCACAGCCACTATGGAAAACAGAGTGGAGTTTCCTTAAAAAATTAAAAATAGAACTGCTATTGTATTTGCCTTAGTAATTCCCACTTGTGGGAATATATCCTAAGAAGCCAGAAACACCAATCAGAAAGAATATATGCACCCCTATATTCATAGCAGCTCAATTTACAATAGATAAGATCTGAAAACAGCCCATCAGTAGATGAGTGGACAAAAAAGCTGTGGTACATTTACACAATGGAATACTATGCAAACTATAAAAAAGAAGGTTCTCTTACCCTTTGAGACAACATGGAGGGACTTTGAAAGTATTGTGCTAAGTGAAATAAGCCAAGGCAAGTATCACATGATATTACTTACATGTGGAACCAAATGAACAAAATAAACTGACAAGTAAAATAGATCCAATGGAAGCATCCAACAGACTGAGGATTCTCAGAGGGAAGGTGAGGGAGGAAAGAGGTCAACCAAAGAACTTAAATTCGTACATGCATAATCCTTGGACATAGACAATAGTGGGATGAAGGCCTGGTGAGGGGTCAGGACTGGGGAAGAGGAGTGTCAATGAGGGAAAAAGAGTGACATCTGTAATACTTTCAAAATGGGTCAGGGCTAGTTTTAAAAATTAAAAAAACACATATATAAATGGTTTTCCTAACCTCTCCCTCAGTAGCAGATGCAGCATCCTTACCTACAACAGAGATTAATCACAAAGAGGTTCTTAGTTTAATTTTTACTAATATTCTCCCAGAATGTAGTCATAAAAATACTCTTGATCTGGAAACCAAGTCTTTGATGCTAGGATTGCCTTTCCTGCTGATTAGCGAAAAACTTTTCTTCTTCTGGGCTTAGTTCGCTCATCTGAAAATCTCATCTTGAGACTCACTGATGTTAAAGTCTATCTCTGATTCTAAAATTCTGAATAAGAAAATTAATGTTTTCCTCCACATTTTCATTTTTAAAATTTCCTTCTGACTTCTCAGACTAGAGCTATAGAAAAGCGAGATGTGGCTGGGGTGAGGAGGGTGACCAGGCCTATTCTTGCCCTCAAACTCAGTCATCAATCTTATTTTTAAATATATTTTTATTGATTTTTTACAGAGAGGAAGAGAGAGGGATAGAGAGTTAGAAACATCGATGAGAGAGAGTCATCAATCAGCTGCCTCCTGCACACCTCCCACTGAGGATGTGCCCACAACCAAGGTACATGCCCTTGACCGGAATTGAACCTGGGACCTCTCAGTCTGCAGGCCGATGCTCTGTCCACTGAGCCAAACCGGTTAGGACTCAGTCATCAATCTTGCTGTCTGGGCTTGCTTTTACTTTTTTCCCTGCCTCTAATTTCTCAACCTTATTTGTGTTGTCCAAAAATAGTACTTTATCTCTTTAAGATTGCAACTACTTAGATACACATGTATGCGCGCAAAACACACAGAATTCTGTACTTATTTACTCATTCATAAATTTTAAATAGAAACCAATTAGATACATTACAATATTATAAAGCCATAAATATACTCTATTGTCTTTCAGCATGAAAAGGACTAAAGGGAAACTTTTAATTTATTTTGAATAATTTAATTTGAGTTTTTCATCACCTTATTAACCTAAATAGAATTCTGATTCTAATACCCTTTTTATATTGAAAATCAGGTTATTGAAGATTTCAATATAACACACATCTTGAATAATCAACTACCCCAAACCTAAAAGTACATTATTGTATTTCAATTAATCAATAATGTGATAAAATTCTCAAACACACATAATTTTTGAAAAGCAGGTAGATTTGGTTTTTTGGTTGTTGTTTGTTTTTGTTTTGTTTTTTTAGTTTTTATCTTCCATGGTAACTCTGTTGAAATAGCAAATATAAATTATATTTGTTTAACTCAACATAACATCAGCTTCAAATTCAGTTTAAGCAAGCCTGGATTTGATTTTTCTATTACACACTGCTGATTTGCAAAAATGAAGAAATTATCACCAATAGGCACATTCTTTTCTGTGATCTGTTTTGTTTATTTTTAAGTTTAGTATTAAACTATTAATAAGCCTTCATAATACAATGAGAATTTAATTAAATAAATCATTTTTTGGTAAAAACTTAGCTACGTATCTATTTCCATAGGATTAAAATAAATTGGTCCAGTCTAACCTAAAGTAAAACATTCCTCTAAGGATGTTTCAGCGTGAACAAAACTAACACCTTTCAATCACTGAGATTTTCCTCTTCCTTTTCTCTGTTTTGATCCTGATTAATAGTACTGGCACAGGTACTAAAATCCAAAGCTATTCCTCCTTTGTCTTTCTTCTCAGTTCATAATTCTTTGTTAGAAGTGTTTAGAAAAGTTATCTTTAAATGAGTTAGCCTGTATGTGAAAGGCCTATTGGATTAAAATCTTAAAGTTCAAATATCAAGTAGGCAACATTTCTAGAAGGTAAATAACTCTTCATAAAAGGTTAGGGGTGAATTTTGGCTAACCAACAACAGGAGTGCTACCAAACCAATACAAATCTTGTCCCTTGTTTTTTATAAATATGTCAGAATGAAACCTTTAATGAGCCAAAGACACCACTCCAATAATGACCAAAAACAACCAAGACCAAACAGGGTCTACAAAACCACTTCCTTCCAAACCCCAACTACCTTCATCTTCTATCCTTCAAAGGCTTCCTGCTTACCCTGGCTTTTGGTATGATACCCCTGTCAAGCTGGCTTTCTTCTGGTTTTATCTGTAAATGTGATCTTATTTAGGAGATTAAATGCCTTCCACATGGAAGGCATCTGGCTTGCAAACGTCTTCCCAGAGCATGCTACAGTTGGTGAGAGTGGCAAAGGAAATGTCTTTCATCTTGCCACAGCTACTTTCACAATTAACTGCCACCCATTTATCCCTGAATGCTGCTAATTTTGCCACCATGCTGGTCTTCCTTCCCTAAAAGCAAGTGGCAGCCATTTGATACATATCAGAGCTGTAATAAATGCTTTTACATTTCCTTTTGGGAACAATTTCAACCCTTTATGATATAATGATTTGTCATAAAATGCACTCAAATTCTCAATCTTACTATACTATGTAACTTAAGCAAATTATTCTAAGTAACTGTACTAACAAGTGTGAATTTTCAATATCCAGTAAGAAAAAGGAATAGTGTTTCTACCTATTCCTGGCTGCTCACCCTCATGTTGACTCATGCCCTTAATGTTGGATGTTGCTTTAAGTTTTTTCCCCCTTTTATATGGTTGCTAATTTTAAAAAATATATATTTTATTGATTTTTTACAGCGAGGAAGGAAGAGGAATAGAGAGTTAGAAACATCAATGAGAGAGAAAGATCAATCAGCCGCCTCCTGCACACACCCTATGAGGAATGTACCAGCAACCAAGGTACATGCCCTTGACTGGATTCGAACCAGATACAGCTTCAGTCCACAGGCCCAGGCTTTATCCACAGAGCCAAACTGGTTTCGGCTGGTTGCTAACTTTTGATAACTCTTTACAGATAAATCTTTGACCACATTTCTTTTTTTTCTTCACAGTGAAATTTTGGGTTTAAAACTGTAGACACTTTAAGGGCTCTTGATATATCTGTAGGTTTCTAACTACATGCAATGTGGCCAAAAGCAAACTGGTCAACATGATCATGTGTATAAACAGCAATTTTGCTGAACATGTCTACTAGTAGTCATTGATTTTTCTAGACTTGTTAATTTTGCTCACCACAGGCAGTTTTCAACTTAGTATGTGCTCTACAAACTTTCTCTCATAACACCCTATTGCTAGCAAGTTAACTCATTCCAACAATTCCCCTGTTGTCCATTTAGATTTTTCCCAATATATGTTTGCCACAAACATTTTCAGCCTCTTAATTGCTGGGGGGGGGAGGGTAGAGAAAAAGAAAAAATATCAGAGAATCTGGGGGGGAGGAAGGAGGGGCAAAAAGAAAAAAATAAGGAAAAGGCTATACTAACTGACTTGCTTTCATCCAAATTGTTTTTGGTCAAATTACTTGGGAACTATCTGTAAATAGTACCTATCTCATCAAAATGTTGACCATCTAAATATTTTTAATCTTACCTAAGCAGAAGTTGATATCTCCTTACTCTTTTAATTTGACTATCAGTTTATGTGACAATACTAATTTTAATTTACCAAATACTATTAAACATTATGAATATAAAACAATATCTAAATATATATAGGGCTTAGTACCTAACAGGTACAATTCTAGGTGCTTCATATATGTTAATTAGGCTACTTATGTTTCCCTTTTTATAAACTATCTTCTATTAACCTATTTAAGTTTTTATTAATTATTAAATAGCTCCCTCATTTGAGAAATGCTGATAGAGAGCCTGCTACTCATTGAATACATATATTGGTGAATAAAAGATATGGTCAGGCTTTGTGGCATTTACTTTCTAGAGAGGTAGACAATTAACAAAATAAATACAAAATTATACAGACTGTAAAAGAAATAGAGTACAGAGAGAGAAAATAAAATGGGAGATAGAAAGCCTCACTGGAGAAGAGGTGAGTAAGAGGTTTCTGGGCAGAGAAAGGAGCACAGCAGGTACAAAGGCCTGGAGGCAATAAATTGCTTGGAGGAATCAGGAACTGAGTGGAGAACAAGATGTAGAAACAAAGAAGTTGCTGGAGAGAATGGCATGAGTTCAAAGAATTAGAGAAAACTCACTCAGGTGTAAGTCAGAGTAAGGTATTTAGGATTTCTTTAAAGTTCAATGACAACATGTTGACCCAAATTTATCTTAAAGAGACGTCTTGAGCTACTATGTGGAGAACTGGAAGGTAGTAAGAATAGGTTTTAAATTTGAGCAGCAAGTGATGGTGCCATTCATTCATTAAAATGGAGAACACCAAAAGGAAAACAAGTTTTCATTTGTTTGTTTGTCAAGACAGGTGGGGGTAGGGAAAAACAAAACTTCAACTTTTGCTATTTAAAATTTGACATGCCTGGGGACCATGCAAATGGAGATGACAAGCAGAAAGAGTACACAGAACTCAGAAGTTAGACTTGTGCTATGAATATAAATGTGTGAATTATAAGACTATAACTGGCATATAAATCCATGAAATGACGCTGCTGGTGGGAATGTAGACTGGTGCAGCCACTATGGAAAATAGTAGCGTTTCCTCAAAAAAAATAATGGAGCTGCCATCTGACCCAGTGATCCCCCTTCTAGGAATATAGCCTAAGAAACCTGAAACACCACTCAGAAAGAATATATGCACCCCTATGTTCACATCAGCATAATTTATAATAGCTAAGATTTGGAATCAGCCTAAGCACAATTTACAATAGCTAAGATTTGGAATCAGCCTAAGTGTCCATCAGCAGATGAGTGGATTACAAAGCTGTGGTACATTTACAACATGGGATACTATGCAGCTATAAATCCATGAGATGGATGAGGTCACCTCAGGAGATGATGTTCAATGACAGAGAAGTGGACTCAGGACTGAGATCCAGGGAACTTGAGCATTACAGGGGGGTCTGGTAGAGGGAAAGGTACCTACCTGAGAAAAGAAACTGAGGAGTAAGGAGCATCCAGAGACACAAGAATGCATTATTGCAGAGGCCAAAGTGAGGAAGAAGAAGCATTCAACTCATGGAAAGGAAGATTTAACTTTAGGGGGGTAAAAAGACCTCTGGGCTTGGCCACAAGGAAGTCAGTAGTAACTCAGTGCACTGATGAGGGAGGAGATCAGGTTGAGATCATGGGGGAAGGAGGGAAGTGGAGATAATGTGTGCAGACAAATCATCTGTGAAGCATGACTCTGAGAGGGAGTAGAGAATCTGGAAGCTGTGGGGTCAACAGGTTGGGAGCTTCTCTTATCAATTGATATGACATGTGTGGTTTTTTTTTTTTTTTAATAAAGTAAGGTTATTAGTTTTTAATAATATGTTATAAAAATCTACCAGTTTGCTTTTGGCCTTTAATCGCATTGATGGCAGTTCTAACATAGGACAGACCTATCTTTTCTTTCCAATGCTTTTAAACTTAGAAAGTCTTTCTCCATCCAAAGATGAAATTAAATATTTGCCTATATTTTTCTAGTTCAACATTTTAAGCAGTTTAATATTTGATCTATGCCATATCTATATTACCATTGGGTGTGAGAACATGAGCTAAACTGGTTTCTTTTTATAAATGGTTAACCGGTTGTCCCAGTTGTCCCAGTTAATGGTTAACCAGTTGTCCCAGTTAACTGATAATAATATTCTTTAACATTATTAAGTTTGCATATATATTTGGGTCTATTTCAGGTAAATTCTGTTTTTTGTCAACTACAAGGAAAAGCCTCAATGGAGACAAGTCCCTAAAGAAAGATGTATGCCATAGGGAATTCTTGTCATCATCTAGTCAAGTGGTCGGCAAACTGCGGCTTGAGAGCCACGTGCATCTCTTTAGCCCCTTGAGTGTTCTAATGCCACTTCTTCAAATTAGACTCGCCCAGGCCAAAAACCGACTTCTGTGCATGGGCCACGAAGTTCCAATCGCACTGTAAGTGTGCGCCTACACGTGGTATTTTGTGGAAGAGCCACACTCAAGGGGCCAAAGAGCCGCATGTGGCTCACGAGCTGTGCTTTGCTGGGCACTGATCTAGTACTTCTCCCACAGGGCTTCCCAGTCTCCTAGTCTTCTTCCATCACTTTCCCACTTTTAGTCTGCTGGGCTTTGCACTAGGAGAAAAAAACAAACACAGAACATTTTCTCTACCACTTATACCTTTACACACTCAGGAAACTCACTACCACACCTCTTTGGCCCTTGTGTGAAGAGCCATACCTTCCTCTTTTTCCTGGAGATCTTAAGGCTTTGAAAAAGTGAAAAATTGATTTACCACATTATTCAAATCAAATTTGCAACTCTCATTGTTTAGAATAGGCTGATGGTCTTCAACAAAATGATGTCTTCTGTCCTCCATCCAAAGCACTCTGATTTCTGAATTCTTGGTTATTTTAAAGAATTCCGATAAGGAGTGGGAGAGATTAGTTTCCATCTCCAGTGCCAAAGGTATCGTGGGAAGGATTAAAACCCTGTAATCATATTTTGACATATACATGAAGTGCTACATAAAGAGAAAACAAGAAACTCTTAGGCAAAATGCCAATGGCTCTGTATAGGGTGAGAGTTAGAGAGGGCCAGACAACATTTTTAACTTTTGTGAACAATAATGATTGTGAAAAATCTTGAGCATCAAACTGTGCAGCTAAACAAGAATTTTGGACAGAGCCAAAGTATCCTGCAGTCTATTCTCTACAGCATCCTTTTCAAGCAGCACTTTAGTCGACAGTAATACTCTCATCTCTCTCCTCTCGCCTTTTGTTTTTTAGGGGAGCAGTAATGAGGGTAGGAAAGCTAAAGGGGAAGAGGATTGCACAGTCCTGAAATTTAACCACAGTCATGTAAATTGTGAAACTGGACTTTGATTTCTTCACCCTTTGAGTCAGCATTCTTGAACAAAATTGGCTTACAAATGTTCTAATTTTTTGAAAATTGAAAACAGAGAGCATATGCTCATCTCTTATATGGCCAATCCACCTATCATCCTACAAAGGCAACAGTACAATGAAACCACAAATGATCCCCGAATATGACAACAGGGAGCTTTCCTATCCCATATCACCCAAGCATGGGTAAGGTATTCCAAGGTGAGTCAGCAAATCTATTAACCAATGCTAGAATACTCACCAGGCTCTATAACATTTTTAATTTCTATTAGTTACATTTGGTATTTACTAAAATATTTTTACGAGTTCTTCCAAGAAAGTGCATCAAGATGAGAAATTATTTGGCAAAGTTAAGATTTGATAGAGCTCTGGGGACTGATAACTTTATGTAGATATGATTAAGGGGGAATTTATTTATTTATATATATGTTTTTCATTGATTTTTTTTTTTTTTTTTTTTTTGCAGAGAGGAAGGGAGAGGTATAGAGAGTTAGAAACATCAATAAGAGAGAATCATTGATCAGCTGTCTCCTGCATACCCCCCACTGGGAATGTGGCCACAACCAAGGTACATGCTCTTGACCAGAATCGAAACCGGGACCCTTCAGCCCGCAGACCGACGCTCCATCCACTGAGCCACACCAGTCAGGACAAGGGGGAATTTGTTATGGCATAGGGCTTCTCCTATGTGATCATTTGCGTGGCATTGTGACATGGTCAGAGGTGTGTACTTGTATAGACATGAAGGTACCCTTTTGACGTAGAGAGAGGATCATTCGGAAACTTCCGTCCATGAAAATGAACTATGGTATTCCCAAACTAAATGGTGTGATAAGGCAAGGGTACTGTGCAAATAAAATGGGAAAATTTTAAAAACCTAAGTGTGTGTGTAGGTTCCTTCCACAATGAGCTGTCTGACCTTGGGGAAGACTTTGTTGCTTAGTTGGGTTGCAGCATCCTCGTCTGCAAAGTTGGAATTGGAGAGCTGACTGCTCATGTCTATTGCTGCCAGGCATTCTGATTCCAATAGAAGTTCCGGAAGAAAAAGGAAGAGCAGTTCTTGTTCAGCTCTGAACAGCATCTCATACTCCAATTCTAGACTCATGCTGCTCTAAGGACTTCGTTCAGATATTAATACCCTGCCCATTACAACAATTGGAGAAGTAAATAGATCAACAGAAGGACTTGTATGCATGCATATAAGCATAACCAATGGACACAAAACACTGGGGGGTGAGGGCATGTATGGGAATGGTGTGTGTGTCGGGGGGCAATGGTAAGATATGTGCACATATAATACCTTAATTAAAACATTGGGGGGGGAAAGAAGTACCATATTTTCCGGCGTATAAGACGACACCCTAATTTTACAGTTAGAACATAGGTTTAGGCCTATATTCGCTGTATAAGACTACCCCCCACTTCCGAGGCAACACCAGTTCTGTTTTTAATAGACCGCCTCTCTGACTCTGGCCAATCTGAGCAGGCTTTTTTTTGTTTCAAAAGTCGTCTTATACACTGGAAAATATGGTAAATGAATGGAATGTTTCTGTCCAGCTAAATCTGCTGACAGGCTGGAGACCTATAGAAGGGTCAGTACCAGCCTCCCAGCTGGGACAGAGAATGGTTTGGGAATTCCTGGGCAAGCCAGAAGTGATCAGCTCCTGAGCAACATTACAGGTGGGTCAAGAATGTCCTCTGAACCCTTCAATATCTATCTCTCTTCTCAGGCCCTCTCTGTCTTTTAAGTTTATATGGATAAAAACCTGCTCTTAGCAGAAAATCTGATTTATATTGAGCTGTGCCAAGCTGGTAATGACCTATAGGAGATTGTGTTTAAGAACACAAACTAGGCAGCAGCCATCTCGTTAGAATGTCTCAGTTCCCTCCAACATTAGGTTGAGAAATCGATTGGACACATTTTATGTGCTTCCTCAGAGTCTCTCAGCTTCTCTAGCTCCTGAGTTATTGGCCACTCATGGAGACTCCTGGATGCCACCACTGTTGTCATCCCTAGCAGCCTTGGCCTCTTCCTGACTGTCAAATTCAGAATGGCATTGATTGCCCACTGTGGTGGGACATACAACAGCTCCAGAGTTCCTGGGCTTTACCTGATAGACCTACTGAAGCTCTGGATTCACACCCAGATTGGAATGAAGATCCAAGCCACAGGATGTGGGATGTGGCCTCCTCAGAGGCTGCCTCACAAGGGGCTAGGTATCACAGCTCAGAAGGGCACAAAGTTAGCTCCCAGGAGGCACACTTTGCCCAAAAAGGAATGGAAGATGTGGGACGACAGAAAAATCCTTCCTCTTTCTCCATTAAGAAGTCTTTGGGGCCAGTTTTCTGAACAGGTGTTCTGTACCAGCAAAGCAAGTATCTGCCTCACTTCCCTTCTCCCTCACTCTCACTGCCCTGGGATTGGACATAAGACTGTTTTCCAGAGAACCCATATTAAACAAGGAGTAAAAGAATGAACACATGTCAAGCACTCAGGACATCACTGCTCCATATAGTTGTCACTAGCCATATGAGACTACTGAGCACATGAAAGGTGGCCAATGTGAACTGAGATGTATTTTAAGTGTAAACTGCACACTGGATTTTAAAACTTTGGTACAAAAATACGAAGTGTCTCATTATGTTTGTATGCTGATATATGCTGAAATGGTATTTTTAATAATTAGGTTAAAGCATATTATTAGAATTAATTTATTTTTACTTTTTTAATGTGTCCAAAATTTTAAAGTACATATTGGTCCCATGATATTTTCATTGGACAGATCTGGGCTTAGAACTTAGTAACCTGGGAGCCCATAAGAGATATTAGCCATTTTCATTTCCCTTCCCAAGAAGTTCTAGAGATTTGCTATCAATAAAGACTAATAATAAAAGGGAATGTGAGAACAGAAAGGAAGACAAATAGGAAAAAGGAAATATTTGTTATGTACCCTATATGTCCATAGGCACATCATATAACATACAAATAATTCAAATACTATTCATTATTATCTCCTATTGAACAGATAAAGGCTCAAAAATTATTTTCCTGAGGTCTCAGAGGTAATAAACAACAGAGCTAAAATTTGGACCCAGGTCTGGTCTACTAGACCCCACAGTACTTGTGTATGATAGATTCAATCTATCATACTGTCAAAGGATTGACTCTCTGATGGTACAGTTTTGATAATGTAATAGATTTTTCAGCTTGTGTTAGGGCTTCCTTTACCTGTCCAGAGGAGCAAATTCTTAATTAAGCTTCAAGTAATCAGAATTATCTGACACCAAATTTTCTCACTATATTTTAGTGTGAGTTTGACCCAATTGTTTAAAAACTACAAGATCCCAAGAACTTGTGCTGCAGTCAAAATAAAGTAGTGTTTACAGCTTCCAACAGCATAAGCTTTATACAGTATATATGCCAATACCGTTCTTTAAAATACTGACATCTATCTCATGTGTATCCACAAGGGCTCAGCTTTTAATGCAACATGCAAGAGCCTCTGAAGCTCCCTGAAGCTGTCCTGTGTATTTCCCTGTGGCTAGAGAACATATATGTAATGTGTTCCTGGGGAAAGAATTATATCCAAAAAGACTTGACAGCCAAAGAAATGATTGCACTGATATGCAAAGTGGTCACTGGTCACTCCTCTTTATTGAAGGTGACACCTTGTTGTTGTTGTTTTTTTTATAGCTTTCATTCTCCTCTTAGTCAAAATTTCCTTGCTAATTTTCAACCCCAATTACTAGAGCCAATGATGTGCGAATGGCACAGATGGAACTCCTGGTTTACAAGTGCACCTAGCCCTTCATTTACTGGCAAAGTAGGGCTTGTCAACACCATTGAAATGTACTTCCTAGGTGACTAGGTCCGCAGGGACATCTTGAAGGAATAAGAACATCTGGCACCCTTTGTACACACCAGCAATGGTATTTCTGGGATGAGTGGGCTGCCCTGGGCAAGAGCAAGATTTTGTACAGCTGATCTGATCAGATGCTGACCACTGTTTATTTTAGCATTCCTAAGTGCAAATGAAGTGCCAACTATGGCTGCCTACCACAGGACAAGCCTTTGAAGTGCTGGGTGCATTTCTTTGTTGTCCTCTGATGTACAGCAAGACTAACAGGCTTAATTGTGCCTATTCTCAACACTGAATCAGAACCAAGTTTTGCACTTGTCTGTGGAATGATAACGATCATCTGCTTGGGCTACTTGGTCTGTGTTGGGCAGGTCCTATACAATGAAATGCTTTGTAAAATTCAAGATGAGACAGGACTGCACACAGCACCTCTCCCTATCCTAACCACAAACCATGCTATGGAACACCCTGGGAGAGAGAGATGCAGGACTATACATGCAACCAACGTCAGCCTTAGGCAAAATCCAGGAATAGACAAACTTGGTCTTGGATTTCCCTCCAGCCCAATATTTTGCATCATTTCCATTTTCCTTGTCACAACCCCACCAAGTCTGGTTGCCTATGCAGCACCCCGACCCATCACAATCCCCACACACTTATTACGCTCCTACTATCCAAGCCACTCGGGGGAGGAGAGTGGGGGGTCCCTTAGCCTGGCCTGTGCCCTTTTGCAGCCCAGGAGCCTTTGGGGGATATCTGACTGAGAGGCTCCTGCCACTGCCTCTGTGCTCACCAGCCATCATCCCAGCTTCTGGCTGAATGGCACTCCCCCTGTGGGAG
Organism: Pipistrellus kuhlii; assembly: GCF_014108245.1. Classification (NCBI taxonomy): domain Eukaryota; kingdom Metazoa; phylum Chordata; class Mammalia; order Chiroptera; family Vespertilionidae; genus Pipistrellus; species Pipistrellus kuhlii. The sequence goes on from NW_023425471.1 coordinate 2,924,088, forward strand.
CACATTGAGCATCTGCTCCCCTGGTGGTCAGTGCACGTCATAGCAACGGGTTGTTCTACTGTTTGGTCAATTTGCATATTACCCTTTTATTATACAGGATTATTATATAGGATTGTAAGACATGACCTCTGCCCCCTCTTCTCTTTCTTTCTCTCCCTCCATCCACACAAGCAAAATCAATTCTCCCTCCTTCAAATTACCATGTGAGTTTTACATACTGCTATTTTAGCATTTCTTGTATCACATTATACTGCTGATATTTAGCAGTTTCTCTCCTCTGCTACACCGTGACCTTATTTGATGACAATGGTTGTATCTCATTCATATATCTCTAGGGCACTGCATGATGTGCACACAGCAGGTGCCTAATGACTGAATGAACAGAGCTTATAGAGAAATGAATTAAATAACTGCCACTCCAAAAACCTATGTGTGGTTGACAGATGGCTGTGTGGAGCTAGAGCAGCTAAGAAGGCTTCACTGAAGAGAGGGGACGTAGTTGGACTTTGGTGAATAGTGGCAAGGAGAAGGAGGTGGTAAAATCAACTCCACATTTCTACTTTGCACTTGATAATATCCCTTCCCCTCAAATGCTCTGTTTCCCCTTTGCTCTATGTCAAAGGGAGCCCAGAAGGCTCTCTGCCTTATGCTGGAATTCTCTCCCTACATTCGCCCATTAAAATACATTTATTTAATGTCTCAAAAAGGAATTTCAGCCAGAATTCATTGGGTAATTTTGACTCTCTTAGGTGGGACTTTTTTTTTTTTTTTTTTTTTTTTAGAATTCCTCATAACATCTAATTAAACATGGACCAAAAAAGAAAAACCAATGTAAATAAAAACCAGAAGAAAATAAAATTGTTATTAGAAACACAAAATTGCATTGTTAAAAATCTTGGATTCCTAAAATGATCAAACATACTAGTTCTCTAGAAACTACCTTATAGAGATAATGGACATCCATTCAATGTTTAATGTAACAATATTTTTCTTAGCTCTTTTCTTTTATATTTGTACTTATTTTTTCTTACACTGAAAATTTTGATTCCTAAAAATATAACAAATTTACTCATTTGTTTTATTTTAAAACTGTTTTAAAATTGTAATGTTGCCCTGGTTGGTTTTGTTGAGTGGTTAGAGCATTGGCCCTCACACTGAAGGGTCTCAGGTTTGATTCCCAGTCAAGGACACATACCTGGGTTGCCCCTGGTTGGGGCCAGTGTGGGAGGCAACATCAACGTCTCTCTCTCTCTCTCTCTCTCTCTCTTTCTCCTTTCCACTCTCTCTAAAAAAAAATCCATGGAAAAATATCCTCAAGTGGCCCTATCCTGGTTTGGCTCAGTGAATAGAGCACCAGACTGAAGGGTCCTGGATTTGATTCCAGTCAAGGGCAGGTACATGTTGCAGGTTCCTCTGTAGCCTGGGCCCTGGTCAGGGTTCGTGCAGTAGGCAACCAATCAATGAGGTTCTCACACATCAATGTTTCACTCTGTCTTTCCCTCTCTTTGTCACTAAAAATCAGTGAAAAATATCCTCAGGTGAGGAATATATATCCTATATAATAAAAGGGTAATATGCAGAACGACCACAATTACCACTGGACCAGTCATTAGGAAATGTACTGACCACCTCTTGGTCCCTTTCCCCAACCAGCAGGCTCTGATCGTCTGATGGCCACCCATGGCAAGGGCAGGGCCAGTGAGTGGGTGGGAACAGCTGACCTCTCAGTCCCTACCCCCAGCTGTCAGGCACGGATCACCCAATGGCAAATGGGGGATACAGGGGTGGGTGGTGGCAGGGGGTAGGGCCAGCTGTGGCAGGTGAGGAAAATGTCCCTGATCGCAGGCCAGGCCTAGGGACCATACTGTGCATGAATTTACTGTGCTGGGCCTCTATAAACACACACACACACACACACACACACACACACACACTTAGAGTCTGATGCATGAAATTCGTGCAAGAGTAGGGATTCCTTTCCCCAGCTACTGTCAACAGCTTCTCTCTGGCACCCGGGACCTGGGCTTCCCTCGCAGCCCTGGCTTTGTCCATAAAGTCATCTGGAAGGATGTCCTGTCTAATTAGCACATTACACTACACACACACACACACACACACACACACACACACACACACACTCAAGTGAGGATCAAGAAACAAAATAAATAAATAAAATTGTAATGCCAATATGAACAATAACAATAAACTAACAAACAGCTGTCAGAGGGGAGGTACGTTGTGGGGTTGGGTGAAAAAGGTGAAAGGATTAAGAAAAACAACAACAACACCTCATAGACACAGATAACAGCATGGTGATGACCAGAGGCAAAGGGGGTGGGGAGGTAGAAGAGGGTAAGGGGGGATAAATGGTGATGGAAGAAGACTTGACTTGGGGTGGTGAACACACAATACAACGTACAGATGATATATTATAGAACTGTACCCTTGAAACTTATATACTTTTAATAACCAATGTAACCCCAATAAATTCCATTTTTAAAAAACTGTGAAGTTCAAAAGTTTGTGCTGTTCTTTTTGTCTTCAGTATACTTCCCACTAAAAATGGACAGAGAACTATGTTGAAAAGCCCTTAAAATAAATATTTTCTCTGTGTGGTAATGTTGTTGATATCTTTACACAAATGTTAGGTTCTTCATTTGTTTCCACTTGTTTTTCATTTCAATTTTTTCTGTTCTGATTTAACTTGATGTTTTAAATATGTGCTTACATTTTTCCAATTAAAAAGAAAAGACGTGCTGAGAGAAGTCTCAAGTCCATCATTACCCAACCCCTCAGCCCAGAGGGAATGTTTTTAGAATCTCCAGTTTTTAAGTCTATCACAGAGCACTCTGATTTATAAATAAAATAAATTAACAGAGAGGCCTTTGGAAGAGAGAACTCCTTTCTGACAAGGGTTGTTTTCCCTCTGCGAGCTCTGGGGGACAGCTGGAGCCTGTTATCACAGGCTCCCTGTCACAAACCCACTGCCTCCAACGCAATCTCTGCCATTAGGAGAATATCTGTCCTTTTTTTTTTTTTTTTTTTTTTTTTTAACTAGATCCATGAACTTGCTGGAGTACTTCAAAGGCAAAAGAGAGAGAGAGGGAGGGAGGGAGGGAGGGAGGGAGGGGGAGAGAGGGAGAGAGAGAGAGAGAGAGAGAGAGAGAGAGAGAGAGAGAGAGAGAGAGAGAGAGAGAGAGAACAAAAACAAAGTGTGCCTGTGCTACCTGTTTTCCTGATTTAAAAGTTTTTAAAATGCTACTTTTGAAAGTTATTCTTTCAAGCTCTCCCCATATCACAAAGTGAACAAAAGCCAACTCGGAAAGGCAGGTGACGGGGAGAGCTGAGAATGTGGGGTCAACTGCAAAGTTAGCAAACACTATTTAAAATGTGCAGCTTGCATTCCAAAAATCCAAATTTCCCCTGAAATAGAGAAATATAATAGGTACAATGCAAACATGTTCTACGCTTACTCTCTAGTATTATGATTGTCAAAACCCCACTGCTGGTTGGACATGCTATAAAATATTTCTCTGAAAGCTACATAAACTGTAACTTTTAAATCCAAGTAAGGTAGAAGGAATACTGACAAATTGTATATTGGTAATAATATGTTTCAAATGAAAGCAAAAGCTGGAAAATGTGGTTTTCTCTCTGGTTTCTCAGCTGTCTAGTTTCTCTCCACTTTCTCAGGTGTTTCTCTCCAGTTCCGGTCTAGGACAGTGTGTGTGTGTATGTGTGTGTGTGTGTGTGTGTGTGTGTGTGTGTGTGTGTGTGTTTCTGCATGCGTGGACGCCAATGGCCTGCCACAGCCTGAAGACTCTATCAGCTATCTGAATCAGAGGTGACAATCACAGACTTGGTTATACATTTCATACCAATCCACAACCAACACAGGCTGGGAGAGAATTGCCCAAGGGACACAGGGTCTTCCAATGCCTGCTGGGTAAGGAACAGATATATCCAGCAGGGATGCACTGAAAGCTGGTATGTGTTCTCCTACTTGAGATCTAGCATGCCCTGAAAGCCCACAGTAAAGATGCTAGCCCCCCATCCAGAACTGAAATATCATTGCTGACAATGTACACATAAGGAACTGTTTGACATTGAAATTGGGTCTCTAAAGAACTGGTGGCCCAGAAAGAAGCTCACTACAGACTGATTCATATGCCTTTCAGCATAACGATTATTGCTTGTCTCATTTTTTATTCTTATAAGTGTATTTCCAGTAGGACATGATCTCACTCATCTAGGGGAAATGGTGAACAACATAGATTGATGAACAAGAACAGACCCAGAGATAAGGAGCCATGGGTCAGACTGTTGGACCTCAGAGGGAGGGTGGGGATAAAAGGGAGAGATCAACCAAAGGACTTGTGTGCATACATATGAGACTAACCAGTGGTCAAGGACAATAAGGGGGTGGGGGTATGGGTGGGGGGTGGGGGATTAGAATGGGGGGTTGAGGACAAATATGCGATACCTTAATCAATAAAGAAATTAATTTTTTTAAAAAAGATGCTAGAGCAGGCAAGACGCCTTCCTGTGTACCGCCCCCCCCCCTCCCGCCCAAAGAGAACCACGAGCCCCAAATCTCTGCTCCTCATTGTTGCCACTATTTCAATTTACGAAACCTACAGGAAACAGTTTGGGTTTTGAAAAGCAGCCTAGTATTCACTTTTTAAGAAAAAAAATCAATCTGGGTTTTATGTCCCTACTTCCTAATCCCTTAAATAGTTTATTTTATTTTAAAATATAGTTTAGCTTATTTTGTTGTTCTCTCAACTCTTTAGTTAGCTCATATTAAGCTTAGTACAGTCATCCTTAGTCCCTATATTGTCTTCTCTTCTTACTACTTTGCCCACATTCCTCTCATTCTAGCATTCATTTCCATGTTAATGATTTCACTTATGGACCCCAAAAATACTTCTTGATTGTCTGGTATATGTCAGGCATTGATTCAGGCCCTGGAGACACCATGGTAACAAGATCTGAGTGAATTACATGAGGCTGTTTTGGAAAATGAATGTTTAAACGTTTGGTTATCATCCAATACACGCATGTACAGTCTGTCCTTCAGAAGGAAGATTCTTTTGTTACATCTGTAGGACACACGAACACCATACAGTTTTTGCAAAGATGTATTGTTCTACGATTTGTACACATATTAACCAATTTCACCCTCCCAGTGATCCTCTGGCTCAGTGTAAGCACCTCCATTTTCAGGTGAGTACCCCAAGCCCAGCAGGCGTGAGTGACTTCTTTAACGTTAGTCAGTGGTGGTGTTGGCCTTGACCCAGGCAGTCTGGCTCTGGCTTGCTTTTTTCTGACCCCACTGGGGCTGAGGCCTCCTTAAGGTTTTCTTCTGACATAATGGAATTTAAAACAGCAGGAGGCAAGTAGAGGCGTTTGCTGGAAACAGAATCGTGTTCCAGAGAAAACTGGCAGCAAATATTGCTGATTGGCTGCCTGATAAGGATGGAATGGCGTTTGGAGGATTTCATTCTCTCATGAAATAAACATGTGATTTTGACCTTCCAGAAGTGACAGAAACTATTCTAAGCATCCCATCTTTATCTCCCCCCCTTATCCCCCCCCCATTTCAGCCTTCCCTTTAGACTGCTCTCCTGGCAGAATCTTGCTCAAAATTGGCTGTGGATGTCCCAAGGGCTGAGACAACATACAAACTGAGAAGCAGGGACACATCTGTTTGGGGACCAGCAAAAGGACAGCTGAGCTGCTTGCAAAAGCTAAATTGTATCTTGCACAAAACTCCCTAGCCTTTTTTTTTTTTGTGGGTGTAGGGTCTGAAGTCCAGAAAGGTTCAATAAGATTTGCCAAAAACCAAAGAGCTGAACCCTAAAATCTTCTATAGGCTCACAATCAAACTGGTCCTAGTGCTGAGTGAGCCCCCTGTCTTGGATGTCATGGTCCTTGCACACATTACAGTAATGGTCCCCTGGGAGTGGTTAGAAATGCAGACGCTCGGGCCCCACCCTGACCTGCTGAATCAAAATTTTCATTTTAACGAAGGCACCAGGTGAATTTTGAAGTTAGAGAAGTGCTGGAATGGTCACTAATTCCATTTTCTAGAATTTTCCTTGTGGGGGTGGGAGTTACTGTTGACTCTATATTCATTAGAAGCACACCAATCTCTTGAAAAGGTATATTCTCAGCCCCATCTGGTAATTTAGCCTAATATTATCTTCACTTTGTCTTATGGTACATCTAGACTCTTTTAAGATCCAGTCAGTCCTTGGTGAGCATAAGTTAATGTTTCAGATGCAGAAAACTGTGTTTTCATGAGACCCAGAAGGAAATGGCCAATAGTCCCCTATCTTTACACTAACTCATGCTGGTGTCTTTTTCTTTAAAGCAAGTTAATTACCTTTGTCAAACCCCAGCAAGTCCCTTTAGCTTAATGAACATGCTTAAATCTCAGCCCAGCTCCTACCCAAGGTAACATGAAGTAAGCAAAATAATAATAGTAACAGCTACTACTTATGTGGTGCTGACAATGTGCCTGATGCTGTTTTAGAAGCTTTTTAAAAATTTCTTTATTGATTAAGGTATCACATATTTGTCCTCATCCCCCCATTCCCATCCCAAACCCCTCCCCACGTATGACCCCTATTGTCCATGACCACTGGTTAGGCTCATATGCATGCATACAAATCCTTTGGTTGATCTCTTCCCCTTACCCCCACCCTCCCCTCTCTTCCCTCTGAGGTTTGAGAGTCTGATCGATGCTTCCCTGCCTCAGGGTCTGTTTTTGTTCATTAGTTTATGTTGTTCATTATTTCCCCTAGATGAGTGAGGTCATGTGATACAAGAAATATATAAGAACTGAAAATGAGATAAGCAATAATGGTTATTAATGTATAAAAAAAAAAAACCTCACTTAATCCTCTCAAGCAACCCTATTTGATGGATGAGAATACCAAAACAGAGAGGTTAAGTGGCTTGTTCAAAGCCACATAGCTGCTTCACGGTGGGAATTCTAATCCAGGCCATCTGTTCCAACACCCATGCTAGTACCCACAACAACACATTGTTACCCAAAATTCAAATTCATACTAAACAGGGTTGGAAGAGTTCCTTATTAAAATGCTCTCGTAATAAAAACCATCATTGACTTAGGAAAATGTAATTCACTTCAACGATTTTACTCAACAAAAATAAAATAAAACTTAGAGGCCAGCAGCTATTAAGACATTCTTTCACAAAGTTAAAACATCACTGTTCATCTCTAATTCTTGGTTGTGACTGCAAGACTATGCAGTCTGCTGCTTGCAAGTGCTTGAAACGTCCTTGTGCCTGTAACTGGGATCAGCTCTGACATTAAAATGGCATTGTGTTTCCTATAAATGAAAAGCAGTTGTGAACTCGGAGGATTTGTGATATTGCTGGCTTTGCTTGCCTATTCAATCAGTGGTCTCGTTTCTCTTTTTAGCTGCAGATAGTTCAACATTGTTTGTCAAGGAAATGTTAAGGACAATTCCACAAAGCCTTGTGCTCTGGTTGAAGTGGAGAGGGAGGTATTTCTCGACATGTCCCTAGAGCATTAGAGTCCTGGAAACACGGAGTGAGAAGCCCCGTAGGAAACAGAGGATGCAGCTTTTCATGTGCATGAATTCAGCTCTCCTGAGGCCTCCCTGACAGGCTCCACACATAGCTAAGCCCTTTGCCATATACCAGAAAGACCTCACAGTATCTGAATTGTCCTCTGTGGCACTGAAGGGAAGGAAACTCTCGCCATACCGCTGGAAAGGGCACTGCCCAGTGCTTGATGAAACAGAAATGAGTCACTGAAACACAATGAAGGGTCATTTTCCCAACTACAAAGTACACGTACAGAGCAGGCAGATATATTTGCTTAACGGGGGACACAGTTTGATTCTTTTCCTTCAGTTACTTCTGTTTGCACTGGAAACACGAAGCAAAATAATGCACATGCCCAGGCCTGATACAGATAGAGAACTGTGACTATAGTGTAGGAAATACAAAATCCGGAAGTCCCAACCAAAAATCACGAACATCCTCTTGCCCATGAAATGCACCCCACTGAGTGGTTGGCTAGGAGCTAGTGCCAAGCCAATGTCCCTGTGAGTGTATCTAAACAAAATTTAAGTTTATATAAATTAGTGTGCGGTTTGAAGTCCTGGCTGCCCACAGGGAGAATGGCAAAGTGGTCCCTAATTTCTTTTTTATGTTATTGATTCTTTTACAGAGAGGAAGAGAGAGGGATAGAGAGTTAGAAACATCAATGAGAGAGAAACATCTATCAGCTGCCTCCTGCACACCCCTCACTGGGGATGTGCCCGCAACCAAGGTACATGCCCTTGACCGGAATGAACCTGGGACCTTTCAGTCCGCAGGCTGATGCTCTATCCACTGAGCCAAACCGGTTTCGGCCCTAATTTCTTGATGCTCTCAACTCCTGTTGGCATGTGTGAAACTGGGTGTCAGGGCCGCTACCAGGTCCCCTGGGATCCCATTTCTGTACCCCCTACCCCAAACTCAATGGCCATGAGTAATGACTTGGGGTAAGACAGCGTGAGAGCTCAGCTGCCTAGCACTGGGTAGATCAGGACAACTTGGAGGTGGATTGATCTTTGAGGTCCCATCCTCTTTGGGACTTAAGATGATATCATTGCTTGGTTTATGCCCTTCCATTCCTGGTTCCTTTTACTGTCCCTGAAGGGAACTTCCTTTAAAATCAGTTACATATGAATTCTCATCTTGGGTTTGCTTCTGGGAAACCCTACCTAAGAGACCACTCTATGCGGCTAACTCCCCAGCTGGCTGCTACTTTGAACTTGGCCTCCACAGCAGCAGTGCTCATGTGCAATTGACATAGTACCTAGCATACCCTTTTCCTACCACAAATCTGTCCATAATCTTTAGCCTCCATTGATCTTACGTGATGAAAATGCTGGGAACCTAAGCTGAAATATTATAGTCTTGGTTGAGGAGAATGTACAGGTATGGGATAAATAAAAGTTCAAATTAATTTTTTAAAAAATCTTCAGGGAGTGGAGCTGGTTTTGGTTTTGGTTTGTTTCTTATTATTGGTGATCTTGTAGTTCCTAGGGGCTATAAATTGCACAATAAACTAAAGGAAAGATATTAAATCTGCACACATATTAAGAAATGTCTTTAAAATTACTTTTTGACCACATTTTTAATATGAACTTATTTTCTTATAATTTTTTCTAACTCTGTGTTTTCATGTGGCAAAAAATTCTGGGTCCCCTTAGGTTCCACTTATTCTGACACCTCTGAAGCAAGTCCATCCCATGAACCGTGGCACATGAACTGCGATAAACACAATGAGAACTGACAATCCGGATGTCACTGAGCAACTCAGTTTTCCCAAACACAGCAGCAGCCTGTCTTACCTTTACTCCCAGGGCTTCTCCAGAGATGACAGCAACTGTCACACCATCCTTACTGGGTTTAGGAATTTCTTTACTTTTCAGTTCCTGGTACTGAGGCTCTACCATCTTCTCTGAGCTCCTCAAATTAACCCATAGTTGTAGGCCATGGGCTGGCTCCTCTGAGCATGGCATCTCGGCGTGAAGAATGCCTCGGCCTGCAGTCATCCACTGCAAATACCAGACCAACAAGAAGGAAATGTCACTCAGAATAAGTCTGCAGGCGGGACCATTATGACACAGTAACTAAGTGAGGTACCTTACAAGTGCTTCTTTCACAGTCCTGGGCCTTGTGAGGAATAAGAAAACAATGACAACTGCTGGAATCTTTTCTAGTTTTCCCAATGTATCAATGCTTCCTATTTGAAATCAAAGCATCAGGTCTGAAATTCATACAAATAGAAGGAGTCTCTCTTTAGTATCCTGAGCCTTCAGCTAAGCACGGAGATGGGGAGATGCAGGCAGACAGTATATTGGGAACTGCTCTTGGGAGCACCTTAAGAAAAAAAAAAAAGCATAACTGGGGCAGGGGAGAAGCCAACCAGTAATACAGTTACAACAAAGGCCTTAGCCAATGTAACAAGGAGGTTTAAGTTGAATAAACCTTCAGAATTGTCCCAAATTAAGATGAGGTAGCCAGGTTATTTTATCCCCACGTCAGCAAACCAGGGATTGTGTGCCAACCCCCCAGTAGGGAGCACGACCTTGGAAGATGCGGTTCCTGCTGCAGAGGGCAGTACCCAGGGTGGGATGCAGTTGCGAGCCATCAGCAGCCAATATTCACAGTAGCTGGAGAATGGATAAGTGCAAGGGCCTCAAGATACATGTGCAGGCCCCACAGTATCCACTATACTAGGGGTGTCGAACTCAATCAGAGAAGGGGCCAAAATCTAAAATCCAGCCTAAATCGCGGGCCGAATGGTTTACTGAACAGTCATAAACTGTCATTGTGATGGAAACGCAGCGGAGTGCAGTGATGACAGCGCGGTGCGGGCCACATTGCAAGGCCTGGCGGGACGGATTTGGCCCGCGGGCCTTGTGTTTGACACATGTGCACTATACCAATGGTTGGCAAACTCATTAGTCAGCAGAACCAAATATCAATAGTACAACAATTGAAATTTCTTTTGAGAGCCGAAAACCGACTTCTGCGCATGGGCCACGAAGTTTCAATCACACTGTAAGTGTGCGCCCGCATGTGGTATTTTGTGGAAGAGCCACACTCAAGGGGCCAAAGAGTCATATGTGGCTCATGAGCCGCAGTTTGCCGAACACTACATTATACCATGGATGGGTGACTTGAGTCTGTTTGCTCAGTTCCAGTAATGGAGCCCTCACTACTTGGAGAAAACAGTCATTGTCTTCCACTGTTATGCAGATTCTTCAAACATCCATTTGTTTCTTTATTAAGAGCATATTGGGAAAGAAGAATGGATTCCCTGCCTGTCTTAGCTTGGGTTCTCCCGCAGAAGACCCTGAGACAAAGACTTCAGTGCTGGTAGTTTATTTGGAAAGTGATGCAGGAAGCACAAGCAGGAAAGAGCAAGCTAGGCAAGGGAGAAAGCCAAAAGGGGGAGTTAAAGAGCAGGTTACATCTGTGGGTACCTGGAGCTTAAGCCCACTGGGACCCACACAGACATTCTTTGTAACTGAGGGCAGAAGAATCATCACTTTCCTGGTCAGGGCACAAGCAGTCATCATACAGACTTTTCAAGGCCATCTCCACTTTATATTCCACGCCAGTGAAAGGTTACTGTTAACTTTTGGCCACAACTCTATCCTTTTGCTTTTTCCCCCCTTCGAATTCCATGTTCATTAAAACACCATGAGTCAAATATTTGCAGTTATTAATCTGCCAAAAATGTAAATGATCCCAGAAAGTAGCCGATACAGAGTTCAGACTTACGAAACCTGCAAAGATTGCCCAAGCATTTCCTAGAGATTTTAAATTCTACAATAATACATCTCAGACAAGACTAGGATGGTGTCAGGGTTTGGGTCATTGTCTTAAGTGACAACACCTACCCCTTCAAATGAGCTAAAGTAGTAAACTGTTTCAAATACAGCAGAAAGGTCTATGAAGATGAGGATTGAAACTGAATGCCGAATTTGGCAATTGGGACATTATGAGTGACCATAACCTGAACAGCTTCCCAAAATGTGTGGGGATTGCTGAGAGGTCGATGCTGATTTCAGTGAGTGAAGAATGAAATGGAAGATAAGGGAAGTTGAGACAGACACTCTTTATTAGGCTTTTGAGGAATGTAAGCAAGAGAAAGACTAGGTGGGAATTAAAAAGTGATTGAGGGAATTAAGAAAAGTATGAAAGAGGTATCCAAGAGACCTGTGCAAATTTCCAGGTGTGAATGTACGGCAGTTGGCAGATCAAGCATGCACACCCAATGACTAGTAAACTATCAGCAATTCCATGTCCCTAGCCATACCTGCAGGTCTCCTGGGTTCAACTGACCAACGTGTCCACAGAAGTCTTCATGGGCCATGCTGCCCCCTTCTAGGAGGTACGATACCTTTGAAAAACAAGCAGAAGAAAAAGTAGGTGTTGGATAGCTGTGAAGAGTTGTCTAATTTTACCACAGAAAATAGGTTGAAGAGAGTTTCAGGAGTAATTAAGGAGGGCCAGCTGAGGGCCTTGCTAGCCCACACAACATCTTTGAGATAATTTCATATAGGAACCACTTCCCTCCAGCAGAGACAGACCTGGCATGTCAGAGCTCACAGCCCAATGAGAGGAGCCCCACTTAACCCCTTAGTCCCATAGGCCATCACCTTGCCATGGTGGGTCCTGAAGCTCAGGGTGTAAGAGAAGTAGTTCCTGTTGGAACAACAGGGGCCCAGTGACCAATGCCACATCCACCAAGGTATGCAAGGTGACAGACCTAAAAGCTAACTTGAGAACACTAAAGGAAATGCATTTCTGAAACCAGGCACATAAACTCACTAAGTACACAATAAATTCCAAATTTCAAAGAAGCGGCCCAACCACCAGGAGCATTGTCTTGAATTGCTTTTCTTTTCCTGTCATGCATGCATTTTTTAATTAAAATAACTTCATTAAAAAAGACAATTTTCATTGTTTTGACTGAAACTCTCCTTTCGGTTCTCAAAGGAGTCTCTTTCAAATCATATTTGTTCCATCCCGAAAGAGTTTTCAATTATCCAAGTTGAGGGGCTTTCAAGTTGTTAATCATCTCAAAATATGTCAGGCAACTTTATAAAGTAAATTATGGAATTATTTCATTTAAAGATGGAAATGTACGCGGACACCAAGAGATGTGTGTGTGTGTGTGTGTGTGTGTGTGTGTGTGTGTTTTGTTGGTATTTTGGTTTTGGTTTTGCAAACTTTATTTTAGAAAGCAATCCCAACATTGTTTCTAAACGATTGAGAAGCCAATTATCCCTCTTTTCCTTTAGTTTTGAGGTGGGGATTTCTACTTCTCTCTGGTAATACAAAAGTAAACCTCACTTCTCCCATCCTAAATACTATGAATCTGAATTAGAGAAGTCTGGACTATGAAAATTTGCTGCGTCTGCAATGCCTACCTTTGACTACTTAGAGCAAAAACCATACTTTTAACCTTTAGGGGGAAATCCGAAACCAAAGAAATGACTGACTCTTTGATTATCTATTTTTCAATTTATTTATTTTTGCTAAGTGCTATAAATGCTATACTGATGCCGTAAGTCTAAATTAATGCCTGAAAATATTTTTCTAAAATCTCAAGCAATACTTTTTGAGTTGACACAATCCAGATGATTTTTTAGGACATTACGTAATTGCAAACACCTGGAGAATTGCCATGGGTGGTTGATGGACTTGGGAGTGTTATGTTTAAACTCAAAGTGTCTAATTAAGTAAGAAATGTGTAATTGGAAACAGGTGTTTTCTTAAAGAACTTGTCATGCTTCCTCATCCTGCTCATCCTTTCCTCCTTCTAGTCCTAAACTTATCATGGGTCTCTACTAAATACTTTTGCTTCTTTGTCCGTTCTTATTTCTTCTTGTATTTTGTGTGATTGCATTTGGAGAATGGCACAAACCCCACAACAATAAGGAGAGAAAAGTGTCCCTTGCAATGTGAAATTTAGGAAAGGTATACCTCAAAGGCATTCTGCTATAAATTCAGCAGAATTATGGAACAAGATATCATATATTATAGTTTGTTGTTTCTTTCTGGCTGGTATTCAGAAGGAAGAGTGTGATGACCTGATTTGATATTATAGATGCAAGGTTTATACTTTAAAGCAAAAAGTCTATATGGTAGATAAAACTATGTTTTCTTTTAATTTCTATTTGTCCTCACATGGTGGTTGTTCTCTTGGTAGCTGAGTAGGAAAAGGAGGAGGGGGGAAACACAAGTTGAGTTCATGGCTGATGAGAAAGGCCCAAATATGAGGTTCTGATGATCATATTCCTGAATCTATTATAACTATGTAGATCTAACCTTCCAGCTGCTTCTAAAACCCCAGAGCCAGGAATGCCCTTCCTTTTCAAACCCCACTCAGGATTCAGTCTCTCAGGGAATCTCCTCAGACAAACTCCCCGTGGCTCCTTATGTAATCATCAGGCCAGCTTCTTAACTGATATATATAACTTCTAAATCCAAAGTCAAGATGTTCACATTCATTGTTTTATTTCCATGGTTATATTGAAGGAATCTCAAGAAAATGGTTTACCAACCTCTATGATTAGCCAAATTTCTCACATACAAAGTGTTGTGTGTGCACCCAGGGGGAAAGTGGTGGTTAAAAGTACTTTTGTTTAAGGGTGCCCCCTGCTGATCCTAAATGTGTGCGAAATATTTTTCTGCAATCAGATCATGTGTCTCTGTGGTAGGCTGCCATTTAGACATCAAACGGTGAGCCACGTGGTGGTGTAGAGGGAGGTATTTCTGCTCAGCAGTCTTTAGTTAAAACAGACAGTATAATGAAGTGCCTGAATACACTCCCTTACACACATGGTCCCAGGCAGGTTTGGGGCACACAGAGTTCTTACAAAGAGAGAGAGGTTTTAGGGAACTATGTCAAGTCCCTTCTTGTTGTAATAGTTTGTTAAAATTCCATTATAATAATATTTAATTAAGTAGATGATATCTTTTGATTGGTGCATTATTATTATTCTCTGCTTTGATTAATTATAAGGATTTAATTTCTCAGACTTTTAGTCAATGTGTTCATTGTACTTGGTATTATTGGGCCACAGTTCTCAGAAATTTGGACTTCAAGAAGCAACAAAACATTTTATAATAAGGGGGTTTGAGCCCTGCCAGTGTTGCTCAGTGGTTAAGTGTCAACCTATGAACCAGGAGGTCACGGTTCGATTCCTGGTCAGTGCCCATGCCCGGGTTGCAGGCTCAATCTCAGTGTGGGGTGTGCAGAGGTAGTCAATTAATGATTCTCTCTCTTCATTGATGTTTCTCTCTCTCTCTCCCCCTCTCCCTTTCTCTCTGAAATCAATAAAAACATCATAAGTGGAAAATTAGAAAAATGAACACAATGATCAACACTTGCCCACCTAGGAAACACTAAGAAAATGTGCAGATAAAAGACGTGAATACTAAAGAAGAGTACATTATTCCCAATGGAAACCCAGAACAAAGATTAATTTTGATGAATAAAAATCTGGAGGAATGGGGGATTCATTCATGGAGGAGGCAAGACCCCACCTGGTCCTTAAAAGATTGGGATATTGGGGGAAAGCTGGAATGAGTGGGGCAAAAGGGTAAACAGAAGGAGGAAAAGAGTTTTCAGGTTGTAATAAAAAGGCATAAACGATGAAAGCACAATTTTATTTATTATGTTATTACCGCTAACAATTTTGTCTGCTGTGGCTACAAGAAGTTAAATGATTGTCCTTAAATATCCAGGAAGCTAACCAACCTAATCCATGTCCTCATTATACTGGGAGTTCAGAGGAGAAGTGAGAGCATTACTTTACACTGACAGGCAGGACAATTTGGAGCCCTCAACCATGAACCGTGAAAGCATTGAGTCCCATAGTGAGTGAGTAATGGCAAGAGTAGTAGGTGTTGCTGCTCTAACCGGTTTGGCTCAGTGGATGGAGCATCAGCCTGCGGACTGAAAGGTCCCAGGTTTGATTCTGGTCAAGGGCATGTATCTTAGTTTGCAGGCACATTCCCAATAGGGAGTGTACAAGAGGCAGCTGATCAATGATTCTCTCTCATTGATGTTTCTAACTCTTCATCCCTCTCCCTTCCTCTCTGTAAAAATCAATAATATATATAAAGAGTATGAGGCGTTTAGTTTGGAGATCTGTATAACCTGTAGAATCTAATTTGTAATACTAATGTGTCGATGTATTGAGACAATACCAGATGTATAGAAACCAGCATTGTTGGAGAAGGAGCAGGAGCATGGGAGAGTGGTGAGGCATGAGCCTGGGATCAGATGGGCCAGCCCAAGCCCGCCCTGTAGGAGCTGTGTGAGCTTGACAAGTCAGCACTTCTCTGAGCCTCTGTTTCTTCATCTGTAAAATAGGAGGCTAGCAATTCCTACTTTTCAGGGTTGTTGGTGAAGCAGAGGTAATGTACTGAAAGCATGTACTCATGAAACTGGGAGATAATGTTATTGCATGGCAAATGGCATTCAGGTTTAATCCTGTAAGGTCAGGCATTTCATTCTAAATCCATTGATGGATAACTCCAAAGCAGCTTTGCTAAAAGTGTTGAATATCTGCAAGAAGCTTTTTATCATGTAATGATCTATATTACTTTATTGTGGACTTATTTTTAGTAGCACTTAAAAAATTATTTTAAATGTGGTGACATCAAAGAATATTTAATAACTGGTTGATAGTCTTTATTACATTGCCTCCAATTTGTCTACTTAGCTCTAAGAATGCAGTTTCTAGGACATAAAAGGTTTCTGTTTATAATCATTAATCAGGTGGGAGAAATTGGGAAATTCCTTAAGAATTTATTTGAACTACTTTCAAAGAATATTTCAGTGAAACTGGTATTTCCTCATGTAACCTATGCTCATTGACAGACCAGGGCTTAATTCTTTGCTGCGGGAACTGTCTGCTCACTGTAGGATGTTCAGCAGCATTCCTGCCTCTCCTCACTAGATGGCAGCAGCATCCTCCAGTTAGTATGATCAGAACCATCTCCAGAAATGACCACTTACCGGGCAAATCACCTTTAGTTGAGAACCATTGACATAAGACAGTCTGAAAGCTAAAGATCGTTCTAATTTAACATGATTGGATTAATTTTGGAGTTTCAGCATATACAATTTTGGCCATCCATTTATAAATAAAGAATGACTTATGCTTTCAAGGCTGTCCCTGGTAATGGTTCAACCTATATAGCCGTAGGTCCCACCCACCACACACACATATCCACTTTCTAAGTCCAAATAGACTACTCACCATTTAGTCTATCCCCATACTATGCCCTCCATCTTTACCCCCACTATCCAGAGAATCATACCTAGCTTATTTCTTAAGATTTTACTAAATGGCTAACATTTTCCTGAATCCCTCCCCGGCCTTTCTGTTAGAAGTACCAGCTTCCCCTTTATTTTTTTAAAATAAATTTTATTGATTTTTTTATACAGATGAAGGGAAAGGGATAGAGAGCTAGAAACATCGATGAGAGAGAAACATCGACCAGCTGCCTCCTGCACACCCCCCACTGGGGATGTGCCCGCAACCAAGGTACATGCCCTTGACTGGAATCGAACCTGGGACCTTTCAGTCCGCAGGCCGACTCTCTATCCACTGAGCCAAACCTGTTTTAGCGCCAGCTTTCCCTTTAGAACATGAAACTTCTTCAATTGGACATCTCTTATTCCTTCTTAATCTTCTTTTAACTTTCTTACAAAGTAGAAGTCCTCTACCCCCAGGACTAGCTCACACATGCACGTAAGCACACGTGTGTGCATGTATACACACACAATTTTAATTTCTGTTCAGCCAGGCTACAGGTGGAAGAGGAGAAAGTTGTGATTATAAACTGAGCACTCATGAAGTTTTATGGGGACCTCTCATAGTCCACAAATATTTCTTAGAGGAAGCTGCCCCTAGGTCATCCTCCCCATTATGCAATGCCATACAGTATGAGCTTATCAGTTGAGGGTGGCTTTAGCTTCTTTCCTATAATCTGTTAGCGTCACCTCTCAATCATGCCAAATAAACATATAAGCAAAAATCCACGTGCTGGCATTGTAACTATAACTTCAGGACAAGTCCTGTGCACTTCGTTCTTCTCCAGTCATATCACCACCCAACAGTGGAAGCAACCACTGTGGGTGTTTGTTTGTTTGTTTGTTTGTTTGTTTTTAGCATGTTACCTACAAATAAATATCTCCCTCTTCCTTTCCAATACCTATAACTCTTAAAAGCTTCAAAGCTCTCAGAACCATATTAAATCGTAATGGTGCTGGTCAATATTTTTGTATTTTTTTCTCAAATTAATAGGATTATATCTAATATCTCAGTGTTAGATATGACATAGAATATTCATTGAACAATGGTCTTTATAATTTGGGGAAAGTATCCTTCTTTCCTAGTTTTCTAGAGTAGTGGTCAGCAAACTACGGCTCGAGAGCCACATGCGGCTCTTTGGCCCCTTGAGTTTTTAGCAAAGGCCAGCTTAGGAGGACCCTAATGAAGTTAATAACAATGTACCTCCCTATATATCAATAGTTTAAGTTTAAAAAATGTGGCTCTCCAAAGAAATTTCAACCATCGTACTGTTGGTATTTGGCTCTGTTGACTAATGAGTTTGCCGACCACTGGCCTAGAGTATTTCCCTCCCTTACCCCCAAAATGGATTTTAATTAAGTAAAGCTTCCTCCCCCCAACCTTGATTCAATAATAGTATGATAAGTTTTGAAAGTGAACAGCAAGCTAGAAAAGGCAGGCTGTATGGCAGACAGGAGATCTGAATCCAGTGTGAGCTTTCGTGTGAATCACTGGGACCCTTCCTTCCTCTCCAGGATATTGTTCAGGCATTGCCTGCAACTGCTGGCTGCCAACCAGTGAATGCTAGGGTGGCCATTCTACTGGGCACACCCTTGGAAACAAGGAAGGTTTGTTCTCCTGATCAACAAACGTGCTAAGGCTTGTAGTGAAGAACTTTTAAAACATGTCTAAGCACAACTAAGAACATAATGGACAAAAACATCCTAAAATGTCCCTGAGAAGCAGGCATGACAAGTTTAGTCCTGACAGTTCTTAGATTTAACTAGGCAGGAGTGACCAACCATCTTGGTTTCCCCAGGACTGAGGGGATCCAAGGGACACGGGATGTTCAGTGCTAAAATCTGTAAAGTCATGAGGCTATAATTTGAAGGAAGATGTCAAAAGGCATAAAATGCATTTCTCCTCAGAGTAGGTGAATGGTTCATCAACAGAGTGTGCACGTTACTGGTTTTTCAAGCTAAACTAAACTTTATTAGGGCATGGATTAAAAAGAGAAGAATGTTGCCAAATTTACAGATCTTTCTTTGTTTCTGATCATTTACAGTTGTCCCAAACAAATCCAGGGGTTGGGGGGAGATATCAGGCCTGACCAGAAATAGGTCACCGCAAAATTATTCCACCCTTTACCACTCAGGCCTTTGGAAAACAATGCTCCCCAGAATCTAAGCTCCTGGCAGGAAACACTGAACAAAGTTTCCCCTTTGTCTTGTGACCACCAGCTGTGCCTCCTTTAGGGCATTCCTCCCTCCTCAATTTTCAGAAAACTCTTTAACAGAAAATATACAGCTAGCCAAACCAAAGAGCTAAATTAAAAAAAAAAAAAGCATTAACTCAGTAAAATCAGGTTCTCACTCTTATCTCATAGAATTACAATATCTCTAATTTGCAAAGTCATCTAGAGGAGCACTTCTCAAATGTTAATGTGCACATCAATCACTTGACAATGTTGTTAAAATGCAGGTTTTGATTCCATAAATCTCAGGAGGAGCCTGAGGTTCCAGGTGAGACCAGGTATACCCATCCTATTGAGGTAATAAGAATTTTGTAGAAAAATATCCTCCACATTTCTTTGTGTCTTACTGTTAATTTTTTAAAAATGAGCATGCGCTCAAATATGTGTGTGTGTTCAGATTTTACATTCATGTGTTAGTACAGCATAATTTCATTTTTATTTTTAAAATTCTTCTCAGCTCTAATATTTTTTTTTATTCCAGCACAGCACTGACTCATGTATCAATAGTATGGCTATTTTAAGGAACATTGAACCTGGTAACACACCCATTATGTTAACATCCAGTGCATGTTTGTATTTCCCAGAAATCAGAAAATCGCTTCAACTCAGGGAGGCTTTTCTACCTCTGCATAATGAATTGTTATAAAGTTCATCCTTCTTTTGGTTTGATTTTATGCTATGTATCCAAAGGTTTACCTTTAGGGATATGCAAAACAAGCCTAATCCCTCCTAACACTATTGAAACTCCTGTCATTGAAAAGGGCCTGATTTCCTTGATATAAAAAGAGGTTCTATAAAATAATAATAATACCAGCATCCCAACAGAAAAACTAGGGCAAGGATATAATTATGTACGGTGAACAGATGCTTAAAAATGAAAAGTTAATCACTCAGATAAAAGAAATACAAATTAAAACTATCATGAGGCATTATTTTTCACTTGTCAAAATAGCAAAGATAAAGAGAAGGTCGGTGAATCTATTGTATTCGTGATATGGAGGGGGAAAAGGTACGCTCATACATCATTGCAGTAATGTCAACTGATACAACCTTCACATCAGATGTTTAATAAAGTTAGTAAAGGTTAGCTTTTTTAAGAATATTGGGAAAATGCTAAGATTATTATGTTAAGTTTTAAAAAGACACAAAACATATACAGAAAAAAGTACTAGAAGAAAATACATCAAAACAATAACAATATCTAATTCTGGATGGTAAGATAATTTAAGAAGTACTTCTAACTTTGTTCTTTGTACTAACTAGCATTATCAAAATTTATATCAAGCTTGTAAAAAATGCTCCAGGGATGTATAGAGCAAGAGCAGAGCATACTTGCTGGACGTCTCTGACAATCCAATATGTAGTCAGTGAGCCATGATAAAGACACAGTTATAACAAGTGCTGTGTCAAGACTGAGGTAATGAGCCCTAGCTGGTTTGGCTCAGTGGATAGAGCACATGTGTCAAACACAAGGCCCGCGGGCCAAATCCGTCCCGCCAGGCCTTGCAATGTGGCCCGCACCGCGCTGTCATCACTGCACTCCGCTGCGTTTCCATCACAATGACAGTTTATGACTGTTCAGTAAACCATTCGGCCCGTGATTTAGGCTGGATTTTAGATTTTGGCCCCTTCTCTGATTGAGTTCGACACCCCTAGGATAGAGCATCAGCCTGTGGACTGAAGGGTCCCAGCTTCAATTCTGGTCAAGGACATGTACCTTGATTGCAAGTTCCCCGGCCCTGTTCAGGGTGCATGCAGGAGGCAACCAATCGATGTGTCTCTCTCACATCAATGTATCTCTCTGTCTTTCCCTCTCCTTCTCTACAAAAATCAATGGAAAAATATCCTCAGGTGAGGATTAACAAAACAAAAACAAAAAAGACAGGTAATAGGGTGCAATGGGAATGCCCTTAGGGAGGTCCAGGAACACCCAAAACCACAAGTTTGGACACTTGGATAAGGACTCCACGAGGACACCAATATGAATGGGCCCTCCACCCTTTGTGGGCTATATGAACTCCAAGCTCCCACCACCCAATGCTTGAGCTTGGCCATACCATGGGTCATGGTCAGAGCCCTGCTCGCCATGGGAAGGGTGCTGCCACTGCAGCCACCTGGCTTGGGAATGACGCCCTCCTTTCCACCTGCAAATGCTGCCAATGATTGGGACTTTGCTCTGGACATTTGCTCTGCTCGCTTCTATCGCATAAGCTCCCCCTCTCCATGTGTAACCTGCATATGACTCTATTGGCTTATTGGTGTGTCTTCTCTAATAAACCTGGCATTGTGGAAAGACAAAACATGTGCAACTCCTTTTGAGGATGCTCCCTTGCTGAAGACAAAGGAGGTAATATCAGCCTACAAGTGGAACTGGTTTTAAATTGCATACTTTTAAAGTTTATATAAGACAAAGATGAGTCCTTGGCTTATCTACACTCCTGGAGGAAACTGATACAGTTGATTCTAGTTACTCTTAGTAGCAATATTCTATTAAAGGTGCCATGATCACTGAATTAGCCATGAACACTGAGCCACTGCTTCTAGGGAAACACAGGAATGTGATCCTGCAAGCTTCTGGCCACATTTTTATGAATTGACCAACACAGAACCTTGTTTTATATTTGTTTCCATTTCAAGACATTTTATTTAACATATGTTGTTGATTGGTTAATATTGAACTCACAGCCAATAGCACTATAATTCATGCCTGAAAGAAGGTTATGTAACACACGTATTTTCTCTATAAGGCACCTCACAGCCTTTTGCACTTAGGAACACCAGATAGTACTTCAGTTGGAGGCCATTTTAAACAGTGAATTCGCCAACAAAAAAAGCACTAACATGTAAAAAATGTGACATTAAATAGGCCTCAAGGACACCCTTTTACAGTGTGAGAGCTGAAACAGGAAGCAGAGCATCACCTTGTTCATCCTCAGCTGGGAACATGCACCTTGGGCCTGTCTGTGCACATCCATGAATCAAAAGTACTGATTTTGGGGTTACAAATAAATTTAGCAAGTAGATGATTCAGGAATACAGAATCCACAAAATAATGAGGATTGACTACAATTATGAATACATTTTTAACGTTACTCAAAAGAAAAGAGTCAAATACCAATAGCCTATGGCTGAACTTGAGTAGTTTAAGGTTGAGCACCTTACAACTAATAGCGGTCCCCCTTTTCATAGCAGAGAGGAAAGCAATATATTTTGTTCTTTTATATATTCTCTAGCGGCCCAGTGCACGATTATCTCAGCTGAAGCAATTTAGTCATCTTGGCATGGCCAAGAGAGGTGGCAATTAAGGCAATTCTTCAATTGCCACCTCCAATTCAAGATAGACAGGATATGATTAGGGTCACCATAGAGACCTAATATTCTAACGTGCATGAGCCCGGTAAAAATATAATGCTAAACGGGACCAAATGAAGGAGCAAGTGCATCTACTTGGGATTATCTGGAAAACCTGACGGAGAAAATAATATTTTAAAAGACCATGAACGATTAGCAAAATGGTAACTGGAGCAATAGGATGGAGTGGTGAGAATGTCTCCATACCATATGATTTGGAACTGGGTCAAAATTCAGCAGGATAGGTTAGATGAAAGGAATGAGAAAGAAATTGGAAAGCAAATGGCTAAATGACAAAAGGAGAACTGACTACTTTCATCATTCATACTATTTCCAGAATCTTCTTGGTTCATCCCTGTAATGGTGAACTGCTTACCTGTCCATCTTTTGCCTCTTTAACTAGACTGCATACTGGAGGCAATCGATGGTCAGGCCTCATTCTTTGCTAGCCTCCCTTTCTCTGTGTTCTCCCCACACTTCCCAACATACAAACACACACACTAGCATGCAAAAGATTGTTCAATACCAATGCCTGCTTGTCACCAGCTTTCAATGAATATTTACTCATTTAATAATTTGCTTGACAAACATACTAAATTTTTAACAAGCCCCGGTGTGTTCTCAAAATTACTGGTTTTTTTCTCAAGGATCAGATGGCTAAATTTTGTAACTATCCTGGTATTTTTCCAGAATTCTTACCTAATAAAAGAGAAACATGCAAATTAACCATCACTCTGCTATGCCCACAGCCAATCAGAGTGAGTATGCAAATTAACAAAAAGGGGATGTGGGTTAATTTGCATATGCAGGCCCTGAGCATTGTGAAGCCTGCTATGAGGGGGAGGGAAGAGGTGGAGGGAGCTACTGGAGTGGTGCTACAGGACAGAACCCAGGACATGCCAGCTCCCAGGTGGCCAGGGAGCAGGGACTTGCTGGCTCCCAGGCAGCTGGGAGGGAAGCCAGGGGCCTATTCTTATACGAATGTCATGCAATGGGCCTCTAGAATATGTATATGTGGGGAACAGGAATCTTTGAAAGTGCACAGTATTATATTACACATTTCTATTTCTATATCTAAAACTCAAAACAAATTTGCAGCAGAATCTCTATAAATTTTACAGTTAACTTTGTAAATGTATATGTATGTCCTTAAAATTCTAATTTTTAGGTTATGTTCTATTTTAACCACCTTAATTATATAAAATTCCTTAGAACTGAGATTAAATACTCATAGTGATCCTAGACTGTCTTTTGGGTTTAAAATGTTATATTACATGAGGTTATTTCTGAATAGCCTTGAAGAGAAACAAGTTTTAAATATAAAATTATTTTAATCATATCTTAACGTTTTTCTTCTACCTCCAATAAATTTTAATTGTATAAATATTTTAAGAGGTCAATTCTTGCCGAACTGGTTTGGCTCAGTGGATAGAGCGTCGGCCTGCGGACTGAATGGTCCCGGGTTCGATTCCGGTCAAAGGCATGTACCTTGGTTGTGGGCACATCCCCAGTAGGGGTTGTGCAAGAGGCAGCTGATCAATGATTCTCTCTCATTGATGTTTCTGACTCTCTGTCCCTCTCTCTTCCTCTCTGTAAAAAATCAATAAAATATATTTTTTTAAAAAGAAAAAAAAACGAAGTCAATTCTTGCTCTTTATTAACTGCTTGAATAGGAATGTCTCCAGTGGCACAAATGCAAAGAATGTTAAAAAAATAAACCAGTAAATTTACCCATTTGAGTATACTTCATGTAAAATAGATATTACAATTCTCTAATAGCCAGTCAATAGCCAGGAACTCATAAATTAATTTTTGCCAATACTCATTGCTTTGAAAGTTTAATTTATCATTAAAAATTATTAGTAAATTTAAAAACAGAGGCAAGTTTTAAAATAAACACTTTTGCAGTTAAATTGTTTTACTTACTGTTTCAAAACCTCGATGTGGGTGATCAGGAAATCCACCTGGTCTACCACCTTTAAATTCATCAAACAGTAAAAATGGATCCAGATTTTTTAACTGAAATAAAAATAAAGTTCAGCAGATTAGGCATGCCTTTTAAGCCATACTACTAGGGACTACATTCATGAACCAATCTAGCAAGAACATATTGAAAACCACACAGCCAGTGGGCAACTTACTGAAATGAAAAGAAATCCTTACACACACACACACACACACACACACACACACACTGATTAAGTTAGAATTGACATTTTATGAGAAGTGTGAAGAGTGGACAAACATTTCATAATCATCTAAGATCTAAATAGTCAAGCAGAAACTGATACAGCCTGTATCTTAAACAGATTCATAATCTCATTGGGGGACAGACTAGAAAGTCATTGATTGCACTGTGTTGATAGATGTTCTGGAGGAAGACACTTCATCGCACATGAGAGTGGAGAATGATCAGGGGAGATGTCACTTAAACTGAGTCTTGAAGTAAATGTAGCAGTTCAGTAAAAGGGGGAGAGGAAGACTATTCCAAGAAAAAGAGCAGACACAGCTTGGCAAGCTTGGAGAACTACAAGGAAATGACTCTATTGGGGCAAAAGATGCGCATAGAATTATGATGAGAGATCGGCTGAGGAGAGAGGTCAAACCTTAAAAAAGTTTGGGTTTTATCTTTAAGAGAATGGATTATAATCAGAGATTGAGATGATCAGACTTAGAAAAATCACTCTAGCACACATATGGAAGGTGGTTTAGAAAAGGAAGTGAAAGACCAAGAGTATTTAGAAAGTCACTCCAGGCAAGGACAAATGTCAGGCCTAAGACAATGCAGTGGTGATGGAGAATGGGAACAAGAAAGAGCATGAGACAATTCCCAAACTTCTAGCTATGGTGCCTGGGAGGATGGCAGGGCCATCCAGAAGCACAAGGAATATAGTAAAAGCAGTGATGCTGACTTCATTTTAATTCACATTGAATTTGTGATATCTGCAAATAAATGGAACTTTAAATATTTAATGTCCAATATATTGTGCAAAAGCTAGAGGGCAACTGAAGATAAATATCAAGTGAGAGATAAAAACAGATTGGAGTTGCTTTGCATCTAAGAACCAATTTGGGAAAATGCACATTTACATTTTGCATATTGCATTATGTCCAGTTATTTAGGTCTTTGAAAATATCTTTTAATAGGATTTATTATTTTCTCCACAAAGATTTTTGCATAAATTTTTTCTAGATAACGTCATTTTTAAAGGTATTATTGTCTTTTTAAATTGTATTTTTGAACAGTTTGCTTCTGGGGATTAGAAATGTGGATAGAAAGGCAATTTTGAACATTTCTATGCTCTTGTTAATTTTAACACTTTATCTGTAGTTTCTTTGCAAACATTCACAGAGTCAGTGTATTAATCAATAAGCTTTTGCCCAGAAGCTTACAAACAAAATTTTTACTTACATTAAAGCGGTAACAGGTTGCTAAGCTTAGCTGGCCTCTACATATCTCCTCATTCTGGGTCCCAAGCATTAACAGTGGTCACTATCTAGAAGATGCTTTTCTGATAGCCAAGGTCAAGAGCAAAAATGAGCCAGGCCAACGGTGCACAATCACATTAACACATCCTATTAGTCAAAGCATATGACATGGTCAAGGCCAAAGTCAGGGAGGGGAGAACTTAAACTCTCCATATGGGACTCGGGGCTAATGAAGCTAAAAGTGGTGGGAGGACATAATCCCATTACAGCAATGATTTTCAACAGTGTGGGGAAAGATTTAAAACATGCAATGCCTGACTACTCAGGGGCACTGTCCTCTTGTCCCTTAGATTGTCAAATTTAAAAATGACAACCTCCAACACAACAATAGCTATCAGGTGTGAATGAATCACAATTACGCCTATTTTTTTTGTCAGATCAGCAAAATATATATTTTGTCAGGTCAGCAAAAAAATATTTTTAAAATGTGCTACAGAAGTTTAATGATTATGTGTGCCATGAGATGAAAAAGGTTGAAAATTGCTGCATTATAAGGAGGGAGAAATTATTCCAATTAATACCCATCAGCAAATAACTTCCCCCCCCTCATTTTTAAATCTTTATACTTTCTATTCCTTTTTCTTCTTTTTGCAAGCTGGTATCTCTACAATAAAACTGAGTAGAAATGATGGTAATAGACATCCTTATCTTGTCCCTGATTTTACAGATAGTTTTCTAAAGTTTCACAGTAACCAGGTGGTTCAATGCAGGTTTTCTGTAGATCTCTTCGTAAGTTTGAGGAATTTTCCTTCTATTCCTTGTTTACTAATTTTTTAGCATAAATAGATATTGAATTTTATTGAATATTTTTAGTGCACTGATTGAAATGTTTTTTTTCAACTTTAATCTGTTAATGTTGATAAATTACAGAGATTTTCTAACATTACACTACATTTGCTTTCTTCATATAATCCAAACTTGGTGATGATATATTATGTTTATTATACATTGCTGTATTGGGTTGATTAATACTTTATGATTCTTGTAAAATATTTATAAATGTGATGTAATTATCCGTTCACATGCTGTCCTTGTTTGGTCTTAATATCAAGGTAACTTCATAAAGTGATTTGAGGATTCCTTGGAGCTTCATCTCCTGAAGAATTTGTGCATCATCGGAATTACCTGTACCTTAAATATTGGGTAAAATTTATCTATAAACTCATCTGGACCTGTTGTCTTTGTCTTAATCTTTAAAAAATATATATCGCTTCAATTACCCTAATGGCTATGAAACTGTTTTAGATTTTTTATTTCTCCTTTCTTTCTCATTGATTTTGTACACTATGAGTTTCTCTAACTTCCTATCAGTTCAGTTAATTATTTTTTTAACTTTATTTTCAATTATGATTTGCACTCAACATTATTTTATATTAGTTTCAGGAGTACAGCATGGCAGTTAGACAATCATATACGTTAAAAAGTGCTCTCCCTGGGCCCTAACCCGTTTGACTCAGTGGACTGAGCATCGGCCTGTAGAGTGAGGGATCCCAGGTTCGATTCCAGCCAAGGCCATTGGTTTCGGGCACATCCCCAGAGGGGAGTGTGCAGGAGGCAGCTGATCGATGTTTCTCTCCCATTGATGTTTCTCTCTATCCGTCTCCCTTCTTCTCTGAAAAAAAATAAAAGATATCTTTTTTAAAAAAAAAAAAAGTGCTCTTCCTGGTATTTCTAGCACCCTCCTGGGTCTGTACATATTTGTAGTATATTCCCTATGATGTACTTTACATCCCCAAGACTATTCTGTAACTACCAATCTGTACTTATCAATCCCTTCACCTTTTTAACCCAGCCCCCCAACCCTCTTCCCGCTAGCAACCATGAGTCTGTTTCTATTTTGTTTGTTCATTTATATTGCTCTTTATATTCCCCATATAAGTGAAATTGTATGGTATTAGTCCTTGTCTGGTTTATTTTGCTACCTAATTATTTTTATTTATTTGTTTATTTTAAGTTATCTACTCTGTCATGTTATTAGACATGAAAGTATCAAATGCATTCTTTGACTCTGTCTCTGGTTTTGACTCTTCTTTTTACTATCTATGGGTGCATACCACATGTGTAACATATATTGTACGTGTGCACACAAATACTACAATCTACTGAAAGGTTTTTTTTTGTTTTATTTTGTTTTATTTTATTTTATTTTATTTTATTGACATAAAAATGTATAGTCTACATAACCACCATGATGTAAGATATATGATTATATGTAAAATGTTGGGGTCTTTAAAGCAAAGGTTGTGAGCCAGGGACTCTTAACTGGGATAGAATTCAGGGTGGCTGTGAACTTGGCTGATGAAAAAAAGCACATCCTTATTTTCACTAACCTCTAACAAATTTTTTTTTCTTTTTTTGTAGTAAAATATACATAACATAAATTTTACCATTTTGACCATTTTTAGGTGTTAGTTCAGTGGCATTAAAAACACTGCCATTGGTGTGCAACAGTCAGCAGCATCCATCTCCAGACTGAAATTTGACAATTCCTTCAATTATGAATGTAGTAAAAGAATCACAGTAAAATATTAGTACCTGTGACTTTGTCACCAATACAAGTCAAAGCTATCTTCATAGCATATTATAGTTGTTGCAGGTACACTGAACTATTTTTCATGCTCTTCACAACTTTGAACGTAGGTAGTTATAACTGCCACCAAGTCTTCCTGCTTAATGTAAAACTATTAGATTAAAATTTGTTTTATAATATTTTGCTAACCACAAAGTTTTCCTTTGTAATCCTATGTGTTTTATGCATTTAAAAACAATATTCTGAGAAGAAATAGATAGGTTTCACCAAACCACCAAAAGGGGTTCACAAGTCAAAATCAATGTAGAAACCCTCAGCAGATGTGTTCCTGACAGATGGAGTAATTAAAGTATTAATTACCCTCAACAAATAATAATGGGTCTACTGATGGGTATCCAAATTCTTTACAACTGTCCTATTGGTAAAGTGGCCTAGTAGAATATGACACCACATTCACCTGCATCTCCCAACATCCACTGTGCATTTAATAATCCCTTAGGATAATCCTGTTTGTATCTATCTTTTGGAAAACAATATAGATGGACCTCAAAAGATATTCACAGTTAAGGAGAAAGCTAATGATAGAAAGAGTATGAGAATATTAGAGCAGATTTTAAAAGGGACAATCATTTCAAAATTAATCCATTGCCCTAAATAGGATGTAATATACAGTATGATGACTATAGTTAATATATTGTGTTGCATATTTAAAATTTGCTAAAAGATATCTTAAAAGTTCCCATCACAAGAATAAAATTGTAACTATGAATGGTGACAGATGATATCTAGATTTATTGTGGTAATCATTTCACTATACATACAAATATTGTATCATTATGTTGCACCTGAAACTAATACCTCAAAAACTTTTTGTTTTGTTTTTTTAATCTAGTAAGGTGCTGGGCACAGTACTCCCTGGGTTATAACCATCTTTAATGGGCATATAAGACTTTCTTTTCCACAAGTCCCATGTCTCCCATAATTTTCAAATGAAAGAGCTCTCTAATGTTGAAAAATATTTACATAACCTATAGTTACCTTCTCTGATAGCCCCTACTTACCTCCACCACCACAAAAGGACCACAGTTTTGGGTCCCAGGGGTCTCCCCATAACCCAAATCCCTGGCAATGGCTGACTGACCAAGGATATAGGCCTGACCCAAGCCAAGCCAATCAGGTTCTCTCTTAGGAATTTGAATTGAGACTCAGTTACTCCTTTGTACCTTTACTTATAGGCATGTAAAGTTGAGGGCATACAACGTGCATGTCTGCTGATAGGCATGCTGAGGCTGATGGGATGTGGGTGTGCAGACACAGGCAGAGACATTTCATGAAGCTCAGCTGCACCTTCTGCTCAGGACCTCTACTAGGTATATCCACAATACATATCTCCCCTTTTGGTTGGAGTTAGTCCGTGGGGGACCACAAATGCCAAATTTAGACTTGGCTCCTATGGCCCCACAGCTCATGTTGGTTTTGGGCCTGCTATTCCCAAGTTTGCCCTCAGTGTCCTACCAGTCCCTTCCTCAAAAAAGCACAGACAGCCACCAAACCAACATACCTCGGGTCTGCCGATGCTTCTGCGGACCCTTGCTCCAACCCCTTCTGACTGCTCCTGGCTGAGCACTGAGAGGGTGACTTTCTTGGAGGACACCA
This sequence comes from Pipistrellus kuhlii, assembly GCF_014108245.1. Classification (NCBI taxonomy): domain Eukaryota; kingdom Metazoa; phylum Chordata; class Mammalia; order Chiroptera; family Vespertilionidae; genus Pipistrellus; species Pipistrellus kuhlii. Next base: position 2,954,248 of record NW_023425471.1, read on the forward strand.
TGTCGAAGTCCAAAAAGGATCTGTTCTGATGCTGAACTGTAGAGGCTGAAGGGCAAAAGGTGGGGGGAACAAAACAGAGTAGTCACTAAGTTGTAAGTCATAGCTAAGGACTACAAAAGAAAGGATATTAAAATCAATTGTGCCCAAAATACTAACTTATTGGTTGCTTCCTATGTACGACATGTGGATTAGGTGATTTAAACAGCTGTCATGATGGTGAACAAATGTGTTTGAATAGTTACTTGGTTCCCAGCTACTAATTACTTACTACTGTCATCTCATGTAGCCATCTTCTACAAGGTTTACCAATGTGGGCACTTTATCTGCTTTACCTCACTGAAGTTTCTCAGACTGCTCTCCCCTTTTCTCTCAGCCTGTGGGGTGGGGGGAGGAGAAAAGGGGAGAGCAGCTGAAGATCCTGGCAAACCAACTGATGCTTTAGGAGCATAAACCCTGGAGCCAGTCAGTCTGGGTTTGCATCCCAGCTTCCCCATGTACGATCTGTGTGGCCTGAGGCCAACTACTAAGTCTCTCCTTCCTCCGTTTTTCCATCTGTAAAACCGGAGTGATAAGGCTGCCTACCTCAACGGAGTGCAGTCAGTGCTCTCAGCACTCTACCTGGCAATGCCCTCCCCTGTTGGTCAAGAGGAGCAGGTAATCAATCAATATTTATTGGGTGCTGGACTGTCAGACACAGAAATAAGTTTCCAAGCTTCAAAGCTGCACAGAAAGAACAGTCATCACCTACAAGCCATTTGAAAGTATTTTGACCCTATCTGGACTATTTCTGGGTTCTTCCAGGCTCCTGCAATTCAGAAAGAAAAGCAGGCGACCATTTTCACCAGATTGCAAAGGACTATAAAGCTTTTCTAGTCACCTCCCTCTGAGACTTCCCTAGCCGTCAGAAGCGGGATGGGGAAGTGGGTGCTGATCCCTGTTGCCCTGCATCCCCCACGCGTCCCCCCACCCACCCAGTGAGCGCCCAGGTACTCACGTGGCAGTGTCTAGAGTCTGTGCAGCTATGTGGGCGCTGGCAGCGGACTGGAGCGCAGGGAGGAGGCGTGCTGGGCGCTGGGGAACCCGGCATCTCACCGTGACTCAGCACTTTGCCAGCTGCTGTTGGGAGGAGGCGGGAGGAGGGAAGCGGGAGTTCAAGGGTCTCACAGGGCCTGGGCAGGGGCAATACTCTTCATTGAAAAGTGGTCTTGTGGAGGCTCTTGCTCCGCCCCTCCCTCGCCCCCTTCCCCCTCCCCCCGCCAGCTCTGCTTCCCTTTGGCTTCTGTGCCCCTCCCGCCTGGGAGAGCTGCTCCCCTGAGCCAGGAAGGGGGGGGGGGGGGAAAGAGGGGAGGCCTCAGGGAGAGCACTGGACCTTCGGAGGAAAGTGTTGGACAGACAAGTGCCCTGATTATGGTGAAGGTCCCAGCTGGACTCAATAGGAAACCTGTCTTTACCTGGAGTCTGCTTGCCACACAACCCACAGAGCTTGACTCTCCAGGTGTGAAGCATGCTCCACCACTTGTTAGCCTTGTGACCTTTTGCGGGTGGCTCAGACCCTGTGTCTTTCATTGTAAAATGGGGATGGTAGTGATCATATAATAGAACCTCGCACAGTTGTGATGAAAATAAAATGAGCTTGGCAGGCCCCTAGCACTACACAATCGTTCCTTACATAAGTAAGTTGCCTGCTGTTTGCCATTTAGAATAGAGGTAGGCTGGGCATTGGAGAGTTTTCCCAGGGGAAGGTGGAGTTTCAGAAGCCAGGGAAGGAATCTAGTTAATTGCTAAGATTTTTTTTTTTAATCCATTGCTAGGATTCTTTTTCCCCCTTGATTTTTTTATTGACACTATTACAGATGTGACCAAACCCCTACCTTTGCCCGCCTCCACCCAGCCCTGAACCCCCTTTCCCTCTAGCCATCACCACACTGTTGTCTGTGTCTCTGAGCTATATAAATATGCTCTTTGCCTAATCCCTTCATCTTCTTTCATCCAGTCCCCCCCCACCACTCTGACATCTGCCAGTCTGTTTCATTTATTCATGACTCTGTTTCTATTTTGTTCATCAATTTATTTTGTTCATTAAATTATATTTATAAGTGAGATCACATTGCTAAGATTCTTAACCAGGGGTACTAGGTATGTTTCTGTCTTCCAATACCAGAAACGAGTGGCTGTTTCAATAAAACCTTAATTATGGATACTGAAATTTGAATTTCATATTATTTTCCCTTGTCACGAAATATTATTCCTCTTTTATTTTTTTATTTCCACAATTTTAAAAATGTAGAGACCATTCTTAGCTAACAGGCTAAGTGAAAACTAGACAGTGGGCCAGATGGGGCTGCAGTCCTGGTTTGTAGATCCTTGCTCTAATAGAGGTTAGTAGTGGAACAAGGACCTTCTCCTGAACTTCTTACCTTAGTGGGGTTCAAAACCCCTCCCCATCTTACTTAGATGATTCAAGCTAAATGAAATAATGCACATCAGCATTCAAAATGCCATGAAATGAAATATTATGCCTTATATAATAATTTCCTTACTTCTGCAACTGTCTCCAAATAATATAGAAGCATGGGTTCTCTGTCTGGCATTCTGCAATCTTTAGTAAATGCTCTGCCTTCCTTACAAAAAAAGTTCAGCATTTAACCAGTTGCCTGAGCCTGAAACACAAGTGTCCTCATTTTGTTCATCTTGAAATCCTACAAATTCTGCTCCCAATCTCTTAAATGCATACAGTCCTTCACAGTTTGACTGCCACCATCCATCTTCTCTATTAGCCACCACAGTCTTCCTGCCTTCAGGCCTACCACTGACCAATCCATTCTCCAAGTCGAAGGGAAATGGAATAACTGCCAAAACCTTCATTGTCCTCAAGAGAAAACCCTAGGATGTCATTAACCTGGCCTCACCTTCCACACTTGTTCAAGGCCTCACACACACACACACACACACACACACACACACAGAGAGAGAGAGAGAGAGAGAGAGAGAGAGAGAGAGACCCCTCTTTCTACTATACTGAGCTTCTTTTAGGTTTGGAATGTGCATTCCCTCTCTTATTGGCTTGCTGTAACTCTGTCTGGAACTTTCTCTCTACTGATCTAGCTTATCCCCATTCATCCTTCAGCTCTCAGTTGGGATATCACTCCCTGTGGGAAAACTTCCCTTTCTATCCCTTCAAATCCGGGTGAGATGTTTGACACAGTAATCATCACACTTACCAATTGTTAACCAGAGTCACTGTTTATCATCCTTTGGAAAGTTCTATTTTCCTCAGATCGCTCCAAGTATTTCCCATCAGACCTGACTTTCTGCAATGAGACCTTGACAGTCTCCCCATCACGGGTAGAGCTTACCTCTCTTCCTCTTGAGTCTAGACAGGGCTTGTAGCTGTATTACCAATGGAATATGGTGGAAGTGACACTGTGCCAATTCTGGGTGTGGTTCTAAAATGGCCTGGCAGCTTCTGCTTCCTGCCTCTTGGAAACCAGCTACCAGGTAAGAAGAGCAATGGCTCTGAGACTAGCATTCTAAGAGAAGCCCTTGACGCATGAAGGAGAGTCCTGGAGGAAGAAGTGCCATGTGAAGAAAGCGACAGAGGCCAAGGACACGAATGCCCAGATATATAGACAAAGAAACCCACTTGGAAGTGGGTCCACTTGCCCTAGCTGACCCAGCTGATGAAACAGGAATACCCAACTGTTCCTTCTCCACTTCCAGACCCACAGAATTGTGAGCAAATAAAAATGGTTATTTTAAGCCACCCAAGTCATTTGTTTCATGATAATTGGAAAATATGCTTTTATGTGACAGGAGAGATGAAGTGGACTTTCAAAGCTCTCTGGGCTAAAGTAAAACACTGATAAATATTTACCCTATTAGAAAGTAGAGATGTCTAATTAAATGTTATTACCAAGGCAACTAGCAATCCAGCAAGATCAACAATTATTTTTTAAATATATTTTTATTGATTTCAGAAAGGAAGAGAGAGGGAGAGAGAGATAGAAACATCAATGATAAGAGAGAATCATTGATCAGCTGCCTCTTGCACGCCTACCCCCCCCCCCCTTACTAGGAATGGAGCCCACAACCCAGGCATGTGCCCTGACTGGGAATCAAAGCATGACCTCCTGGTTCATAGATTGATGATCAACCACTGAGCAACATCGGCTGGGCAAGATAAAAAATTATTATACTAGACTTGAGAGATTAAATGTTGAATCTTACAGGCCATAGCATTAGCCTTGGAAGTTCATGTGTCTTGAAAGGCTCCTCTGTTATAAGTAGCATTTCCAGGGACAACTTCATAATTAAAGAAAACAGGAAAGAATGACTTCCCTGGACATTTTGCCCACTTCTATACTGGATGTGTGATACTCTTTGGGAGGTTTTCAGTTTATTACCTTTTAAAGCTGCCTCTGAGCCTCAGAATCCCCTCCACCGCCGAAACTATAACAGGAGTAAGAGCTTCTCTTTCTTCTCTTTGAGAATCCAGTGGCAGGTAGAAGTCAAGTCAAAGGGATGTATTGTCAGGCCTGAAAAGTCAAAAGACTTAAAGTGAGGAAAACAAAGTTAGGAGGGGACAAATGTTTATAAATAGAATATGGGGCTTGTCACATTTCACTATAGCAGGGCTCACTTTTGAGCTGAGAAATGTGACATAGAGCTTTAAACACTTTTCTCACTGTCATTTTCTACCCAGACAGAAATGTGGAGCAGGAAGCTGGATATATGAGTGGGTAAATAGACCATCGATGGTCTTGGGAACCCTGGGAAACAAAGAAAACTACATGCTGATATGACAATGAAGAGAGCTTTCCCTAAATAATTCCAAATAGCAGCATTATAATCTTTAAAGATACCTATATAATCAACATATTTTATTTGACCTTTTTTTCTCCTTACTCAAAAAATGTTTTTCTCTTCTATATGACTTATTAACTTTCTTCTCAAAGATCTATTTTATAGAAACATATGGACATCTTGTACATTTTATTATTTGCAACTTCTCCTTCAAGCAGTAAACTAAAAAATTCTTTCTTGCAGATTGATTAGGCTTTGGTGACACTGTAGCTACTGTTCATTAAATGAAAAATATCTCTGGACAGTTCCATAGTAGGGATACAAACTCACTGAACCCAGGAAATTAATTAGCTCTAAGTCTGGGACTGAATATTTTGTAAACATTACTTTATGAAGGCCATTAATGTGTTGGTGGTTGAGGACATCCAAATATATCCAGAAAAGATGGGGATACATGACTCCCACTTCTACTCTTGTGAGAGGCATCTGCATAGACCTGGTTTGTTCCATCGACCATGGTTCTGGCTCAGAAGCTGCATGTAATCATCTGTTGTACAAAACTCATAAATGCATTCCTGTCTTTCCCATGTGCTTTTGGCAGTATGCCAGGAAAGGATGGCTTAGGAGCCTTTCTTCTTGGCAACAGAAGTTTCCTAGAATTCATCACAAGCACAACACTCTCAGCCCTGAAAGGCCGATTCATCTGTGAACCAGGGAAATAGAGAAATTGAGGTGAATAACTCCCTTGATACTTATGTCAGTGACCATTATAACCTTTCTCATTTTTCAGCATTTATACGGGTGTGTCTTCTGGCCAAATGAAAACTGATTTCAAGATCATAGTATTGGAGCTAAAATAAAGGCTAATTTGAATTAATCACCTAGTTAATGTTCTGTACACTGTGGTGTTTTTGGATAAAATATACTGATGCCAGCAACTTACTTTGCACTAAAATTAACAATAGTAGTAGTAGTAATACCGATTAGGTGGGCAGATGGATGGATAGAGAGGTGCATAAATAGCTAGATGAAAAAGCACCTCCCTTTATCCAATGTTGAGTTGAAATTTTCATTGCTTATCCTCTGTACACTTTGGCGTTACCTCATGGCTTCCTGACTCATGTGAGAGAAGTCAGAGTCAGAGTGGGGTTTTGTAGAAATATTTTCTTGTCCTTTCCAGCCTCAAGTTCTATAAACAAAGGCAGGGTTATCACATGTACCCAAGAGCTGCCTGGGAAAAGCAGGAGCCTTGGTTATCAAAGTTGGAACCTTTAAGAAATATGCTTTTGTCTCCGTCTTTGTTGCATTCAATCAGATCAACAACTATTGGCTAAGTGTTGAGCGCGGTTTCCTGTGGGATTGTGTAAGGCCTTGCAGGACAATAAACCTTTCGGGGGCACTGAGTAATGTAGCCATTTCTGAGCGGGCAGCAGGGAAAATGTGAGACAATTCGCTGCTGCTGGAAGGAGGTCAGCTGAGGCTGTATTCCTGCAAGAGCAGATTGACTTCACTGCGGTGGACCGGGCATCAGAACAAGACAAAATGGTACGTTTAGTGGCAAGTAGCTATGCAATGTCATATCTTACAGGAACACAGGTTCAAATATATGTGCTGTAGAGCTTGAAGTTCACAAAATGTTGGGGGGGGGACCAACTTTAAAAAGTACAAAAATTAGGAATTTCAAATTGCTGGGGTTCCTCCGGGACTTTGGATGGGACTGTGTTATTCTCTCCTGTCTCCCACTCTTCCCCTCCTTCCCCTTCACCGGTTCAGAATCTTGCTCAGGGAAGCTGTCATTTTATGTGTATATCACCACTAGCTCCATTTGGCTTTCTGTTATGTCCTTTAATTTTTCTCCTCACTATTTTTTGGGCATTGCCTTTCCGTGATTTCATATTGGCTTCATAACTGCTTCTGAAAGGCAAAGAAATGCTATTCATTCATTCTTCTTTCTTTCTTTGTTTTTATGATTTTATTTCAGCTACAAATATTCGTTCTTAGGTTCCTGAAGTCTCCCTAAATTAGAGACTAAAGGGTATTTTAGATGGAGATAAAAAGATGTGAGGGAGGTGAATCCTAAGCTGATGAGGTGTACCTATATCTGTATAGCTTTGAACATTGTTGTGGACTGTGATGATTTCATTGGATTTAAAAAATAGTATGCTATAATGTGGTCTAGGGCAGTGCTTTTCAAAAATCTCCTATGTGCACAGGTCACCTGAGGGTCTCAGTAAAATTCATATTCTAATGCAGTAGGTCAGGGTTGGGAACTGAGACTCTGCATTTCTAAGAAGCTCTCAGGTGATGCTGACATTGCTAGCCCATGGAGTACATTTTCAGTAGCATCTTACATTGGTTTGTAAGAAATCTGGTGGCACAAATACAATCACTAAGGGGCTGGTGCAATCACTAAGGTCCAGTTCCAGGGCTGAAGGCTTGTAACATACCTGCAGAGCAGGTACTTATTGACCAGCGAATGCATGGGGACTCTTCCTGACTCCCTTTATCTCCTATCCCCAGGAGCTTGGTGGTAAGGGTATGAGGATCATTTTGTTTTCAACTTGGCTATGGACCTTCTAAAAATCTGCCTGTGGGGTGATGATGGGTTTCTGGAACATCTACTAGTGTGCTGGGCATCTTACCGACATTTTCTCTTGACTCCTCCTACCCCTGTGAGGTGGTTATTTTTTTTTCCACTCCCTTTAAGAAGGGGAAGCTGAGGTTTAGCAGGGTTTAGTAACATGCCAGGTTGCAAGGAGACAGAGCAGGGATTTGAACCCACCAGAGCTAGATGCTATTGCACATACCAACCTGTATTCCCTCAGCAGTGCTATGTGTTAAACTAATTCAGCATAAAGTATTAGGACGTAGATCTATCACATTTTGGTTTTCTGGTAAGTAATGTCCCCAGAACAGTGCCCTGGCAAAGGGAAGGGAGCAGAAGGAAAGAGGTGGCTGAAAAGTAGGAAGGGCTTAGACACCAAATATGAATTTCACATGTAATGCAAATTTTAGCTCCAACAAAAATGGCATTGGACTTCTCACCTTCTTTGTGCAAAAATGAACTTCTTAAAATATCTGGTTTCATAACTTCATTTTGGAGCAATTAAGGGATGATGTTTCAAAATGCTGATAACTTGCATGTCAATGTTAAAGGATTTCTGTCTATATTGTGCCAAGACACTTGTAGCTCTCTCTCTCCTACATAACATCATGTGAAAGTGTGATTTGGCAGGTTCAGTGGAGCTGGTATTTGTCTTTAGCCAGCATCTTAAAAGCTATCCTTTGAACCAACTCACCTGATTCTCAGTTCAGCTTTTTGTTCCTGTTTAATTTACCATCATATTTTGTTCAGTTATTAAGCAGGAAAGTAAGCAGGCCTGGCCTGGGGCAAATATTTGAGGATAAGTTTGTCACAGGGTTCTAAATTTCCCATGACTTCTTGGTTAAACCACTGAGCCTTGGCAGCCAGGCTGAAAGCATCTTTTTAAAGTGCTTTAAGTAGTGCCTGCCACATGGTGAGTCCTCCTTTAGCTAGGATTATTATTACAATCATGCATATCCCTCAAGGTCCAATTTTAATGTTCTCTGTTCCATAACATCTTTCTTGATTATCTTAAGGAAAAATTTTCCCCTTTCTTGAGCCTTACATAGCAAAGACAACAGACTCCACTCTAGCACGTGAGTTATTTCCTTCCACCTTCTTTCTAAATCATGATTTGATGCCGAAAGTGTGCCTAGTATTTTCACATAAGATTTCTCATTTATGTTAAATAAAGTGAAAGAGCTGTTGCCCATCTCATTTTACAGATCAGAAAACTGACATCTGTAGCTAGCAAGAAAGAGGCTTTGTCAGGGTGACACAGCTCACAAATGGCAGTACTATCATCTCTTCCAAGCCTTCCGAGTCTACCACCCCATAGCAACTTTGCATCTTAACCATCTGTGAAACCTAGCTCTCAAACCTGTTCATTGTCACTCCAAGCACACTGGACGCTCAAATTTAAGTGTGCTGAATAGACCTACAGAGTTGAGCTCCTTACTCTCATGATATCATTTCCTCATAAATTCTTAATAACTCTAGTGATTCCAAGTCATGTAAATTCAGCATGCATCTTTATGTATGTTATAGGGTACATAATCGTTGCTGGCTTTCTTATAGAAAATACTATATTGATTTCTGTTAAGTTTTTTTTTTTAAATGTTGCCATCCTCCCTGCACTTTAATCTCTTTCTAGTTTCATGTGCTTATGGAAATAAGCTTGGGCTATTTGGCAGGCAAATTGACATGTCTATTTTATGTAGCTGGTAATATGGTTCCAGCCAAATCCTACCAGCTCCTCTATGGAAATAGATTTCTGGTTAATACAGACTAGCTTTAAGATCTAATCTTATTTTGAAAGGTTTTTTTGTTTTGTTTTTTACCTTCCCAACTGAATTTCCTTTAAGTAAGGATACACGGAGCCATATTTGTAAGTCTTTGGACAGGCATTTGAGTCAACAATGATACCTGAGCCCTGTTGACTTATTGTCCTAATGCAAGTCAACAGAGATTGCATTTCTAAAAATTAGTCATCACTCATTATCACCTCCTAAAACACGGGAGACTGGAGAAATGTCAATTTAAAATTTAGGCTAATAGAGAAGAACAGAGAAATACAAGAAAGAGACAAAAGCAAATAGAAGAAGAAAGGTAGGTCCAAACTTGAACAGGAACCAGGTATTGTCTTAGAGGAAACTGACCTAGAGATGACAAAAGTACGAGCCACCTAAACAGGATTCTTCAAGGTTTTGGGGAAGAATGAGAGTCTAGTTTCAGGAATGGAATTTTGAAGGACTTCAAAGTCATGAGGCTCCAAGTGCTTGTTACTTGCGGACAGGTTACAGATCCATATATAAGTATACAGTATGTGAACTCATGGGGTTTTTCATCCTTCCTTCCCCAAGGACATGTTTATTGAGTTCCTTTTAAATAGAGGGAAGGAGAGAGAGAGAGAGAGAAAGAGAGAGAGAGAGAGAGAGAGAGAGAGAGAGAGAGAGAGAGAGAGAGAGAGAGAGAGAGAGAACATCAACTGTTTGCTTCCTGAACAAGCCCCAACCAGGGATCAAACCCAAAACCTAGGTATGTGCCCTGACTGGGAATCTTACCTTTTTGGTGCATGGGATAATGCTCCAACCAACTGAGCCACAGGCCAGGGTGTGAACTCATTTGTAAAAAAACAAACACATGTGTGTATATACTTGAAAAAAAACTAAAGGTATGTTTACCAAAATGTTGATATTTTTTTTTCCTTTTGCTTGTCTGTAGTTCTCGGCTTTGCAGAACAAACATATATCACACCATTTTAAAAATGAAAGCCAAAACAAATTCACAAAGGGTAGAGTTTTAGGATGAACAATTTTGTTGAAACCTGACCAATTCTATTGCTTTAGACAAAACAGCATGTATAAATCCTTGGAGATTAGAGAATGTGTTGTGGACTTGGTACTTTCCTTTCTACTCAGTGTTCTTCCCTTCAATAGACAGAAGCAACTTTGTGAATTCCATTTGTCAGTGATTTCTGTGACTCACAATATTACTTTTTTTTAGGTAAAATTCCCCCCAACACTATCTTTTCCCCCTACACTATCTTTAATGTGATGAATGTGAAAGATCTATGAACAAAAAAGTGTATCTTCATGCAGTACTGGGAAAGACTGAGTACTACTTTGGACACTGGGATTTACATTTTCAAATCAGTGTTCTTACTGTTACAAATTGATTCAGCATCTAAAATTTTTGAAAAGTAACCTTTCTATTCTACTAACCAGACCTAATTAGCCAGCACTTTGCTTTGAGGAGTAATGTATTAGCTGCGAATATAAAAGATAATTGACAAGAATTTTCACAGTTTTCTCTTTTTGCATTTAGTCAATTTTCAAATGTAAAAGGCAAAGTTGCCCCACAAGATGCCGAAAAGGGGACTTTAACTCACAAAAAGTAGGCCCTCCCTCCACATTTTTAACAAGTCTTCTAGCAAATTCTCTTTTGGACAGGGACTCTGGGTGTAGAAAATCATCTTATCTGAACAGGCATATGTGTAGAGTTTCTAATAGAGACAAAGGCGAAAAGTAGATGTGGCATGGTACATGTCAGGACAGAAACTGGCTGGGCCTGACCATGGTTTGTTCAATGCCAAGTTGTGTTTCTTAGTCTCCCATTCTTCCCACTTCCCATCGTGGACACACCATATTCCTGGGCCAGTTAGAAGTTCCCATTGGTGACTGGACAGGTTCACTTGGCATCTGCCTCCATCCAGACAAAGCAATGCCCATGTGGGTGCTTCCTGATCCAGAGTGATAAATAGAATGCAAATATCTTCTAATACATGACCAGAGGGGATATGAGGGGTGGGGCCTCAGAGCTGTAACATTTTGCTTAGAGCTTCAGAGTTAAAGTTAAAGCACACTTCAAGGCTCTCCAACATAAGGTGAGTAAAGTTAATTACCTTCAGATTGTCAATAAAAAAATAAAGATGGTAACTAGTGGACATATGACTGCTAATAATGATGTGATTTCACAAAGCAAAGAACACAAGAAAGTTTCTCTTGTGCTCTACTGCTGACCAGTACTTTTCATGATCAGATTAATAAATTTATTTCCTGGAAATATTTATGTTTTACATGGTTTGGGAAGAAAAATGGTGTTTTTCGTTAATAAAGTACAATTTTTTCGTTTTTAAAATCTCTTTTGATATAATGTTAAGTGTTTTATTCTCAGAAATATTGAAAAGTAAACCCATGTCCTTGGTATTAAAGATTTGATCACGATCAGGGTCTGTGGGTGTTATTTAAAATGATGTCAGAGTTTCACAGTACTTTGGATAATTTAGTCAAACAACTGGTCACTTTAATGGAGAGAAATTTCAGTTGATCAATTACTTCAGATATAGTGAGCTGTGTGGAGTTCCAATTTTTAAAAGTTTGATTCTATACAATTCAATTCAACAAATGCCTATAGAATGCTCAAGAAATAAGAATATTTTAAAATATATTTTTATGGATTTCAGTGAGGGAGGGAGAGAGGGAGAGAGAGAGAGAGAGAGAGAGAGAGAGAGAGAGAGAGAGAGAGAGAGATATCAGTGATGAGCGAGAATCACTAATCAGCTGCCTCCCTCAACCTGGGCATATACCCTGACCGGGAATGGAACCATAACCTGCTGTTCCATAGGTTGACACTCAGTCACTGAGCCATGCTGACTGGGCAAGAAATAAGGAGAATTTTTATGAGGTGATCTGGAGGATAGTGTGAAGATGGTGAATGTATGATCTAGAGTAAGATGAGTAAAATGCGATAAAAATTAAGCATATTTATGAAAGTGAAAGCCAAACCAGTAGGAAAAATGTGCAGGTGTGTGTTTAGTTAAGAGCCTGCTTAGCTACTTTTCCTCTATAAATTTAAATCTAACTTTAAAAATTGTATCATTTCTAGTATCTTTGAATGAAATAGTGGAATAAAAATTATGAAAGTAAAAGAGAATCTAGGTACATGATGCAAATACTCATTTTAATTATTTTATTTAGGACGATAGTATGGAGACAAAATCCATTCTAGAAGAACTTCTTCTCAAAAGATCACAGCAAAAGAAGAAAATGTCACCAAATAATTACAAGGAGCGGCTTTTTGTTTTGACCAAAACAAACCTCTCCTATTATGAATACGACAAAATGGTGAGATCCTATTTATTTCATTGCTATTAGACTATTTATTTTTCTTAAGGCTCCACAAAGTACTTAATTATAATGAAACAATATCAGGTTTCTTAGCTTACACAGTTAAGATAAACTTTCACTCAATTATCACATTTGTCTTTTCTTAACTAAGGTGTAATTAATTCAAGAAAAAAGGATTTTAAAACTGGCTAACTTTTGGGGGTAAGAGGGAGAGCTCAACCAAGGGACTGGTATGCATGCATACAACCCTAACCAATGGACACAGACACCAGGGGTGAGGGCATGACTGGGGGGATAAGGATACATATGTAACACCTTAATCAATAAAGAAGAAAAGGAAGTCATAGAGAGACAGAGAAGCCTTTAAAGTAGGGGTGTCGAACTCAATCAGAGAAGGGGCCAAAATCTAAAATCCAGCCTAAATCGCGGGCCGAATGGTTTACTGAACAGTCATAAACTGTCATTGTGATGGAAACGCAGCGGAGTGCAGTGATGACAGCGCAGTGCGGGCCACATTGCAAGGCCTGGCGGGACGGATTTGGCCCGAGGGCCTTGTGTTTGACACATGTGCTTTAAAGCAACGAACCTTTTATTTGTTTTCTGTAAAACAAACACACACACACATACAAAAAAAAATGGCTAACTTTATAAAGACAAATTGCAAATCAGTGTTTATCAACTGAGGGTGATTTTGTCCCCCAGGGGACATTTAACAATGGTTGGGGACATTTTTGGTTGCCATAATTGGTGGGAATAGTGTGCTACTGACTTTCACTGGGTAAAGCCCAGGGATGCTGCTAAATATTTTATAATGCACTGGACAGCCTCCACCACAAAGAATTATCTGGCCTTAAATAGTGCTGAAAGTGAAAGATCCTATGTAACACAATGCTGAAAATCAGGCTATTTCTGTAAAGTAGAAAAACTGAAATACTGTAATAAAATTGAAACAAAATGAAGATGCTTTGTGGAGTTAAATATTTTTATTATTTTGTTTATTTATCTATATTTATATTTTATCCTATATTTATTTATCTTTATTGCTGGAAGTATTACAGAAGTCCCTCTTTTCCCCCATTAACCTCTTCCAGCACGCTCCTACCCCCCCTCCTCCAGGCCCTCACCACCCCATTGTCTGTGTCCACTGGTTATGCATATATGCATATGAGTTCATTGGTTGATCTCTTCCCAGCCACCCTCCCTGAGTAGATTAACCACATGGTAGGTGATTTGAAAAATGTTTCAAGATTATGAAACAAAATTATGAAGTGCTGCTTAAAGACTTGCTTGGGAGGCATATATGAGTTTGTGTGTACACTTGAAAATATATTCTGCTATCATTGGATTTTTGTTTATTACAGAAGAATTTGAATGAGTCTCACATGCTCACCCCATTTCCCAATCTTCCTTCCAAGCATAACCTTAAGTTTATGTCTTTCTTTGTGCACCATTGTATATCACACAAGATATCTTGTATATATTTTTTAATTCAGAAAAGAGGTAGCAGAAAAGGATCAATTGATATTAAGAACATCAGATGTGTGGAGAAAGTCAATCTGGAGGAGCAGACCCCTGTGGAGAGACAGTACCCATTTCAGGTAAGGGGAGAGGCAACATTCCATTGGATGGATGGCTCTTCTTTTAATATTTTCTATTATGAACTCAATATAGTGGGGATAAATAAAGATGTTGCAAAATGATTCACTGGACAATGACAAGACTTGGAACACTTCTAGATAGGAGTTGGGAGTGTGCCTACAGTACCCTTGGGAAGTGGCTTGAATTAAGTGAAGCCCTACTTTTATTACATCATGAATAGTTATCTTTCTGATGTAAAAGCAGATGGACTAACCTTCCATTGTCCAGAATACCTAGTGCTAGTATGAAAGAATTGCGGCCAAAAATGAGATAAAATAATCTGATTGCTGAACAATTTGTACTTCCTGCTTTAAAAAAGATCATTACTCATTTGGGAGAAACCCGGGGAGTGTGTGTTCATAGAAGATGCTTCAAATTTGTCTCACATGGATATGAAGTACTTAAAAGACACAGGTTTTGGAGCCCACAGGGATCCTAGCCACTGCTTATACTTGTGTAACCATGGACAACATACTGTTTCTCTCTGGTTTATTTTTCACTTGAAAAATGGGCATAATCATATTTTTTTCACAAATTTGAAATAGGATTAAAGTATTAAAGCATCTAGGAAAGATCTTCCAAACTAGTTGGTGTTTAACAAATCGTCTGTATTATTTCCTCCACAAAAGTGAACAAACTAGAGAAGGATCTGGGAGACATTGTAATCCTCAAACATTTAAACAAGTGTCTTAAGGAATAGAAAAATAGTGTGCTGGCCAAAACTGGTTTGGCTCAGTGGATAGAGCATCGGCCTGAGGACTGAAAGGTCTCAAGTTCGATTCCGGTCAAGGGCACGTATCTTGGCTGTGGGCACATTCCCAGTGGTGTGTGTGTGTGTGTGTGTGTGTGTGTGTGTGTGTGTGTGTGTGCAGGAGGCAGCTGATTGATGTCTCACTCTCTCATGGATGTTTCTAACTCTCTATCCCTCTCCCTTCTTCTCTGTAAAAAAACAATGAAATATATTTAAAAAAAGAAAAAAGAAAAATGACATGCTGAAGATTGTTAGATTGGGACATGACTCAGAGAAATAAGTTCCAGGGAGACATGTTTTTACTCACTATAAGCATAAACTATATAATGATGAGACTATATTAAAATTGGTGAGGATGGCATAGTAGAAATGGAGGACATTCTATCCCTGAAAGTATTTTTTAATATATTTTTTATTGATTTGAGAGAGGAAGGGAGAGGGGAAGAGATATAGAAACATCAATGATGCGAGGGAATCATTGATTGGCTGCCTCTTGCACGCCCCCTACTGGGGATAGAGTCCGCAACCCAGGAATGTGTCCTTGGCTGGAATTGAACCTGGGAACTTCCAGTCCGCAGGCTGACGCTCCATCCAAACCAGCTAGGGCCTGAAAGTATTTTTAAGAATACAGCAGTTAAACATTTTCCAACTGGCTGTAAAGGGATTCATGGATTGGGTAGGTGGGTAGACCAGAACACTAAAACACCTGTTATATCTAACATTTTATAATTTTTTAATTATCTGCTGTGGTTTTCTAAAGTGAAGAGGTGTCTGGAATAAAACACATTGAAAGGTGGAGGATAAAAATAATTAGATTTTTTTCTACCTAATTCCAGAGCTAATGGAATTATATAAGCAAACTCGAGGTCTCTTTTGAATAACAGAAAATTTACAGTTGCACCATAGTGAACTGTGATGCAATTCTAGCTTAATGCTCTCAATCTTTTCCTTTCCAGATTGTCTATAAAGATGGGCTTCTCTATGTCTATGCATCAAATGAAGAGAGCCGAAGTCAATGGTTGAAAGCATTACAAAATGGTAATTTTAAAGTCATCAAAGGGAGTCATCAATTGAGTTCTTTTGAGGGTTGGTGGAAGAAACACATGACAGTAAAAGGACTCAATGCCAAGACAGAATCTACTGATTTTCCTACCAGCCTCAGAGAACATGCCGTGCTGGTCCTCATTTTGCATTCTCATTGTCACAGAGAGGAAGCTTGGGTATCAGATACCCTCTTGCCCCTTCCCTGCCCTGCACAGTGCTGGCTATTGTCCTTCCCAGCAGTTTGGAGGAAGCCTGGCCACCTGCTCCCCACCCACTTTGCTTGCCTTTCCAGGGCAAAGTCTAGTCTAGGTCCTTTTGGGGTTGCGTCAGGTCTTATAGTTACTGTACTTTGGATGTTTATATAAAGTTATAGCTAACACTTACTAAGCACTTATCATTTGCCAGCAACTGTATCAAGTACTTGAAAAACATTTTTCTTAGGTAAACCTCTTGACAACTCTGTGAAAATGGGTCATACTAGTTTCCATTTTTTCAGCTAAGTGAAGTTAAAGAGACATGGCCAATGTCACATACCTAGCAATGGGAAACTCATAATTCAATTACCCAAATCCAACTTTTTAACCAATACAGTATATATGTTAGGCTGCTGGAAAATCTCAAGGTCAGAAACTAGTGTTTTGAAACTTAACTCCTTTTGTTTTCTGTGGTTTCTATAATTTATTTTTAAGTCTCATTAGCACTTATTGATGTTTCTTTTAAAAAATATATTTTTATTGATTTCAGAGAGAAAGGGAGAGGGAGAGACAAAAACATCCATGATAAGAGAGAACCATGGATCAGGTGCCTCCTGCATGTCCCCTACTGGGGATCAAGCCTGCAACCTCGGGCATGTGCCCTAACAGGGAATCGAACCTGTGACCTCCTGGTTCATAGGTCGATGCTCAACCACTGAGCCATGCCCACTGGGCAGCGACATTTCTTTTAATGCCAGCCTTTTCAGGTAAGCTGAGCTGAGTTAAACTAAGTGAATACTACTACTAAAGCCCCCTGTTTATTGAACACCTACTCTGAGCCAAACACTGTGCTGGATGCTTAACAAACAGTTTCTCAATAACCCAGCTAAGTGGTTATTACTCTCTCCACACACTTCCTTCAGTCAGGGTTGTAAAGGCGGAGCAGAATTCCCTTGGGATCAAAATAAGTCCTTAAGATGAATAAAAAATCAAGATGGAAAGAGTTGAAGCCACATGTAGAACCAACCCTCCCCATCTAGAGTTTCTTCTTGAACTATTCTCTATTAAGACCTTGTAGATTTCTCTGCTGTTTCGAGAGGCACTAGCTTGCTGTAGACACCGTATTGCACTCTTACAATGTCATTTCTTTGGATTTCCTTGTCCTATTTCTATGGGTTTTAAAATATGTACATATTCCTAGAAAAGTAACCCCATAAACCATTAATTTCTTAGTGTAAACAGTTCAAAGTCATGAACAATAAAATGAAAAACTTCTATATCAAGGGAAACTAGATAACTTAAATGCCATGATTCTGGATTGGATCCTCGACCAGAAGAAAATGAATGATTATAAAGGATATTATTGGGACAATGAGAAAAAAATGAACATGAAATATATATTAAGTAATAGTATTGTATATGTGTTAAACTTACTGAATTTGGTTATTTCATTGTGGTCATATAAAGGCATGTCCTTGTTAACAGAAGTTACATACTGAAGTATTTGTGAGTGACATTACTAAAGTCACAGTATCTGTACTTGCTCTCAGATGGTCAAGCAAATATAACAATGATTTAAAGTCTACAAATAATGTGCTGGAGGGTGGAGACAGCAGGGGAGAGGTCAATGGAGAAAAGGGAGACTTATGTAATACTTTTAACAATATAAAGAATTAAAAAATAAAAGAATAAAATCTAAATAGATATAGAGCTATAGGTATCAATGTATATATATGTATGTATGTATGTATATGTGTGTGTATATATATTGAGAGAGAGAGAGAGAGAGAGAAAGCAAATGTGGCAAATGGTTAAAAATTGAATCTGGGTAGAGTATATGGACATTCATTATACTATTCTTGCTACTTTTCTGTATGTTTGCAATGTTTCAAAATAAAAAGTGGGTGGAATGTATATGCTTATTACAACCTTTCTTTCTTTTTCCTAATATCTAATCCTACCCGCCAGCTTCTTTCTGCTACAAGAGCACACCATGCATATGCTATAACACGCTTACTTCCTTTATGGATGTATATCTAAAATCCTACACAAGCTGATCTTGTATCAATATGCATTTTCTACTAGTTATTTTTAAAGACTGATATAGTTATTGTGTTGTTCTTACCATATACATGGTTAGATTTTTTTTTGTGTGTGGGGGGGGGGTGCTTTTTAACTTCTAAGTGAAAGACATATCTTTTGGGAGCCATTTGCTCCTACCCTGGTTGCTGGCAAAAATGATGTTTTCATTGTTCTTTGATAACAGTACTAACTGAATGTGTTTTCTTCCTGCCTGCACCCCAGAGATAAGGGGTAACCCCCACCTGCTGATCAAGTACCACAGTGGGTTCTTTGTGGACGGGAAGTTCCTGTGCTGCCAACAGAGCTGCAAAGCGGCCCCGGGATGTACTCTCTGGGAAGCATGTAAGGTGACCCCTCTATTGGGTGGGTCCTGGGTAGATGGTGCCCCATTAGGCAAATCTGCCACAAGCCAAAACAGCTCGCCAGTTCAGGAAAACAATGTGTGCCAGATGGGTTGGCATCATGAAATTTCAGCCTCACAGATGCTATCTGAATATGAAGTCTCATTCTAGGGTCAGTTGAGTAATGTTTATTAAAATAATAATAATATGAACATCTGTCATTCTTTTACTCGATGAGGAATAGATTTCAAATTTGAATCCTAATTCAAGCAAGGAGCTGTTTATTCCCTCCTATAATTCTTTTTTTAAAGATAAACTCCAAAGAGATATTATAGAACATGGTGACCATCTCTCCATGGTTCATAAATTAAACCATAAACTGAAAAAAAAACATTACTTTCTAAAATATGGCAACGGATACAATTTAAGTAAAACTATTAATCACCATATATAACAAAATGATGGGTGGCCAAGTTTTAATATTGGGTCGGCAGCTAAGTAATTGCGGATTTTTTAAAGAAAATCAAAGACAATTTTTTCATGGAACTAAATAACTTTATTCTGTAATGTATTGCCCATTTTAATCAATGACCTTTTGCCATCTTTCAGGCAGCATCATAATCCCACGTTCAAAAAACTTCTGGTTTTTATTAGGAAAAAACTGAATCAGGTACGATTTGACATCATCATCATTATTGAAATTTTTACCATTCAAGGAGTTTTGTAAAGATCGAAACAAAAAGTAATCAGATGGTGCAAGGTCAGGACTATATGGTGGATGTGGCAAAACATCCCAACCAAGCTCCATTAATTTTTGCCGAGTGACCAAAGATGTGTGTGGCCTTGCATTGTCATGATGGAATACAACACCTTTTCGATTTGTCAATTCGGGCCGCTTTTCTTCAACTGCATTGTTTAATTTCGTTAGTTGTTCAATGTAGACATCAGAATTGATCGTTCGGTTGGGTGGTAAGAGTTCAAAGTAGACAATTCCTTTGTAATCCCACCAAACTGATAACAAAACCTTCTTTTGATGAATATCAGCTTTTGATGTTGTTTGAGTTGGTTCACCTGGCCTGCTCCACGATCTTTTCCGCTTGATATTGTTGTAAACAACCCATTTTTCATCGCCAGTTATCAGTTGTTTTAAAAATGGATCATTTTCATTACGTTTCTTTAGCAAATCGCAGCTGCTAATGCGTTGCGTTAACTGTGATTCTTTCAGTTCGTGAGGAACCCATGTATCGAGTTTTTGAACATAGCCAAGTTGTTTTAAGTGATTTTCAATGCATGTATGTGATACATGAAGCTTCTCTGCAATCTCACGTGTTGTACTGTGACAGTCCGAATTGATTATTGCTTTGATTAGGGCGTCATCAACTTCAACTGGACGACCAGAGCGTTTTTCATCTTTGAGTGAAAAATCACCAGAACGAAATTTGGCAAACCAATTTTGACACTGCCGTTCTTTTAAGGCTTCGTCACCATAAACAGCACATAACTTTTTATGAGCTTGTGATGCGTTTTTCCCTTTGCGGAAATAAAAAAGCAAAATATGACGAAAATGTTCCTTTTGATTTTCCATTTTTCAACGAACGCCAAACAAAAACTACAAAACAGATCAAAAAACTTTTTTTACTGATTAACAGCTGAATAGCCAACTATCAAATAACAAAATGTGTTTTACATTTGTACTACGTCTGCAAACCTAAAAATTCAACTGAAGCCATATATGTGTGAAACCCGCAATTACTTAGTTGCCGACCCAATATATATTTTTAAAGTGTTTGCCATCCTCTACATGTTTGTTGACTTCTTAATAACATCAGAAGAGGTATTAAAGGGTTCTATTCCTAGAGAATCTACCTGAGACTTTATGTTGGGACAGAAAAGGAAGCACACGGAGTGGTTTTGAAGGGATAATGGAGGGAGAGAATTATGTTATTTTCTTCTTGTGCCTTTGAGTCCCATTCCTTCACCAGGATACTTAGATGAGACAGTGTTATATATTTTAGTTTACCATTGTTTCATGGCATGAAGTTGTCAATAAATAAAAATAGTTTTAGCAGCCTGAATAAAATTTGCTTGGATTACAATGACTTTAAAGAATTGAATGAGATCAACTGTGTGATAAAACTTCATAAATTCTAACACACAGAGACATATGGAATGTTATCCACATTCACTTCATAACAGTATTGACACCTGACAATTATGTTAATGTTACTGCTGGTCATTTTACAACAAAATCAATGAATAAATATGCATTGTGTTTTCCATTTCAAGTAGACTGCACAATGAATATTTATTCATCTTAATGGGATCACATTGCCCTTTATACTCTTGAATTGTGGTGATTTAATTAACTATTCAGAATTTACTGTATGTGGATTTTCCCTCCACTATGAGGGACTAAAGAATAATGTCTCCTTACAGCATTAATCATTTCCCCCAATTATTCTGTCCATGGTCTGATATCATTACCCAGCAGGATGAATTCCAATTCTGACCTTGCCCTAACTCCCAGGGGAAGATTGGGAGAAAGCCAAGAGAAAGCATTGCCTTTGGATTATCTTCCTAGGCTCCAGCTGGATGCCACCTGCCATGTGTTCTAGGTGCCACAGGCTCTTTCCCAGCCTCTGAAGAAACTACAGAATATAGAAGTATTCTGTCTCACAAGCAGCTGTAATATTGTCTATATGCCCAAGAATAATTTACGCTCTGGAATCCTTTGCTGAATTATAGGAAAGCCCCATGGGCACAGAAAGGAAGTGATGAGTGTCTTTGCTTCCTTCTGTCTCCAAAATGCCCTGGATCACCCTCTTTCCAGGGTACATGTCCTAGGAAAAAGTTGACTATACACCCCAGTTTGTTTGGGACAGTCTCATTCTGCAGCTGGTTATCTGGTATAATTATATCAAAAGCCAAAAGTCAGGAGTGTTCCAGTATGTCAATAAGCCACATGGCCACCCCATTGATAAGGCATATAATGGCTTCACACTCACCGCCTGGATATCTACCTATATGTGTAGGTAGAAAGATAAACCAACAATTATCTTAAGAATAGAAAAATTAATAAAACAGGTTTGTTCATTTGTAAATCATCTATTTCTAAGCATCTTGTGTGAGTCAATTAAAGATGAATCAGACGTGAATTCTGAATCCTAGGGTCATGGGTCCTTCCTAAGCAATTAGATATATAGTACTCAAATACAAGGTGGAAATTTAGTATAAATAAATAGTTTTTAGGATTTAGAGGAACTTGACTCTTTTATCTATTTTGGGAGGGTACTGAAATGGTGGATGAGTGGTGTTTTATTTGGGTGTTATACAGGAAAACAACAATAACTCAAGATTTTGTGTCGAAATTTATTTAATCTCCAGTATTTCTTACATAAGCTATTCTTTTGAATCATAACATTAGATGTTTTGCTTTGTTTTATTTAAAGTTACTTCTAATATTACTTGGTTCTATTTTTTAGATGCTGATCTGCACATTGCAACAAAGGAAGAGAAACTAAGAGTTCCCATCTTCCCAGACAGAATGGTAAGTCACCATTTAATTTTTCCCATGATCAGCGTATAGTAAATAAATCAAGAGTTGCCAGATTCAAGGCTAGAAAATATGGGCTTCTTTCAAACTGCCAACAAAGAGAGAGAAACTGAGCCATCATCAATAGCAATGGCAATATCAAATAATAAATTCAAATACAGAACCATTTACCATTTTTTATTTTTATATTTAATAACAGGGCCTTTTTCTAACCTGTAAGCACATAAATAGTCTCTAAAATGGTGCATATGGGAGATAGCATTACATACAACAGGCAGCTGTTACTAGCTATCATTCCTGAACTACCACCACTAGCATGGCCAAGACTGCGTCATGCAATTCTGGTAAAGGAATGGGACCACCTAGAGCACTAGCAGAAAACAACATAATTTTTTCTCTCCATTTTCCTTTCAAATCCCCTTGGAGGGTTTTCTTCTAGTCACTCTCAGGTAACATAAATTCTCCAAATTACCAGTAGTCATGAAAACAGCCTCTAATTGTCCCATTCAATGCGATAGTCACACAACTTTGAATATCTTTCCAAGTTAAAACTTCTCCTTCACCTAGCTCAAGTCTGCATCAGGGAACAGCCTGCTTTAGGGAAAGGCTCATGGAGGGGCTGAAATTTCTGACCTTTTCAGGGTTGGGGCCCTGGAAGAGCAGGTCTCCTAAAAAAGAGACAGTCATATATGATTGGTGCCATCATGCTTTGGTAGTGGTGGCTTTTCCAATGCTGATTCTTTATCTTATGGGAGACTTATGGATTTCCCACTGAAAATATGTATTTTTATGACAGAGGAAATGTTTTGACCCTTAACTCTTGGGATTTTAGCCCCCAACTTTTCTGCTGGGTCAATTCACCAATTTTTAGCAGAGATTTCAAGATGGCTTCCAGTTAGCCCTCTCCCAGGGGTGAAGTTGGCCTCCAGAAAAACAAACAAAACCTTGGATGCTTTACTTAGTGAAACTGTATGCAGCTTGCTCTCACAATACAGGTTGTTGCTCTCTTTTGTGCTCTGCTTTCTTGAGTTCCTAACCATAGTCTCCTGCTTTTAGTTTTCCCAGGCGGGCATCAGCCTTCTCAAGTGCCAAGAGAGACATAAAATGGCCTCCCAGTGATTGTCTGGAAGCTCATATGAAATTAAGGGTGCATCTCCAGCCACCCATCAGCTCTATGTTGTCTTGGATACTTCTTTTCAGTCTCACACATTCACACACACTACTTCTATTTTTCTAAGTCACATGTGTCAAACACAAGGCCCGCGGGCCAAATCCGTCCCGCCAGGCCTTGCAATGTGGCCTGCACCGCGCTGTCATCACTGCACTCCGCTGCGTTTCCATCACAATGACAGTTTATGACTGTTCAGTAAACCATTCGGCCCGCGATTTAGGCTGGATTTTAGATTTTGGCCCCTTCTCTGATTGAGTTCGACACCCCTATTCTAAGTAAAAACAATATAATTATTTTGTGAACCAACATGGACAAAAATTGAATTAGGTCCCCCAAATTTCATGTTCACCCAGAATTTCAGAGTGTAATCTAGACAGGCTATTTGCAGATGTCATTATTTAAGGACCAAGCTGAGATCATACTGGATTAGGATGGTCCATAAATTCAAGGGCTGTTATCCTTCCAAGGTGAGAAGACATAGAGATACACAGAGAAGGCAGCCATTTAAAGACCTAGGAAGATATTGCAGTCACGCTGTCACAAAGCAAAGAATGTCTAGAACCACCAGAAGCTGAAAGAGGCGAGCAAAGATTCTCTCCTAGAGCTTTTCAAGGGAACATGGTCATGCTGAAGCCTTGATTTTGAACTTCTAACCTCCAGAATTGTGACAGACTGTTGCTTTAACCCACCAAATATGCACTAAGTTGTTAGGGCAGTCCTCAGGAAACTAATACAATTATTAAGGTTTAGGTGTGTGTTTTGTTATCAGTGATATTGCTGTTTTGTCTTGGATGTATGCTCCAGTCCTGAAGCTTAACATTACGGCCTAATGAAACACTAAGAGCAATGTCCAGACTAAGCAAGTTTATAGAGACAGGAGGTCAATTAGTGGTTGCCTGAGGACAGGGTGGGAATGGGGATTGCCTACAAATGGACACTAGGGTGACAGTAATGTGCTCAGACTGGATTGTAGGGATAGTTGCCCAACTGAATAAACTTACTAAAAGTCCTGAATTCTACACGTATAAAAAGTGAATTTTATTATATATAAATTATATTCCAATAAAGTTTGTTTTAAACACAACTAAGAGCAGAGTCTAATTTAGGAGCCAGACATCATTGCATCTAGTGTAGGGCAAGGAATTCTTTGGGAAACGTGTTGAAAATTATCAGTCACGCAAATCAGTGACCAAAGTCTGTTTTGATTATAAGCTGCCCTAGAGATCAGGGATCAGAGAGAGTATTGTGAAAAGTATGTTTTCCTTTGTTTCATTGTTATCAGAGTATTCAGTAGAGGACTTACTGAGATGACAAAAATTAAAATTTGCTTTCTAGCTATTCTGTTCCCTATTCTGTTTAGGGAACTTTCCACTGCATTTGTCTTTGAAAATAACCACCCCAAGCTCATAAATTGCAGTGTACTGAATAACTAAAATTTCCAGGATGCTACACCCTGGAAAAAAGTAAAATAAAGTGTGGAAAAATAAAAATTCAGTGGATATATGTAAAATGGAAATTTCTAAATGAGGTATAACATGCACTTTAAAAAGTATACAAGACCTAAATACGTTCAGTTTGATAAAGTTTTATAAACCGAACACATCTTTATAACCCACATTCACATTAAGAAACAGAACATCACAGAACCCTAGGGGTACGTACCCTCGTGCTTCCTTTCAGTTACTACATCCCACCAACAGTAATCAATAGCCTGATTTATGGCATTATGGATTATTTGCCTGCTTTTAACCTTTATGTAAGTGGAATCATATAGTTATTTATTGTCTGTCTTCTTTTGTTCAATTTATAAGATTTTCTCATTTTTTATTATGTGGTTATAATTTATTCTCATTGCCATATATAATTCCAGTGTGTAAATATGCCACTGTATTAGTTTCTTTTTGTTGTTGTTATTAATCCTCACCTGACGATATTTTTCCCATTGCTTTTTGGGGAGAGAGAGAGAGAGAGAGAGAGAGAGAGAGAGAGAGAGAGAGAGAGAGAGAGAGAGAGAGAGAGAGAGAGAGATATGGGGTTAAGAGAGACACATAGATCGGTTGTCTTTCAAGTGAGACCCATCCTGGGGGTGGGGGGTTGGCGAGCAATCCTGCAGCCCAGATATGTGCCCTTGACTGGGAATCAAACCTGCAACATTTTGTTGTATGCGCCAACATTCTAACCACTGAGAAAACTGGCCAGAACTCACTGTATTAGTTTCTTACTGCTGTTATAACAAATCACCACAAATTTAGTGACTTTAAGCAACACAAAATTATTCTTTTGTAGTTCTGAATATCAGAAATCTAAAATGGGTCCACATAGCTGTGTTCCTTCTGGAGATTTTAGGGGGAAATCTATTCCAGCTTCTAGAGACTACCTGTGTTTCTTGGTTCCTGAACCGTTCTTCCATCTTCAACGCCAGGAGGGTAGCATCTTCTCTTTCCTTTCTGATCTCAGCTTCCATACACATATTTTCTCTTAATCTCTGACTTTCTTGACTTTCTCTTATAAGGGCCCTTTTGATAATCAAATTGGATCTACCCCAATAACCCAGGATAATCTCTCCACTACAAGATCCCTAAATCAATCACATTTACAAAGTCCCTCTTATCATGTAAGGTAACATATTCACAGGTTCCAGGGACCAGGACATGAACATCTTTGGGAGAACATTATTTAGCCCACTATAACCACAATATCTTTAATATTTTATCCTGATAAAATTTAGGTAATTTCCAGTTTTATTTAACTTAAATAATTCTACTATAAGCATTCTTTTATATGTATTTTGATTTCCTTGTTGGGTATGTATATAGACTTTCTAGATCATAGGGCATGTGCATGCCCAGCTTTAGTAGATTTTGTAAACAGCTTTTCAATATGGTTCTACCACTTCAAACTACAACCAGCAAAGTTGACAGTTTCTGTTATATTACTACCTTCATTCCTCTTTTTGCTTTCATTCTATTTCTTTGTCTTTTGTTTTCTCTTTTCCCCTTTGCTCCCTTCTTTTCTCTCTCCCTCCTTCCTGCCTTCCTTCACTCTTAACTTCCTTCCTTTTTAATTTAAAACCTGATATACCTTGGTTGTTAGTTCCTGATACATGAATCTGTGAGTGTGTTTCACTGTGATCTATTAATATATATTATCCTCCAAAGCTGAAGATTCCTCGAGCAGTTCCTATTTTCAAAATGGATGAACCATCTTCAAGTACCGTTCTAGTCCAGTATGACAGTGACTCAAAGAAAAACTATGAATCACAGCCAAACGTCAATATGCCGTATGTTCCAAGGGAAGATTGCCCTGACTGGTGGCAAGTAAGAAAACTGAAAAGGTAAACCTCAGCTCTTAGTCTGGTTGCCCATCAGGTAGAACAAACATTACACCACTGCCTTGGACCTCAGTCTCAAAGGACAACACAAGCTTTAGCTGAGATAGGCTTGTCCTGTTACAAAACGTTCACTGTTTGAGCCAGAAGCCCCACTGGGACTGAGCAGCACAATATTTCCATTTAGTCTATCCAATCTAATGATCTAAGTAATACTTGAGAATTTTATTCCATATTCTTTCTTTCCCCTTCCCTCCTAATAACCCCACACTCCAGAACTCAGAATATTTAAATTATGTCCTTTATATGAAGAGAGTTTAGACTGGGCTGACTTATAAAGTGCTTGGGCATCACTGGCCAAATGACAAGTAGAATTTCAAGCTTGCCTCTTGAGGATGTGATTAGTCTCCTCATGTTGTTGTGTGTGTGTGTTTTTTTTTTAAATAAATCTTTATTGTTCAGATTATTATAGTTGTTCCTCTATTCCCCCCCTCCCCACATAGATCCCCTCCACCCGGTTCCCACCCCATCCCTTGCCCTTACCACCCCCCATTGTCCTCATCCATAGGTGTAATATTTTTGTCCAATCTCTTTCCACACCCCCACACCCTCTTCCCGATGAGAATTGTCAGTCCATTCCCTTTCTATGCCCATGATTCTATTATATTCACTAGTTTATTCTGTTCTTCAGATTTTTTATTCACTTTATTTTTTTAGATTCACTTGTTGACAAATATGTATTTGTTGTCACTTTGTTGTTCATAATTTTTATCTTTACCTTTTTCTTCCTCTTCTTAGAGAATACCCTTCAGCATTTCATATAATACTGATTTGGTGGTGATGGACTCCTTTAGCTTTTTCTTGTCTGTGAAGCTCTTTATCTGACCTTCAATTCTGAATGATAACTTTGCTGGGTAGAATAATCTTGGTTGTAGGTTCTTGCTATTCATCACTTTGTATATTTCTTGCAGCTCCCTTTTGGCCTGCATATTTTCTGTCGAGAAATCAGCTGACAGTGATATGCGTACTCCCTTGTAGGTAACTGTTTTTCTCTTACTGCTTTTAAGATTCTTTCTTTGACTTTTGTCCTTGCATTTTAATTATGATGTGTCTTGTTATGGTCCTCTTTAGGTTCCTCTTCTTTGGGGTTCTCTGTGCTTCCTGGACTTGTAAGTCTATTTCTTTCACCAGGTATGGGAAGTTTTCTGTCATTATTTCTTCAAAAAGGTTTTCAATATCTTGCTCTCTCTCTTCTTCTGGAACCCTCATAATTCGGATGCTGGTACGCTTGAAGTTGTCCCAGAGGCTCCTTACACTATCTTCATACTTTTGGATTCCTTTTGCTTTTTGCTTTTCTGGTTGCGTGTTTCTTGCTTCTTTGTATTTCAAATCTTTGACTTAATTCTTGGGATCCTCTAGTCTGCTGTTGGATCTCTGTATATTATTCTCTATTTCAGTCAGTGTATGTTTAATTTGATTGGTCCTTTTTTTTTATATCTTTGAAGGTCTGACTAAATTTCTCAGAGGTTTCTAGAAGATTCTTGAGTAACCTTATAACTGTGGTTTTGAGCTCTATATCCAGTATTTTGCTTTCATCTATTTCTTTCATTTGAGACTTGTTTCTTTGTCTCTGCATTTTGGCTGCTTCCCTGTGCTTGTTTCTATGTACTGGGTAGCTGCTAAGTCTCCATGTGTTAATAGAGTGGCTTTGTGTGGTTGGTATCCCATAGGGCCCAGTGGCTCAGCGTCCCCAGTCACCACGGTGGATGTTCTTGGTGCACCCCTCAGTGGGCTGTACGCACAGTCTTGTTGTAGTTAACTCTTGATTGCTGTTGGTATCACTGGGGGGAATTGACCTCCAGGCCAATTGTCTGAGATGACCAGCTGTGTCTACACTGGAAGATCTGTTTCGCAGAATCCACCCTTATGGGGCAGGACTTGCTTCAGTAGGGCTTTAGTGCTCACTGAGTCTGCCCCCTGACATCTCTTATGGATGTGAAGAATTGTAATCTGATATGGTCTCACTTTGACCACTGGGTACACTGGCTCTTGGATCTCCAAGATCTCCAAGAAGATGCAAGGTCAGCCACTGTCTGAAGCTGCCCAGGAGGAGCTACAGAGACATCTGAAGATTCCTCCTCTTTTTATGGGGTTTGGAAGTGCCCATATGAGGCCCAGCTGTAAAGCAAGGCCACTGCTGCTGCTGCCAGGTAGTGGACCTTCTTCTGGAATCTCTGGGGCTCAGACCCAGCTGCAGTTTGTTTTAGGTAAAAAAAACAGGCAATTCATATGCAAATGATCGAGGGGAGGTGGTCTGTGGGAATCACCAGGGCGGAGCAAATAACAATGGCTGCCCTGAACCAGAGAAGTCCCTGGTTCTCCAAGTCCCATGCCCTTGTGCAGGAACAATGATACCTGCAAGCACCTCTAAGAGTAATCCGCCTTTGTGTTCCCTTCCAATGCCAGACATTCCAGTTTCTCCTCTAATGTTCCTGGGTCCCTCAGAGTTTCATCAGGAACTGGAGTTCAAAGCAGTCAGGAGTTTGTATCTTCTTCCTGATTTAAAAAGCATCACATCCAGGTGCAGCACTTTTGGTGCCTCTCTAGTTGTGGAACTTCCTCTCAGCCAGCTTTCCTGTGGTTCTGGGTGATAGTTGTCCTGCCGTTTAGTTGTGGTTTTGATGTGGTTGTGAGAGGTAGCAAGTATAGGTGATTATCGTACCTATGCCACCATCTTGATTTCTCTCAGTCTTGTCATGTTTTTAAAGAGAGGCTACCTAAAGCCAAAATTGAAACTACCTTGAAGACAGTACCTAAACTGTATATATCACTGGGGTTTAGTACCAAGTCAGCCCCACACTTGATGCTCGCTAAATATGAAATTGAATTGTAAGATGACAATAGAGAAAGGGTCAACTGACTACCCTTCCTTATGTGCTTCCTTATATTTCTTCCCCATCATGCTATTCACTGTCTGGCATCTTGTCACCCAGTTATTAGCATCCCTCCAGGGTACTGATGTTTGTATTTCTCCACAAAGCATGCAGAGAATCTCTCTGACTCACTGTGTATCTCTTTTGTGTTGTCCTTTGTCCTTTTATTGTTTTATTCTTTCCATCTTCACCATTTTTACCTAAAGAAAAAGCCTCAGTGTACCAATGTGCAGCCATAGGGGCTCTATGCAACTTGAAAGGACATAAATGTGTTCTTGCTATTTTCTTCAGTATAACAAGTCATGGTATCTTTCTTCCAAAATGGAGATAGAATCCAAGTGTATTCATCCATAGCTGGTGTCTGAGGACAGAAGTTACATTTATTTGCCTAAAGCCTAGTGTTCTTGGAAGGAGACAATAAGCCCAGATTCAAGGAGGGTGAATGTCTTATCAACTTTGTGCCAGGTCCCTCCCTGCCAGAGACTCAAGTGATTCATCGAGGGAGGTGTGCAGTGAAACGGACTGACCAATATTCAAATAAGTAGTCAGCACTATTGATTCACATGGGGTTACTGCACAGCTACCAACTCAAAGATTGCCAGATCCTAGCTTTGTTTAAAATGTTGGCATTTTGTTCATCATAAATGTTTGCCTTAATTTTTATTTTAAAATATTTTGTGAAAACACTGTTTATCTTGGTTACTGGGTTTTTTGACACACTCTTAGCTTTTGCACCCAAGATATGGTCCCAACTATAGGTTTTTCCCTAGAACTTCAGGAAACTAGCTATCTGATCAAAGGATTAATTAATTTTCTTAGCATGAACAGCATTGCATCCCCTATGGATGAATTATAATAATGACTAAATGCTCTTCATGGAGCTTGAATTGTAAAAATACAGTCATGATTCTCAGTTATTATAAGTACATCTAACTTTTCTGTCATTCATACTGTTTTAGCCTGAGCTGCTTTTTACTCTTTGTTTTTCTGAGTAGTAAAATAATCCATGCTCTAATTAAAGCATTTAAACATTGTAGACTCTTCAATGTATAGTCCCCTATATATATATATAGCAACATGCATCAAAGCATATATATATATATGATTAAAAATCAGGTTCTTACTATATATAATTAAAAAATCAGGTTCTTACCATGAAGTTTTCTTTGCCACTTGCTCTATTTACCTAACATTTTAGACATTTTTCCCATTTGCCTACGTGAAGATATATTTAATTTTTAATTTAAAAAAATGTAATTATGGTACAACATAACAAATTTTACCATTTTAGTCATTATTAAGTGTATAGTACATTAGTGTTGCTATGCAACCTACCTCACTATTTTGAATGTCTATATAGCAATCCATTATATGGACAAACTTATTAATTAAAAAAATTCAGTTGAAAATTTTAACTATATTTTTAGCTTTTTAAATATGATTCTCTTCTGAAGAGATGAAGTGAAAAAGCTATGCTAGTGAGCAAGGATGTTTGGGAAGGCGGAGAGGGAGGCACTCCTGGAAATAGAGCCAGAGGGACATTTCCTTGTTAAGAAAACTTGTCAGTTATGAAGTGTGATTTTTGAATAAGAGCCTGGGATATGAAGGCAAACAGGAAATAGCTATTACATTCCAAGTAAAACAGACTTTGAACTTAGAGAAGTCCTCATGTTCTGTTTAACACCGAAAATGAAAGAGAAAAGGATGGATGACAGGATGATAAAAATCTTGCTGATCCATCTGTGTCCACATGGAGTTAAAAGTTTAGTATTTTCAAGACTTTTAATTCCAATCACAACAGAAAAGAAAAAAAATTAACCTATTTTAAACATGGATGTAATGCAATGCTTGCATATATCTCTAAGAAAAGCAGGACAAAACCGGTAAAGATGATTTATTAATCCAAATGTCCTATTGTTTGGGGCCAATATGAGCTATTATGAACAATTTGCTTTTGTCTATGAGTACTGTCAAACTACTGCTTTTTATTGGAGACCCTGCAAGGACAGAAATGTAAAAATGACTCATTAGCTTAAATTTCCAAACTAAGTGAAACACATGGGTTGCAATGTTTAATAAAGTTAAAGCATACCTAACAAAATTACTTTTGTCATTTAACACTTAGAAATAAATATAAATTTATGAAATGTACCTCCTTTTTTATAGCAGTGAAGATTTTGCATTCAGCAACCAAAGAGAAAAAAACGTGAATCACGGAACCTCAAAAATTTCATGGTATGTCAAATTTACACACTGGGGATTTGTTTTTATCTGCAAGAAAACTAACCAAATTTGAAGTAATTTTGCAACTAGACTTTACATTTAAAGTAAACCCCCCAAATCTATGTAGTTTGCTTCTCTGAGCCCTTAAATTAGTCTGACTTGATAACTTGTGGGTTACCATTACCCTCATTCTGATTTTTCACTTGCGTCATTGGTGATGCACACTGATGTTAACATGAACACTAATATGCCTGGCTCAGGCATCTCTAGCAGGAAGGAAAATAACCTAGAGTTGAATACTAAGAATAGCTCTATACACAACCTGAGATGTTTTTTAACTTTATACTACAGCTGTCCCTGAAGGTATCTTCATCTATTTCATGAGCCCACTTTTCTGAAAGGCTCGGTGAAATCCACCTTCCTGGAGAGTTCTTGTATCAAACAGCCATTTTCTCATTAAACTGAGCATGAGCTCAGTTTCTGAGTCACTCTCTCTTCACCTTGCTACCTTCCCAAGTGCACAAAGGGAAACCTAATAGTCTACATTTCGTTTGCATGGATGAAAGCAGGGTGGGATTTGATATTGTACTGCTAGATACTCGGATCATTTCTTGGTGCTTCTTAAAATTCATTTTAATTCCTCTCTTCTTAAGGGGATTCACTGAGTCAAGTTCATCTGAAGAAGAGGAAAACCTGGATGACTATGAGTAAGTTTGGAAATTTCTCTGTGTACCTCTACGACTAGACGGAGATGTTTCTATTGTATTGCAGAGATCACCTAGAAGGAGGTCAAAGGTTCTTAAATGCCAGCCCACTTAAAATTAAAGATATACAGGCCCTATCCAGAATCATAATTGGGGGGGGGGGTGGAGATTCAAAAATCTATATTTCTGAAAAGTTCCCCAGGTGATTCTCTGGAGCAGCCAGGTTTGAAAAATCCCTGATCTAGGCCAATGTCTCAATTTACAAGTTAGAAAGCTAGATGACAAATTATGCAATTAAACATTACTAATTGTCAAATATTGAATTCTTTCCTATTGCAGCTGGTTTGCAGGTAACATCTCCAGGTCACAAGCTGAACAGTTACTGAGACAAAAGGTAAATCATCTGGTCTTTAAAATAGCACCTAAGAATGTCTTTCTATTGTTGGGTAATGCACTTCTTACAGAAACCTTAGTGCTAATTAGGCATCACATCATCATAGTGTTGGTTTTCTATCCTATAGGCTACCATGTCCTTCACATATAGCTACTTCCTCTGTTCCCATTATGTATTTGTGTAATAAGTCACTTCAAAATGTAATGGCTTCAAACAACAACATTCATGATTTCTCACAATTCTGCAAGTGATTAAGCTGAGTCAGCAGTTTTTATGCAGGTTTGGTATAGTGTCTCTCATGTGGATGCAGTCACTGGGGGGTTGGGATTAGCTGAGGCAATCAACCTGGATGCCATAGTTCTTCTCCATGTGGCTAAATTGGGCTTCCTTACAGCATGGTTATCTCAAGGCAATGGTTGAAGAGGATGAGCCCTACCGTTCAGTGCAAACATTATCAAGTCTCTGTTTTTTTTCATGTTTGCTAATGTCCCATTGGCCAAAACAAGTCACATGGCCCAGCCAAGAATCAATGTGGGAGGGGACTTCACTAACTTGGTATTTCAACACATTCTTTGTTTTTTATTTACTCTTTCTGAATGTGAATTTGTTTAGAATTAACACAAGTTCTTAAGAAAGACAAATTGAGCGTAGAACTAAAAGATTTGTTCTACACCTTTAGTTTTCTAAAACTTTCAAGAGTATGATATGATGACATGTGCATTTAGATTTCATTTCGGAAAGATTAAAACATTAGGCTTACATAAATACAAAACAGAGAAAATTATCAGGGAGTATTCAAAGTTAACTGGTAAGAAAGCGTTGAAGCACACAGGGTAGATCTGGAAAGAAACTGAGAAAAGAAAGAAGCTACACCGTGGGCCCCCTTCTGCACCAACTGTTGAATAATCTGTGTCATCAACGAGATTTAAAGTGAATCTATGAGAAGGGTCTCTTACATTTGCAACAGTATGGATGGACCTGGAGAGTATCATGCTAATCGAAATAAGCCAGTCAGAGAAAGATAAGTAACACATGATCTCATATGTGGAATCTAATGAACAAAATAAAGTGATGAATAAAATAGATCCAGAGACATAGAACCATGGAAGAGACCGGTGAATTTCAGAGGGAATGTCGGGGTGGAGAAGTGGGGGTGGGGGAAGATTAACCAGGGAATTTATATGTATTTATGCATAGCCCATGGACACAGACAATAGGGTGGTGAAGGTTTGGGAGAGGTGGGTGTGGGGAGGAGAGGGTCAATGGGGGAAAAACAAACAAAGAGGACATCTGTAATACTTTCTACAATAAAGAAAATATTTTTTTAAAAGAAAGATACAAAATAAGAAAATAAAGTGAATCTAAAAGATCTAGTTTCCTACTGCCTACCAGAACAACAAATCATTTTCAAGGACAACAAAAATGTTTTCCATTTCTTTTTATTTTCCTTCCTTTTCAGGGAAAAGAAGGAGCATTTATGGTTAGAAATTCCAGTCAGGTGGGAATGTACACAGTGTCTTTATTTAGTAAGGCTGTGAAGTAAGTATGACATGGATTTGCTTTTTTTAAATTTTCTTGTGTATTCTTTGAATATGCTGATCATTTAGTCATCATATTTAAACTCTGGAATTTTAGGTCAAAGTATTTATGTTGAATGAGACTATTTGTATTGGCCTTTCTCCCCGCTACTTCCAAGAGGCTGTCCTCATGGATCCTTTCCTGCCTATCCCAGGTGGCAGCAAAGTGCCCAGTGCACAGGATGCGTCAGTAAATGTTAAAGGAATTCTGGGTTACTCCTCTCAATTCAGTCCCAAGCCTAGAAATAGAAAAATAGCATCAGAGCCTCTTCATTGTTGGTCCTGGCCACAAGCTGGGCTGAGAAACCAACGTCTGAAGTTAGTAAGTTTTTACAGTGGGTGCAGTTAGCAAAAGGTGAATCGGTGTAGCTGTGTTCCCCAGATAGTTTCTTTCTAGGATGCTGGCCTCTCCATGGGGTTATGAGTTCTGATTTGAAGTCACTCCTCAGGTTCCAAATCCTGACTCTACCATTTATAAAGCTTTCTGGCATTGAGAAAGTTTCTTAAACTCTGTGCCTCAACTTCCTTATCTGAAAATGAAACAGAATAATGCTTACTATGTTCCATGAATAAAACAATCTTGTGTATCAGATCGGAACAATGCCTGGCATATAGTAAACACTCAATAAACTAGTAACAATTACTATTATTGTTGTTGAGAAAGAGTAATTCGACCTGCTCCATCACCTCCATCCCAACATCTAGGTATAAAAAACCTCCACAGTCATTTCATGCAAATCATCCTTACCAACATCAGGATACCACTTCAGTTTCACAAGCCTCTTTCCCATTGGCTGTCAGCTCTTTTTTTCCTTCTAATCATACTGTGAAGCAAATAGGAAAGCTGTTTTCATTTGCACCATTTTGCAGATGAGAAGACTGAGGTTCAAAGAAAGCTTATGAAGACCCATCCACAGATTAATAAACATCAACTTGAAGCTGTGCCTTTAACAGCCCCAAGTTCATGTTCCTTCAACCACACTTGTTTCTACACTGAAACTCCAAATTTTCTGAAATAATAACATGAACAAAAAAATTGAACAATTTTTTTCTTTTAATGGTTGGATTGAATGACCTTCTGCCTTGGTGTCTTCTCCATGTGTCCTGCCCTGTGGTGTTTATATGTATTTTTGCAATAATTAAGTGATTAAAAGTTATTTTATTTTTAGAAGATTTTTACAGAATTTCTATCTCCAATTTGAGAGAATAGAATGTATTTTAAGCAGTCATCTGGAACTTTCCAATGCCAGAATTCCCTGATGCATCTCATGTACTAGGTTGCACATCTGGATGCTGGCTGAAGCCAACTCAGTAAGAAGTGGTAGATTTGGTTCACCGAATATCAAAAGCTCTGTGGCCCTCTGCTCCTGCAGTTTTAGCCAAACCTGATATCAGAAGTCTTTCTAGTCAAGTTTCTTGATACCAGATTTGTTCTTGAAGGTGACCAGGTAGAAAAAAAATCAGCAGATGGATAAGGAATCAAATTAAAATAATCAAATCAATTAATACAGAAGCCTTCTCTTACCAAACACCATCAATGGGCTTGAATGAGTTTCATACTGACACCAAGAGCTGGTGAGCCATTTGCAACAAGAAAGTGCCCTTTTCCCCTTTTATAATTGCAGTTTTAACTAGGCTGGCATTGCAACAAAATTTATTAGCAGTGTCTTATGTGCCAACCATAATTCAGTTTGGTATGTATATAATCTCCCCAATCTTTATAACAAACAAATAAGGTAGCCAGCAAGCAGTTCTTAACCACTCTGCAATCCTCTCAAATCTAAGACAGACATATTATTCCTGGTTAGCCTAAATCAGTTACTCTAATTTACCATTGTCTTCTAAAAGTAGAGCAAAAGAAAAATGTTTTATGTACAAAGGTACAAGTTTACATGAGGAATTAAGGGACACCCCCACACACTCCTGTCCATTCCATTCCCCCAGAGAGCCTCCTTCCCATCCATACTCCAGGAAAGAATACTCACAGCCTAATCACCATTGCCTCCCACATTTTTAATTTTCATTATTACCATTAAAAAGATTTACTGTTTAGAATAATGGTCCTGAAAAATTGCAGGGCTTTCAATCATCAAAAGAAGATTCCAGCTTTATACTTACTAAGGGAGGAAGAGTCTAGAAAGTTGGAATTTTATTGTACATGAATTCTGTATGCGCACAAAGGACATGTTGAGTTCAGAGAAGAGCCCTCTTTCATAATTAGTAATTGTTATAAATACCTCCAGAAAAATGCCAGATATGAAGACTGGGAAACCCTCTCTGATTCCCCTCTCCAAAATTTGCAAATACACCTAATATAATTAACCATCATGCCATGAAGCTTCGATTGTTTATTAAAAATGTTCTAACAGTCTTTCTTTTTACTAGTGATAAGAAAGGAACTGTCAAACATTACCATGTGCATACAAATGCTGAGAACAAATTGTACCTGGCAGAAAACTACTGTTTTGATTCCATTCCAAAGCTTATTCACTATCATCAACACAATTCAGCAGGTAATTTATTTCAGTTTTTCTTTTATGAGTCTTTGTTGATAAATAATATTTTCCTTGGATACTACTGATCCTCCTAATATTCCAAATTATATAGGGAACCACGAAAGTAAAGAAAAAATGCTCTCAAGCTCTATGCCTGCTGTGATTTTTAACCCATATTTCCTGGAATATACCATTATACACTCTATAATGCCAGAAAATTTAAGCTGAGTGAGCTGAATGACTTAAAACATAGAAATTGTCTTTATAAAAATATTTGCAGTTTTTTTCTGCCTAAGGAGTTGATTGCAAAATTCAAACATTATAGATATAGATATAGTAGGTTATCTCTCCAATGATACACAAGTTGGTGTCTGTTCTGAATTTTTTCTATGATGGTACTAACACTTATTGTTTATGTATATGCACAAATAGATACATTATATTTTTACTGAGATGAAATCATTCTACACATGCCACTTTCCAGCTGCTTTATTCAACATGTCTTGGAGGTCTTTGCATGTAGATATGTATACCTTACTTTGGTCTATTTAACAGCTATTGAGAAATCTATTATAGAATTACTTCATAAGATATTTACCTAACCCTATATTGATCAAAAGTTGGATCATATGCACTATTTCCCATTACAATTAATATTTCAGTGCAGTCCTGCCAATATAGCTCAGTGCAACTATATGGGTGTTTCCGTAGCCAAATTCCCTAGAAAGGTAACCTATATATATAAAAGGCTAAGTTACATGACTATCTCACTGGCTGGTAGGTAATGCAAAAGCTGCTGAGCTGTGGTGACTTGGCAGCAGCAGTTCTTGGGTGATGCAACTGGAACCAGAGAGGAGGGAGCCCAATTCTGGGGTGAATCACCGGAGAACTGTACTCTTGCAATCCTGGACCCCCTCAGGGGATGTCGGAGAGCTGGTTTTGGCCTGATTACCACAAGCCAGGCCAAGGGACCCTGCCTGATGGATGGACCACACTCACTCTGTAGATGCCCACCCCAGTGTGCCTGTCCTGGAAGGGACTGTGGGAGGTTGACTCAAGGGCATGTCCAGCCCATCTCACCCAGTCCTCCCACCTTCTACAATAATTAATTTTCTTTCAATATGCATGAATCCGTACACCAGGGCACTAGTTTCTGAGATAATGGTTAAGAATGTTTAAAATTTAAAGATTGTCAAATGCTTTTCAGAAATGTACATTCCCACCAACAGCAACAGCCTTCTTCTTCACCACATATTTTCACCAAATTTTGTCTGATTAGCAAAACTGTATATATAAATCCCTCCTAATGGAAGTGTTAACTAACCTAATTATGGTAAACATTTCACAATACATACATGTACCAAGTCATCACATTATACACCTTACAGTTATATATGTTATATGTAAGTAACATCTCAATAAATGTAGAAAAAAAGAAGTTAAAAAAAATTCCCTCTAAATGTCTTTTCAAGACTAGTGTCACTTAGAGGCAGTGCTTGGATGAATTTCCAACAGTGAGTAATAATAAGCTGTGGGCTCAGAGTCAAATCGTGCAACTTTACCCAACCTAATTACATGCACATTAAGTGAATTGGCCTCACTCCTTGCTTTAATTTTGATTCCTACTTGAATTTTTCTTTTGCCCCAATTTAATCAATTGTTTATTTTAACCTGTAGTGCCTCAAAAGGACCCTTGGCAAGGGATTATATAGACATCTCCAAGTGTAATGATTCCTCTCCAGAGCATGCACAAGCAACCCCACAGGATATAAGAAAAAAAAAACACACACACACACAGTAAAATGTTTATTTAGATTAGTTTTAAAATCTCATTCTATTAACTTTACTATTTGTGAGGACACTTTATGATTCAAATACTGTATCAATACAGCAGCAATTGTGTACATGCATATTTTGGAGGAGTGCACTATTATTATTTTTACAATTAAAGGTGTAAAATTTAAAAAATTTGAGGACCACTCATATAAAAAGTAAATAAATATAGAAAAATAAAGGAGAGACAGTTTCTAGGACTTGAAAAGCCTCTCATAATTAAAACAACAAACATATATTTTTTTAATGAGTTCTCTCAAGCCACTATAAATACTATGATTATTTTAATCCTGCTTTATCATAACTTGATGTAAACAACTAAAATGACTTGACAGTTTAATTTTTTTAAAGTGGTTTACTTTTTATTTTATACCCCTCTGCACTTTGAAAAAATTTTTTTTACCAAATGTGTGTGTTGTGTTTATACATATTTAAATATAGAACTCTAAAAAGATAGCAACATATAAGTGGGAAATTTTTTTTTAATGAAAAACTCCATCAAGCCACTCACTTTGATGGGATTTTCAAGATGACAAAGTGGTTTTATTCTTTTAATTTTTGCTTTACTTTGAGCTAATTAGTCAAGTCAAGCAAGCTGATACAACTACAGGATGACTATGATCAGAAAGGTTTCATTCTCTGCATATCACAACCTGAACTCTGTTTTTCCAACTGCTCTGGAGAGAGTATAAGCAGAGGTGTGATGTGATGTGATGTGATGTGATGTGATGTGATGTGATGTGATGTGATGTGATGTGATGTGATGATGTGATGTGATATGATAATATAATACTGATTCTGTTGCAGGCATGATCACACGACTCCGCCACCCCGTGTCAACCAAGGCCAACAAGGTCCCCACCTCCGTGTCTTTAGGAAGTGGTATGGACATACACTTTGGCTCTTACATTTCATTTCCTACATTTTTTAAATTAAAATGTACATATAGCCCTAGCCGGTTTTGCTCAGTGGATAGAGCAAAACTGAAGGGTCCTAGGTTTGATTCCAGTCAAGGACACATGCCTAGGTTGTGGGCTCAGTCCAACATAAAGGAGGCAGCCAATCAATAATTCCCTTTCATTGATGTTTTTGATGTTTCTATCTCTTTCTCTCCCTTCCTCTCTAATATATATATATAATTTACTGGGGGAAAAATAGGGAAGACAGGAAGGTTATCCTTGTCAGATTGTGCCAGGGAGGGCTTCAGCTCTAATATATTTGTTCATTTTTTTAAAAATAACTTTTCCATCCTCCCAACCTAACTCTGTAATCTCTCCAGCATTTGACAAAAAGATTGTCAAAATTTTTCTTTTATTAGATCCAATCATCAGCTTCTAGAGCCCCGTTGCCTGTTAGTTCTTCTTCTAGGATTCTGTGCCTGGAAGAAGGGGAGTCCGTTTTCACCCTTGTGTAGGATAATGACATCCACCCAAGTCACATATTTAAGAAAATATGATATTTTACCAAGCTAAAAGAATCAGCACATTTTGTCACTGAGTCTTTCCATGATGCCTCTGGTGGGCAAAGTGGTTTTACCGTAAGCTTTTTTTTTTTTTTTCAATGATTATATTATAGCTGCTTTAAGAAATATATTGTCTTATTGGTATTACCATGTGGCCTAATAGGTCATAAGACCACATTACTAAGGGCTTTTTAAGTGGTCAACTAAAAATTCTTGCTGTTCTTCATATTGCCAATATGAAACTGTTGCGGGGGAAGAAATTGCTTGGAAAGTTGTTAGCCCCAAAGCCTTATATTCTCATCCTAAAGAGCGCCTGTCTTGCCTTGTTAGGAATCTGGGAACTGAAAAGAGAAGAGATTACCCTGTTGAAAGAACTGGGAAGTGGACAGTTTGGAGTGGTCCATTTGGGCAAATGGAAGGGGCAGTATGATGTTGCCATTAAGATGATCAAGGAGGGCTCCATGTCAGAAGATGAATTCTTCCAGGAGGCTCAGACCATGATGTAAGTTTCTTCTGGGGAAAGGCAGTTTAGCCCTCACCATGGGAAGACATTCATGCTAATAGGCCTGACTCTAATATTAGCAAGGCCTGGAGCGAGTGGCCACATATCATAGACATAAATGCTTACAAGTTAAAAATCAAGCTAACACACTTAAGTAAAATCAGCTGTGCTCCACTTTTGACAAGTATACCTTCATGACAGCCTGAAAGGCTATAATCAAATTTAGCATTCTAAAGACTCTTTAGAGGAACCAGCCTCTGGCCCATGGCCCCCACAAACTCCCCCTCTACCCTTTCTCCTCCCAATCCCTGCTCTGTCCTGCACTATATTCAGTACTTGTGTTCAAACATAGAATTCGTATATCCAAGATCCCTCTGTGTATCCCACAAACAACTACTGGCTAATTATCTTGGTTAGGTGGTTTACTTCGGGGGGGAGGGGGGCGCAGATCCTAAAAGAGTCTGCACAGGTCCTAGAAGAGGCCTCAGGACTATGTGGACAGGGGATGATAGTCCTGGTACACCAATTATGATAGAAAAAGGGATGTATGGGTTCTGAGTGAGCATGTCTCCTTAGCCCTCTGACCTCCTTGCCCCATGGAGAGGTACATGGTAGAATGCAGAACACAGTGGACACAGTGGGTCCCTGTAAAGCACATGCCTGAGGTCAGGAGTCTCTAGTGGTCAGGACTAAGACAATACTGAAAACGCCCTTATAGGCAATATCCTTTTGCTTCCTGGTACCTTTAATATAGTCTGATAAATCCCTTTCTTACCCTATTCTTGCCTCACCGATAATGAACAAATCCTTCCCAATGGGCTTCAACTCCAAGCACACTACATATGTATGTTTGTGTATGTGTTCTCTTTCTCTGTTTTAATTCTCTCTCTCTCTCTCTCTCTCTCTCTCTCTCTCTCTCTCTCTCTCTCTCTCTCTCTCTCCTATGCAAGTACAAAGAATTAATTTCATGATTCTACCTCTTCTTGTCAATATGATGACTCAGACTTTGAAGGGCATCTAACCATATAGCTTTGTCTGAGACTTCCCTGAATAGAAACCTTTGCTAGGGCTGGCTGCATGGGTATGTAACCCACCCTTAGAAGAGCTCTACATTGGTTTAAGGCAGTTCTGTCACCATCTGAAATTCTGAATAATCTCTATATATAAAAGCCCAGTGACCACTACAGGGGAATGACAAGAAAAACCAGAGTGACTGGTCGCTATGATGTGCTCTGGCCACCAAGGGGCAGATGCTCAATGCAGGATCTGCTCCCTGGTGGTCAGTGCGCTCCCACAGAAGCTGGGTTTATGACTGGCAAGTGCAGGCAGGTGGTTAGGATGGAGCAGGTGGGAGGTAAGGAGTGAGGGGTCCCAGATTGTGAGAGGGATGTCCGACTGCCAATCAGGCCTAAACTGACAGTCGGACGTTCCCCAAGGGATCACAGATTGTAAGAAGGGTGCATACCGGGCTGGGGGACAATCCCTACCCCATGCATGAAATTCATGTATCAGGCCTCTAGTTCTTAAATAAGCACCCCTGCATTTTCATTTTGCTCCAGTTCCTGCAAATTATGTAGCTCATTCTGCTTTTGGCAATTGGACTGTGATAAAACTGGGGAGGAAGCCCTGATGTCTTCTCCCTTTTGTAAGACAGAAAAATCTCACAGAGACTCCCTTAGGCTCATGGTGTAACCCCACCCCACCCCCATGTCCTGGTATAATTTTAAAACATATTTTTTGCTATTAGAAGGTTGGTAATCAAGCAGAATCATTAAAAAAAAAAGTCATTAACAAATCACCTAGTTATAAAAAAGAAGTCAAACTGTACCATAAGCATTAAATCCCACATGTAATGATCAACTAACTGAGACTTATCAGGTGGGGATACCAATTGACATGG
This sequence comes from Pipistrellus kuhlii, assembly GCF_014108245.1. NCBI lineage: Eukaryota > Metazoa > Chordata > Mammalia > Chiroptera > Vespertilionidae > Pipistrellus > Pipistrellus kuhlii. The sequence goes on from NW_023425471.1 coordinate 2,996,889, forward strand.
TGTTCCCACCATGTGCCCTCTGATTATTGACAGAATTTACTCAAGTAAGAGCTTTTAATGCGTCACGGACCTTTGTTCTGCCATAAGCCTTCCCTCTGAAGAGTACCAGGTCTCTACAGTTGCTGAAAGATGCATAACTGGGCTCATCACCCTGAGTAATATGATAAGGCATGACTCTATAGTTCAAGAAGAAAGAAAAATAACTAAATATTTAATAATTCCTCAATTATTAAAACATTTAAAAGTTGACATATTAAGTTCAGGTTTACTTTACACATCTTAAGATTAAAGAATCATCCTGTAAATGGATAAGAATAGATTATATAAGGACAAGTTGATGAACATCATAACAGATGAGTGTCCATCCATCATAACCTACTAAAAGTGCTATGTCATGTTTTTACTATTTTCTAAATTTATTATTGAAAAAATAATGTAACAATGTAATGAGTTTTTTTTTAAAGAAAAATTATGCCTAGTCTTATTTCCCTAACATAGTGACTATATTCATTTTATCTATACCATTCATATTTTGATACAATTTTTTAGAATGAAATATTTAGACATGAAAGTTAGATCTTTAAAATGGAAGTGTGTAATTTTAGGGTTTAGGTTCATCCAAATCAGTCATGGAAGTCCTCGAGATGCCACTAGATTAAACAGGATTTCCAAGGCACCAGACCATTGCTTCCCTGCTTCTTTGTATGGAAATTGAGCACAGTATCCATAACCACTAAATTGCTGCTGGGGTTATCAATGTCAAATGTAAGACCGCACTTTTTTTTCCTTCAAAGACTAATAAGATTCAAAAGTGTTTTCTTCTTTCCCTGTTCAAGTAGAAGAGGGGAATTCAAACAAACAAATATCTGAGCGTGATACTTTTTCAGGACATCCAGAAAGTGGTGTGGAAATTCAATACTTAACTTTGAAAATCTGTTGTTTCCAGGAAACTCAACCATCCCAAGTTGGTGAAGTTCTATGGAGTGTGCTCAAAGAGATACCCTATATATATAGTGACTGAATATATAACCAATGGCTGCTTGCTTAATTACCTGAAGAGTCACGGAAAAGGACTGGAAACCTACCAGCTCTTAGAAATGTGCTATGATGTTTGTGAAGGCATGGCCTTCTTGGAGAGCCACCAGTTCATACATCGGGACTTGGTAAGCAAAGGCGTTGGAAACTCAAAGAAAGGAAAGAAAACAATCCACACTCCCCACCTTCAGCACTGGGGCCATTGGGAAGAATGGCAAGGAGGCCACCTTAGCTTTTACTTTGCTCACATGTGACTTGCTTAAGCACATGACACTTTCATAATTTTTTTAAAAAAATCACAATTTCAAAATAAAATATTTGCAGTTCAGAAAGAACAGAGAGATTAAAAGAAGCCATCAAGATCTTTGTAGTTGTGTGTCGTTTGAAGGAAAGGGGATGGAAAGGGAAGTCTTTGGTCAATTTAGTGTTTCTGGGAACCATTAAACCCAAGTAGACCCTTACTCTAAGAAGGGCCTGGTGCCAAAGCAGTCATTTAATACAATAACTGAAAATATAAAAACAAATGAAAACCAGAGAGAAATGAAACTTGTGTATGTGTTTGAGTCAGAAGGGGAGGGAAAAGTGTTCTGCTTGGTATGCACTGGTATTTATCTTTAGAGATTTTCTTGTGTTGAACAGAAAACATGCCATGCACACTAGGCAGGTGCATTGTGAGTCTCCGGTACAGCATTTCTACCTTAAGAGTGCATGTTGCTGCAAGGTATCCTTGAAGAAGCCTCTTGAACTGATTTTTTCTTCTCATTGAGGGGCTCGGGTCCTGTGTTTAATGTGTAATACCTTTTGTGTTTGACAAGGATGGGTGCGTGGGTGAAAATACTTATGAGAGCACATTTTTATTTTGTAAAATCAAAAATTGCAAAGGGAGAAAAGACAACTCCCCAACATTTGGGGTTTTGCTAGGAAATCTTAGATTTTGCAGGGAATTTTGCCAAAGAGAAGAAAGATTACAGAAGATTCATGGTCACCTTTACTACTTGATGATTTTGTGTTGTTGTTTTGTTTGTTTGTTTGTTTGTTGTTTTTCTCCAAAGGCTGCTCGAAACTGCTTGGTGGACAGTGATCTCTCTGTGAAAGTATCTGACTTTGGAATGACAAGGTAAGCCAGTCCCAAAGGGGCAACCAATAAAAGAAAGATTTCCATTTTCAACTCAATGCCATCATAATTAAAGGCTCTGTGGGGATACAGAACATGCGCTGAATTGGGGGCTTAGAGACCTGGATTTCCTTCCCCATACTATCTTTGCCTACCTATGAAACACATTTCCTCACCTGTAAAGTCCCTTTCAGTTCTTTCAACATCCTGATAAATACTTTCTAAATTTATAAATTCCATGCAAGATCCTACATATTTAAATATAAAATATTACAGTCAGATGATTTGGATAAATATGTGGATGGATGGATAAATGATTGATAGATAGATAGATAGATAGATATAGATAGATGATAGATAGATAGATAGATAGATAGATAGATAGATAGATAGATAGATATAGATAGTTAGATAGATAGATAGATAGATGATAGAGTCCATCAAGGTTCCTTGAGCCCTCTGTCTGGGGGTTTTCTTAATATACTGTATATCCAAATGGGTAGAGCATTAGCATCAGGAAAATTTTGTTGTCATGTCATTAAATTATCTTTATCATGAAGTAAGGCATGAAATTAGACTCTGAGATTCTCCTGATGGGTGTTCTATCACCATTTCATCATTTTGGAGAATCATTTTGATTCTGATAGCACTTACTTTAAAAGTCTTCCATTCCCTAATTTTGAATTCTCATTCTACTTAAGCCCTAAAGCCAATCTGCATGACTTTACATAGGAAATGAAAACATACATGCTAGCCTTGTCACTGAACATTTATCAAGTTCCTACTAGACTCCTTGAACTTATGGGGCATAGTGATATGAATGGAATAGTCCCAAATACAGCAGCAAGTCAAATGTATGGGCATTAAAAATGCCAACAGTTGGTCCAAAGGGCAAGTAGATGTTACTGACATTGAGACAAAATACAGCTGTAAAATTGTGCTGACTCAACATAAACTCACATAATGCTGAGGATGAAGAATGCAGTTTCTAACAGATCTGACAAGTTTACCAAGGCCAGCTCTGTATTTAGCAAACATAGCCCTAAAACACCATAGGAAGACCTATCTCTAAATTTTCTACAAAATTCTGTATTAGGAAGCACTCCTCTTCTGGGACCCCTCAGTATGGCAAGGTACCCTTTAGCTGTGTTACCTGCCATCACTCCAAACACCATACACTGAGTCTCCTGCACTGACATTCCATATATGAAGGCAGGAAGAAGCTCTCAGAACAGGGCTGATTCCCACCTTGTTCATAAAGTAGGAATATTGACTGTTGTGCCAATATGCAGGGAATATACCTCAAGTCCTTTGTTTCTTAGAAAAAAATGGGAATACAAGTCTTACTTTGAATAAGGGATGCTGGGGACCAGGCCCTTTCTGTCACAAAGCTATGTGTCACATCATTCAGATGCCTGTGACTTAACTTGGTCCTAGTGATGTGAACAAAGGGTTAAACAACACAAAATTACCAGTTGGGGGTGCCAATGTAATTTCTGGGTGTCTTGTGGTGTCTGTGAAGCTGAAGAGGCCCAGGGAGAAAAGTACGGAAGATGCTATATATAATCCTATGAAGTTGTTATTCATTATTACTATTATTTGCATAGAATGACTTGCCAAACCAGCTATTTCTGATGTTTTAAATTATGGTAAATATCTCTAACACATTTTGTTGTGTATAGTTTTCCTATAAATTATATCTAAAATTTCAGTTTTCATAATGTTTATTTTCATATTGTCCTATTTATGAGTCATTATTTATTTGGCTTGGGGGCAAATATATTGGGTTCCTCTATATTAATTATAAAGTAGTATGTGCTTATTGTGAGGAATATAACAATGGTGTATAAAGTCAAGTAGAATTTGACCCTTTACCTCATTCTCAGCACTAGTAATAACTATTGCTAATACATTCAGTGGATATCCTTCCATACCTGATTCTTAGGTATACCCAATCATGTATACAAGTAAGTACATATACTGTTTGTTTCCATAAAAGTGGAATCACATTATATGTACTTGCTTTTGCATATAAACGTATACCCATGGTCTCTTTTTCTTATGGTAAATATAGAGTTATCTTATTTTTTATAGCTGCATATTATTCTATTGTATTAATGTACCATATTATATTTAATCACTCCTCAACATGAGAACATTAAGATTTTTTTCATTATCGTTATTATAAGCCACAGTATAGTGAATATCCTTGAACATATATTTTTATGGTCTTAATAGCCCCATAGGATATTTTTGTTCATCATTGTTTATAACAGCAAAATATTAGAAGCCATTTACATGGTTAAACAAATTATGTTAATTTATAAGAGGGCATTCAGTCATTAAACATGATGGTGCAGAAGAAAATGTAACCATATGGACAAAATGTTCTTGATATGTGGTTAAAGGAAAAATAAAAGCAAATTTCAACATGAAAGAAACCCAATTTTTTTTCATATTATATACAGAAAAGAAAAAGATTGGAAACTATAAGCAAAAATGTATCTTGAGTGGTAGAATTACAGGTTATCTTTGGGGTGGGATTCTGAGTGACTTCATGTTTACATTTTTGTGTTTTTATATATTTACCAAACATTTTGCACTCATATTTTGGTGTATTCAAAGTTAGGTATCATTTTTAAAGCTTACAAGTCATAAGCAGGCTCTACCTAAGTATACACGTTGAAAGGAAGCAAAAGATCCAGAACATCAAGGCATCCGGCTGACTGGCTACCTGTACTACTTGCCACCAGGCAGTGGCAGCCAGCAGAGTCTCCCCATTCTGCACAACCAAGCAGCTTAAGGTCTGTATTGATCCCTTCCCCTCCCACACAGGTATGTTCTTGATGACCAGTATGTCAGCTCAGTAGGAACCAAGTTTCCCGTCAAGTGGTCAGCCCCAGAAGTGTTTCACTACTTCAAATACAGCAGCAAGTCAGACGTATGGGCATTCGGTAAGAATGTGGCCACACAGGCCTCAGCCCCATTTCACAAGCCAGCTTCCACAACAGGAAACCACAAGGGTAACAACATCCATTTTTAGCAAAAACCCTGAGCGCTTACAAAATGTAGGCAAGCAAGAGATAGAAAATGATCTTTCCTTGAGCTGGTGCTATAATGTCTGCAAGTATTCTGTACTTTGCATCCTGCTACCACCTTCTCATAAAAGCTGTTCTACTGAAGAGTTCAAGCAATTTTTAAAAAATGAGTCATTGAAAACAAAAACTGAGTTTGCATGAAGTGGAAAACACTGAAGGGTTTACAATGAAATCATCTGTTTTCGGCATGAGAGCAGCTGTGATAAGCATTCCTTTCTGAATTGACCCATTTGTGGGGACATGCCTGATATAAAAAAAAAAAAAAGAAAGAAAGAAAGAAAGAAAGAAAGAAAGAAAGAAAGAAAGAAAGAAAGAAAGAAAGAAAGAAATATGACTCAGTGTTCTCTTTGACCCATACCAATTTCAACTAGCTTCCTCATTAAAAGTCCTAATTTAAATCAGGGATGAGCAAGCCACAAAGCAGGACCAAATCCAGTGACCTATTTCTGTAATTAAAATTTTATTGGCACCAGGCCATGCCCATTTGTTTTAGTATTGTCTCTGGCTGATTTTGTGCACTAGCAGAGTAGAGTAGTTGCATAGATGCATGTCCCCCCACAAAAATAAAACTAAAATACTCTCTATGTTACTCTTTACAGAAAAAGTTTTCTGGCCTCTATTTTATTAAAAGATCTATATTGAAGTTTAGTAACGATAATTAGAAAACTGAAATAATCCTTAAATTGTAATTTTGTAGATTTGCTGATGTTTTTCTACATTGGGAGGGATGTCAGACCTGTTTACAATCACCATCAGAAGCATCCAGGATAAATAATCCAAATTATTATCAAGCTACAGAATGTATTTAATTCAACTAAAACCTATTTCATGCTTGACGTGGTCCATAAGCATAATTGGACTTTCTACATGACATATATAAGACTACCTTTAAAAAGAAAAAATTTAGTCATGGACACAGACAACAGTGTGGTGATTGTGGGGTGGAAGGGGGTAGATGAAAGTGGAAGAGAAGATAGGGGGGCTAAATGGTGATGGAAAATAACATAATAGGGTTAGGGTTAGGATTAGGGTTAGGCATTTACTTTTTTATATAACATGATTTTAAAAAATAATTATTCCTTTAGTAAAGGTGCTATTGTTCATTGTAAAAAATAATAATCCAGTATATACAGAAAAAGGAAAAACCACAAAGATAGCATTTTGGTGAATACTTGACAATATTTTATGCTGATTCATTTGTCAAAATTGGTTTCAATCTCCTTGCTCCAGTTAATATGCCTTGTGAAAGATATTTTTTAAAACAACATGCTTACTTAATAGTTCTACAATACCTTGTGTTTTACCAAAAAATTGAGTTATCCAGATTAAGGACTCATCTTTGCACCAGAACGTGGCTCCTGGCATTTTCTGGCTGTTTTCAAAAACTAAATCCATTCTTCAATAATGTGTCCCCAATAAAGATATTCAAAATGAACCAGGGCCTCCGCAAGTAACTCTCAAAAAGGAGTTGCTCATTCAACAAACTGTGCGCCCTCTGATGTCTGCTCTCTTTCCTTGTTGTCTGTTGTCCCCCGCCCGCCTCCCGGCCCCTTGGTGCGGTGCAGGGATCCTGATGTGGGAAGTGTTCAGCCTGGGGAAACAGCCCTACGACTTGTATGACAACTCCCAAGTGGTTGTGAAGGTCTCCCAGGGCCACAGGCTCTACCGGCCCAAACTGGCATCGGACACCGTCTACCAGATCATGTACAGCTGCTGGCATGAGGCAAGTGCACCACCAGGGGAACTGGGTGCCATGTCACCCCTAGGTAAAGCATTTTTGAGGGGGGAGGCACCAGCTTCAGATCAGGTGGAAATGGCCGAGGCCCTCTGCCCTCAAGTGTTTGCAATTAAAAACAAGAAATGCAGGTGCCAACATTTAACAACTTATACCCAACGCTGTTCAACAAACTTCATAAATATTAGCTTATTTATTCATCAGTAAACACACTGATATCATGGCTAAAACTAACAGAAGAGGAAACAGACCCAGAGATGTTTAAGTGACTTGTCCAAGGTCATACAGCCATGAAGACGCTGACTGGTCTTGGAATCCCTGTTCTTAACCACATTATAGGGTCTCTCCTCGGGTAGAAAATGTGTAATAGAGAACTTAAAAGCATGTGTAGAGAATACACAGAGAGAATAATGGACATGACTCCGTCCTCTCTTCCCACACTTACCAAAGGCTGAGTAAAAGCACTCCACGCAGATAAGGAATAAGAATATGTTTTGAAGTAGACATGGAGCTGAAATTGCTGATTGATTGCCCTCAAAGAACTCAGCCCACACACACACACACACACACACACACACACACACACACACACGTGTACTCATACTGTGGAACTGAAAACACCAAGCAGTTTATAACTATACACACTATACCTGCGCAATATAAACAGAAACAAGTATAGGACTTACTGCCATCACTGGTCAGTTGAAGAAGAGGAGTAAACAAGGGATTTTGAGGTGAAGCCAGACCTCCTTGGCCCTCGCCACTCCAGCTCCAGAAACTAGGACTGCACCATCAGTTAGACAGGAAGCCCTGAACAGGAAGGACCTGCCTTCTTTCCACAGCTGCTCCACCTAAGTGTGTGAATGATGGTAGGATCCATTGAGAGGGGCTGCAGAGACAATCCCCGATGAATGTTCTGCATCTAGTGAGCGTTTTAGTCTCCCTTCAATTTTCCTTGTTAATCCTCACCTGAGGGTATTTTTTACATTGATTTTCAGAAAGAGTGGAAGGGAAAAGTAGAAACAGAGAGAAACATTGATGTGAGAGAGACACATCAATTGGTTGCCTCCCCACGTGCCCCAAACTTGAAACTGAGGTGTGTGTCCTTGACCCGCGGGCTGATGCTCTATTCGCTGAGCAAAACCAGCTAAGGCTCTCCCCTCAACTTCATATTTTATTGCAAAACATTCACAATTTTCATTAGGTTCCAATTTATCTGAATTTCTGCCCATCTGATATATGAGAAATGGCAGTTAAGGCAGCTTTCATATGTTCCTATTCATTATAAATGAAGTATATTTTAAGGGCATTTGCATATCTTTTTAAAAAATATTTTTATTGATTTTTTACAGAGAGGAAGAGAGAGGGATAGAGAGTTAGAAACATCAATCAGCTGCCTCTTGCACACCCCCTACTGGGGATGTGCCTGCAACCAAGGTACATGCCCTTGACCGGAATTGAACCTGAGACCCTTCAGTCCGCAGACCAACGCTCTGTCCACTGAGCCAAACCGGTTTTGGCAGCACTTGTATATCTTCCTGAGAATTATATGTCATGTCTTTGCTCTTCTTTCTAACAGGTTTTTGTTTTCCCTGCCTCAAGTTTTAAAATCCTTTTATAAAGTGAAAGTATTTAGTTTATATTTTAACTTAGCAAATTTAACACCTTTATGATATTGATTTGTAATGCTCAAGAACAAGCAATGTTTTGTTTTTTTCTGTGTTGAAATCTAAGTTTATACTTTTTAGCAGTGTTTTAAAGTTTCCTTGATTTGGAGGTACATTTTTCTTAGTATTTTATTTTGGTGTTGTTGCTAATGTAATTGGGTTTTCTCATATCATCTAATTGGTTATTGTACATATATATATGAAGGCTATTGATTTTGTATGTTAATTTTATATACCATTCTGATGAATTCCTTTATTATATGGGTGGGTTTTATCATGGATTCTCTTCATTTTTCCAAGCATACAATCATATCTTATGTAAACAAAGATACTTTTACTTTTTCTTTTCAATTTGTAGGACTATAATTGTTGTTTCTTTAGTAAAAATGTCTGTAGTGTTTCCACATTTCAATTTTACTAGCTTTAGAACTCAGGCATAAATATTTTATATATTTTATTTTTAATCACAACCATCATAAACTAAACCAATTTTTTCCCTTTTATTTAGCTTCCAGAAAAGCGTCCCACATTTCAGCAACTTCTGGCTTCCATTGAACCACTTCGGGAAAAAGACAAGCCTTAAAGAAGAAACTATTGTAGATCTGATAAGAATGGATATAAATGTTAGCCAACATCTCCTTTCTTTTTAAAGAACGTAGCAAGGCACAGAATACCTAATTTAGTGAGTTCTTCTTAATGGTATTCTGTGTGCTGTTTGTCTGTTATATTATCTAGAAATGAACAAGGTAGGAAAGAAAAGATTTCCTTGAAATTTAGGTCAAATTAATGATTTTGTTTATGCTGCTCTAAATATTATACTTCCAAGCCTAAAGCAGAAGCACATTTCCTGATTGCAGTAAAGAAGGCATATACCACATGTAAAGATTGAATAGAACTGAAAAATTATTGGTTCCATATCTGTTCTTTTCTTTATATCGTCACTCCCATGATAATTAAATATGCTATTAATAAGTACAAAAATGTGGACATTTGCCTTCATGTTTCAATGTTCTCAATCTTTAACATGCATGTGAATCAAATGGAGAGTTTATTAAAACACAGATTCCTAGGAACTACCCCAGAGATTTTGGTAGAGCAGGTCTGAGAGCAGCCAGAGAATGTACATTTTTAACAAGTGTCCAGATGTTCCTGTGCAGACAGTCAGAGCTGCCCTAGGAGATTTCATTATATGGTGGGCATCACTAGGTGATCCACAACTTAATCCAAATAACACAATTCTCATCACAGACCACTGTTAAGCTACACTTGAAGCTTAGATTAGAACAATGACTTTATGTCACCATGTACACAAATAGAAAACTAAAGTTCAACAATATTATATATACTAATAGAAGGGTAATATGCTAATTAGACCAGGTTGACTGGACACCTTCTGATTGTCCTACCTTCCTTCTGGACAAAGCCATGGTGGCAAGGGTCGAGGTAGAGGTGGTTAGGGCTAATCAGGCCAGCGTAGGAGAGCAGTTAGGGACGATCAGGACAGCAGGGGAGGGCAGTTAGGGGTGATCAGGCAGGAAGGCAGATGAGCAATTAGGAGCCAGAGGTCCCAGATTGTGAGAGGGATGTCCCAGATTGGAGAGGGTGTAGGCTGGGCTAAGGGATCCCCGCCCACCCCTGACCCCCACCCCGGTGAATGAATTTCATGCACTGGGCTTCTAGTTCCATAATATGTTAACTATGTTTCACACAGAGAAAATTTTAAAAGGTGCTAAGGTATAACTGTGCCTTTTTCCTTACCTTTAACCATTTTCAATCTCAACTCAAGTGTAACCAAGATCTTATATGTAGAATCGATAAGACTGTTGCTTTCTAGTCATTTTAAATCCTTGAGTTTGGGGCCCTAGGGCTTCTGGCCAGTTTGACAACTGATGTTTCTATTTCAGTCTTCCTTCTTGACACAAAGGTGCAGAAGTATGAGTTTAGTTCTCATGGCTATTATTAAAATATATTTTAGCTTTAAAACTCTTCCTGAGAATTCCCTCCTTCAGAGCCTGCTGCTGAACCCATAGGTTTTCATCGCTCTTGGAATCCTTCATTGTCATCTCTATAATGTCAAGAAGGGAAAGAGAGGTTGTGCTGAGGGCACTATTACAATAAAAAGACACCCTTATTAAGCCCTGCTACTACTTTCTAGCTATAAGTTAAGAATCTCTCTCAAGAGACATTCATACCCTTTCTTGTCCCACTTATTCCCTTGCCCCCAGCTATTTCAAATTATCCCTCTTAGTTATGTGTTACTTGACATTTAATGATTCCATTCTTTTCAGCACAATTTACTTATAATAGTCTCCTGGTTGTTTTTTTTTTTTTTTTTTTTTTACAGAAGTACACAAATCTCAATGTATAATGAAATGAACTTTAAAAGGAACTACTGGGGCATTTATACAGTCATCATGCATTTATTTAGCGTGTTCTCGGTTCCAGGTTCAGTGGGTCACAGTCAGGTGGGAGTGCCAGCCATGCTGTGCTCTCAGACTCTGTCTGCAAGAGACTGCAGTGCAGACCGTGACTCCCCAGAGAAAGATTTTCCAGGCCCAAACTAGGTCTTTCTGCCCCACCCCCTTGACAGTTGTTCTCCCCTTTTCTTTGTGTCTTTATGTATTTGATCTAAAAACAATCACCCTTATAATTGAAGTAATACATGTTTGTTAAAAAAATTCAAACAATATATTATAGAATTGTCTACCATGAAAAGATGCCAAAGCCTGGCTTAAAAGCCTGGCTCCAAGTCAATGAAGATTTTACTGTGGAGCTTTATCAGGAAGTAAGTCCAGTGATGCTAGGGGGAGCCAGGTAATGGAACAACATTCATACTATTTAAAACATGCATAATAATTTTAAATGCTATTTAACTTGTTTAGTGTGATACCTGGCATTTATTGTTGTTGTTTTAAACCAGGGAGCTTCTTAGAAGTGAAGAAAACATTCATCCTCCCCTGACTTGGCTAACTGACCCATATCTCTATAGAATTTATTAAGAACAAAGTTATCTAACATCATGCTGATTACCACACAGAGAGAATTGATAGGTAGAGTTTTGATATTTTCATTTATTTACTCTATTTTAAATCAGTCTTTATGTATGTAGTGGATGCTGTGCTCAGAACTGGGCTAGGGGCTCTGAGATGTATATAAAAGCACATCAGGTTTGTGGTTCCTAACCTAAATGTTATATATACAGTGTGTGTGTGTGTGTGTGTGTGTGTGTGTGTGTGTATCATCTTAACTCAACTATTTTAGACTGAATTTTCAGTTGCTTCATACAATAAACACAATTTTTAAATTGGAATACATTCTAAGACGTTTGAGAGGTCAAAGGTCCCAGACATTCAAATAGCAACCCAGTCCCTGGAAGTGGACAGAATCCACAGAAGCCCCAGTATATAAGTACCCATGAGACCACAGGAGTGTGCAAATCGAGTATTTATTGAGTATATGCTTTGTGCTCAGTGCTACTCAAACATTGTGGGTTAAAACAAAAGATTTAAGAGATTAAGTGCCAACTTCAGAGGTGACATGCAGTTGGATTTCCACTCACTCCATAGGAAGAGGACAATGGAAGTGAGTTTCTACCAGGTATGCTAGGTGGGGGCAGTGTCATGGAGGCCCCAGAGGCTACTTTAATATTATCAGGGAGATGATGATCAAGTAGCTCGGAAGTGAGAAGGCAACATCTTCTGACACTCTGGATTCTTCTCTCTTCTTCAGCCTTGTCACCCCGAGAAACACATGGTCTAGTCCAATCATGACTGGGAAAATTGCTATTGTACTTAGATTTAAGTTGATATGAAGATAACATGTCATACTCTACACATGAATTAAAATAAAGTGGACAATGTGTGTCATTCTCAATATCTGCAGCTCCATCAGTTTACATTCACTGTTCTTAAAAGCCCTCCATCCAGACTCCATATTAGCTCTTACACTGAATCCTCCCGCCATTTCCCCCCAACTCCAGCAACACAACAAACATTTGTATTTCCATTGCCCCTGAACAGCCTGGAATACCAAAGACACACTTTCTCAAATTTGAGGCAGAAGTAAATACTAAAAGCAATGCAAGTAAAGAGGCCTCTAGGCCTCGGCATGTCTTCTTTGGACAATTTTCCTGAACAGAGCCATGGTTTTGATGTTTAATGACATTTTTATAATCTCATATTTTCTTTAGTGTGAAATTAACATTGACATGCAATAAAAAATCACCTCAAGAGGGAATAAAATGGATTTTTTTAAAATGAAGTTTGAACATCATCACCACTTTGGAATCCTGGATTATTTTCTCCTTTACTGAAATTCACAGAAGAATAAGGATTTTCTTCATTTTCTGCTTGGTTTTTCCTGTTAAATAAAATGAAGTCACCTTAAAATAGTGATGTTAGAATGACACTGCCTCCCTTGGGCCCTATTGGGCGCAGGCATCTTTGACATCTCAACATCTAATCACTGATGTATTTGTTTGCATATCAGTCCCCTGTTAATGGACTGTAAACACCTGCAGTGCATTGGGTTCACTTTTTAGCTCCGAGATTGTCACCCTGGCTGGCCAAGCATAAGAGACAAGTTGGGATGTGAGCTCTGGAGTCAGAGAAAGGGGGGCACTGTGCCTCATTTTGCCTATTCAGAAAATGATGGCAACTACGTAAAGCACATGTGTCAAACACAAGGCCCGCGGGCCAAATCCGTCCCTCCAGGCCTTGCAATGTGGCCCGCACCGCGCTGTCATCACTGCACTCCGCTGCGTTTCCATCACAATGACAGTTTATGACTGTTCAGTAAACCATTCGGCCCGCGATTTAGGCTGGATTTTAGATTTTGGCCCCTTCTCTGATTGAGTTCGACACCACTAACGTAAAGACAATGAAATAATGCTTGGAGAGCATTATTACTGGCAGAGCACAGACAGTACCTAACATATAACCCTCAATAGATATTAACCAGTGGTAATAGCAGTAGTAGCAGTAGCAGCAGCAGCAGCAGCAGCAGTAGTAGTAGTAGTAGTAGTAGTAGTAACTCAGTGGTCATTTAGCCAATCACCTCATATTAAAGAGCTTCCCTACTTTAGCAACTTCCAAGGTATAAAGATCAGGGTAGGACAGTTTTGTGGTACAACAACCAGCTTTGGAAACTGGGTATAAATCCCAACGTGTTACTCATTAGCTGTGTAAACTTGAGAAAGTTACTTAGCCTCTCTGAATCTCAGTTTTACATATGTATGCAGATAATTACACACTTATACCATAGGTTTTCTGAAAACATTAATGTATGAAAGTACTGAGCAGGGTAGCCAGTGTTATTTTTCTGTGTAACTTCTATTTACATTGTGTGTGGCATGAAGGATAAGTGTCCCCAAATAATGTATTTAATGAATTAACTTTGGAATAGTATCTCATATGCAAGTTTTTAGTATGTAGAAGAGTGCTTCTAAAACTGTAATGTGTGCACAAATTACCTGGGAGGACTTACTAAAATGAGGTTTCTAATACAACAGGTCTCCAAGAAATTGATAGTTTTGGTTGGCTTTATGAAGGGAAGTTGGAGGCAAAGAGTGACAGAGGGACTAAGTATCCTTGTGTATTTTTAAAATGTTAATCATATAGGTAGATACTATTTAATAGTTATTTTTAAAAATGAAGCTACTTTGGGGAACTAAAAGAGTCTATAGTGAAGAAAATTAAGCAAAATTGACTAATGCATGTAAAAATTCCACCAATAATGTATTTAAACAGCCCAGAGTGCAATTACATAAGCCAAACAAAAGTAAATGATTTCTCAAGACCAGGAAAAAAGAATCTAGTGGCAGAGCAAGACCACAAACCAGGTCTTTCGTGATTTAAATCCTCGATGAACTTGGACCTTCAACTCAAGAACAAATTAGAGGGTGCCTAACCCATGCACTAAAAAGATGAGAGTGAATCTGTGCTAACTGATAAATAATGAAGATGATTAAAGAGTAGCAGTTTGAAACAAAGCTCCAAGCTCATTCTTGAATGTTTCACAGTTCAAACCTATCAAAAAATCCAGCATGGACCATGGAGGACTCATCAGTAAAGATAATCCTCTCAGCCAGCCCACTACTGAGTTTTCAATGCCTCTTGCCAGTAGGAAAATGATGCTGTGGCCAGGATTGGGTAAACCTCAGGCGGGGCCTCTACTACGTGGTAGGGCTTACCAGGTAGGCAAAGTGCTGATGAAATGTAGCAATTATCCTGTACAACGTACCACTTACTGCAAATTTTCCAATTAGTACTCCCTAAACCTTTCTGTTTTAGGATAGATAAGTCTAGGAAAGGTCACTTACTTCTTTCGGTCTCTGATCCCAGTGAAGATGAGCACGCCGATACCAATCACTACCACTCCCATCACAACTCCAAAAATAATCAGCCATATGCTGACAGGTGGTTGGTAAGGGGGTCCTAGTGTAGGCTGAACACCCAGAAACTCCAGGGTGTTGTCATCCAGGCGAAAAGCATCATTGATACGACTCCGGGACATCCTATTCCCAAAAGTAAAACACTTAGACAAAAGGAACATTCAGGCGAAATAAAATGGCGTGCAATTATTTACTCCTTATCACATGTGTCAAACACAAGGCCTGCGGGCCAAATCCGTCCCGCCAGGCCTTGCAATGTGGCCCACACCGCGCTGTCATCACTGCACTCCGCTGCGTTTCCATCACAATGACAGTTTATGACTGTTCAGTAAACCTTTCGGCCCACGATTTAGGCTGGATTTTAGATTTTGGCCCCTTCTCTGATTGAGTTCGACACCCCCATGTCATTGTTCATGAAAGGTTTTGATAAGGCCTATCCTAAGAATGTACACCTTAAATAGCCATGAAATCAAAGTATATCACTAGGTCCAAGGAATGATATGTTTTAACAATTATGCACCTTTAATATCTTGCAATCTGGATTAGGTTTGGCAACAGCTTCATCGGATAATGGGTTGCAAGTGTGGAAACATGCAAATGGCTGGCATTTGTTCATTTGTGATGACTATGTTGCAAAGGCAAAGTTAGTATATTTAGCAAGAATTTCCTTTCTATCAGGGTATATCTACAATGACTTAATGTCAAACAATGAAAAAGGACAATGTGAATGCACCTCTTCTATAAATGAATAAGGTCCTGTACCCAGTTGTATTTTCCAAATAAAAGGTGTTGACATTTGGAAGAGGCACTGGGCAGGGACACGGGAAAAGGGCCTTTGCCAATTTCTCCAGCACAGGGATGGGACATGGCTGAATTTTATAGATTTTTTTTTAAAGGATGAAAATTCTTTTAAAAGCAAAACAACAAAATAGTGAAATAGATAATATTCTGGATCAAAAGCCAAAGTGTCTGGCACCTCATCGTCCTACCCAGGGAAATACAGTGCTCAAAGCAGAATTAGTCATGTAACCCTTGGCAACCTTAGCCTGAAAGTGTCTCAAGCCATTCTGGAAATAGAAAGTCTGAGGTCCCCTGCAGCTTACAGGGGGGCTGGGCTCTTTCATTTCTTTCTCAGTCTCTGGTCTGGTTGGGTTGTACCCCCACCTACGCCAGATTTTCTCTGCACCTACACTGCCCAGCAGGTCTTAGTTCTGCTTCCAAAGATGAACAGCAGCTCAAGAGGGCCATCTAGTGTGCTTCGCCCTAGCAGGCTTTCCTAAGCCTTTTTTTTTTTTTAATTTTATTGTTTAAAGTATTACAAATAGTACTACACATGTCTCCTTCCCCCCGCCATTGACCTTTCCCCAGTCTCCCCTATCCCCTCCCCCCCACCCCCCCGCACATGCCCTCACCACCACCCCCAAAGTGTCTTGTGTCCATTGGTTATGTGGTTATGCTTATATGCATGCATACAAGTCCTTCGATTGATCTCTTACCGCCCCTTCTCCTCCCCCCCCCCCCCCGCAACACTCTCCAGTATTATGCTAAGTGAAATAAGCCAGAAAGAAAAACACTACATGATCTCACTCACTTGTGGATAATAAAGAACATTATAACCTGGTGAACAAAAAGATAGATACAAAGGCAGAGAAGCATCAAACAGACTGTCAAATATCCTAAGCCTTTTTAAAAAATATATACATTTTATTGATTTTTTTTTTTTACAGAGAGGAAAGGAGAGGGGTAGAGAGCTAGAAACGTCCATGAGAGAGAAACATCGACCAGCTAGAGAGAAACATGGGTCAGCTGCCTCCTGCAAACTCCCCCTACTGGGGATGTGCCTTCAACCAAAGTACATGCCCTTGACTGGAATCGAACCTGGGACCTTTCAGTCCACAGACCAACGCTCTACTGCTGAGCCAAACCGGTTTCGGCCTAAGCCTTTTTTTAAAAAAATATACATTTATTTGAGATCACCTCCCAAACAAACTACTTCCACTCAAATCCTTGTCTAAGGGCCTGCATCTGGAGGAACTCAAATCAAAATAATTCCCTTGCTAGGAGATCCTTCTGGAATAAAAGCCCAAATTTTAAGATGAAGTAAAACAGCTGATGTGGCTCAGTCATTTAGCATCGGCCCATGAATAAAGAAGTCCCCCATTTGATTCCCAGTCAGGGCACATGCCCAGGTTCTGGGCTCAATCCCCAGTGAGGAGGGTGTGCAGGAAGCAGCCAATCAATGTTTCTATCTCTGCATCCCTCTCACTCTCTAAAATCAATAAAAACGTATTTCTTAAAAAGATGAGATAAAATATGTAAATTACTCAGACCAATGCCTGGCACACAGTAAGAGCATACTCAATGTTAGTTATGGTTATTGTTGCATTTGTTAACCCCCTCGACCTTATAGTTTGAAAGTAAAATATCACCTGATGGCATCTTCAACTTCACTTCTAGGAATGATGTCAGATATATTTGTAGGTGAAGTGACAAAGAACTTGAAGGAGACTCTTTTTTTCTCATCACTCACCCTCACATCCTCTGCCCTGTGGAGAAACAAAAGAAACATCTTCCTTTGTAACACAGAGAACACAATGAATAGAATGAAGACTTCCACTGGTGAAAAGGAGATTGGTAGGGGACCATAGGGTTAAGTAGAGAAATATGGGTCAGGGCAAACAATAGGACAAACCCTCTCTCTCTCTCTCTCTCTCTCTCTCTCTCACACACACACACACACACACACACACACACACACACACACAATATATATATCCATTAGAATACAAGTTTTGTGAAGGGAGGTTTATGCCTTTTTCTTTCAGTGTTGAGGGTACTGTGAGCATTTAGGGGAGGGAAGAGGATAGGAAAAAAGAAGAGAGTAGGGAAGGGAAGAGGAGGGGATTGAAAGGGAGAGGAAACGGTGTTTAATAAGAACAATACTTTTGCAATCTGCAAGTCAAACGAGTCACAGTTCTGCAAATAGAATGGCACACATAATAGGCTATAAAAGAAGTCTTAAAAAGTTGTCAGGAGGATTTTCTTAATTTCACTTGAATAAAAGGTTAAACAAAATTATCTCCTCAGACCCAAGAATGAGGGGAGTACTAGTTGGAATAACTTGAAAGCACAGCAAATGAACTCACCTAAAAGGAATCGTCTTGTTCATTTTCGAAAAATACACTCTCATGGCATATGCAACCGATGACCGGAACAAGTACATTTCATTGTCATTCCATTCATACTGCGAATTCAAAAGAAAACACTGCTCAGTAGGGATCATAGCATACATGCAAGGCTTGATAGCCCACAAGCATTACTTTTAAATTTCCTGATATTCCAAAGATTCTTGTTATTCATTAAGTCAGTGACCTTTCATTTGAGTGTGCATCAGCATCATCTGGAATCCTAGTTCAAACATGGCATACTGAGCCCCACCCTCAAAGTTGTATCTCTAACAAGTTCCCGGATGATACTGATGCTGCTGGTCAGGCAACCACACTTTAAAAACCACCAGGTTCACTGATTCTTTAACATCAGTTTCCTGTAACATGAAATAAACACTCTGAAGGTAGGCTTATAGACATGAGTCATGCAAGTCGTGGGTTTTGGTTAAATGTCCGTAATTATACACAAGTACGATTTATTATTTTATAGTAAGTTCTCAAATATGTGTAGTGCAAAATAAAATAAAAATGAGATTCAAGGGAAAAATAATTCTATAAACAAGGTAATTTTTTCTTTTCAGTGCTAAAAAAAAATATCTTGTGTATTTGCATAGTCTATGAAAACTAATTACAACAGAAAAATGTATTCACTCTTGCCTCCAGTAGTTGGCAGTAGAGATTAATGAATGGTACAAATTTTGCATCTGCCCTTTCTCTTTTAAGAAAAACATTTACAAGATTTCACAAAAGAACTGTTATATTAGCTTGTTTGATATCACTCGAGTTCTGGAAAAGGTTGCTTTAATAGTAATAACATTATTAATATTTACTACTAACAATATTCTGGTTACTATTTCTATATTTGTTAAAATTTATTTGTATAGATAAAAGTATTACAGATGTCCCCTCCCTCTTCTCCTCCCATTGACCTCTCCACCCTGCTTCGGCCCCCTCCCCAGGCCTTCATCCCACAATTTTGTCTGTGTGTGTGTATACATATAAGTTCTTTGGTAAAAAGGATGATTTCTCAAAAGATCCTATTAAACTTTGCCATGAAATAGCTTGAGTTGGACAGACATTCTAACCCTGATGTGCAGTAGATATGCTAGAAGTATAATTCTGGTCTCATCAGAAGAGCTGTTTGCTCAGTGAATCAGCCTCAGAATGTTCAAACCAATCCCTCAATGCATGGAAAGAGCACATGAGACAAATGTTAAGGGGGGAAAAAGATAATTGGAAAGGAACCTGACCTGCAGGATACTTTAAAGTGATTAAAATCTATGAGGTCAATGGAGAGTTAATAATGCAAGACAGAGAAAGAATCCCAAGGATAAGAAATGGGTAGTGTATCTTTTAGGGTTTGGGGAGTGATGTATCTCCATTTTTATTATTTCTTTTTTAAATGTTCAGTTTCACTCCTACTATGTTGCTTATATTCAGATGTCTATTGAAAATTGTGCTACAACAAATGTGGAATCTTGGATAATATTTAACTTCCCAGGAAAAGTAAGGGAATAGAAATGCAATCTTTGGATCTATCCAGTGCAAATAACATTTTACTATAGCACCTTGGATTGTTTTATCCAAGAGTCCCAGATTATTCTCTAATCCTGCAGAACCTTCAGGGTGCCATGCCCCAACCCAGTCCTTTGATTCCCATCTGTCTGAGACAACATTTTTCCCTTTCCCAATCAAAGACACTACTTCTTCAGACCAGATAACGTGAGACAGTGTTGAGAAGAAAGCACAAGCTGATTAAACTAATTCACATGAGGGTGTAAGTAATATTATTTTCTGTAAAACACTTTGTTATCCAAAAATGCATCTCTACAACCGTGGTTCTCCAAATTTGGAGAACCACGGTTGTAGAGATGCATTTTTGGATATGATAATTAGTTTTATCAAAATCACCTGGGGAGCTTTCAAAACACTTGATGCCCAACTCTTGATGCCACACCCCGGAACAGTTAAGTCAAAATCCCTGGGAGCGGGACTCAAACATTCATATTTTTAAGACATTCCATATGACTCCAGTGTCCAGCCAGGTTGGAGAAACAGTGTTCTAAATCAGAGTGTCCCAGTCTCTATTGTGTTTACAAATGACCCGGAGGTTTGTTCAAATGCAGTTTCTGAATAGTCAGGTCCAGGGCTGGGGCCTAAGATTCTGCATTTTTAACACACCTCTAGGATATAGATGATTGAATAAAATAAAGCAAAGCAGAGCTCCCCGCATTACTTCTAAAAACAAACAATCTCTCAAAATATAATGATGTTCTCTTCCTCAAATACAAGTAATAATGATAACAGTAAATTGTAAGGGTGGGTATTTGATACTTAAGTTTAAGTTCTCATTGATCTTCATAACACCTTCAAGGTAACAAGGAAAAAGTAGACATAGCCAATCCAATAAGGAATGTGTTACTGAAGGTAAATAAACAAAAGCCAAAGGCCAGAATTGGGGACTTGCAGTTCCTAAGAAACCATGTGGGTGCTCATCTTTTAGACCCCGCTGGAATAGGCTTATTGTGTTATTGTGTCCTACTTAAGGGAGTACTCTGAAAGGTCAAGGACGCACTGCCCAGAATACTCACTGCTTTTTCTCCAAGAGCTGATATTAGGCTTATCCTCACTTTAATGCTTTGCTCAGAATCTGATTAAAGAGAAATCACAGCGTTACTACATATGACAGGTTGACCATGTGTGTTTATTTCCTTCCCCTCCTAAAATCCCATTAAAATGATAGTAAGTGAATTTTAAGAGAGATACAAACACACTTTTGGAAAATGAGAAGTAATGGAGGAGTGGTGAGTGCTTTCTCAAGGGTCAGGAAGCCGTGGCCTAATTTGTACGCAGAGGCAGTGCAGACCTCAAAAGTCCCAGAGAATCCCAGCGAGGCTTGGGATTGAGGCACAGATGGGGGTGGAGAGAAGATACAAACTATTTCGATATATCAGATATTCTTTTCAATTCCATCTTTTTGCTGCTTTTCTGGGTTGAATTCACTGCTTTCTGGATTCTGTCTTCTTTCTTGAATTAACTTTTTTATGGCAATTACTTTTATCTTTCTAAACAATTTATTTATCTTATTATTTCTCTATTGGCCAATTTTAGACATACACTTCTGCCTACTCTTCCACCTCCTTTTATCACCAAAAGCCACAAAATAAAAGATATATTGTAAAATAGTATATTACTTGGCTCTGCAGACATAATGATATAAATATTGGTAATTTCTTTATTAAAAATCATTATTAAGCTTTATTGTCTTTGAAGAGTAGGACTTGAGTAGAGTGGGTTTGGGGCTGTTGTACTCCTTTATTTTAAATATTAGGCTAACAAACCAGGAGGAGGGGTAGTTTGGGGCCAGAGAAAACTAGGGGAAGCAGAGAGGGAGGGATTTGAAATGTGTCAACTCAGTAAACTCACATGGACTCCAGTCGGCGGACCATCCCACAGAATTCCCATTCTGCTCTTTCAGCCAGCTAAACAAAGGCTCAAAATAGTTGAGCAGTGGTTTTGCATCCATTTCTTTTGTTCCTGCAATCTGTTCCAGTGCGAGGGTCCAGGGTTTTGATTTTCCAAGTTCCAGCATATCTCTACATGAAAAAATGGGGCAGGGTAAGTTCAGGGCCTTTTGAGGGCTTTCAGGTGTACATATATTTACATGTATGATCTATGGTTTCTCCTCTTTGGCTTATGTAAGTTTGCTCCTGGCAGATAAGAAAATAAGACATGTTAATAGGTATGTTTATCCTTCAATCTCTTCTCCTTTTTGATCACTACCAAGGGAACTCTGTAGTACTGACATGGAGAAAGGAGGTGGCCTGTCCAGCCATCACATGGTCTAGGTTCCCGTAGGACCCCAAAATAAACATTTAATTAATGGATGAGCAAATTTTGAGGCCAAATTTTTTTCTTTTTAGACAAAAGAAATCAAAGTTAAACAGCCATAGGTGTTGAAATGAGAATTTTGGATAGTATGAAAGGTTCAACATTTTGAAGCATTTCTTACTTCAGCTTCTTCCCAGCTTCAGTGGAATTTGAGATATCACATTTATGCAGGGGACCTTGATGTTTAGCTATCTTACAGAGGGCTTCTTGAAACTGGAATTCAAGAATGGTCCTTGTGAAATAACTGTAAAGGAGACAAAGAAAATAAGCAGGCTCGTGTTTAGTTACTATGATAAAGTCATAGATTGAGACATATATATTTAAATTCTGAGGCCCTAGTAATCAAAGAGATACTTATTAAACCTCTTTCTCCAGAAAGACCCAAACATGAACCCTTACAGATTCACCATAACCTGCATGCATTTCTGTATAAGCTGATAAAGAGGCAGTAGTTTTGTTAAATGCTAGATCACATTTGTATTGTGTTTTACAGATAAATAGCTCTTTCTCATATAAATGATACCAATCAGTCCTTACGGCAGGTCAATAATATTATTTCCTCTGTACAAATAAAGAGACTGAGGCTCAGCAAATTCAAATCTGGGGCTAATTGGTGAAGAACGTAGGTTTTTGCACTTCATGTTAAAAATGGTCTTTCTATTACAATCACTCTGAACTCTGCCAGTAACAACAGACCAACAAAAATACTTTTCTGTTTTTATCTCCAGGTACCATAAATTCCTTGATAGAAGAGAAAAGATCTCAAACAGTTTTATTTAACCCAATAAATTGTGTTGAGTTAAATTGAATGGAAATTCATAATCTATTTTGAGGTTTGGGAGGGGGGGAGTGGATGGAGATGGAAAGAAAAATTATAGCCTTTGCTTAATAGATCCCTATTTATCTGCCATTAGCACAGCTGTCCACAAACCCTACTAGTTAAACAATGAAGAGAAAGTATACGTTACCGGATAAATGAGTAATCATTAGCAACATGGAACAGAGATGCGGGGTCACAGTATGTTTCATCATGGGGCAGAGGTTCCACCACTCCGACTATTTCTCGCCTTTGGGGGGTGGAAAGAAGATATATTAGCTGTGGCTCACTCACTATGACGAGGTACAGTTGGGTGCAGTTAGTGCAGTTTCATCAGCCAATGGTATTTATACTATAATTGGTTGTCAGGTGAAATAGAAACCATGCCAAAAATGACAGACTACAGCCTATTATGTAGTTATCTCTTCCTTTTATTTAATTCAGCCAGACTATACCATTAGAAAATAACTATGTCTTCAAAACACTGATTTAATAAAGTGTATTGCATGGCCTAAAACAATCAGTGAAAGTCCTAATAATTTACCTCTGGCACCACGGTTTATGTACACACAGAATTTTATAAAGTTGAAATCTTACTTGTTCTTCAAGGCTAGTTCAAATGGCCCTTTCTTAAGAGGCCTGCCCAGTGTTTCCTCTACCCAACTGGCAGCACAGTGAACCCCCTTTTCCTCTTTCCTTCCTTCTGTCCTCCCCTCCTTCCTTCTCTCCCTCCTTTCTTTTCTGTCTTTTATAATTTTTTATCCAAAGCCCATTTATTTCATATCTGCATGTGTCGGGCGCCATGCAAAGCACTTGAGAAACAGGGATAAATAATGTAGTGCTGAAACTATTGAAAGGAATCACTATCTGTTGCCCCAATGTGCCAGGCTCTCTTCAGCTTGGAGTTCTTTCTGTTTCCCTCTACATACACATGGTTAACTCCTGCACCTTTCTCAGAGTTCAATTTGGGTGCCTCCCCTCATCTGACCTATCAGACTGGGCCTTGGAGCACCACTTGGCTGCTCATGGATCCCCATTTCTTCCCATCACAATACAACATGTTGCAGTAATTTCATTCTCCACATCTCTTCATAAACTAAAGTGCTTTGAAGTCAAGAATAATATCTGGAATGATCAGCATTAGGTCCCCAGGGCTTGGCCTAAAATGAAGAGTTGATCTTTTTGTTTAAAAGAATGAATATAATGAATAAATTGATCACTTCCTAAATAACATCACAGTTTCATAGGTGACCAAACACCAAAGAAGACAGTGCAAGAAGTTGTGTCACCTGGTCCTGCCTGGGTGGGAGGCAGAGCCAAAACACATGTATCTGAGGAGAGGGCACCCAAATAAAGACTTTGAAAAATAGAAGAAGTTCTTGTGTTGTGGTAGTAATGGTGATGGTGTGTGTGTGTGTGTGTGTGTGTGTGTGTGTGTGTGTGTGTGTGTGTAGTGATGGCATTCCCTAGCCCAAATGCACTTCTCTCTCATTTCCACGCATTTAGCCCCACCTCAGCATATTTTAAGATTTAACTGTTGAAATCCAAGTTATTTTGAACCCCAATCCTAGTTGTTTTAGATTGCGTTATCACAGAAGCAGACCCTGAGACAAGCTTCTGATAAACATTAGCAAAGGACTGAGGAAGTGAGACAGGGAAATAAAGGCCGCCCTTAGAAGATGTATTATCAAGCAAGTCACCAGTCAAACACTTTTCAATAAACAG
The DNA here is from genome assembly GCF_014108245.1 of Pipistrellus kuhlii. Lineage (NCBI taxonomy): Eukaryota > Metazoa > Chordata > Mammalia > Chiroptera > Vespertilionidae > Pipistrellus > Pipistrellus kuhlii. The sequence goes on from NW_023425471.1 coordinate 3,021,529, forward strand.
AAAACTTATGAGAAAACATTTTACTGATTGCCATTGACATTCATTGACTTACTTCATCTCCCACCACTTTTCCATCCACTGCTCTTTAGGAATTTTACCCTCAAAGACCATCCACCTCCACTTTTCTAACATGTAAGTGAATGGTAGAGTTCCAACAATATTAAGTGCTTGTTTGAGTAGGAAGTTTTTTTCTGTTTCTGAAAGGAAAACAGAAAAGGGTAAATATTTAAGGGAGGATGACAGTAGATGTTTTGTGTTGGCTAATTTCCTAACCTCAAAATATTCCTCAGGATATACTTACTATAAGGTTGATTACATGAGAAATATTAACAGTGGACATAATATGTACATATTCATTTTCTCACCTAAGGAATTTAGAGTGAAATCTTGGATAGAACAGAAAAGATAAACCCACCAGTAACTCCTAATCCTCATTTTTTTATTAGCTTCAATTGCCTTCCTTTAATACCTGTGATCAGAGATAAAGCTGTTTCATCTATTTTACCAGTCATACTATTTATTTTCTGTAAGTTCCATAAAGGAAGACTGTATATCAGGGGTGAAGAATCTTTTTCTGCCAAGGGACATTTGGATATTTATAACATCATTTGCTTAATATAATTCACTTAATATAAATTTATATTGCCATAAGAAAAGCTCCTAGATCTATTGAATTTCGGCTCCTACCCTGGCAGGGCCAGACCAGATGATTCTGAAGGCCTTACACAGAACTCGGGCTGGATGTTCCCCAATCCAGCATCTAGCCTGGTGTTTGCTACATGATGCATTCTGTGTCTTTGTTAAGTAAACAAATAATAAACAAAGGAGGCAAAAAGCCAGTAAACCAGGCAATAAAACAAACAAACAAACAAGAACCTCTTTTAACCATCTATTGGATAATCAGAAGTACAATATTCTTTAAATGTACTGACATTTTCCTTACCTGAGTTTAAAATGCTTTAATAAATTGTTATTTATCCTTTATTAGTGATATAAAAAGGCAGTAGAGCTCACTCCAACGTGCAAATGAAGCTTACTGAAATGTAACCAGGGGAATATTATCTATTTGTCACACCAGTCTATCTCTAGTGTCTAGAAATATGCCTTGTACATAGTATTTGCTCAATAAATATTTTTGGAAGAAGAAATGGAGGGGGGAAAAAGAATAAAGGAACTTAATTGTTTAACATCATTCACCAATCAGAGCAGAACCAATAAAAGAGTTTTTCAAACAAGTGGTTTAACCATATTTAGTACTGTCTTTGTGATTCAACTATCGTTTCCTGCTGTCAGGGAATATTTTTTAATGATAAAACAAATAATTGTCTATTAGTTGACTGGAGGATGATATTTTAAAATTGGGAACAGGTGTGGTTATTGTGAACCCCTTTCGTTTGTTGTTCCCTTCATGGAAGGATGCTGCTACTCGTCCACTACCCACTGGACCTTCTTATAGTAACTTTTCCAGACATGCTGATGGCTTTACACTGACCTACTCTCACGTTCTCTTGAGATCAGTAAGGTCTAGAGCTAGAAGTCAAGGCAAAGTGAATTGCCCACACAAGAATGGAGCTTGTGACCTTGACCTTATTGACCAAACCGTCCAACTGGCAGAGCTCATATTTATGTATCAAATAACTAAGAGGACAGAAATACTCAAAAGAGAATAGTAATATATTTGGCTCTAAGTGTCCTTCTTTTACAAAGAAGAATAAAAAGGCATGGCATCCTCACTGAAGAATTTGAATATTGTGAACATTTGTCATGTTCTATCAAGTCTAAGCCATCCAAAGACAAACATGCTACCTTAAGCAAATTTGTTGAAAAATAGCATGGATCTGTGCCGGGACCGGTTTGGCTCAATGGATAGAGCGTCGGCTTGGGGACTGAAAGGTCCCGGGTTCGATTCCGGTCAAAGGCATGTACCTTGGTTGCGGGCATATCCCCAGTGGGGGGGGGGGGGTGCAAGAGGCAGCTGATCGATGACTCTCTCTCATCGATGTTTCTAACTCTCTATCTCTCTCCCTTCCTCTCTGTATAAAATCAATAAAATATATTTAATAAAAAAGAAAAAGAAAAATAGCATGGATCTGAAGAGATGTTACAGGGGCAGATTTATGCTTCCTGCAGATAAGCAAAACATTTCAGTCCTTTCCAATCATGATTTTCCACCACCTGTTCTTTAAGAACTCCCAAATTTCAAATTATCATTTACTTAACATAATATGGTGGGGAAATCTTTAGATTAGGGCTCTGGGTCTGGTTTAGCCACGTTGCTTTTTGACCTTGGGTTGGTTACTTTCCCTCTCATCTTCAGTTTGCTTCTTCTGCGAAATGGTTTTTAGAATCTGTTTCCTCTAACATTTTGGGAAGGTTGTATCTAGAACCAGAAGGATCTGGTCAGAACTCTAACCCTAATTAGCTAGGTGACCTTGGATAAATCATTTATGATCTGTGGGCCTGTTTTAACTGTTTAAAAATATCTTGTTAGCTGTTTCTTAGAGTCCCAAGACTATTCATTCAGTTACCTCTCTTATGCCCTCTTCAAAGATACAAAACCACAAATTGGCATGTCGTGATAAATACTCATTTTTTTTTACAAGTAGCAATTTCTAGTTACCCATAAATACCTTATATTTTATGTGGAAAAGTTAAATATATCCCATGCGTGATAATAAACATCTTTCCCCACATCAAACTAAAGAACCCACCAAACAAGCCATGAAAAAAATGTCTATACCAAGGTCTTCAGAAAAATCAGACGGCAGAAGACCCATCCCTTTCAAATGCTTGGGTGTAGCTACAGAAAGTGACATGACTTCCCCAACAGCTTCATGAAATCCTTCATTAGCTCCATTTCTTAGTAGGTAGGGTTGTTTGGCATATGCCATGTCATACTGGATGTGTCCCATCTCATGATGGGCTGTCAGGAAGTCATCCATTGTCACCTTTGTGCACATCTTGATCCTGTACATAAATGGACAAGATTAAAATGCATCTCATTGAGTTTCATTTAATCATCACAGTAGAGCTGGATAGGATTTTGGTAGCAAGATTCATTCACCAGTGAATCTTGAGGATCTACCTTTTAGGTCATAGGAACTACGCTAAGTGCTGAATATATAGTGCTGGGCAGGATTGAATGCTGTTCTCCTGGTCATAGGCTAACAGGAAGAAAAACAAGCAGTTCTCTACTACAATAAACTGAGATAAGTACTCCGTAAGTGGTCAGTAGGCATGGTTTGGGCCATAACAATGAGTGAATACAGGCACAGTGTTCTAGAAGCACCAAGAAGGGCATAACTGAGGATGCAATGAGCATTCTGGACCTTGATCAGCATGCAGAAGTTTGCAGGTAGATGGCAGGGAGCGACAAGAGGTTGACATTCCTGGAGGTGCTCAGTAAGAAAAGCTTAAGAAAAAAATGCCATTCAGAACACTGCAAGCAGTTTGGTATAGTCAGAATAGTAAAGTAGTAGGAGAAGGGGTTGGAAATTGTTAGTTTGGAATACTAAGCTTGTAAGTCCAGGAAGCAGGTATAGGTAGAGTAGCAAGAAAAGGAGAGCCAAAGACAAGGTCCTAGGAGTTCTCAGTATGTACGGAGTGCAGAGATGAAGGTTCTTCAAAGGAGTTGGGGAGAGAAGTCAAATAAGTCCAGAAGAGGATGACAATGCAGAGGACAATGAAAAACAGCATTTTAAAGACAATTTGTAAATATTATCTAATGTTGTTGTGGCCCAATGAAATAAGGACCGCATGTGGCAATTATGTAGTGGTTCTTTTCAACTTGGCAATAGCAATTTCATTCAGGTGAATGTAGGGGGGGGGGGTCATATTTCAGTAGGTTCCAAAATTAATTTCCCTTCTACCACTCTGACCATATCATCTCCCTGATAAATACCCTTTGGACTCCCCACTGCTTAAGAATACACTCAACCTTCTTTATATACCCCAACATAACCTAATTTTCTAACTTGGTTATTTTCCATTCTCTTTTAAAACATGGGAATAGCTACTATATATATAATGTCTACTGTATGTAAGATCCTGTGCTAGAAAACTTATGTATACTTACATTTAGCCTCACTCTAGTACTGGAGCCAGTAAATTATGGTCTGAGGCTGAACATCTGTTTTGATAAAAAGGTTGTATTGGCACACAACCACACTAGTTACCTGGAGCTATTGTCATGCTAAGTAGTTGCAACAGAGACCTGCAAAACGTAAACTATTTACTATTTGAGTCTTTATAGAAAAGGATTGCCAACTGCCACTCTAGTGGATTCTGCTGGGTTCCTGCCCAGATCTATTTTACCACGCACATCCACCCATCTTCCGGTTGCCTGAGGCATAGCCCTTAACAGCCTATAGCTGCTTTCTTCTTCACTGTTTCTGGCTAAATGTGAGGTGCCTCAGCCAGGAGTTTATGCCCCCCTCCCCCACTCAGGCAGTCCACAGTCAATGAGTGACTAATATGAGAGTACAACTTGTTCGTTACATACACCTTGTCTCAAGATATGACCTCCAACTCAGGTACAAATCACGCTCCAGAGAGCCCTGTGGGATGAGGCTGAGGCAAGGCTCCAGCTGAGACCACATCTTTACTTAAATCCTTCTCCAGCCCCCTCTCAACTTCCTTCACTCCCCTTTGCCTGAGAGCTTTCCCTCAATGCAGCTTATTTCAAGCTAGGGAATTCAGCCTAAAACACTCACAAACCTGCCAACTGTGAATTACTGTTCCATTTTATACATAAGGAAACAAATCCAAGAAGGTTAAATACCTTGCCCAGGGTGGCACAGCCATTAAGTGGCACTTGCGATTCAAAAGCCTGTCCTATCACACAGAACCTTCTTCAGAGGCCCTTTATTCTAGTCTAATTTGCTGATATCAGGACACAATGCCAGGCCCTGCCACTCTGCATTTAATCTACTGTACTCCTCCCAGCTCTGTCTGTCTGAATGCTTCCTGTCTTTCAAGCCTAATTCAAATGCCACTTGAGAAGCCCTGTCTGAACCTACATGCTATGCCAGGTGTGGTCAGTTCTCTTCCAATTCCCCCATGGAGTGGTATCAGTTTCTCTTAAGACATATACCACTTTCTTTTATTCTAGCTTATTTATTCACCTGTCCTGTCTCACTAACATGGAGGGGAAGACCAATGCCTGATTCACACCTCCACCTTCCATAAATCTTACCACCAGGACTTTCATCATAGGGGCACCACTATACCCATAACCATGCAATTCTAATGGGTGCATATTATTTCAAATGAGACAAATTGTCTAAAGGTTCAAGTTAGGGCCTGCTGACAATCCCCTTTTCCTGGAAAAACCCAGATGTACTCTCATGGACTCCCAGCTTTCGTTAAAGGGAAGTTCATTCATCTCTTCTGTGCTCAGAGAAGCAGAGCAGGAATCTAAATTCATCTTTTTTCCATGCCTCCCATGTCTCCCATGTCAGTATCAGCTGTATATCAGCCTCCCTACCTGAAGTCGTCCTTCCCCAGGTCCCAAGCTGTGGGGTGGCAGACCACTTGCCGGCCATCGCTTGGCTCAGTTAGCATGGATTTATTCCAGAATCCTGGAGTCATATTACGAAGTCCAACAGACAAATAGAACTTCTCAGCCTCCTTGAATATCTTATCTGCATCCCAGGACTGAAAAAAAAAAGAACAGCATTTAATTCTAGCATTAAAACAACAGCATTCTTTCTGTTGGATATGTAGATAGGCATAACCTTTCTGGAGGGCAATTTAGCATCATGAATGAACAATTTTCAAAGTATTTATACTCTTTGTTTCAGTAATCCTGTCTCTAGAGAACTAACCTGGGAATTTCTCAGAAATTGGGTCAAAGAATTAAATTAAAACTGATATTTTGTTTATTATTGTTTTAAATTGAAAAATAGGTGACATATAACATTGTGTAAATTTAAGGTGTACAACATGTAAAATGGTTTTTAATAAGGAAAAATGGAAATAACCACTAAAATGATTAAGTAAATAATTACGACATTGTGAAATGGAAAATATAATAAATTAGTAAGTGAAAAGTAGAATATGTAAACCATTTATATAGTATAATACATAATCTTGATGAGGAAATGCACAAAAATATTCATAGACTGGGTGACATTATATGTGATGTATTTTTGTCTTTATTCTTTATATTCCAAGTATAACAGAAACAACAACAACCTCTTTGATAAAAACTATTTAACTCAAACCAACAACCACTGATTGAGCTCCTTCAAGGAGTAAGCCCTTGGTACTAGGCTCAGTGAAAGACATAGACAGTAGGTGGACATGAAGTCAGGGGCTTTTGGAACCAAAAAGGCCGATGTGTGACCCAATAGCCAATGTGTAGTTGGGCATTGGCTTTATAGTCTGTATGGGAATCTAAACTTTAGAATATTCTGGAATCAGACACAGGCAGCAGTAGCTATCTCCCATCCAAAAAAACTCTTCTGGGAACCAGTGTCCCTAGAGCTAACACTTCTTTGGAGATAAGGTCCACATCAGGCAAACTAAATTTGTGTAATCAGCATATGCTTCATGAATCACTTCTGGTGACACAGAAAATTTCTTCTGATCTCAAAGACCAGTGAAGTCTGGTTTTTCTTCTATGTCAACCCTGGGGATATGAAACAGGATATGACACTATGGCTTTTTAAAATTATTGACCTATAAGACTTAATATCAGCCAATACTGATTTTAAGCAAGGCATTCTTGAACAGAATGAATGAATACCAAAACAGTGTAGACTAGTAGGAACAGTTAACATCTGTTAAATAAAGAATGAATGAATAGAAAACTACACTGGAAATATTAGGAGCTCTGAGTTCATACCTTAGTTGCCACTGACTCCTTTTTACTTTAGCAAATCATTTACCCGAGCCTCTGTTTTCTTGACTACAATATAGAACTATCAATATATATATATATTTATCACAATACCTGTTCTGATCATCCCAGAGGTTTACTGTAAAGGTAACATTAGGAGATATGGTGGGTGTAAAAACACTGTAGACAAGCTAAGGGGATAACATAAAGATAGGCCTCTGCTACTGCTCAACTATAAAATAAAAACAGTTTCATGTTTTTATTCAGCTGTGGACTTTTCCCAGGAGCATGGGAAGTATGTTATATATGAGAAAATGTTCATTGCTTACAGATTTGCTTACAGATTTAAAATTATTTTACTGATTTTTTACAGAGAGGAGGGGAGAGAGCTAGAGAGCCAGAAACGTCGATGAGAGAGAAACATCGACCATCGACCTACTGGGGATGTGCCCGCAGCCAGCGTACATGCCCTTGACCGGAATCGAACCTGGGACCTTTCAGTCCGCAGACCAATGCTCTACCACTGAGCCAAACTGGTTTCAGCAGATTTAAAATTATTAATAAGCAAAAAAGTCCAGCAATATCTAAAATGTAAGTTATGGTGCAACTATCTGAAGAAATTTTACACAGCCAATAGAAGTATGACTATGAATTCTACCCAGAAATGTAGACGATTATTTGAATTTAATAATATATTATAATGTCATCAATATAAGGGAACACAAAGAAGTTAAACAATTATACCAAAATGGTAACAGAAAGGTAATTTTAAAATTATTTTAAATACTCTTGCAATATTTTAATAATAAATTTTAAGTATGCAAAAATTATCTAATGATGTCCTATTTTTTTCATTGAGATTATTAACTGATTGCTTAGTAATGACTAACTTTGGAAAGAGTGTGGCCAGACAGTTGATAATTACACATGTCACTGTTTAATGGAAAACTTAGGTCCTCTTCATTTTTAATATCTCTCAGTGAGATCAATACCCTACCTATTATTCAAGGTACTTGATGCCATTGAAATTGTAAACCACTTTTCCATGAAGAGATAGCTACATGAGGAATACATTTAACTAGCTTGAAATTTTTTTATTTATATAGTTTCATAGAACAATTAGCATCTGTTAGCTAGAAGAGAAAGATAGCCTAAAAAGAAATGAAGTGAAGGATTGAGATGTTATTTCCAAGGTCTCTTCTTCTTACCTGTTTCTTCATTGTTTCAGTAACATCTATGTTTTGTTTCTGTTCAAAGGGGACTGTCAGATTGTACAGATTTGTCCAAAATCTACCCCACATATCACCTATTAAAAAAAAAAGATTTTGTTAATACACAGAAAGGACAGCAGAAGTACAGAACTGATATTTACATAGTACATGAGGTGAGATTGATAAACAGGTCACTTAGTATTCTACATTTAATCTAATTTCTGTGCTTTCTTTTCACTATCTCTTTTTCTCTTATTTTAGTTTCAAAACTCCCATCTTTTTCTATCTCCTCTAAAAGGTTAAAATGGCGGAAGATTTTGTAGTTAGGCAAAACTTGTTAGGGAATCATCCCAGTTTCTCCCATTTAAGGTTTAAAAAGCAAAATTTACTAAATATGTGGAACATCATAGCTAATATAGATTAGAAGCATATTTATTGAATTTACCATCCAAGGGGCAAAAATACTACAAATTAAACTATTAGTAATCCTTAATTTTGGATTCAAGAGAGATCATATAGGATCATCATTCAGCGACCTCTAGTAATTAGTGATTACATTTCACTTTTATTCCTATAATAGAGTAATACACTTAACTGGGTAATTTTTCAAACATCTCAAATAAACGTTAAAATGAATTTCAAGGCCAGGCCCTAAAAGGGAAGATGGATGTAGAACAAGTCAATCTAATAGCAGGACCAGAATCTTGACATCAAAAGATAGGGCAACTTAACTATACAAAGAATGATCCAATGAAGTCACATTTTAAAGAAAAAGATATCTATTCACTGTGGAAATATGTGATATGTGACATAAGGCTGAAACACAGTCCAAAAGGGACCCAGCAAACAGTATGACATTGCTTCCAAAACCCAAATGTGACTATAACGTAAATGAATAGAATCAAAGTATCTAGAACAAAGGAAGCCATGGTTCCATTTTTACTCTATGTTGGCTAAACCTCATTAAAATAACTGTGGTTCTGAGCTTGATATTTGAAGAGTGACACCAACAAGGGATGGCTTATCCAAAGGAGAACAAATAGAAAAGTGATATTTTAAAAGAATGGTTTAAAAATTCTGTTTGACATTTAACTTAAAATAGGAAAATAGTGTATGCATGATGATAACAATAATGCTCACAAAAGTATACTGAGTACATATTCTTATGCCAGATACTATGTTATGTCTTCTATGATGGCTATTTGCAAATATCTTAAAGGCCATTTTGTAAAAGAAGGATGGATATACCCTAGGTAACCTCCTAACATGGAATTAGGTGTAACGAATGTAAGGCAATAGGGGGTGTTAATTCAGTTCCACACAAAGTAAACATTTCTTATAATTAATGCCATGAAGCAATGCCATTTCTTATAATTAATGCCATGAAGCAATGCCATTTCTGCCTTGGAAGAAAGAAAAAGCTACATCACACCAGGTAGGTTTAAGCAGAAACTGAATTACTGAAGAACTCCTGGCAAAGACATTGTAGAGAGTATTTTATACATATTGTTTTAGAGTAAAAAGTCTCCACAAGTCCTTTGTTCATATTCTCTTCTGCTGAACAAGGCTTGGTCTTGGAGAATTTGCTGCCATTAATTTAGCTTGACTGCAGTAGTAATACTATGTATACATGACATGAATTTTTCAGCTTCTGGGGTGATGGTGAGGGAAGTGGAGGATAGTCATTTTCTGGAGGGAAATTAGCAGGTTCAATTAAGGGCCCTAAGTCTTGTATAGTCAACAAAGGCTCTGTGGCAGGATCCAAGGTTTTAGGAAGATTGATTTTTCTCCTAAGCTAGGCATCTTCCTTCATTATAAAGACTTCATACATACTCATGTGATTCCAAACCAAGTACTTTCCAGCAAAAGTAATTGCTACAGTTAAGAAAGAACTTACAAAGCTTTAGCTCAGGCCATACCTTAATTCTAGAAGCCTTTCTCTCATGGCTGACTACTGAGCTTCATTCTTCTGACAATATGATACTAAGATCCCAAATTCACTTCAAAAGCTTAGCCAACCAACTTGAATAAGACTTATTTTCCCCATTCACACTCTTATTTGAACTTGGCATTCCTTCTCTAATTGTCTTAATCACCCCTTTATCCTTCGAATTGTAGCCAACATAATAACTGTTTATGTACAAAATAAAGTAATGCAATAATGATTTCAAAATAATTTTCTATTGAAGACAGTGCTTTCAAAATATAATTTCTATGATGTTATTAATTCCATTCACAGAATTTTCCAAAAGTTTTATGTTGGTCCTCACTCCATAAAAGAACTTTATTAGTGGAAATAGCATAGAGCAAAGTATACGAAGAATTGGTGGAGTTTCTTACCAAGCAAATGGGCAGGGAGGCATCCAGTCGGACTGATACGGGAAGGATAGGCATTCATCAGCTTTGCCCTGACATAAGCATGAAGTTGTTCATATAATGGTTTAATCTGAAAAGCCCAGGAAGAAAGTTTAAGACCAAGAGAAGCTGGTTCCTATTTCCAATCCTCAACACTAAAAATAGAAGCTTATTTAGACAAGTAGAATGTCCCTAAAGTTTCATTTCTTTTCCTCTCAAATATTATGGAGAGTTTGAAAGTATTCCTTCTTTCCAGATGCTGATGATAACTAGCTTCATTGCATAAAGCAATAAGCACACCTGAAGATATACAGGTTCCAAAATAAAAGCAGATGCAAAAATATTCATTTCTAAGATGTTATCTACTTCCTTTGTTTTTAAATTGAAATATCATTTACACAAGATAAAATTTACCCATCTTTAAGTGTATAGTTTCATGAGTTTTAGAACATTTATATTGTTGAGCAACCATTCCCACCACCCAGTTTTACCCCCATTTGCAGTTTATTCCACTTCTACCCTCAGCACTAGGTAACTGAACTGATTCTGTCTCTGTAGTTTTCCCTGGTCTGGACATTTCATATAAATGAAACTATATAATATGTGACCTTCTGTGTCTGTCTTCGTTCACTTAACATAATGTTTTTGAGGTTCATCCATGATATTGCATGCATCAGTAGATCATTCCTTTTTATTACTGATAAACATTTCATTGTATGAATACACTAGAGTCTGCTTCATTTACTATCTCATGGATAAAATTCGCCAGTTGTGGGATGATTAGATTGTTTCCACTTTAGGGCTACTATGAATAATGCTTCCATGAATATTCACATATAAGTCTTTGTATGGATATATATTTCACTTCTCTCATATAGACACCCAAGAATAACTTAGTTATATGGAAAGTGTATGTTTAACATTTAAGTTGTCAAACTATTTTTCAAAGTGACTGTACCATTTGACATCTCTGTCAGCAGGGTATGAGAGCTCCAGTATCTTCATATCCTCACCAATACTTGGTACTATCAGTCTTTTTCTTAAATATATTTTTTATTAATTTCAAATAGGAAGGGAGTGGGAGAGAGAGAAAGAGAGAAACATCAATGATGAGAGAGAATCATTGATCAGCTGCCTCCTGCATGCCCCACACTGGAAATGGAGCCTGCAACCTGGGCATGTGCCCTGACTGAGTATTAAACAGCAACCTCTGGTTCATAGGTCGACAGTCAACCACTGAGCCATGCTGGCCAGGCTGTCAGTCTTTTTTTAATTACAGCTATTCTCGTGGGTGTGTAGTCGTTTTTAATTATAGTTTTAATTTTCCTAATAATGCTTTACTTGCTTATTTGCCATTTCTTTGATGATATACTTATTAAAATATTTTGCCCACTTCTCTTTATTTGGGGGGGGGCGGGGATATTTGTCCTGCTTTCATTTTTTTTTTTATAGCTCTGCCCAACTATGGATAGACAGAGTAACTACACATAAGAAGTTTGAAGGCTCAGAAATAAGGAGATGTGGGGATCAAAATGAAGGAAGAGGGAGACATTAAGAAGTGTCCATAGGGTACTTAGACTCATAGACTCGCTCTTTCCTATAAAGATAAGGAAGCAATAGTACCAATTGTCCTGAGAAAGGATCTGCTAACAGAGGATGACAATGCTGCCCTAGGTAGCTCACAAAGACCATGCCTTCTCATAATCTAAAAGACTGTTCCTTTCTTATAATCTTGCTGTTGGTAATTTCTGGTTAGTGGCTGAAAAGTGGGAGAGAGGGGGAGTAGAGTAATACTGATCATCTGTAGGAATTGTCCTGTTATTCTGTAAAATACTTTCAAGCTCTAATATGACATAACTATGAGGCCTGGGAATGACTGACCAGTGTGTTAGAACAAGCCAGAATGCCTTTTGTCACCTTCCCTTCTCCTGAGCACTGCCCTACATCTGTCTCTGGGTACAATTCCTTAGTTACCTCTAAAAAGATACGGTCCACATCTTCCATCAAGTGGTTGCGGCTATAGTTATAGCCATCTCCCCACTCTGTTTCATAATCTCCTCTCCAATAATCCCCATAGTCCTTGTAATCTGTTTAGAAAAACACAAGGGAAAGAAAGAGTAAAAGCACAATGTATATATGTATTAGCCTTGCCTGGAGGCTAAAAAAAAAATCCAAAGATATGTCACATTTTTTTACTGCCCTTCTAAATATCAACTGAAAGGAATACAAACGAATAATGACACTAGCTCATGTCTGTTAAGCACTTGCTCTGTGTCAGAAATTTAACTGCATTATCTCATCTAATACACTCAAACACTCTACAAGATTGACATTATTATAATGCCCACTGTGCAGATTAACAGCCTGTTTTTAGATGATTAAATCATTTGTCCAAGGTTGCACACAACTAGTAAGGCACAGGAGCACACTCCTACTTTCCTAACCCTGGGTCTCTACTCTCTCCATAGGTCAGTTTACATCTTTAGCTTTAAAATATGTGATTGCATCTGCATTTTTAAATTCCCGCTCATATATTTAAAAATCCAACCCAACTCATCTTAGACATTGCTACAGTGTGCCTATATTTATTTGCAAATCATATGTATAAACAGTACATCTCTTTACATTTTATGTAGTATCTCATCATCAGGAAACATGAGCTTGTGTTAAGTTATTAGCTAATAAAGTTTGCAAATGTATATTATAATAATAATCTTTACTTTTTCAGGCACATTGGCAATGAATGATCAGGAAGATGAGGAGAAAAACAAATATTTGGATAGAAGAATATGGTGATGAGTTACTGTCTCCAGCTTATCTATACCTTGAGAATATGAGTTTATGTATCAGTGAAAAATATTTGGAAACCACAGATGAAAAAATTCTTTCTTGCTCAACCCAATAAAGTTATTCATAATGCCATGGGCTTCAGCTCATTACCCAGGCAGGAGCATAAGTTAAGAAAGATGAGAATTCCTCCCCATGTTAAGATTTTTATGACCACATGATTTGAGTTATTATTACAACTGCAGAATGTTATGAGTTTCCAGCCTTAATTAATCTGATTTTTTTTTTCTTTCTGTGACACCACCCTGAGGTAAACACACAAATGACTTTTGAGAATGAATTGTAGCTAGATGGGAGCTCAGGTGAGAGACTGTCTCTGTTTCTCATTCTTTCTGAGAAACAGAATTCCTATTTAATCCCCAAACAAGCTCAGGAACCTTGTGGGCCTGAGACCTTCCCAGACAACTGATTTGTTTGAAGCCCTGTAGTTGAGCTCTTTAACTATAGAATGTCAATTCACCTTTCCTTATTCCCTAGTAGTTTCTTCTTTGAGAAAGGCAACATGAATTATTCATCAGAGGATCCTGAATGTAGGGATATACCTTATGTCAAAGGGCAGCCTTGGGAATCTATGAGGGGAGAAAAAAATCATGACCTCAAAGACCAGCAAACTTACTGTTTCCTCTTGCCATCTCATTTTTCAGGACCACATACTCTTCATATAATGGCCTCAGCTGCTTGCCGACCTCAGACCTCCAGCCTTCCCAAACCCAGAGCCTTTGATGATAATCTTTGCTCTTCTCCATTATGTCTTCCAAGCCTGTTATTGCAAAGCACCCAAAGGGAAATAAACATGCATTGGCAAAATTTTTATTTGTAAACAATTACATGAACCTTCAAGAATTTAAAGTAAGGCTGGCAGACATAAGGTCATAAAGTTATAAAATGAAATATCATGATTCATTAATTTCCTCATTCTTATTATAGTTCCAAAATATTTGAGGAGAAAATAAACCATTGGCATCATTTAACTGTTAACTTAATTAAGTTACTTGAATATGATAGACTTTACAAATGTAGTTTTGTTAAATGCTAAGTTTGTCTATGTGCTGCATCACATATTTGGAATCTTCTCACCTTTGGATTATCCATGTGAAAAAGCACAATGCCATTATCTAACATCAATTTCATTTTTAAAACTTTGGGGAAAAGTGAATATAATAAGCACTGCTCAAAATTAATAGCTTACCTGAAAGTGTGAAGCACTGCTGTGGATTATTTGGGTTACAAACTTTTCCAGTACTGTAGATGGTGCTCATTGTAGTTAGAATTGTGCTCAACTGCAAATTAAAGATAATAAACACTGATAAAAATGAGAGATATGCAAAAGAAAATTCTAATGTAAAGATGTCCTGTTAGCCATATGATTTTTTTTTTTTTTTATGAATCCAAATACAGCAGTTCACAACTTCTTTGCCAAGTATCTTTCGATGCAGGGCAGGAATCTCTCAGTTAAATCTCCTCACCATCAGTTATCAACAGAGCCTTATAAACTAGTAATAAATATATGTGAAGTGATTAAAATAAACAGATGTACTAAAATCCCCAAAACATTTCTCACCTTCGCATGCACAAAGTGCAATTGTTATTACATTCCACATCCACTGAGCGCACATTTATTAAACATCTACTATGTTCTACACTCTGACAGTTCTGACATGAACAAGTCACTGGTCCTCAAGGACCCCACAGACATGGGACAAGGAGGGAGCCATGGCACTATAATTATATAACAGAGCGATATGGGCTATCGCTGTCACCAAAAAGTAATGCGGGAGTATGAGGAGGAGATTCAGTAATGGCTTCAAAGAGGAAGGCAAATTAGAGCTCTGTCTTGGAAGAGAAGCAGAAAAGAGAGATGGAGGGCAGAGCCTAAAAGGTGGAAGGAGGTTGGGAAAGATACGGCCTTTTCAGGGAGTGATGACATGTTGAAGGAAACTAGAATAGTAGTGCTGGTTGAAGGACATGGGAATGGAGAGATAAGCAGGATCCAGATTATTAGGAACCTTTTCTGTCACACTGAAAAGTTTAAACTGTACCCTGTAGTTAGAGTGTAAAGGGGAGTAGCATAATAGAGTAAAGCGGTGCTACTCAAAATATGGTCCATGAATCAGTGCAAGGCAGCAAATGGTTTGTTTCCATTATATGATAAGTACAGTAACTGAATCAATGTTTATAAACTTGTAAGACCATTTAATATTTCCATGACATCTAGGCATGCGATAGATTGGTAATAAAAGAAGAGGAGAAAGGGAGGAAGGGAAGAAGGGAGGGAGGGCTGGTTCTCTCCCACAGATGATTTAAGAAATACCAGATGAAATACCCTGTTTCCCCTTTTCCTATTTCCCGCTTCCATTATTCTTTTATTCTGCTACAAGAGTTGCT
The DNA here is from genome assembly GCF_014108245.1 of Pipistrellus kuhlii. Taxonomy (NCBI): domain Eukaryota; kingdom Metazoa; phylum Chordata; class Mammalia; order Chiroptera; family Vespertilionidae; genus Pipistrellus; species Pipistrellus kuhlii. Next base: position 3,037,168 of record NW_023425471.1, read on the forward strand.
ATCCTAAGACATAAAATAGATTCCATGCTTAAAACTTCAAAGGAATCAACTAGTAATTTAGAAATCAGTAATAAATATATGTGAAGTGATTAAAATAAACAGATGTACTAAAATCCCAAAAACATTTCTCACCTTCGCATGCACAAAGTGCAATTGTTATTACATTCCGCATCCACTGAGTGCACATTTATTGAACATCTACCATGTTCAACTCTCTCCCTTCTTCCTTTCCATTGAATTCATGCATCTTTGAGTCTCCCCTCTTCCCAAACACTTTAAGCTCTTACACGCATTTCATGCTTTTCAATCCTGGCTGCACATTAGAAGTATCTGGATCTTTTAAAAATAGAATGTCCGGTTCCAGCTAGGATAGACCATATCAATGGGCAAAGTTTCACACGATATCTTTGTGGGAAAGATGGGGAAGCATGGAATGGACAAGATAATGTGGATTAACACCTAGTTAGTAAGTGAATCCAAAGAATGCAAAATAATAAATCTCAACTTGTAAGAAGATACAGGCCATATGGTTTCATCTTTCTTCTTCTCATGCATTTTTTTTCTTTTTATAGATGCAGATTAGAACACAGAGTTCCAGAGGAAAAGCAACTAAGAAATAAGACTTTGATGTTAAATAGCCAAATATTTCAATAGATTAGACGAAGGGTCTTAAACTATGATCTGCAGACCAAATCCTATCTGCTTCCTGTTTTTTATAAAGTTTATAAAAAACATGCCTATTTGTTTATGCATTAGCTATGGCTGATTTCCCACTACAACAGCAGAATTAACTTATTGTGACAGAGACAATACAGCCCACAAAACCTAAAATATTTGTTATCTTTACCTTTGTATAAAAGTTTATTGACTCCTGGGCAAGAGAGATGGAATGAAATAGGGGCAAATATAGGCTTTCTCAATTTTGCACAAACTAGCCACCTAAGAATAGAATTTTAAAAGTATCCCTTTAGAACATTTGGAGACTTCATTGACAATGACATTGATATGAGTCAAAACCATGGAATTTGTCAAAAAACAAACAAAACACACAATCAAACAATAAGACCTAGATTGTCTTGGCATATATAGAGCACAAAGTGCAGAATGTTACATTGCTGCTCACCTCTATGCAGACCAGAACCAACTCAAAGTGCTATGTTTAGCCTAGAGAGAAAAAGGACTCAACTAGTTAAAAAATATATATATATTAGCAGCTTTTATTTATTTAAAGACTATTATAGGAAAGAGCAATTTGGCTTTTGATGGCAGAACAGTGTGTAGGTACATCCCCTACTACTCAATGGAGTGAATATCATTCCATCAATTAGAGGAAATCAGATGTGAAACTGATGTCTTGGAAAGAAGTGAACCCCCCATCCCTAAAGAAGTTTGAGCTGAGGTTCTTAGCCACTTGCTAAAGAGTTTGCAGAGGAGAGTCAAGAATGAAAAGAGGAAAGGATTAGACTACAATGTGAGCTACTCAAGCTTGGCACTATTGACATTTTAGACCAGATAATTATTTGTTGTTTGGGGATGTCTTGTGCATTGCAGAATGTTTAGCAGCATCCCTACCCACTGGATGCCAATATCACCTCTCCCAAGTTGTGACAACCAAAAATGTCTCCAGACATTTTTAAATGTCCCTGGGAGGCAAAAATCATCCACAATTATGAACCACAGACATAGACTAAGTATATTATTCAGGCTGCCTGGTCCTCAGAAAGATAATCTCTGTTTAGGGTGTCCATATACACCACAGCGCCCAAACAATCCCAGTTTTTCTCTGTGTCCTAACATAATTATTACATGTCTTCTTTCACTCTCAAAAAGATTCTAAGCCCAGAGCTCTTTTTAATGTCAGCATGCCACTCTTTGCAGATAAAGGAAGCAGCCATGGGTGATATGAATGTTTACTATTCCCCGATATTTCAACTCTTGAGATCAATGCTAGAATGTTCACATACTCGTTTGCTCTTTTCTGCTGTGAGCACTGATGACCCATTTTGCTGAAGGATCTGCAATTGAAGCTTGATTGTAGAATCCTGAATTTCTTGCAGTGGAAAAGCTTGGGCAAGCTTGGACTGTTCTTTATAAAAGTCAGACCACTTGCTGTCAGCTTCATTCTGAAATGACAAAAATATAAAATTAAAGGCAGAATGACACTACTTGAACAGATAGAATAGAAGATGCGGTCCCAAAAACATCTGGTGGAGCATGTAATATTTCCTAAGTGTTTTAGTTCTCTACTTTGCTGAAGGTCGAGGCTTAGGTTAAGAGTGACCAGGCCACTCTTGGTCACTCTCTCTTCCTGGCCCACTGCCTAGTTTTCCCAAGAGTCCTGTCCCTAGAACTAGAAGTAAATTCTCACAGATGATTCACATTGTAAGACCCTGGAATTTATAGTCTTAGCACTGTGACATGTGCGAGCTGATCGGGATTCAAGGGTGAATGTTCAAGGGAGAGCTTAGTAGAGCTTAGCATGGGCTTACTGTGAATACAGACTCTCATGACTATGGGAACCTTGAGAAATGAGCACTGGTTTGCAGTAAGCTCCATAGTGCCATGACTTACCAGATATTGTGATCTTAAATTATGTTCCCCAAAGAAAGTTGTCCAGAATATGGCTATTTGATAGCCGTGCTCATTTTTTACCATCAAAAGAAACTAACAAGCACGTGATGATGCCAGGACTTGAACATTAGCGGGCAAACGGACTCCTACAGACTTCTCTAGTGCAGTCTTCCCTCAATGCACAAATTTCCATTTATCAGACTACGGTGAACAGTTACTTTGTACATTGTACTTCTCTAGACCATATAAAAGTGGTAGCATATGAGGCAAGTAAGAAAGAGCTCCATTCCTGGAGTCAAACACCACCCACTAGCTGCGTGACCTCGGGCAGATTACTTAGCCTCTCTGAGCTGCAATTACCTTATCTGTAAAATTAGAGTAATAATAAAACTTACTTCAAAGGATTGTTTTAAGGATAAGAAGAATGAACAAATAAGAAAATGCTTAGTAGAGTGCCCAATGCATCCTATGCATTAAAAAAAAAAAAAAGTTCGCTAATTTTTCCCCCTCTCTTTATTGATTAAGGAAAGTTTGCTATTTTAGCACTTAATAGAAAAACATCTTTGTTCTTACATTGCTTGGAGTTTCATCTTATGGATAAGATATGCATCATGAATTTTTTCATTAATGATATATAAGAGCATATAATATATATAAACTATGAGTAAGTGAAGCAGTTTCAGTTATAGGAAAAGAGAGATTCATTCAGAGAACTAGACTTGACCAAGCCCTCATGGAGAAGGTGGAACCTAAGACAGACCTTAAAGTAGGTAGGAGTTAGATGAATTAAAGTACTTTGCAAAATAATTTATCTCATTTGATCTTCTTAACAATCACATTAGATAGAAAACCATTTTGTATCCATTTTTCATGTGTGTTTTGAGGGTCTGAGAGAAATAATAGTGGAGCTGGCAATCATCTGCCAGCACATGGATCTTGGATCCCGTGGTGGACAGACTCTAAGATAATTCCCACGACTCCTACTTCCTGGTGGTACACATTTGTGTGATCTCCTCCCCTTGAGTGTGAGCAGGACCCACTTGTAAGCGGTAGCATATACCAAAGAAGATAGGATGTACATGTTTATGTCATATAAGATTAATTTTTATCTTGCTGGAGGACTCTGTGTCCCTTGCTGACTTGGATGTAGCAAGATGCCATGTTGTGAACTATCCTGTGGAAATAACCACATGGCAAGGAATTAAGGATGGCGGCCTCTGGCTGACATCCTGCAAGAAACTAAGGATCTCAGTGCAGCAGCACACAGAGATCTGAATGCTACCACTAGCCATATTAGCTTAGGAGTGATTCATCCCCTGTCAGGCCCCAGGTAAGACCACAGCTCCAACCAGGATCTTGACGGCAACTAGAGACTCAGGAGCAGAAGGTCAGCTACACTTTTCCTGGATTTATGACTAACAGAAGCTGTGAGTTAATAAATGTGTGTTGCTTTAAGCTTCTAAGCTTGTGGTAATTTTTTAAATATATTTTATTGAAGTTTTACAGAGAGGAAGGGAGAGGGATAGAGAGTTAGAAACATCAATCAACTGCCTCCTGCACACCTCCTACTTAGGGATGTGCCCGCAACTAAGGTACAAGCCCTTGACCGAAATTGAACCTGAGACCCTTCAGTCCACAGGCCGACGCTCTGTTGTGGTAATTTTTTACACAATAAATAACTGGTAATACAGATTCCAGGCATGACTGCACTTTTCAGACCAAGAAGTTTTGCTTTTATCTTGTGAATACTAGGGAGTCATTGAGGGGTTCCAAGCAGGCATCTGACATGATGGAAGTGACAACAATGGATCAGACAAGAGGTGAAAAAGTGGCAGTAGAAATGGAAAATGATTTCTCTCTTTATTGAGCTCAAACAACCCCTCAGAAACTACTTCTCAATTAATTATCACAAACAATATTGTGAGGTAGTTATAATTATCTCCATTTCACAAATGATGAAAATGAGGCACAGAGTGGACAAATAACTTTACCTAGGTCACACAGCTAGTAACTGGAAGAACCAACTCAGATATATTTACTCCAAAGCTAATGCTCTCTAACCACTAACTTAGATTGCATTAGACACATTCTAGTCTTCTGTCTAACATGCATGAGTTAGAAGGAGAGAGCTACAGAAAGAATAATTTTGTCTACAGCACAGACTCATTGATGCAACCCAGTACTCAATTCTCAATCCCTACCCTTATTCACCCAATCCAGAATGACTTAGTGTCAAGCAAAATTTCTGGTAAAATTTTGATACTAAATGATAGGAATAATTTTATTCTCAATCAACTTTGAAGACAACTCACAATTCCCTGCACTATGCTAGTAGTGCAAATTCAACTTCTACACTTGTTAAATAACACAGGTGAAACCTGAGTCTGATCAGGTATCTATATGAGAACTCTGACCACCATCTATTTTGTAAATAAAAGTTTATTGTCACATATTCACACTCATTTATATATTGGCCTTACTGCTTTCACACTACAATGGCAGAGTAGGATAAAGGTGGGAGAGCCCACAGTCTGAAATATTTACTATCTGTGCTGTTACAGAAAAAGTGTTCTGATTTTTAACTCTGATCTATACAAATACAGGAAATACAGAGGACAAAAGAGCATGTAAAGCAACACTGAGAGGGCACACTCAGCAAGTTCAGAAAGTGGAAGTTTCTATAGGACCAACAATTCAATTTCTCCACAAATAAATTGGGGGGAAATGAGAGAGGGACTCTATAGATTAAAAAAGGCTTGAAATACATCCATCAAAACTACCGAAAGGACCTTGTTGGATTCTGATTCAAATAAACTAGCTGATAAATTTTTTTTAAAGGAGACAGTAGGGACCATTTGACTATTGACAAACTATATGATGATACTGAGGAATCATTGTTAAGTTTTTGGCATGGCAGTATTATTAAGGTTGTTGTAAAAATTCTCACTTTGAGAGTCACAAGTTGAAATACACATAAAACTATATGATGTTTTGGGTTTCCTTCAAATAATTCAATAAATGTGGATCAAGGAGAAAAATAAAACAAGATTGGCCAAAGTGTTGATTGATAATTGGTGATTGATTTCTGGAGTGGCTAAATGTTCTAAAATTAGAAATGGTAATGATCCTGCAATTCTGTAAATATACTAAAAAGCATTGCATTGTATGCTTTAAATGTGTGAATTTTATGCCACGTAAGTTAAATCACAATAAAGCTGTTGTTACAGCCTGCAATAGTAAAAGCAAATTTTTTAAAAATCACCTCATTCTCTAAGTCCTATAAGGAGATCTGAAATCCCCATGGAACTGCTCTAACCCAAAGGATTTAGCCAAATTAATGCAATGCTCTTTTACCCAGGTACCTGGTGCATACCAAGAGGCAGCAGCAGTCACTCATCATCAAACCACCCTCCCTAGGTGTAGTTGGTAGTTGCCTGGCATCCAATCAGAGTGCTTAGATCAGTGAATAATTGTGCTAAATTTGGGTGTATTTAACCCTATCATGTTGAGATGCTCGATCTTAATTTCACCAAAATTACATCACTGAACTGGGACATTATCAAGTTTTCAGGACAAAAGGAAACCAGTAAGAGCAAGGCCTCTAATACACTTCACCAATGTTAATTGTGTACAGGAGGAATTTATCCATTCAAAAATTGTTATCTACTGAATTATCTTTCACATCTACACCCTTCCATTTCAAGAGACTAAGAAGTAAGTGACTTGAGCAAGGTTATCAAGAGCCATCTCAGAAGTCCTAAGAGCATCAGATTTCCTGAATTCCATTGTATTTCCAGCACAATGAGCTTCTCCCGACCTGTACCTGTGTGTAGGTATTTGTGTGTGTCCGGGAGGGTGGGACAGAATCATTGGAGATAGATATGAAGTTGACATTCTTCTCTTGGGCATATAATAGCATGTTAAAATTCCCCTGTTCTAAGTTCACTGTGACTCCAGCCCTAATGGCAAAGAATTAAGGTTTAAGAATCAGAAATGCCAGAGAACTCTAGGGGGCCCCAGAAACAAAGGGCTGAAGAAGCCCCAGAGAGCATCCAAAGGCTAACTATGGGCGTCCTGCTCTCTCTTTGCAGTTTCTTACAACTCTTCAGGAAATATTTATTAAGGGTTGTTTCAGACCTCGGAGGCTCGAAGAGGGCATTCTTCAACACCCTCTTCAGCTGCGTAGGGCAGCTTTAGGAGTTACTGACAATCACTGGAACAATGGACCAGGATGTCTCTGCCACAATAGGATCCTTTTGCTCTGTTCCAGAAATAAAACTGTCCAGGAGACCTTCCCTTTCTGCAAAAATAAATCCTTTTGATTTTATATGGATTCTATGTCAAAAAGCAAGCCAACAATAAATTTGCAAAAAAGGGACAGTGTAAAAAAAAAAAAGTACTATTATTTTACTCAGAAAATAATTACAGTTTAATTGTGAATACTCAGTCTCAAACATGAAAACCGTATTTGCTATAACAGGGGCAATTTATTATATATTACATCGCAAGTGCTTGACAATTTATTTTTACTGAATTTCTAAACTCTTTGAAAACCTGTTTCGAACCAAGCTTTTTTTCTTATCTCTATCTGATGGAACTCGCCTAAGTAGGGAGCATTTGGGACACTACACTGATCAAGTTGTGATGCCTTCTATTATTTTGAGGTATGTTCACACAACTTGATCTAAAAATCAACATGCTAGGTCAGATTCATAGACTGACAAACCCAATATTTTGACTCTGAAATATGGCCCAAATTTCCTTTACCATAGTATCTATTGCTACAATAAAATTACATAACAATAAAACAAAAATCTTTAAAGATATAAGTGCATTTTTAAAAAATATATTTTATTGTTCTTTGGGGGTTTTTTTACAGAAAATAAGGGAAAAAAATAGAGTTAGAAACATTGATGAGAAAGAAACATTGATCATCTGCCTCCCGCACACCTCCTACTGGGGATGTGCCTGCAACCAAGGTACATGCCCTTGACCGGAATCGAACCTGGGACCTTTCAGTCCACAGGCTGAAGCTCTATCCACTGAGCCAAACTGGTCAGGGCATAGTGTATTTTTTATTTGCCTGGGATTACAGAGGTTGCCAGGCAGCTCTGCTGATATTGACTTGATTAACTTACCACTTTGGGGGTTGGGGGGTGATTCCTGCTGGCAACTACTTCATGTGTCTCTCATTCTTTAGCTGGCTAGCCCAGGCATGTTTTCATAGCAAAAGCGAAGGAACAAAAGACAAGCCCCATCGTTCTAGTCCATTCGAAGCCTCCACTTACATCATGTCTGCTAACATCCCATGGATCTCATTAAGTGACATGATGAACACATTTGCATCACTTTTGGTGGAAGGACACTGCAAAGTGACAGACCCTTGGGCATTGATATAGGAAAGAGTAAAGAGCTGGGTCCCTCAATGTACTTAACCGTACTTCCTTACCCGGAGTGTAGCTACAATTGTTACATTTGCTTAAATATCTCAAGAACCTATTTATAGCTTTCAGTGTCTCGCTTTTCTAGATTAAAGAATAGCCTGGTTTTCATATTACTCAGGAAAAAAAATCTTGCCATTCTCAATAATATGGATGGACTTAGAGGCTAGTAAGTGAAATAAGACAGAGAAAGACACACTGTATGAATTTACTTATATGTCAAATCTAAACAAAACGAAATAAAAACAGACCCATAGATACAGAGAAGCTGATGTTTGCCGAAGGGGTGGGAGGTGGCGGGGTGGGGGAGATTGAAAAAATGAACGGCCTCGTTTTACAAGTCTTACCAGTTTTACCACCTATGGTGTAAATAGCATGTCCTGCTATTGGTTATAAATTTCTCTCTTTTGAGTTTTCAAAAGGACCATGTTTCTAGCATGAAGAGATTGGGTCAATACAATTGGGAACATGCCATCCTTTCTTGTTCCCCCTCAGACTATTTTTTTTTCTTTGTGAGTCAGGCTTTGGATAGCTAATTCTGCTTTCCCTCCTCATTCTTTCTGATCTCCTTAAATCAGTCCAGTTGCTCTCTTTGGGGGAAAATTCTTCATTTCTAAAACGGCCACCAGCAGCATTTCTAAGCATCTTGCTTATCTTAGTACCTCTCATACCACCTGCCGTAGTCGGGGCATAGCAATACATATGTGATAAGAGAATAGGAGAGTCATTCCCTTCCCTGACTATCACTCCCCTCCGCAGGTAAACTCATACAGTGCACCTCAGTGCACCCTTCACCGCTGCTTGAGGAAAGAGAGATGGAGCCCCTGCTTGCTTCTTGCATTCAAATATTTTCACTCTCCTTTAAGAGGCCCAGACTTTCTGCAGTTTGGCCACACTTCATGTTTATGTTCTTTCATCTCTGGCCTTTGCTCTGATCAATAGGTGCCATTCAAAAGTAATAGCACTTAGTGGTTCAGAGATGATTTCAGGAAACATCACTACATATCACTCTATAACAGGCCTTCTCAGCCTCTGGGCATTCAACAAAAGTGTTACAAGTCTCGTCAGCAATCACAACTCCCTCTCACATTCACGACAATGGTATCTTATTATTTTTCCATGCTCACAAGCATCAAGTCCTATCCTGGTGGTTTTGTGTACTAATTCAGTCTTCACAATGACCTTACGAAAGTTAGGTTATTTTTTACAGACAAAAAACCTAAGGTGCAGAGAGGTTAATGAACTAGTTCAAGTTCACTGGCTAGAAAGTGGTGGAGCCAGGATCTGGAGTTTGACTGTCTGATTCTAGAGCTCTTAGGCATGATGCTAGTATGCCTTCATCACCACCTACAGGACATTCAGCTGAGCATGCAAACAAATACACAATACACTACAAGCACCTCCAACAACTATCAAATAAAAAATAAGAAAAGGGCAACAATGAAGAGATGAAAAAGAGGTATGACAAAAACATGAGACAAAAAAAAACAACAACAACATGATCTTCTCTGACAATACTGGACTGTCAAAATCTCCTGGATTTCTTTGAGCTTTAGAAAAAGTAGAAGAAAAAAAGTCTGTTTACAGGTTTCAAATAAAATAATAGGTGTCAGAGTTATTTTGTCCAGTGAATAACGGTTATTTAATTTAAGCATACAAACTTACTAATCATTTGAAAAAATAAACTTCTGAACTACATTTCTGAAGGAATGTATTGCCATACAAGTGCCCCCAAAATTATTTCTTAAATAATGTTGCTCAATATCCAACACTAAATGTAGAAGAATACTTTTGGGGTCCGTAAGAGAAGAAACCTTAAACCTGTATATTCGTCTAACAAAACAGCTTGCTTCCCAGAACATTCTGAGATTTGTCAGAACTGTCTAAATTGTATTTTTTCTGGAGGGCTCCTTGTGGATTCTGTGACTTTTGCAAGTCCCTCTGAGAGAGCTCTGTGACAGCGAACTAAGAAATTCCTAAATCCAGCCTCACCCCACCAATTGTTAGATAATTACTATCTAGCTCTTTCACCAAGCCTCTAGGTGCATTTTTCAGTTACCATATTATTTTAGAGAGTCTTTAGATATTCCTGTTCACATCACTAACTTATGGCATTTCCATGAAATGCTTTGAAACCCTGACAATGATGACAATTATGGTGGCAACCTTATGAGGCAAGTTCGCTGTTTTCCAGGAATCTGAACTGAGACACATGAACTACTCTGTAACAATTTTCCAAAATGAACCCCAAGTTCAATTAAGTTTAGTCATCTGGGACTTTGAAATCAGACATACTGAGGCAAATATCCAACTTCCCAGCTCAAGGCACTTCTTTGATTTTTCTTTTTCAGTTGGATGGGCAGTAATTTAGCCCATAAGAAGCAATAAATACTCATATGAAGCCATGCGCACTCACCATTTTTTGGGCATTCTTGTCGGTGATATTGGTGTTATAATCCCAAGAAGCAAGAGCACTTTCATGAGACAGGTTTTCAGCTTTAGAGTTAAACTTATCCAAAAATTCCCTGGCTTCTCCCTCAGTTGTGGAGGATTGAGCCGCAGCTACAGCAACGAGGCTGAGAAAGAGCCAGAACGAGCCTGACATCTTTCCCTGTGAGCCAAGATCCCATCCACTGAAGAACTTTCCCAAGAGCAAAACCTCATGAGTTTTTCTCTCTCATCAGCCTTTGAACTTGGGTTGGGCACTGAGCGGGGAAGACAGAAAAAAAAAGGAAGAAGAAACAGTAAACAATCTGATGGACCAATAGAAAGCTAATCCTGGAGAGGACAGATATGTCCGCATGTTTTAAAATGATTTTTAAAGGAAATCAAATAAACAAATGTTATTCATTAATCCCAGAGAATCCTAGCTTTCCTAGCTTTTATGGCCAAATCAAAACTTGTACATTTGGTTAATAAGTTCCTAAAAAGCTGTTAAAAACACACTGAAGGTGTTATAATTTTACAGTGACCAAAGAAGGCTCAAATTAAGGATCGTGTAAGCAATGTTGTTACTTATCTGTTTGTCAGACAATTCCATGAACAGTGACTTATCCCTGCTTTTTTTTATTTCAAACTTATATTCACAGAAACTATCTACTTGCGTAACATTTTCTCTTCCTACATAAATGACTTAGCCCTTGCATTTAGGAAATTCATTTCTTTCTGATACGTTTTAAATTTCACACAATTAGTTTTTAAAATAATAAGACTACCTTCCACTCCACAGGTTAACTCTCCTGATGTAGCTTGGAAAAACTTCAAAAGGTTCCGTTTCTATTGCTGAGATTATCATGGTGAGCACTGGCTCTATGGCAGCCTTCACTGTGTGCCTCCTTCCCTTCCACTTACCTGTTCAAACCTCAGGCAAGGTCACCAGGAAATGAAAATGCCTCTGCGAGGTATGAAACTCAAGGAGTGTCCATGTCAAGCTCTGGTTATCACTGGCCATAGGATCATGGCAACATAGAGTCCAAAGAAACTTCAGTGGTTCTCCTGGCAAATCTTCAGGAGCTGGATTAGTGTCCTCATTCAAAAGGTGTAGGTATTCATGCCACAGATAAGAGAGGAGTCTCTTTAAATGGCAAGGCTCATGGGTCTGGGTGACTGTGATTGTGAAACCTTCACACAGGGGAAACATTTCTTCACCTAGAAAAACAAGTCTTCCAGGTCCAGGTGAAATTACAGTCATTAAGCCTGTGAAAAAGTTTGCACCTCTTCCCCTTATCCAAAGCTGTACATATCACTGTGGCATAGGAAAAATTATTATAAGCAAATGTTTTCCATGATAATGTGTCATGTAAGCATTACAAGCAATCTAGAGGTAGATATTTTATCACCATTATACAGATTGTGAGACTGCGTTCCAGAGAAGTTAAACCAATTGTCAGTCCTCACTCCCTTGGGAAGCGATAGAACCTGAACACAAATGCAAGCAGCTTGATCCTAGAGCGCAGGCCTTTAAGTTGCAGTCAGTCAAAAAGCAGTGATGGGGTGTAGATCAAGACCAGCAGAGGGACAGTGCTGATGCTGTCTGTCTGTGAAAATCATGGATTGTGGTCCCGCCACATCAAAAAGAGGTAGATCCTTACGGCCATTGTTGTGACTCATCATACAAGAATCTTTTAAGAAGTTAAGTAGTTGATGAATTCAAGTCATTACAATAACAAACTTTAAAGAAAGTAACATGGGGAGGGAGAATCAGGAAATTTCTCCTCCCACATTTGAGAAGCTGAGACACACTCACTTCTCACAGGCAGTAGGAGAATAACCAGTCAAGAAAAGAAGCATCATAGCATAAGGCTCTGAACAAAGAGCTACAATCTTACCTTAATAAAAGCAGCAACAAAACTCTACTGAGGTCACTTCCTGAATGAAGCTCAGGTTCAGGACAAAAATGGGAGTAATCCAACTCCAATTCACTGAGGCAGAAAATAAGATGAATGTGTTCAAATTAAAATGGAGAAAGCAGGATGCAAACTCTGAAAGCTAAAAACAGTGTCAAAGAACCTGAGATAACAGTGAGGCAGGAAAATTCTGAAAGCCATGAAATTTTGAGAAGCAAGGGAAATAGGTAAACTGTCCGCAATAATTCTGTAGGAAAATCAACTCAGTGATGGCCAACTGCAAGCAGTGACTGTATTGGTGGAATGTTTTCACTCTGCAATGAGAAGGTGTCGCTGTTCTGACACCTGTCCAGAAGCATCCAGCCCATTCTGAAAATGCAAATAAATCCACTAAAGGAAATCTCACCTCATTTCCCGGGGGTGGGACCCATATAAACAACTGGCCTAAAAGAAGGATTGTCATTGAGAAAGAATGAAGCCAGAGAACATCAGGAGATTGGAGGTGCAGAAAACCTGTTCTACTTCTCACAAAGGCTGGAGGGTGAATTTTATAAAAAGGCATAAAGGGTTGAAGGAATAGCTCTTGATCTTGACATTTCTCAAAACTATAAAATATAACTTGTAGAATGTGATTTGAACTTGGAAAATATATATATATATCTGGCCCTAAAAATACTGTATAGAGGCCCAGCATGGGTGGGGTCCCGCCAGCCTGCCCCATCTAGTTGATGGGGCCAGCAGGCTGTGGGGAGGGGCCACAGGGAAGGGACGTAAGAGGTTGGCAGGCTGGCCATGCCCCCTAGTCAAGCTTGTGGTTGAACTCCCAGTTGAGATAATAATTTGCATATTAACCTTTTATTATATAGGATACCTAAGGATTCACTAGGAACAAGTCAAATGCTGCCTGCCTCATTTCCTTTTGGATAAAAGAATAGAAGAGTAAACAAACAAACAAAGTCAGTGTATCTTCTTCCATTTCAATAAGAGATTTAACAAAGTGTAAAGTTCTGCCAGATAGATCTAAATGTCCCAGAAACAACCACACACTGTAGGATTGAGCAGTCCTCTGATCAATAGTTCATGTCCAAAACAACAAGAATTTTGATTCACTAATGATTTATTGTCTACCTACTGTTTATGAGAGGGGCCACATGCTGACCTGACAAGCTCAGAGGAGGCCTGCATGGCGGTCTTGCAAACTCAGAGACCTAAAGTAACAACAAAGGATGGGCTGAAATTAAACTTGAACTAAACGCTGTGATGGTGGGCAGTTACATCCTAGGCCAGCCAACCTTTACCTTACCTTAACTGTCTTTTTGCATCTGTGATAGCATACCCTTGAAGTCTCTGGGTAACTTGTAACTTTCATTTTTCTGGACCCCAATGAGGCACAACCAAATGTGGTGGGTGCCAGGACAGAGACCACAAATTCCTTCTTTATCGTGTTAATTGTTCTTGCACCCACCTAAGTATATGTCCATCATTTTACCTTTTATCCAATCCCAGAGGTTTCCTCCACTCTGCTTCCTCCCACTCCTTTAATCCATCACCAGTGAATTTCATGTAACCCATCTATGTCCCTCCTTTGATTGCAATGTATAAATACAGATGTAACCCACCATTCTTGCTGAAACCGGTATGGCTCAGTGGATAGAGCGTCGGCCTGTGGACTGAAAGGTCCCAGGTTTGATTCCCTGTGCAAGAGGCAGCTGATCTAACTCTCTATCCCTCTCCCTTCCTTTCTGTAAAAAAATCAATAAATTTGATTTTTTTTAAAAAGATGCAAATTAATTTAGAGCATCATGCTCATTTCTGATAACCACAATTTGCAGAGACAAGGAGAGCATCCAGAGGAAAATAAGTAAATGGATCTAAAATAATGTCATCTGAAGCACAGTTCAGACGTGGAAGACTTGGGGTGGATAGTTCTTCTCCATCAGGGGCCATCATTTAGAAGACTTAAGTAGCATAACAGATTTACTCTGCCACTTATTACTTGTGTGATTTTAGGCAGGTAATATTCCCCTGTACATAATTTCCTTATTTCAAAGCTGATAACAATCTCATAGGGATAGTGTATTATATGAACCAATACTTGAGAACACAGAGCCCTAACCAGTTTGGCTCAGTGGATAGAGCATCGGCTTTCGGACTCAAGGGTCCCAGGTTCAATTCCAGTCAAGGGCACATACCCAATGGGAGGTGTGCAGGAGGAAGCTGAACAACGTTTCTCTCTCATCAATGTTTCTGACTCTCTATCCATCTCCCTTCCTCTCTGTAAAAAATCAATAAAATACATTTTTTTAAAATACTTGAGAACACAGAGAAGAATGCTGTGAGCCTAATAATAAAAGCCACTTGAAATGAGAGGAGTTGTGTCATCATTAGGGAACTTTAGGAAATGAGGGAAACAGGAGAATTGTCCATAGTATAATAGTTCTGTAGGAAACTGGGATAGTCCAAGAATAAACAGGCTACATAAACAAAACTAAAATGTACTGCTTGGATTATACCAGTTTTACATTTTTAAACCATTTAAGGTAGAAATGTTTCTAAACTATATTCCATCCTAAAGAGGAGAAAGGTACTGGTAATAAAAATTCAGAGTTTTCAAGGTCAAGGAGAAGGCAAAGCTTTAGACCAGGCCCCAAGACACTCATCGGTGAGCATTAGCATTAGCAATCCAATACCTTGAAGCTCTCCACTGGGGCCACAGAGCTTGCCTGTACATTATTTTGTATCTCTCGATATATTTATTTTTATCATGACTCACTGTCATCAACTTGAAAATTGTTTACTGAGTAAGCTGTAATGTGACAATGTCTTCTAGGCTTTACATTAAATGGCTCCAAATAGTTTTATTGCTCTTATTTCTGCTGTCTATGTAGGCTCTGAATTCACTGTCACTTCTTGAAGAATCTACTTCTAGTAGCCCTGCCCACCATAAATCCCCTCCCTGTTTCTGATATGCTACCAACTAAAACCTAAATGGAAACTAGATAACCACAGAGTTCAATCAGAGAACTCCCTCTTCATAGGCTCAGATCTGAGGGTGGGTCTCCACTCTGCTGGAGCAAAGTACATAGACTTTGAGATCCATAGTGCCCTTATTGCTCATACTTTTTACATACTTCCAATAGTCATAACTGGCGAGATTGCCAAATAGCTCTAGCAAAAACTTCTTCAAATTTCCCAAGTTGAGAAATTGTTCTATACCCGTGTTCCTTCTTCACTTCTTATTTCTTTATTTTTACAGTAGACCCTTTAGCATTTCTTGCATTGCTGGTTTGGTGGAGATAAATTCCTTCAGTCTTTTTTTGTCTGTGAAGCTCCTGATTTCCCCTTCAATTTTGATTGATACCCTTGCTGGGTACACTTCAGAGGGAAAAAATGATGCTTTGGGCAATTTCTTATCTTAAAATTGATAGAATAATGTTTCTGACAGGAATAAGAAAGCATATCAAGAATATAAAGCATATAGAGTTTAAAACTTACATGGCCATTAATTATTTGCATTTAGTAAAATTGGTTTTGACCACATATTTTTTATACAAAATGAATTTATAAGTATTTTAGAGAAAGTAAGTAAGTTGGCTTTTTAGCCCAAAGGAAAAGCTATAGCTCTTTCTGGTTACATTTCTAGTTGCATACTGGTCATTTTCCCCCTATAGATGGAGTAAATATAATCTCCAGTAGCCATATTGAGAAATATTTCCAACCAAGTTCAAACTTGGGAGGACAAACTGGATTTCAAGGAGTTTGTGCTGATTATTACTGACCCGAATTTATGATAATACAGTGCTTGCCATGTAACCTTAATTTATTTTCATACCCAGACTGCAAAATATCAGGCAATACTAGAGCCCACTAACATAAATTTACATCTAGAGCCATAGGAGCAAAACTTGAGCCTTTATCCTAAGGAAATTTTTAATCCATGGCAGAGTTTGAACAGAGGAGTGACATATCTCACTTACCCTTGAAAAGAATCACTCTGTCTGCTGTGTGGAGAACAGACTACATAGGCAGAAAGACTGGTAAGGAGGCTATTGAAATAATCCAGGTGAGTTATGATGGTGGCAGTAAAATTTGTGAGAAATGGCTGGATCTTGAGGAGCTCTCATACTGAATATCTTTCTCTTCTCCTCTTTTTCACTGGGTTTTGTGATTGGTGTTACCCAAAGTTTTTTCTCCCCTATTGCAACACTGGAATCTCCCTAAAATTAGCTGGAAGCAAGAGTCAGTTACAGCTCACTGGGTAGCTTGATAATGTTTAGGAAATAATTCAGCATCCCCTCTGAATTTATGTGGTCAAGACGTCCTTAGGCCCAAGTTTTATACAAATTCAATATGAACTTGACTTCAGGAATAACTCCAACACTTCAATAAGATGGTGCTGAAAAACCTATGATGCTTAAGAGCACTGGAGACACTTGGTAGTCTGGATCCATGCCTCAAAATAACACTCTCCTTAGTAAACTGGAGAAACAGTGGGGGAGGACAAAAATCTCCATCTATTACTCAGTTGGAATTTCAACCTGGCACTCCTCTAAGGAGAAAGAGGAGAAAGGTACTGGTAATAAAAATTCAGAGCTTCTGACATGTATGGAGATGCTGTGGTCAAGCTGCCAACTAGAATAGTAATGGGGTGGTGAGTAGAGGCAGAATGGATTAAAAAATATATCTAAGTTTTATTTAACAAAGAGAGGATGAGCAAATTCTAGGGCATTAACTAGAGTATGGATCTGCCTTTACAGATTACAACTAATGGTTGGTATTGATATGCCATGAACTGTGTTAAACAATTTATAAGCATTATCTTCTTGAATCCTCACTGTCACCCTATGAGTAAGGAACTATTATAATTTCCATTTAATAATAGTATACATGAAGACTTAGAGAGGTTAACTAAACAGCCCAAGTCTAATTAAAAAGTGGAGGTGGCCACATTTAATCCATTTATTCATCATAATGCCCAACTAATTAGGGAGAGGGCTTCTCAAATATTTACTATAGGATATCTGTAGTGGTTTATAAAACTGCTTCTTCACGTTTCCTTCTATCAACACCATTTACAATGTGACTTGCAGCATCTCCCATCAAGAGATATAATGCATTTCCTTTCTTCTTGAATCTCCTGGAGAGTGAGAAGCCACTCACTGAGAAACCAGAAATGAGACAATCAAACTGAGGCCACTGTATACCAGCAAGCCTACAGTTTATCTGGCAACTGACTTCAGATGTATGAGTGAGAGCAGCTGAGACCAGAACTTCCGGGGTGAGAACAGACAAAACTGTCAACCCACAGAATCATAAACTAGATAAATGGCTGTTGTTTTAAGCCATGGATTTTGGGGGTGGCTTTTAATGTAGCAAAAGCCAAGTGATAATACGTTCTCTTAACCTCTCCAAGGTCTTTCTAAATTATCTGTTCAGTCAGGATGCTTTGGGGCTGCAAATAAGAAGCAACTCTTACTCAATGCTTAAACAATAAGGAAAACATAATAATATACACATAAAAATTATGACAAGTTAAATCCAGAGTTGGTTAATTTAGTGAATTAATGATATCATCAAAGACCTTGGTTTCTTTCATCTTTCCACTGTTTCACCCTCAGCATGTTGACCTCTGCTCTGATTAAAGCTTGTGAACAGTCACAAGATAGCTACATTCATTTCAGGCAACACATCTAAAAACAACAATGTGGGGAAAGAGGAATTGTTTCTCCCTGTGAATCTCTTTTTTAATAAAATTTTATTTATTTTTAATTTTAAATATTTTTATTGATTTCAGAGAGGAAGGGAAAGGGAGAGAAAGGTGGAAACATCAATGATGAGAGAGAAACATTGATGGGCTGCCTCCTGCATACCACCTTTTGGGAATTGAGCCCAAAACCCAGGCATGTGCCCTGACCAGAAATTGAACTATGACCTTCTAGTTCATGGGCCGAGGCTCAACTACTGAGCCACACTGGTTGGCTTCAATGAATTTTTATAATAACAAGGGAAACTTTTCCAGAGGACTTGGACAAATGGATTAGACTGATATACATCTGGTTTATGTTGGAAAATGGTATACATCCAACTAAACTTGGCTCTGCCTTAAGGAAGTAGGAAGGGATGTCTTTCATATAGGTAATATAGGTAGTGCTTTTCTACCCACTGCAGATGAGTTGTTTCTGGGGATATTTTCTGTAAAAACAGTTTTATTCCAGCCCTAACCAGTTTGGCTCAGTGGATAGAGTAGGGGTGTCGAACTCAATCAGAGAAGGGGCCAAAATCTTTAACTCTTATCTGGGATCATATTTTTGCTTCACTGTTTAGCACTTTCAATTTGTTGGCCATTTCTGTGCTATACTTGATTTATTTAGATCACATGTGTCAAACACAAGGCCCGCGGGCCAAATCCGTCCCGCCAGGCCTTGCAATGTGGCCTGCACCACGCTGTCATCACTGTACTCCGCTGCGTTTCCATCACAATGACAGTTTATGACTGTTCAGTAAACCATTCGGCCCGCGATTTAGGCTGGATTTTAGATTTTGGCCCCTTCTCTGATTGAGTTCGACACCCCTAATTTAGATCATTTGCTATTTATGCTTTGCTTGTGGGTAATACAGGGCACATTTTAGAGATTACAGGAACAATAACTGCAACTTTCCTTTTAAAGAATATTTCTTTTCAACTATAATTGATATATGTAAGGCACCTATTTGGATTCCCAGCACAAAGAAAAAAAGAAGTACGAAACTATGAGGAAAACTGCCAAGTACTCTCATTTCTAGCCCCCACAACACCTCAATCCTCTCCCCTAAAGGACTCTGGTAAAATCCTTGGGAGGTTTTGTAAATGACATTTTATTTGCTCATCTATTGAAATGTGCTGTGTCAAAGCATTACGTTTGAAACTATAAACCTGAGGTTTTCTGCAATCATTGTACAATTAAAATGAACCTTGGTATTTCCCTTTATGGCTAAGCAGATGATAATCTAGCAAGCAAATACTATAACATGTGATGGGAATTAACATGGTGCTCTCTACCTTAAAATAATGGCAAAGAAATTAACATTGGCAAGTTTCTGTCACTTTTGAGCAAGCAGATTTGAGTTCTAATATTCATTAATTTCAATTTTCTTTAGTTCTTCAAATAACATGTTAGATTGTCCATGGAATTGTACTAAATAAAGGCCAAAGGCTTATCATAGGAATGAATTGTTCCACTGCTGGCTGTGGCCCCATCCTCCCAGGAACTTTGAATCTGCTTGTAAGAGCTCCAGGAAATGTAAAAACAGAATAGGTGACTCATCCCGATGTACCTAGCAGATAATTCACAGGCTCCAAACCTCAATGTAGGAGACTCTAAATATCATTAGAATTTGACTATATACACAAGGTTCTACCACATTGATTAAATTCAACAAAAACAGCTTGTCCATCAGTCAGATTTTTTAAACTGAATTGATTGGTACAATAGTTGATTTAATAAATGTCAATTGATTCAATGATAGTTATAAAGAAGAAGAAAAAGAATAACCATTTAAAAACATGATGGCCATTACCTAATTGAGTTAAAGTTAATACTGGGATAATTAGCTGAGTTACCACAAGTTTGTCTCTGTCCCTCTTTAGGGATTATATAGGATGATATCCTCTGAGGGGAAGTTATGTTATAATTAGGGTTAGAGGTGATGTGTACTTGAAAGATTTTTCTTAGAGTTTTCGAAGGTTTTTTTTCTTTCTTTGTGTTGAAAATGCCTACCCACGGTCTCCCTACTAGATCTGCATGTGGTTGTATCTTTCTAGATGGATATTTATGCTATTTATGCTTTGCTTGTGGGTAATGTAGGGCACAGTTCTGAGATTCAGCCATTATAGATCCTAATATATAAAAAGCCAAAAACTGTCACAACCAAAACAACCTGACAAATGACTGAACAACAGACTGCGTGGGGGCAACCAGGCCAGCAAGGGCGGGGGGATTGGGAGCGACCAGGCTGGCAGGGGGGGAAGTTGGGAGCAACCAGACTGGTAAAGGGAGGCAGTTGGGGGAGATCAGGTTGACAGGGGAGCAGTAAGGGGTGACCAGGCCGGTGGGAGGACAGTTAAGGGTGACCAGGCCAGCATGGGGGCAGAAGGAGGCAACCAGGCCAGCAGGGGAACAGTTAGGGGCGATCAGGCAGGCAGGCAGGCAGGTGAGCAGTTAGGAGTGAGTGGTCCCAGATTGTGAGAGGGATATCCAACTGCCAGTTTAGGCCCAGGATCAGGTCTAAACCGGCAGTCAGACATCCCTTGAGGGGTCCCGGATTGGAGAGGGAGCAGGCTTGGCTGAGGGGATCCCCCCACCCCTGTGCACAAATTTCATGCACCCGGCCTCTAGTATGAATATATAATTATATAATAAAATAGTTACCTTAAATGAACCCTTTTATTCTTCTTTATGGTCTCAAGTTGAGTAGTCTCAATACAAATTTTATTATATTTAATTTCAGAGAGGAAGGGAGAGGGAGAGAGAGAGAGAGACAAACATCAATGACGAGAGAGAATTATTGATCCGCTGTCTCCTGCACACTCCCCACTGCAGATCAAGCTGCAACCTGGGCATGTATCCTGACCAGGAATGAATCATGACCTCCTGGTTCATAGGTTGATCCTCAATCACTGAGCCACACCAGGCAAGCTCAAAGTAAATTTCAATAAAAGTTTTATTCACAAAGCACATTTTCTTTATTAATTTTGCTTTTTATTATTTATTTCATTCTATTCTCACAATAACACTTTGGGCAAATAGGGCAAGTATTATTCAATAGTTTCTTTTTAAAGCTAGTCTATTTATATCAAATGGAGACAAGCTATTTTGCTGGATTGCCTTCGCTCCACTTTTATGAATTCCTGCTCCCCTGGGACCACCCAATTAGTAAATGATGGTGTTAGAATTAGAACTCAGGCTGTATCGATGGTATTGTGCACATGCCATATATTATTCTACTCCCAGTAGAATCCTATTGCCAAACAACTTAAATATTTCTGCATTTAATATCAAGCACAATAGATAAATATCATATGGAACACTGTATCTATTCAGGTCAGGTGTTGCTGCCAAGCAGTTTTCATAGGTTTTTGAATTTTGGAGTAGCAGATAAGGAATTGTGTCATGTATTCTTCTAGCCCCAGTGCTCTCTACCACTATATGAAGCAACTAATCATTTAATAAGCAATGACTACTTGCCCACCTTTTTCTCCTACTCCAAGGCTTCTCTGGATGGAAACCTATTGGTGGTCATCAGAGATAATAATTAACCTCAAGTATTTTCTCCATTGCCTTAATTATACACAAAATGCAACTCTCTTTTTTCTTTTCACTATTGAGAACTACACTACACTTTACACAAAAATCACTCAATTCTTCACCTGTCTCTTTCTTTCTCTTTCAACTTCTCTATACCACAGACAATTCAAGAAGGGAAAATGTGTCAAAGGGGAGGATATAGGATGCCCCTACACTGTAAAATGATTCAAAGAGATTCATTCAGGAGGATGAAGACTGAGAATCTGTGACCTTGACAACCAGAAACTCACTAGTTACCTTTGAGGGAGCAGTTTCCTCAAGGTTATAGGAATGGAGGCCAGAATGAAAAAGTTAGGGAGCAAGTGGATGATAATGAAGCCATGACAGATGGATCCCAGGTTCGATTCTGGTCAGGGGCACATGCCAAGTTGTGGGCTCAATCCCTAGTGTGGGGTATGCAGGAGGCAGCTGACCAATGATTCTCTCTCATCATTGATATTTCTCTCTCTCTCTCCCGCTCCCTTCCTCTCTGAAATCAATTTAAAAAAAAATTAAAAAGAGAAGTGTTTTACTATTGTATTTTTGGTTCTGAACCTGTGTTCTCTCCTATTCCTTGTCCTTTATCCAGTAATCATAAATGTGCATGTTTCGCTTGGTGACATTCACATTTGAAATCTGATCATGTATCATCTAAATTCAAGAACTCATTGCATTATTTTATATAGTGATATTTTATATTAGTTAATCCTGATGAAAAATGTGGAAGAGAAAACTATCCCCCCCCAAAGTTTTGCATTTACAATACTTCTGTGAAACAAGTCCAGCTATTACCATACCCACTACTTTTTTCTGTAGTGACTTGGTTTTCAGACACGTCCATCTTTCCAGTTTCATTGTAGCTTTTGTTAAGGACTTGAATGACAGCGATATTTCCAATTGCTTTACAACATTTTATTTCCAGTACATATCACCTCGCAATGTGTTCCTTTGTGGCACATAGCAGGATCATTACATTAAAAATGGAAGGTGTAGTTGATGATTGCTACTCTCTAATTACCCAGAGTGTTTGTCAAAGGCAGTAGGCAGGACACATAAGCTCCATTTTGCTGTTATATTGACTGTCAGGTTTACAGCACATCTCTGCTAACATAGAAGACTTACCCAATAAGTCTATTTAGTGGAACAGACCTTTGCAACTGGAATAAATCCCCCTTGGCACGAGAATAAACACAGTAAAGAAAATGATTCAAACTGGTTTATCTATGCCTTAAAAATAATAAGCTTATCTAGAACCAGTGTTTCTCAACCATTTTTCCCATTATTGAGACATTTTAGACATATTTTCCTGATAGCTTACCATGAAATGTTAATGCCATAGATATACTTTCTATCTGTTTATGTACTGTTTCCCTTTGGAGGAATATAAACCATTGTAATATCTAAACTTTTTTCTCCCTACCAAGAACAATTTCCATCTTCATGACAATACCTGTTTTGGATTTTGCTTGCTAGTACACACTGACTGAATTCAGAAGATGATTCATCAGTTCTATATACAAAGATACCCTACTCTGGTGTATACAACTCAAGAGGATGCAAGATAGAAAATGGTTCTTTAGTAAATCATACGTTGCCAATGAGATCAAAACTCATTCCTCTCCTAAAAATAAGGAAACTCTAGTAATAATAAAGGGTATATGGCTCCCGAGTAAAAATGGTGTCCAAGTCAAAAACCTTGCACTCACAAATGCTGGCTTTGCTCTCAGGAGGGCAACAACTATAATTTCACATGCTTGCCTATAAGCACGCATTTATTGAGCTCTGACTATGCAGACTTTTAGCTCTATGAGGGCAGGGACTGTGTTCAGTTTTGCTCACCACTGCAGAATAAATGAAAGAAAAGAAGGAGAAAGGAAGGGATGAAAGAGGAAGGTAAGGCAGAATGTTTAATTGACTTGTAAACTGCCTTTAAGAATATTATATTTAGGATGAATATAGATATGCAAACAAATAAATGAAATATTACAATTGAAAATTTATATAGATATGCCGAGGTTACAACCAGTAATTAATTCTATCAAGTTAGAGGTGGGAGCAAACTAAAGTGGATTATGAAAATGTTTAGAGAGATAGGGTATATTAGGGTTTTGGGGGCCCTAGGGCACTCTTGGTTTGAGGTCCCCTTCTTCCATAAAACACATTTAAATACAAAGTACAAGATGAGCATAACTATCTGAGCATTCTAAAAGCACAAAGCCAGGATGTCCAGCAGAGACGTCTAGGAAGGCAAAGATGTTTAAGTGAGAGAGACCCTAAAGATAAGCTGGAAGAGTAGCTGAGAGATACAGAAGCGTGTTCTAGGTAGAGGATACACCTTGTTCAAAGACCTACACGTGAGGGAACTATTATGATTGATGAAAGAAAGGCAAAGAGATAGAAAAGGAAGGAAGGGTGAGAGATGAAGTTAGAGAGAAAAGCAAAGGTAAAAACTAGTTAGCCCAGCATTAAGAAGTCTGGCTTTATCCTAAAGAAAATAAGATGCCATTTAGTGAGCAGACAACAGAGTATACAGATGTTAAATGATAAGATGTACAACTGAAAGTTATATGTCATTATGAACCAATGTCACCTCCAATAAATATAATTTTTAAAATGAGTAAAAATCAAAGCTTCTATGTTAGGAACCAACAGGATTAGGATTGCATTTTGTTTTGTTTTGTGTTTTGTTTTGTTTTTTTTGTTTTTTGTTTTTTTGTTTGTTTGTGTGTGTATGTGTGTGTGTGTGTGTGTGTGTGTTTGGTGTTTTTTTTTATATATATTTTATTGATTTTTTTACAGAGAGGAAGAGAGAGGGTTAGAGAGTCAAAAACATCGATGAGAAAGGTCAATCAGCTGCCTCCTGCACACCTCCCACTGGGGATGTGCCCTCAACCAAGGTACATGCCCTTGACCAGAATGGAACCTGGGCCCTTTCAGTCCGCAAGCTGACGCTCTATCCACTGAGCCAAACCGGTTTCGGCAGGTTTGCATTTTATATTTTCATTCAAGCTATATTGTAGCCAATGGACTGGAAAGGGTGTGGTGGACATTCTGGCCGTCCACGAGGCCTCTTCAGGACCCATGTTCATATATCCTCAGCTTCTAAAAATATTGGCTTTTAAAAGTCTCACAACTGTGTCCTTCAATGGGAATTGTCCCCAGCCTCAGGGAGCTATCTTTCCCAAGGGCAGACCCTCTCCCAGACAGCACCCCTGGCCATAAGTGGCCAATGAGATATGAAGGCCCATCCATCTTACCTCACTCAATCAGGGACAATCTCAGCTCCTAGCCTCCCTGAAGGATCGGCTGAGGCGTCTGTTGTAACCATGTTGCTGGTCACTTCCTCCTCTGCCTAATCCTACTTGGTTAGTTTCCTATTGCTGCATCACCTCAAACTTAGAGCCTTAAAAAACATATTGATCATCTCACAATGCCCACGGGTCAGCGTAACTGGATCCTCTGCACAGGCTGCAAAGTGTTGGCCAGACTATTCTTATCTAGAGACTTGACTCCAGTTGTTAACAGAATCAATCTCCTGGTGTTTGTAGGACTGAGGACCCCAGCTTCTTGTTGGATATTGACTGATTAGAGGCTTCCTTCAATGCCAGTAGGCCAGCAGCAATTCCTAGAGGCTGCTATTTCTTTCATATGGGCTTTCCAATGGCCACTTACTTAAGCCATCAAGGAGTCTCTAGAACAAGTCTGCTTCGACATATCATAAAGTAATTGCAGGAGTGATGGCTCCTCACCTTCGCTGTGTTCTATTCATTAGAAGCAAGTCACAGGTCCCATCCTCACTCAAGGAGTGCAGGTTGCTTGGAGGTGTAAACATCAGGAGATGGTAGGGATCTTAAAGTCTGTCTGCCACTCTCGTACCATCCTCACTTCTTACAGGTGTATTTCCTGAGAGCAGACCTCAATAAACCTTCATGCAAGTATCCATCTTAGAGAAAATACCCAGGAAGCAGTACTGGAGGCAGGGAAGAGAGCTAGAGACTGTTGCTGTAACATCATCTATGGGTGATAGCAGCAGGAGACTGAGCAGCAAATTTTCTGTCTATTAATAAGTGTATAATAAATATTAGCATTTAGAATGACACATGGCCTATCTGAAAGGAAAACCAATTCTAAAAAGTACAAGATGTCTTCAAGGAAGGATACACTCAACAAAAGTAATTCATTTCTAGGTCTGTAGAACAGATTAAATATAATAACAATTAGACTTACTGTTTCACAGTGTAAAAATAAACCTCAGCCCAGTCACATAATCAAAAAAATAATTAGCACTTTATTTAGTATAGATTGTACTTCTAAAAATTGCAGGAAAATGTCAACAAATAGAGCTGCACTAGTAGAGATTGACAGAAAACATAGAAGCAATGATAGTATGACAGGATCAAATTCTACCTTGTTTATCAATACTTCCATTTTTATCCATCCCATGTACAATAATTATTTTTATTCATGCTTAGTCATATACAGAATGATATGAATAATATAATTATTTCCACACCATATTATAAAGGTTCTCTATTGGAAAAATATTTTTCCTTAGGTCTCCAGAGTTTAAAATATATATACTCCTTATTTTTGAAAATGCTTAAATACTGATGGACTTCTATATCAATAATTACAAATGCCAAATGACTACACTTACACATTGTGTTGTCAGGGAAATACTTTAGAATATTGGGAGTGGTCAACAGCTTATGATTCCAATGGTCTTCACAGGTATTATTGATTGCCTTTCACTTTCATGCACAAATTTTCTTACAAAAGAAGAATGGTGAAACAAAATATGTAATCTGCCCTTAATAATTTGTGGTGCTCAGCAGCTGTACAGAAACATGTGTTGAGTTTCTTGGGAAGCAGAATAGCCGCCCTTCAAAGAGGGGTGAGCCGCTCATCCTCTGGCATGAAAGTGTCATTAATGTGCCATCCCTTCGTATCTAGGGGGTCACAGGGGATGCCATTTTCAATTGTGATTGTGTTTTCACTCTTATCTTCAGTGTCATCTACTTCAGATGGTCCTTTGTTCTTCCTAAATGCACATAAAAAGAATTATTGGGATCGAGGAGAAGAAAGCAGGTCTTTTACACAAATAGGGAAAGCAGGAAAGGAAAGGAGAAACTTAGAAAGATGAAAATTTTATGCTATGTATTTATATATATATAAAACCCTAACACACAAATAGACCAAATGGCGAACAAACGAACAACTGGTCACTATGATGTGCGCTGAACACCAGGAGGCATGCGCGGAACATGGTGGGTGTTGGCCATGGTAGGATGGTGGATCAGGTGAGCAGGGGCACCAGACCAAGGTGAGGTACTGGTCGCTGTCATCAGGGCAAACCTCTGGTGGTTACTGAAAATTATTTGCTCCTGCACATCATGGTCCTGCCCGGTGCTTGCACCTGCTGCCGGTGCCAGCCCCACTCGCACCCACTGCCAGCACCAGAGCCACCACTTGCACCTGCTGCTGGTGCCCAGCACTGGTCCCAATTGCTCATCGCCAGCAGCTGCCAGCCTTGATTGCCCCTAAGGGCTTCTGCACCTCCCCCTGCTCCTGAGGGGTGATTGGGGCAGCAGCCGCCACTCACACCTGCTGATGGCAACAGCCCCACTAGTACCCACTGCCAGCACTGGCCCCAATCACTCCACACCATCAGCAGGTGTGAGCAGGGCTGGCTCCATCAGCATGTGGGAGCAATGGTGGGGGAGGGGGAGAAGTAAGACTGCTGGCAGACAGGAGACCAGGGGCCGCAGTGGGAGGGGCCAAGCAGGGTCATGGAGGATGGGCCAATGGTGCCCACTGCGGCCTCGCAGCCCACAGTTCCTTTCAAGGTGCACAAATTTGTGCACTGGGCCCCTAGTTTTCAAATAAGTTTCAAAGATCATAAAGAGCTGATGTGGTGAAAAGATGCTATCAAGATAAGAAGTCTTCATGGATGACATACACATATTAATCAAAACGAATGATCTTACTTGGAATACATATACACACACACACATACACACATATAAATACATATGTATATTTATATAAATGATTATGTTTGCATACACACATATATGCATTACATTAACACACAAATTGAATGTAGGAATCTGTATGGTAAATTGGTAAGTTAAAAAATTTGGCTCTAAGAGAACTTCACAAAAATTGAATTTAAAAAAGTGATAAATTCCTCGCACAGGATTTGACAAATTAATGGTCTGCAAATGTTGAGTGAAAATCAAACTGAAAGGGCTTATGAAGAAGCAAGCTCACATTAGAGAAAGGAAGTAAACATTATAAATTGTAGGTATCACTGCTTGGCTCTACTCATTACAAAACAATTGTATTTATTTGTAAGCCATGTATTTGGAACTCAAAACACATTTTACTGATTACATTACAATTCGTAGCTATAATTCCAGGTCATTTCAAAAATACTACATGACGGGATAAATTTTTGAGTTTTCATTCTCAGACCCTTTGCAGACACTGCTACCCCAACGCAAGTGGTAACCAGGCCCTTAATATTTCCTTGGAGTGTGGAAAGCTATAGCCTTTAATTCAAAGGTTCTTCCTGTCTTGCATAAAAAACCAAAGCAGTTGAGCCAATTATGCTTGATATAGAGGTAAGGGGCCAAAAAGAGAGGTGGGTACCTCTAGGCAATCACAGGGAGGATGAGTTTCCCTGAGGCTTATCACAAGTGTTGGGGCACAGTGGAAACATGATGCTAAGCACAAAGCTTCCAGGCTTACCAAAGATTCTATCATCCCAGGAATCTAAGGAAACTCCAAAGAGGCAGACCTGAGTGATCACATGTCTGGGATGATAGGCACTGTGGTGGTGACCGGGACAGACTCCCACCACTATGGAAGTGCCTTAGAACCTTAGTGACTCTGGAAGGTGAGGAGGAGGTCAAGATGCCCCAGTAATGACTGAGGTAGAGTTGCCTATTAGTCCTATATGAAAGTCCACTTCAATGTGCTTTAAATAATATGGAGTAGGAAGAGAGAAAAGAGAGAGCTTTTGTTTATGGAAGAATGGTAGCTGATATAGAAGGAGTAACAGAAAATCACCAATATAGTAGTTTATTCTAATGATACTAAACCACTGAGTGAGAAATGGTTAGGGAACAGGATATTTACATGGTCTCAATACATCACCCCACAAGCAATGTACTAATTGTAAAGAGACATTTGTATTTTGTCAAGGGAGGAATTTGGTGACCATCACCAACAAATGAGACAAATTCACAAGTGCCCCCAAATGTGACACACTAAAATTATATATTATATATGTAATTCTGTGTTCCTGCCCCACCCCATCACCAATTTTTTTTACCTTAATATCTCAGGAGAAAATAATCAGAGTAATCGAAATCCTAATAAATTTAAAGATATTTTGTAAAATAGCTAATCTGAACTCAGCACAGAGTGGGCTTAGAATTGGATGAACAGACACATAGGTGGCTGGCTAGCTAGCTATACAGAGGGCAAATGGATGGATCAATGAATGTATATCAATGACTGATTGCCTGGATAAAAAGTTAATGGATGGATGGATGGCTGGATGGGTGAGTGGATGGATGGACAGATAGACGAACTAAGTTATTCAGATAGTACCCGAAGGTATATCTTGAATGGGATCCACTGAAAAGAAAGAAGGGGTGGGGGGGAGATACATACATGTTATTTCCTGTATCTCTTATTTTTTCAAATGGATGGAAGAAAATATTCATTATCCTACCTTAGGAATTAGGAGTTAGTACAGATTTTGCCAGGCTTTGTTGATGGTTTATTAGATAATTTCAAATAGCTACAGTTCATAATGAAAGTAGCACCCAATACTGTAGATCCCACTGTCAGCACTTGAAAGTATTATGCCATTTTATGTGCCTCTGTCAAATGTGTCACCATAAGACCCAATGTTGTGTTGAAAGTTAGGGGTTAGAGTCCCAGAAACCTAGGAAAGGATAGGCTTCTGTGTTTCTCCATCCTCAGAGTGAGGCACTACAGTGGCTATTCCAGGCCCCAGCAATCAGTGACCAATACAGGTTGGGGTTTGCATAGAGTTTCATGTGATGAGAAGGTCCTCCTGCCGGATGACGTCACCTACCAGAGGATTAGAATACTCTGGCCCCTCCTCTTCTGGACAGGAGTATTGTTACTTTCCATGTCCTCCAGAAAGCAAAAAACAAAAAACAAAACTGACATTCTATAATGATCAATCACATCGTTTCACTCATAGTACCCAACCTTCATTCAATAACTATGTTTTAAGTGCCTACTATATACTGGAAGAGACACAGTCCATGTCCTAAAGTGAAAAGAATAGATTCAATAAAAGGGAAAAACTCCAAATTTCACTTGTGCTCCCTCCCTCCATTTTTTATGGATTATAAAAGAGAAGTGATATTTCAGTAGGGATGAAGCCCTGGAAACAAACGTATATTTGTAAATGATCATTAAAATTGCCTAACTCTATCAATTCCCCCCAAGTCACTCCTGATTGGGGTTGGAGTGAATATTAATATCCATAACAATAAGGAGTTTTTAAGCAGTCCAATCTTACCCTAAAATTTCTGTGTTAAGTATGAAAGCCATATTACAAAAATATTAGTGGATGGAGCAGCCTGGAGTAGGTGGCAATGCAACACAGTGTTGGAAATAACAGCTGCCAGTACTCATTTACCAGTTTCTTCACTTTCAAGATGTTTTTATGGAATTAGAAGAAAAATTGCAGAGCTGAATCCAGGCAGATCACTGCAAGGAATCTTGCCCCCGCGCCCCCCCCCCCCAGACCACAAAGGAAAAATAATCCATCCGTTATCAAAAAGGAATGGGGAGGAACTAAAAGGGAAGACACAAACAGATGAGAACAAGCTTAAATTCTTTAGAAGAAGGATTTCTCAACCAAAAAAGATTCTGAGTAAAATTGCTGTGGAAATTTTTGCAATCTGCGCTGTGTCAGTGGCAAAGTAGGTACATATTGTTCTTTTGTGACCTTCGAGTCAGCTGTACAGAGTCTTGACATTGCTGAGCTTCACAAATTGCAGCGTCAGTAACACTCTGGCTGGTGGGGATGATAAGCAGTGCAAAGGTGACCGTACAGTAGTAATACAGCACTTTGTCACGTTTCATAGTGTGTGCTATAATAAACTGATTCACTGCCTGTGCATTGCTTCTACGAAGAATAATAAAACTTAACTATCTTTCTGAATCATTCTGATTTGTTGTTCCGAAAAGAAAAAAAAATCCTGAAAAATAAAATGAAGTGTTAAATGACTTCTGCTGTTCCTGCAATGTCAGGTAGTTCAGGAAGAGAATAATAAAAAAGTGACTGGCCCAGCTGGCGTGGCTCAGTGGTTGAGTGTCGACCTATGAACCAGGAGGTCACGGTTCCATTGCTGGTCAGGGCACGTGCCCGGTTATGGGCTTGATCCACAGTGTGGGGTGTGCACGGGGCAGCTGATCAATGATTCTCACACATCATTGCTGTTTCTATCTCTTTCTCCCCATCCCTTCCTCTCTGAAATCAATAATAGATAGATAGATATTTTTAAGTGACTAAAATACCTAAAACTAGCCCCTAGGAGCCTTGAGAGTGAATCATCTCCCACAGATCTGGAGAGGAGAGGGGACAAAAGAAGTATCGCGTGTCCCTCAGAACGAGGGGGTGATCAGCTCTAGTTTGAGCTGATCCCAGCACAAACTAGCTGAAAAGCCAGCAAATGGCAGGATAATAAAATAATAGTAACAGCTAACACTTATTGAGCGCTCACTGTATGCCAGGCACCACTCTAAATAAAGTAGCGGTGCTCACAATAAAGTAGTGGTGGAGTACTTCCGTCTTCCTTCAAAAAGATAGGGCTGAAGAGACAAGGCCCAAGAATAGCCATTAAAACAACAAAAGATAGACAAATATGATTTTTAAACACAGTAAATTATTGGAGAATTGGGGCTGTCCTCATAATCAATATGGATGATTCCTGGGGAAAATCGTGTTGCTGGAACTATTTAAGTGGGCATTGCAGCACGGTGAGGTTGATGGGCTTTGGGATCAAGCCTGCCTTGTTTTAAACAATGGTACCAGTACTTTCTAACCATATATCTGTAGGTGGGTCGCTTTATATCTGCCATGTGATAGCCATAATACTAATTAGTATCTATTACGTGGCAGAAACCAGTGCTTTGCATACATCATTTCCTTTAATTCCCGTTGCAATATTATGGAGAATGTATTGGTATCCCTACTTTTCATATTTGAGCTAAGATTCAAATATGTAGAGTAACTTGTCTTTTAGAATGCAACAAGATTGGTGAAAGCAGTGGACCTAGTCTCGTAGGCTTCACTCAAAACACATATTTGATTCCTGTTGAGTATGCACATTTAAGAAAAGCAAAGAAAAAAACACGATGATTAGCTCTAAAAGTTCTGCAACAATTAGGGAGCTAGGTGAAAAATATTATTCTCATTTTTCACATGTGACATACTCCAGGCTCACTCAGCTAATAAATGTCACAGCCTGAGACTGGAACCCAACACCAATAAATAGTATTGATCCAGTGCTCTTTCTACTAAAACACACACAACACATCATCGACATCATCACCATTACCATTATCACATCTCCCTCACTACTATAGCCATCATTGTCAACATCATCATCCACTATCACTATCATCACTATTACTACCAACACCACCACCACCACCACCACCACCACCACCATCATCATCATCATCAGGCTGACAATAGAACTAAAACATCTATATCTGGGCTGGGGCTAGTCATAGATCTAGTGCAGACATCATTGTGAAGTTTATGCGGTTCATCTTGTCTCCCTCAAGACTAAAAGTCTTGGGGACAGATCATATCTTTTCCATGATTAGAAAAGGCTTTCATCACCATTATTAGGGCTCTCCCCACTTCAAACTACACCCTCTCCTCACTTTGAAATAATACTTTGCGCAAGAGAAACCCACCAGATTATAGCAAACTGAAAACACAACAAATCGATTGATCTTCAGAAAGCTGTCATAATTGTCCTGACCATATTTGCTGGTTATTGATGCTCTCCAGGTTTACAAAGAGATTTGTCCATCTGTTTTCCTAGTTTGAACGTTCAACAACAGCCTCCCTTCTCCCAGGCAACAGATTATGATGCTCCACACCCAATTATTATATTCCTGTAGAGTCTACTCAGAAGGAAAGAGCTGATCCCAGCACAATCTAGCTGAAAGGCCAGCAAATGGCAGGATAATAAAATAATAGTAACAGCTAACACTTATTGAGCGCTCACTGTATGCCAGGCACCACTCTAAGCACTTTACTGCATTAATTCTTTTTACCCCACCAAGTTAATTATTTCTAGTATACCTCACTGTTGCTCTAGCGAAGTTATCTGCACACAGAGGAGGAAAATTAACCAACATGATTCTAGCACCACAAACCATATTCTCCTGGGCTTGATTTCCCTGACTCATTGCCTGTGCTTCCTGATATCCCTACAGTTAATGGATTATATATAAAAGCAGAATCAGGTGATAAATACTTGGAATCTAAGCAATTTATCTCCAGAGTCCATTTTTTAAACTCCCATACTATATCGGGAAACAAGGAGATAAAGTCAATCCATAAAGGTTACAATCAATAGAAGTTATAGAATTATAGCATTTTAGTATTAATGCAACACTAAAATATTAAATGTAAGTATTCAAATATTACAGATAATATTCTAAAAAAAAACCCCACAATAAATGACTTGTACCAAGTTTCTTTGTATTACATATCATGCCAAGTTCAAGAAAATCAAGCAAACACAACTTGATCTCAATCTTTGAGTTTAATTTGGGAATAGACATAAATGGCATTTATTCCACAGCATTTCACTTATCATTTGTGAAAAATTATAAAGCCCATGATTTAAAATGATTCCTTTGTGTTAGTAACTAAGGTGAAGCATGTGGGAAGTAGCAAACCTCAGGAGAAACATTGAGTTGAACACACACTTGGCCAAACAGATCTTACATGTCCTACCTGGGCATCAACCCTTTTGAAAACAATGCATGTCCCACTTATTAGAATTTTCCTTTCTCGGTATAAAAAAGGTTTAGAAGCATCAAGTGTCTAAGTGAAAAGTTGAGGCCTCCCTCCACTTCTGTATCAGAGGTACTTGTACACAAAGTTTTCTCCTTTCATCAAGTTGAGAGATCCTGTCTTTTCTCAACCTGCCCCACAACATTACTAACTCCACCACTAGTCTGAAGTTCTCTCGAAGTAATATCAATCATTTAGACAGCAAAATTTCAAGTGTCCCAGAATCCAGGTAAATCAACTCAAGGAATGGAAATCTATTCATAAGGTGCTAACTTGGAAGCTGTCAAAATAAGTTAATTAATGTAACCAGGATATTTATTAAAATGCGTCCCATTCAGAGATTCTAATTTAGTGGGTCTGTGATAAAGCCAAGGAACCTACATTTGAAACAAGCGTTCCAGGTGAGTCTGATTCAGGGAGTTTACTCAAAGGCCACTTTGAGGAACGCAGTTCTATATCATACCATAAGCACTAGAGGGATGAGCATCCATCAAAGGGAGGAAGTACAAAACAGCCAAAAAGAATCGGGGACAAGATGGCGGCTATAGGCACTGGGCCAAGAGGTAGGCCACGGTGGGGAAGAAATAGCTGGAATTGCTGGCATTTGGAGGCGGGTGACTACCAAAGACTAACTCTGCCCACCCAAAAAGTCTTAGCTCTGCATATCTACAATAGCTTATAAAATCATAACGTAGATTTAAAATTGATTCTGGATATGTAGCATTCATATGGTGTAGAATAGAGAGAATTATAGTAACGGAAAGAAGCATAATTAAATAAGGGACATTGGACTCCAAAAAGCCTCTGAATACAACAGCACAGGTGATATTTTTTATATCACCATTTCATTTTTTTTTCAAAGTTTCAGATATAAGGCATTATCTTCAGCTAGGGACAAATCCTCTCCTTATTTTTCCAAGTCATGAACAAACAGAAAAAACACTCTTTAATCGTTCCCTTTCAATATCTTACCTTCTACGTTGCCGGATTCCTGATAAAACCAATAGTGTGATTGCAACTATGACGATACAAAATACCACACCGAATATAATAATCCAGACGGGCACAGATGGGTCAGTAGGTGGTGCAAGAGTGGAAGGAATTTTTAAAAATTCGAGAGTCTGGTCATTCAAAGAGAAGGCATTGTTGATCCGGTTCTTATTCATTCTAAAATACAATGACAATAAAAACAAATAAAACAAGAAGGCAAAAAATTAGGAACAGAAAATGTAGGCCTCTCTCTCCATGATTAGACAGTTTGTCGAGGACATTCATGCTGTGATATTCTTTTCATTAGTTGCTGAGCTCACTGCCAAAAGAGGTGCTCTTCTATGCACTCCTGCCCTCCCTTGTTGCAAATGTTCTAGAAGTAACCAGAAGTCCTGAACTTGCGCTCTGCCCACCATGTTTTATTTCCTAAGAGGTAGCATCTAGATTAAAATGACAAGAATCTATTTAAGGTGATTTGCATAAATACCAACAGCCCCAAGAGATAAAATTATATGTTAACAAGTGAATGATGAACGAGAACAAAAGAAAACCAGGAAAAGAAAACATTAATCCAGGAACAGTTGCAAACCCATTGGTTTGATCTTTTTCCTCCATTAATTCAACCAACATTTGTGGAAAACTTACTAAGTACCAAATACTGTGCTAGGTGCTGTAGATATAATGTGAAATAAAAATACCAAAGACCTTATAGTCTAGAAGCATGACAGATCAGCCCCTCTACAATCACAGTGAGATACAAAATGTTCTGTGAAAAAGGAAAATATGGGTACAGTTAGGGTGCCCAGCAGAGGGCTCAGGACACCATAGTGAGAAGTCAGGGCTGCTTTCCTGAGAAGGGACTTTTGAACTGTGTTTTGAGGCCAAATTGTGTAGTGAGCACAGGAATGGAGACAGGGTATAGTATGATTTTCTCAGTAAACTGCCAGTAGTTCTCTATGACTAAAGTAAATGGTGCTTTCGGAGTCCAAAAGCCTAGAAAGGATAAAGGTAAATGTGCCACTTCTCCTGGGGAAAATCTGCATGTTTGGTGGTGGCACCAGTTAGGGAGGCATGGAAACATAGTTATAAAGACTTCTGTGTTCGAAACCAGAGAAGTTAATTTCTAACTGGAATTTGAAAACTAGATGAGATTTCTTGGAGATATGGTATGGCCTTTACTGAATTCACACTAGACAAGCTGACTTCATCTCCCTCTAGAGCAGCCCTGAAAAATAGAAATACAATGCGAGTCTTATGTGTGACTTAAAAAAATTTTAGGAGCTGCATTTTTTTAAAAAAAGTAAAAACAAACAAGTGAAATTAATTTTAATAATATATTTTTCCCAATACATCTAAGAAAATATTTCAACATATAATCAATATTGCCTTGGTTCACGTCTTATTTTGTATTAAGTATTTGAAATTCAGTGTGTTCTTTACACTTAGAGCATATCTAACCTTGGACTAGCTACATTTCAAGTGCTCAATAGCCACATATGGCTGGTGACTACTGTCTTGTACAGTGCCGGTATTGAACTTGACAGTAATGGCTTGAGAATCTCTGCAGATCTGCACCGAGCTATCAGGAAAGACCTCCTTTAGCAAATAAAAATCTATGCTGAGGCATGATTATTCATTAATATAAAGGATAATCTCAACCAAATAATCTACAGCAGGGGACAATGTCAATAGGATTTTTACTAAACTGTAGAATGTTTTCTTTTTTTACAACCTAATATTGATAATCCAGGAACACAAATATTTCCACAAAATAATGACCTCTAAGGTCTAAGTCAGAGTAAAATGAAAAGTTGCTCTGTATTCTCATCCTACCTACCTGGTTGGCTAACACTTTGCTATTCTATCACCTTTCAGGCTGATTAGAAGTTCCAGTTAAGTACAGACTAAACCTAAGTCCAACACTGAAATCCCTAATAGGTATCAATCAACAAGAATCTTTCAACCAAGATTGGCCTTGAATATGGGCAGACCCTCACAAAACAGCTAAAACAGCCATCTTAGAACTGGTAAGTCATCCCCTCACCTAACTCTATAGGTGTAAACACTCTAGTAGAGACAAAAAAAATCACTGGACTTGGTGGCAGCATACCTGGGTTCAAGTCCTTGCTGTTTATTTTTCAAGCATGGTGGCCTTAACAAATCAATTAATCTCCCTAAATCTCAATGTCCTCATTTATAAATGTGGAATAAGAATAATGTCTCAAAAATGACTGGCATTGCTATTAAATGCCACAGATGCATGAAAACATGCCTGTGAAGCAAAAACTGTTAGGCAAATTAGGTATAACTAATATTATTTTGCCCAACTATCCTTCAGACTTGAAATTTCTCTTGCCTGCACTCTAAGTACCACATCCTTCTTTTCACTCTATCCTTCCTTCTTGGTATTGTTTCCTTTTCTTTTCTTTTAATTTTATTTTATTGTTTAAAGTATTACAAATAGTAGTACATGTCTCCTTTTTCCCCCCATTGACCTTCCCCAGCCTCCCCTAGCCCCTGGGACCTGCCCTCTCCCCCTCCCCCCAAGTGTCTTACAACCATTGATTATGCATGCATACAAGTCCTTCAGTTGATTTCTTACCTCCCCCCACCAACCCTCTCCAGCCTTCCCACTGTAGTTTGACAGTCTGTTCTATACTTCTCTGCCTCTGTATCTATTTTTGCTCATCAGTTTATAATATTCTTTATTACACATAAATGAGTGAGATCATGTGGTATTTTTCTTTCACTGACTGGCTTATTTCACTTAGCATAATGCTCTCCAGTTCCATCCATGCTGTTGCAAATGGTAAGAATTCCTTTTTACAGCAGCATAGTATTCCATTGTGTAGATGTACCACAGTTTTCTAATCCATTCATCTGCTGACGGATATTTGGGCTGTTTCCAAATCTTAGCTATTGTAAATTGTGCCGCTATGAACATGGGGGTGCATGTATCATTTCTGATTGGTGTTTTTGTTTTCTTGGAATATATTCCTAGAAGTGGTATTACTGGGTCAAATGGCAATTCCATTTTTAATTTTTTGAGAAAACACCATACTGTTTTCCATTGTGGCTGCACCAGTCTGCATTCCCACCAGAAGTGAAGAAGGGTTCCTTTTTCTCTGCATCCTCTCCAGCACTTGTCTGTTATTGATGTGTTGATGATAGCCATTGTGACAGGTGTGAGATGGTACCTCATTGTTGTTTTGATTTGCATCTCTTGAATGATTAGTGACTTTGAGCATGTTTTCATATGTCTTTTGACTTCCTGAATGTCCTCTTTCAAAAAGTGTCTATTTAGGTCCTTTGCCCATTTTTTGATTGGATTGTTTATCTTCCTTTTGTTAAGTTGTATGAGTTCCCTGTAAATGTTGGAGATTAAACCCTTATAGGAGATGAAATTGGCAAATATGTTCTCCCATGCAGTGGGCTTTCTTGTTGTTTTGTTGATGGTTTCTTTAGCTGTGCTGAAGCTTTTTATTTTGATGTACTCCCATTTGTTTATTTTCTCTTTAGTTACCATTACCCTAGGAGCTGTATCGGTAGATACTGCTATGACAAACATCTACTATTTTGCTGCCTATGGCTTCTTCTATGATTTTTATGGTTTCCCATCTTACATTTAAGTTCTTCATCCATTTTGAGTTTATTTTTGTATATGGTGTAAGCTGGTGGTCTAGTTTCATTTTTTTGCATTTATCTGTCCAGTTTTCCCAACACCATTTATTGAAAAGACTGTCTTGTCTCCATTGTATGCTCTTGCCTTCTTTGTCAAATATTAATTGAGCATACTGGCTTGTGTCGATTTCTGGGCTCTCTGTTCTATTCCACTGGCTAATATTTCTGATTTTTTGCCAGTGCCAGGCAGGTATGAGAACAGTGGCTTTGTAGTATAGCTTGATATCTGGTATTGTGATCCCTCCAACATTGTTCTTTCTCAAGACTGCTGCAGCTATTCGGGGTCTTTTTTAATTCCAGATGAATTTTTGGAGAATTTGTTCTAGGTCTTTGAAGTATGCCATTGGTATTTTAATGGGGATTGCATTGAATTTATAGATTGCTTTGGGTAGTATGGACATTTTAATGATGTTGACTCTACCAATCCATGAACATGGTATATTCTTCCATTTGTTCATGTCTTCCTCTAGCTATTTTTTTAGCTCCTGAAATTTCCCTTTATTTTCATACAATTCTGTTGAGCCCTATCCATTCCCTGATATAAACTTCCATTTTATTAGTCATCCTCACCCCCCTTGAAACAAGCATTCTGTTGTGAACATATTCCTCTACATATCTACCTTCACCCCAAACACTCTTCTTCCTTACATGAACTGAGGCCTGATTTAACCACAGTGCCTTCATTTTCCTTGCAGCCTTCCCACATCACAGGGCTTGAATAAAAGCCATTTTCATGTGAAATACTAATACAATATTCCTAGTTCTTACTACCTAAGTGGTAGATCTTAAGAGTATTTTTAGTAGCAAAAGTGTAGGAACAATTTAGTTCAAATCATCATTTGAAGCAGATTAAATCATTTCCCATTGATATAGATCAGGAGTGGGGAACGTCTGGCCCGCAGGCCAAATAAGGCCCTGAAAATCATTTGGTCTGGCCCACTAAAGCATTAGTGGTGAGTTAATGAAATGTTTGACCAAATATTGTAGGCTAATTTTTTAAGCTGAACATTTTCTATGCCCTACATATAATGTTATAAATATCCAAATGGCCTTGGCAGATAAAAGGTTCCCCACCCTAGGCATCAATAATTTTGCTTCAGCAAGGGAAATAGATGATTGTTCACACAAAACCTTTGGCATTTGATCATGTGCTCATTATCTTAAATGTTAATATTTTACAGAAAGCAAATGAGTTCTTTCACTAGATATTTCTCCTTGGTAAAGACAATAATGTGCACCTTAGTAACCTATAAATCCATAGTAAAGAGAGTTATTTGTTTCCTTTTTTCTTTTTTAGAAAATACAGGGTAAATGTATACACACTTTGAATAATTATTAATTCCAATGGGTTAAATCTGTAAAGAAAAAAAGATCAATTGAGCTATCAGCTGTTAAAGTGTATGCGCATTTTTGGGATACCCTATAGTTTGTTTCTTCCAATATACCTTTGCCCAACATCAATCATGCATGGGATCTGAAGTTTTGACACATAAAGTGTGCACAGTAATTGAAATAAAAACAAATTGCATCCTTCTGCTTCTATGAAATAAAGATTACATATTACATTTCCCTTTTCAAAATCTGTTATGATCACAAGGAGAAGAGGAGAGGAAACATCAGGACAAACTGTAAATCTTGAAATGGGTGAAAAGTATCACTGAGTGTCTGGCAAGAACACCTGTTTGGATAATTTCTGCCTTTTATTGTTTATGGGTTATTTTGCAAATTTGTAAGTTGTATGTAAAAGTAACATAATGTAAATGATTCCTGTCCACAGAAAATCAAGTGAATTGTGTCTGGTAGAACACGATTGATGACTACTTGATAAACTGGTG
Source organism: Pipistrellus kuhlii (assembly GCF_014108245.1). Classification (NCBI taxonomy): domain Eukaryota; kingdom Metazoa; phylum Chordata; class Mammalia; order Chiroptera; family Vespertilionidae; genus Pipistrellus; species Pipistrellus kuhlii. The sequence goes on from NW_023425471.1 coordinate 3,077,452, forward strand.
CATCTTTTTTAAAATGAAGATCGCCATTCCTCAGTTCCTATGTATGCATGCTTCCTTGAAGTCTCCTTTGAACTAGTTTTAATATTTTACTAATTTCCTCATTAATGAATGAAATAATGAAGTATTTGATAGAATTTATTTTTATTTGTATGAATCCTAATTTTACCTTTTTTATTTATTTTTATTTATTTTTATTTATTTAATATATTTTATTGATTTTTTACAGAGAGGAAGGGAGAGAGATAGAGAGCTAGAAACGTCAATGAAAGAGAAACATCGACCAGCTGCCTCTTGCACACCCCCTTCTAGGGATGTGCCCGCAACTCAGGTACATGCCCTTGACCGGAATCGAACCTGGGACCTTTCAGTCCGCAGACTGACGCTCTACCACTGAGCCAAACCGGTTTCGGCCTAATTTTATCTTTTTTAAAAAGGCATCTTTTACAAATTGGTAGTCACAAAGTAGTCATGAGGATGCAAAGTACAGCACAGGGAATATAGTCAATAATATTGTAGTAACTATGTATGGTAGCAGATATGTACTTAAAATATAGAGGGAACACTTTGTAAAGTATATGACTGTCTAACTTGAAATGCTATAAACTCAAAACCAATATGGAATAATATTAAATGTAAACTGTAATTGAAAAATTACAAAGTAAGATTAAAAGGTATCTTTTAAAGATAAAGACTGTACATTGACTAAGGAAGGTAAATTCTTAGAGATCCAAGAAATCTGAGCTAGGGGTACCATATTATTCTTGTTTCATAAATGAAAAAAGGAAAGCAAAAGAGGAGAAGCAATGTGTCTATATTCAAATAATTAGCAAGAAGCAAAACCAGAATTAACAACCTAAACATTTAGCCTCCAGAATCCACGTGATGAGTCATCACACAATAGTTCTGTACAAGGTGTTCTTGCTTTAAAAAAAATAATAAAAGACAGTACCAAACATTCTTAGCTAATATTTAAACCAAAGTCTCTCAACCACAGCATAACTGAGATTTGGGATCTAATAATTCTTTGTTGTGAAATACTGTCCTGGGCATAGTAGGATTTTTATTTTATTTTTTTTATTTTTTTAATATATTTTATTGATTTTTCACAGAGAGGAAGGGAGAGGGATAGAGAGCTAGAAACATCGATGAGAGAGAATCATCGACCAGCTGCCTCCTGCACACCCCCTACCGGGGATGTGCCCACAACCAATGTACATGCCCTTGACCAGAATCGAACCTGGGACCTTTCAGTCCACAGACCAACGCTCTATCCACTGAGCCAAACCGGTTTCGGCCATAGTAGGATTTTTAGCAGCATCCCCAACTTCTGCCTGGTGGCAAACTTCCCTCTGCCCCATGCTGTGACAGCAAAAATACCTGGAAACATTGCCAAATGTCTCTTTGAGGGAAAAGTACCCTTTAATGAGAACCGCTGATCTATTATATAATCTCTACTACAAACTAGCAAAATAAAATCCTTGACATCTTAGTAAATAAATATTTTGAAGCAGAAATAAAAATTTTAATGCCTAGGAAAAGATGGAATTAATCAACAGGTTGATATACCGGTAGAAGGCATATTTCATAGTGATTACCTTATGGCTGACTGTATCTCATCAGCAGGAAGTGTGTAGGTTTTCGTAGGATCTGTAACCACAAACCAGAATGACACCCTCCGGGTTATGTTGCAAAGTAAGACATGGGAAATTCTGCAGATGATGGGAAGAGAAAAAAAACAACAACACTGTAAGCAAATCATGCCACATTCCGTTGGACTATCCACTCTGGTGTTATTGCCATCTTAAGAGATGTCTTAGCTATTAGTGAAAAGTAATTTCTACCATTATGAAGAGAGGTATTATTTTTTTTAATATATTTTATTGATTTTTAACAGAGAGGAAGAGAGAGGGATAGAGAGTTAGAAACATCGATGAGAGAGAATCATCGATCAGCTGCCTCTTGCACACCCCCTACTGGGGATGTGCCCGCAACCAAGGTACATGCCCTTGACCGGAATCGAACCTGGGACCTTTCAATCCGCAGGCCGACGCTCTATCCATTGAGCCAAACCGGTTCCGGCAAAGAGAGGTATTATTAAGAATGAAATCACATAGGAAATTTCTTTTGTTTCAAAATCATATACTTGAGGACCATTCCTTAAATTAAAGACTCTACCAAAAAATAAAATCAAGAAGAATTATTTAATAGAGAGCTTTAGAGACCTCACCCTCCACCACCTGTTAGCTGGCAACACCCCTGCCTTCCAAACACTGGGCCTCTGAACCACTGAAGCTTCTCGGATCCAGATAAATCCGCTGCCCACTCTTGATCCAATAATCGCTCTAATGGCCACTGTTTTTGTGCCTCTCCCACTCCGGTATTGGGGCTGGTCCATAAACCTTTGAACACTGTTTTTGCAGTTACCTGCTTTCCAATTGGAAATTGGAAATGTGCTTCCTTTTGATCACACACATGTATCCACCCACCCAAGGGCACCCTGACCCCTGTGCTAAGGAGACAGCACTGAGGCCTCTCAGCCAATGCAAGAAAGGAAAGGGACGTTTGACAGACAACTCTAGCTGAGACCCAGACACCAAGAGAAGGAGGCCAAGCCTAGAGCACAAGCAATTGGCCTTCAACCCTCCCCCTTGTGCCCGCGCCTGAGACTCTGCTCCTGATGCAACAAGTCGAAAGGAAGACAAGGCCACTACCCTCCCTAAGCCTTTCCTGTCTGTCATCCACCCTGTTGCGAGGTCACACCGTCACAGCTGCAGACTGTGAGAGAACTGGAAGCGTGTGGTCCTGCTGGTGTCCTATTACTGGAGGCCCTGCCACCACCAACTCCTAAAATTCAAACCCTGGTGAGCACTACTCTGCCCCTGCGTGAGTCAAGGATACTACCAAGTCACCTACTGCCACCCCAGCTGGCAGGTCTGCCAAGCCCCGGACCCCCACCCACCCACCCCTCCTGCCTTTTCCTAGGAACATCCTAATGAGGAAGGCATTTTTCACCCCTGCTTGTCCAGTGTGCATACTAAGAAGTTTGTTTTTATTTTAAACATTAAGTATAGGCATCTTTATTATCTTGGAGATTGTCATAGTCTTTCTTTCAAAGGTTCATATAATAGGATTCTTCCACACCACAGTTTCTCCGGCATGGCACCGTTAATATTTGGGGCCGGATATTTCCCTCTTGCTTGCTGGGTGCTGTCCTCTGTATTGCAGGGTTTCAGCAGAATCCCCGTCCCTAACCTCTAGGTGCCAGCAGCATACCCACATTGTGAAAATGGCATTGCCAAATATTCCAGGATGTGGGGAGGCTTGGAAGGAGGTGTGTGTGTGTGTGTGTGTGTGTGTGTGTGTGTGTGTGTCACGGAGACAAAGAGTCAGAGACAGTCACCCTAGTGGAGAATGCCTGAGAGACAGTGCCCTCTACTGACAGAAACTGTTAAGCTTGTTCTCCCAAAATGTGTGAGTTTAAAACATACCCAAGATACAGAGATGAACAAAATTAAGTGCATACTTGGCAAAAGTTTTGTAGAATGCTGTAGCACGGGAATTATTTATGGCTTTTCCCTTATTAATAATCAGACAATGTAAAGATTTTTTTAAATGAGCTGCTCATTTAAGCTCTTCAGGTTGCTAAAAATTAAAAAGTAAGATAGCAACAAATGCTGGTAAGGAAGCAGAGAATTGGAATCCCAGCAGTGCGGGGAGGGGGATGTCCTTGAGTCCAGCCATTCGGAAGTGTTTCCTAAAACAGAGTGCAGCTACCAGCTGTGCTGAGAGAGAGAGAGAGAGAGAGAGAGAGAGAGAGAGAGAGAGAGAGAGAGAGAGAGAGAGAGAGAGAGAGAGATACCAGTGAGAATGTTCTCTGTCGAACTCTATCAGAGCTGAGAAATGGAACAACCTCAGTGTCCATCAGTATGGGAATGGATCACATAAATCTGGTCTGTGCAATCAAGCGAGTCCACAGATTCAAAGAAAGAAGAGCCCAGGGCATCTGGACTATTGAGCCAGATAATTCTGTGTTGGGTAGCTGAGCTGTGCATTGCAGGATGTTTAACAGCAACGCTGGCCTCTCTCCAGTAGTTGTCATTAGGCCATTTCCACTAGTGACAATCAAAAATGTCTCCAGGCACTGCCAAATATCTTCTGAAGGACAAAGATCACCTCGAGTGGAAAGCTACTGAACTAGAACTACACTTTTACAAATAAAAGGATAAATCTCAAAACTACACATATTGAATGAAAAGGATGGGAGGTGTAATGTCATATGTAGCACATGCCATTTATATAAATTAAACACCAAGTAATGCCGCTGGCATAAAAGAGGCCAGGAGCCAAGGAGGTGGGCATTTGAAGACTTGCCTGTGATTTTCTTTCCACCCAAAGTCTCTAAATCCTGCTCCAACATGAACTTTGTGTATTTGTCTTTAGAGGCAGAAAAGAGCTGTGTTCTTCCTTGGAGCTTGGTTTCTAACGGGGCGGAGACAGAAGATACCCAGGTAAATAAATGCACACACTGCCAGGTGGGAGAAGTGCTGTAAAAAAATAAACCAGGAAGAGGAATGCATGCGCTCCATCAGCTCTTCCCTGTGCCTTCCTCACCATGGAACTACACTGTCCGTTACCATGAATTCAAGTTATTTATTCAGTATTTCTTTGGGGTGCCAACTCATGCTTTAATACAGCACCTTGGCAAACAAAGTAAAAACATTTGAAATAAAAATTTCCGAAAGATTAAAATAATGATGAAAAGAGTAAATCCAACATTTTCAACGAAGGCAGTTACCGTTAGATACAAAAGATGTTGGACTCTACAAATGATGCTTCTCTTTTGAAGATTACTTCCTGTCATTTGCTAGATTGCAGACTAGGCTTTTCACTCTACATGACTAGACAGAGCTTGAGATGTTGGTGTGCCAATGAAAACACTGCTGGCATTTTGAGTAGGAAATGCCTCATTATGTGGCAATGTCCTGACATGGGTACCAAATTGGTTATCTCTCATCCCCACCCTCTAAATGCCACAACCATCTCCAGTAATAGATATAACCCAACAGCACACCATTTCCATATGCAACCTTGATATACTATTATGGCTGGAATCAGTACTATACCCAGGTGAAAAACACTTATAAATCTCTTCAGACATGTCAAGGTTATGAAAAACAAGAGAAGATGGAGAAACTGTTAGGTTGGATCAGCCTAAAGAGGAATAGATTCTAGAACAGAAAAAGGACAATAGTCTAAAAAAAGGAAATGTGAAAAATGCCACAGTTGAACAACATAGAGTCAATGTTAATTTCTTAATTTTGATATATTTATCATAGTTATTTAACACTAGGGGCCTGGTGCACAAAATTAGTCACGGGTAGGGTCCCAAGGCCTGCCCAGTGATCAGAGCCGATTGAGGCCTTCAGCTGATAGCCAGGGCCTTCCTTCATTCTGCACCACCCCCTAGTGGTTAGCACACACCACAGCGAGCGATCAAACTTCTGGTCGCCCAGTCAAACTCCCAAGGGGACACTGCATATTAGCCTTTTATATATATAGATAATAATAATGGGAAAATGGGTGAAAGGTCTAGAGTAGAAATTCTGACCCTCAGTGCTACTGCATTTTAGGCTGGCTAAATCTTACTTGTGAGAAGTTCTCTATTCTTTTGAAGGATTTTTGCAGCATGCCTAGGCTCTACACACCAGATGCCAAGAACACATCAAATTGTGAAAAACAAAATGCCTCCGGACATTTCCAAATATACTCAGGAGCAGTGGAGGAACAAAATACCCTCAGGTTGAAGACTACTGGGACATAGAATCTTTTTGCATTATCTCTGCATCTCTCTTGTAAATATACTTTTTTTTCAAATTATCAATAAATGCAAACACATATACAAATACAGGAGCAAAGCAGTTATTTTTAAAGTTCCCTGGGCACAATTAAAACGATATACAATAATAAAATAAGGCAATGGATTAATAACAGTTCTTACTTGCTTCATGAATAAAGCAATAACAGATACACATGTCCTTAGAAAACCAGGAAGAGCTGTGTTCAAATGCAACATAATGGCACCTGTCAGCATAATGGTGCTTTTAATACTTATGCAAAAATTTTTAAATGTGTTCTGTTGTGTATTAAATTTTATCAAGTATTTATTAGGATATCCCTCCCCCCACTGTACTAGTGTCTTAGGAAGCACTATTTCCATAATTTACCTAAGACTGATATTACCAAAAAAAGGCAATACTTTTAGCTGCATAGGGTCTTCTTCAACAGAATACTAAGTACCCTCCTGCATGGTGCTTCCGCGAAGAATAGTAAGTCTAAGATGTTAAACAAACAAATAAGTCACTGCCTTTCCTCAAGCTTGGGAGCCCTGGACTGAAGGTGATTCTCCAAGAATTGGCTCCATGGCCATTTCTCATCCATGGCGCCAGACAGGGCCAACTGCTTCCAAGAGGTCTAAGAATCGGTCTCTTGTTTCTGGAAACCAAAAGGCCTAAATAGGAGCTGGGATGCTGTCTTACAAGCACAAGACTGCTAATCCCCTTACCATGGAGACAACAGCACGTTGTTCCTTTTGTAGATCACAAGGCTTTTCCTTGAATAGGTAGGGGAGGAAACCCATTTTGTGCCCTACACCATTAATTCAGAAAGAAAATATTATGCTGTTAGACTTCTACCTCTCTTGCTAAAAATGCAGATTATCTTAAAAGCCAACATTTGAGTAAAATTTTAAATTTAAATTATATTTTTCATAGAAATGATTTTCAACGTTTCAAAGTTCCTGTGAAGCTATTTTAGTAAATCTGGCCTAAATCTTCTTACAAAATCTTTAAAACACCTGGTTGTCAACTTCAATCCAAGTCCCAACAAAACTTCAAATAACCTGGAATAATGAGATCAGAACTTTCTATCATTTAGATTTTTCTTTCCATCCTCCATTCTACTATTATGAAAATCCAAAACAAGAGAAAAAGAATTGATATCAAGGATTGTAAGAAAATACTATGAGCAGTAGAAAATACTATGGGCTCTAAAGGATAAGTGGGAGAAAAAAGAGGCATATGTAATACTTTCAACAATAAGGATTTAAAAAAAAAAACATACGCTAGTAATGATTCTACAAGAATCATATTTAGTCCGTCCTCCTATAATTTCTGGTAGAGTCAGCTTCTTGGGTGTGGTGCCTAAGCTGTATGAAACCTGGCTTTACCCATCATTTAAATATCAATGCCCAGCACATACTACACTTTCTATTCTTAATTTAATTCTCTGGATCCAACCACAGCAATGCAATTCAATAGGCAGACCTCAGTAGACCACAATAAAAAAAAAAAAGAGGTCCAGCCGAAACCGGTCTGGCTCAGTGGATAGAGTGTCGGACTGCAGACTGAAAGGTCCCAGGTTCGATTCCGGTCAAGGGCATGTACCTTGATTGCAGGCACATCCCCAGTAGGGGGTGTGCAGGAGGCAGCTGATCGATGTTTCTCTCTCATCAATGTTTCTAACTTTCTATCCCTCTCCCTTCCTCTCCTTAAAAAATCAATAAAATATAATTTTAAAAAAAAAGAGGTCCATGTTCCCCTCACCACTGACTTTGGTGCTCTGTCAGCTCTCGCTTCTTGAAGGCATTTGGAGCAGTTGGGTAGCTTTGCTGTCACTTCTGGCTATTAAAGTCTCTCCCCTCACATACACCCAGGCAACTGTACTCTGTGAGCAACTCTCCACCTGACTGGAGGCTGGCAGGGAAACAAGCAAGGCAATCACTCTGAACATTTCATTGTGGAAAGAGTATTAAAGGCTCAAGGCATCAAGTAACAGCAAATATATTTTTCTAAACATCTATAAAATAGGAATAGAGTTCACTTAGGGTATAATTTTGTTTTACTATAGACTTCATTCTTTTAATTTTTTGAATCATGTGAATATGTTACTTATTTTTAAATATATGTATATACACTGAGAGGCCAGATTATATTATGATCTCTGAATTCATATCATATGATATGCTCCACATCTCCCTTCCATTGTGTGTGTGTGTGTGTGTGTGTGTGTGTGTGTGTGTGTGTGTATGAGGCCCAGTGCATGAATTTGTGCATGAGTGAGGTCCAGCCAGCCTGGCCAGGGGGAAGGGACATGGGCAGTTGGCTGACCTGCCTATTGGTCGAACTCCTGGTCAAGGGGACAATTTGCATATTAGCCTTTTATTGTATAGGATATACCGTACATTGCATTCAGAGGTCATAATAATCTGGCCACTCAGTGTATGTGTGTATACACACAAATACATGGGTCACATGTTTAATTTGTTCTCCAAAATTTGACTCCTACTTTATTCCTTATATTTATAGCCCATTCATCATATATTGTGTGGATTTGAGAGAGAGCAATAAATAGCAATCCTCTTTACCAGCTTCTGAAGCATTATAAAATTAAGACACTGAACGAAGCAGATAGGAGACCAAAATAAAAGGCTGGGTTGGAGGATGTAACTTTAATCAGCAGACAAATTTCCTTCCTAATTAAAAAAAATGTTTTGAAATGAAATCAATTCCTCTACAGTGTCCCATGTAGAACTGAGCTGAGACAGGTATCACCACACACTGGAGTAGTATACAAGATATTCAACACCTTATGATCTGCACCTACCAATCTAAACAGTGCTCAGCTGTAACCAGCACACACTACCTTCCCGGTGTATGCCCGCCCATGCAGGGCCAGATTCTGTACTTATGGTAGGGAGCAGCAAATGGCTGCAGCCGGAGGGAAGAAGGCTCTGAAGGAGAAGAGAGCCCAAGCCCCATTTCTCCTTGCAGCTCACCAGTCAGATCATTCATTTTACCCCTCAAGGGGAAGAATGAGGGACAGAGGAGAGAAACCAGGAGTGTTACCTTAATCATAGATAGAAATGGTGCGAAACATCATAACTAGAGAAAATTCCTCTGGATGAATAGATAGAAAAGTAAAACTATTAAAATTGTACTAAAGCCTGTAAGAAAATAAGCAAGGTACTATGATAGATACCAGCAAACCTATACGTATTTAAGTTATTTTCAAAATGAGTACTATGGATTTATTTGTCACCCTCCGAATTCATATCTTGAATCCCAAACCCCAAATATTTGGCCTATAGGAGGTTGTTATGGCTAAATTAGGTCACAGGTGGAGCCCTAACAATATAGGATTAGTGTCCTTATAAGAAAATATACCAGAGAGCCCGCTCTTTCCCCTTCCACTTCCCCTTTATTGAAGATATCACGTGAGCACACAATGATCTGGTGGCACCTGCAAGCCAGAAGAAGACCCCTGAGAATGAAACCTTCCTTGGCAGCACCTTAAATGTGGACTTTCCAACCTCCAGAGCTGCGAGGAATGAGCTTCTGTTGGTTAAACCACCCAGTCTGTATTATTTTGTTACAGGAGCCAAACTGACTAATACAATGAGAGGAGAGTTCTTATCTATACTATCTATTCATTAGCAAGAGAAAGATGTATACAACAGAAGTGCAGAAAGCTTTTGTAAAAGTTAAACAAAAATGTGGTTTCCTTAAAATGAGATTAATAATTTTTTCCCCAAAATCAAGTTCTGATTTATTACAGCATCTCAAATAATACTGCAAGTTATCAATTGGGATTTGTCACCATTTACTTACTCTGTTGTTTCTCTGTTGGGAACTTTCCTCATGGAGAAAGCCACCATCGCTTTGAAGAGATATTCTTCATTTGTATCCCAGGCATACTGAGGAGAAGTAGAACAGGAATGAAAAACGAAGAGGCTGAGGTAGAAAACAGTGCACTGGATTGCCCTGGCCTGTGTTGATAAGTGGTTAGACTGGGTTTGATTCCAAAGGCACATGCTTGGGTTTGAGGTTCACTCCCTCCCCCCAGTCAGGGCATGTGCAGGAAATAACCAATCAATGCGTCTCTCTCACATCACGTGGACGTTTCTCTCCTTCCCTCTCTTTCCATCTCCCTTCCACTCGCTCTGAAAAGCAATGGGGAAAATATCCTCAGGTGAGGATTAACAACAATAAAAATAGTGCACTGGATTCTAATTGTGGCCACAGTTTTTCCCCACCACCCATCCTTCTTATATACTAAAAACTGGAAACTATGATAGATCATATCACCATAATATTCAGGATAGAATTTCTTGTACATTCTATCATTCCAAGTGTGGCATGTTTTCCACTGCATTATCTTCTTTGGATCTGCAGTATTAATAGCCAATAAATAGCACATTTGGACATCTCATAATGGACAAATACAGCCAGTTCCCTTCCTCCCTTTCTACTTTCCCACAGAACCTGATCCCCCTCTCAGCTTCCTTCCTTTATAAACATCAGTACACATTTGCTTAGCTTGAAACCTGAGTGTACGTATGTGCATGTTATGGGCTGAATTAGGCCGCCACCCCCAAAGAAACATTAATGTGTATGTCCTATCCTAGTACCTCAGAACGTAATCATATTTGGAGATTGTGTCCTTATGAAGGTGATTAGGTTAAAATTAGGTCAATAAGGTAAGCCCTAATCCAACATGACTGATGTACTTACAAGAAGAGGAAATTTGGACACACACACACACACACACACACACACAAAGACGAGTGAAGATACAGGGAGAAGACGACCACCTACAAGCTAAGAAGAGAGGCCTGGAATGACTCCATCCCTCATGGGACTCAGAAGGAACCAACCATGATAGCATCCTGTCCTAGATTTCTAGCCTCCAGAACTGAAAGGAATAAACTGCTGTGTTTAGTGACCCAGTCTTGGTTGCAGCAGCGCTAGGAAACTAATGCAGCCTACCTCACAGTATAGTGAGCAATCAAGTATTACTGAAGAAATGACCAAACGGGGTTTGTTGGTTACTCTACATTCACGATGATCTGCTCCCACATCGCCTCAGGTTTCCTTATCAGCTTTCTTTCTCTCCTGGTTCACAATGACCATTCCAAGCACAAACTTCAGTGCTATCCCTCACATCTCACTATATGCTCTTGCTTCATAATTTATAGATGCATCTCGAGTTATCAATTTAAACTCCCCCAACCTCCTGTCACCAAAGACAAAACTTCCTCCATAGACACACATTCTACTCACATCCTTCTCTCCAAGGGGTAGATGTGGTATTTCTCCTCCTGCCCCTAGCTGTTCCACCCACCTCTGTCAGGAACACTTCCTTTCTGTTCTGCCCTTTCTCAGGCTCTAAACAATATCGGTTTCCCCCCTCCTGTTGTTCAATGCTGACTTGAGCCTGTCATTTGACTTTTAACCACACTCAAGTCTTTCCCACAAAAAAAACAACAAAACCAAATCACTTTACTCAGTCTTCCTTTTCCACCTGCTTATGTCTCTCTCGGTCCTTCACAGCCAAAATACTTGAAGGAGTTGTCCATACTTTCCTCGTTATATGTTCAATGACCACTTCTTAAACCTCGTCATTGTCTGCCTTCCACTTCTGCCATTCTAAAAGCACAGCTCTCTCTGAAGTTACCAGTTATCTCCACATTGTTTAGCACAATGAGCATTCTTCATTTTCATCTTGCTTGGCCTCTCAACAGCATTTGCTGCTCTTAAAAACTCCCTTCATCTTGAAGCACTCTCGTCCCAATCGTGATACGAGAGTTTATTCGTTTTCCTCTTGCCCACTTTGCAGATTCACTGTCTTCTACAAGGACTTCAAGTTTTAGAGAAACTCAAAGCTCTCTCTCCTCTTGGACCTCTGTACTTTTCCCCTGGGCACTGTCATGGACTACAGCTTTCCACTGGAATGTATATCTCAAGCCAGCTCTGCCCTTGCTTGTTTATCAATAATAGCTCAGACACAACAAGTTCAAAATTAAAGTCTGTTATTGTCTTTACTTGGTTGCCTAACTCATAAATAAGACATCACCCATCCAGCTGCATAATTAGAAACAAAAGCTTCATCCTTGACTTTTCTTTATCCCTTCCTTGTCATACCAAACCTATGGCTCTCAAATCCCTTCACTAGTCTCTCCACCAACACACTGTATTTCAAAGGAACCTCACCTCCCACTTCTGCTATGCCAATCATCTCCTAATTGGTGCCACCTTTCTACTCTGATACCCTCCAATCTGTCTTCCACACTGTTGTTAAACTGTCTTCCAAACACAAATTCTATCCTGACATTAAAGATAATATCAAAACTCCCGAACACAGTCCGCATATCTTTGGCCTGAATCCTCCTCTCTCTCTAAGCTCAGTCATCCTTCTGCCCCTCACTCTCACAGAGTTCCTTCGTGAAGAATGCTTTGCACATGCTGCTTCCTCTGCCCTTTTTGCTTTTATCCCTTATTTCACTTCTACTCATGCTTCAGACCTCACGGCAGATGCCAGGTACAGGCCCCTGCAGAAGCCAAAACCCACTTGTCCTTCTACTTCCTGTAATATTTGTCCAGAACGCACATTTGCATTTGGTTCACTGACTATTTAATGGACAACCAATTCTCTGACTACTATCATTCCACAAGGACAGGGACTTTAGCTGCTCTGCATCCCTGGAACTCAGCATGATGCCTGCTCTCAGAGGATCCTGGGATAGACAGTGTATAGTACTGGGACAGAGAGTGAATCCTGCAACAAGACTTGTCCGGGTTCCATCTTACCTCTGTCACCTGCTGACTTGAGATCTTTCTTTGTACCTCTCATCCATTTGATGAGAAGAGGAATACCTGTCCTACATTCCTCAAAGGGTTATTGTGACAGCTAAATGAGTTGATGTGAGCAGAGTGCTCTAGAAGGGGCCCACCTGGAAAGTAAACTAGGTTCTCAATAAATTTTGGCTGCCATAATGATTGCTCATTGAGTGACTAAAATACAACACAGCCTCTAACCAGAATACCTCTAAGTTTCTTTAGCGGTTCTCTACTGCTTAGAGCCGAAGCATCTTAATACCATCTTCTCTTGGAGGAGATTTTCACAGACCATACTGGAAAACTGAAACTAAAATTACAAAATACCATCTTGTTCATTCGATACTCTTTACTGTCCCTATAACTATTATACATGAGCACCATGAGTATTAAATTTCCATTTTATAACAATACATTTCATGTTATTATTTTGATGTTTAGGAAGAACTAAAGAAACTTCATGTTAGAATGTGAAAATTTTGTGCTACGAAAACTCTTACGCGGATGAAATCTGACCTCTTTTCAATGTTCAAATGACCACAACAGTGAAGCACAGAACCCAACCAAGACCTCACTGCCAGGTTCAGGCCTCTTTGCTGCACCATGCTGGGTTGAAATGTTCAGGGGAAAAAATTGTTTTGCATAATACAAACCTTCACATATCTTCTAGCATAAACTGTAGGTAAAGTATTTTAGGCAAAATCATTTTATTTCCAATTTCTATTTTGCTATAATATTTTCATTTTTAAGAAGATACTGGATTTGAGGTCTTTAGAAGCAATCTATACAACTTTAAAATAACCAGGTAAAGAGGCTCATCATTAGAGAAAGCATGACATTCTTAACTAACAAAATTTAAAATGAACACGCAGCTTCTCCACTTACTGCTTTATCTCCCAGAGCGGTTCTGATGCTAAGTCTCACTTTAAAAGCATTTTCTGCATCTGCCAGAAAGAAAAAAGAGCAGTGTATGATAAAATCTGCCCAGACGGAGCCCAACGAATCCTAATATCTAATGCAAATCAAATCAACGGTACACAGAACTGCTAATAAACTGCTCCCCAAATTCCTGGAAGTTTACCTGTAATCACCTCAGATGGTTGAAATTTTTCTTTCAAACTCATAAAATAGCCCAACTTTCAAGCTACAACATGTCTACAGGTTTTGAAAAATAAAGTGGTCTTTCCATCAAAGACTTATCAAACAGTAAAAACTAATCATCTAGTTTTAAGTTTCAGGGCTACCTACCTGGTTGGCAGAGTTCACCATGAATGGCAGTCACCAAGAAAAAGAGCAGCCACAACATTCTTTCAGAGAGGAAAACGCAAGACAAACCGGGGGGGAAAATAATCCACCCTCCACTTCAAGCTGCCTTAGGCATTCTGTGACCCGGATTAGAATAAGAGAAAAAGCAAGCCACCCACCAGCCAGAGGATTAATGATTAATCCCCATCACTTGGGTTAATACTTGGACAGAAGCAGCCCATCTCCTGTCAGTTATTGACAAAAACCTGTTTGGAAAACAGGTTAGCTGTGTTTTGCAAACTCTAGCTTGAAAGAATGTTTCCCCTGCTGACTCAAAGTCAGAATCCCCCGCCCCCGCCCCTTTGTAGTCCCATTAAGTGCATGAGGGAAGGAACTGAGTCCTCTCTGGAGGCTTTGCCTGGTATGAACTTCCCACCTTCTCAGGCCTGAAGTCTCTCTGGCTGACAGAGAAGCCATCTTCATGTGGGAAGCTGATATCACTCCTCTATCTCTGGTGAGCAAAGGCCTGGCCAGAAGGGCCTCACCTGCCTCACACTCCTGCAGGGAACTCCTGGCCAGCTTCCCATTCAAAGGGAATGGTTTGGGTCAGCCCGAAGGGGTGGCTGCTGTGAGAAATCACAGCTGGTGACAGCAGAGCTGTCCATGGAACACTGTGATGGAAATTCTCTACAGCTGACCTCACAGAGTGGCAGCCAGGAGACATGGTGACTGTGGAGCACTTGAAGTGGGGCTGGGGCTGCTGGGAGAGGAATTCTTGATTCAATGAAGCAGCCGCATGTGGCTGGTGAGCACAATGGTCAGTGATGCCACAGAGCAGTAGGCAAGAGCTGCCCACCACACACTAGGTCTGCTGGGTTCTTTCTCTCATCCTCCAAAGAGCACCTCAGTGGTGCGGTTGTCATGACTGTCTTACGGTGAGGAAATCAAGGCTCTGGTGTTCAGGCATTGGTGGCAATGGGAGGAATGAACAGGTGTCACTGGAACCCTCTCTCCACCACACCGAACCGCACTGGTAAAAACTGAAATTGCAGCAAAACCTCAGAGATGCTCTGAGTGAGATAAAGAATGGACAAGACTCCTTCTCTGTGGGCACTATAGAGGCCAACAGAAGCCCCCACAGCGGGTCCATAAATGTCAGGGCTTTCCTCTCTTCTATGCTGCCTCTTCATGCATCTCGTCCCAATTTGACCTTGTTGCTTGAAAACCATGAGTGGGAAAATTAGGTTGGGTGGCCCGGATGTTAATAGGAAGTTTGGATTTTTAAAGCAACAATGAGAAAATGCAAACAATGACACTTCTGCAACACTTTGAGAGTCATACCATTTCCCCCTCCTCCTTAGGGGGTATGTTATCATAGGTGGCCCTGAGGAAGCTTGTTCGCCTTTCCTCCACTTTGGTTGCCAGGGCACAGAGTCAGGAGAAGTTAGACTGGAGGGAGAGGCAGCCAAAAGTTAACTCAGCCACTTTAGAAATTTCACTGTTATCTGGGTAAAATGGAAATTTCCTAGAAGGAAAAGCTCACATAACTAACCCCTGCAAACAAGGACAGACTAGATCAAGTTATCTTGGCACATGTTAGACAAGATAAACTCATCATGGGAAGGAAAAGTCAATAGAGATTGTAACAAAGCTGATAACTGGCATCAGGGAACAAAGCCAGGTTAGAGACAGAAATCCTTTGCTTTAGCCTAAAACTTCATGAAAATATCAAACACCTCTCTTTTGCTTCTACTTCCTCCTCTTTGTAACTAGAGTTGAAGACAGTAACATGCTGAATTGTAGTCTAAGCCATTCATTTCGAGAGAGAAAAGATTTTCCCTTTTAAGTTATGACTTCTCAATGTTTGTTGTCTCATTTTAAAAACAACAGAAGAAAATCACAACACAAATTCTGTATAGAAAATATAGTAAAGTCCAAAACACCCATCATGAACTATCAGAGATGACCAATATTAATATAGTTTAATAGTTGATACACACCTTCCTTAACCTTGGAAATTCTGGCAGGATGCTGTGGTCGCTTTGTCTCATTGGAGCAGCACTATGGAGCAGGATGACGTAATGGGAATATCAGGGACCTTGTTGTCTTCCTCGCTTTAACAGCATTACGGCTCTTCCACAGCATCTGGCGGGTCACATTAAAGGTGATGTGTCATAAGGTACGTCTCCTTTTAGTTCCGTTTACTATCTTCTTTGATCAAGAATTAATGTTGAATCTTATCAACTGTCTTTTCAGCATCTCATAATATGACTCTAGAGTTTTTACCATTTGGTGCATTATATTAATCAATTCCTTACATGGACCCCTTAGATATACTCATTTGGATGATTTTTAACATGCTTCTAGACTTAATTACTGCTTTTTTTCCTAGGGTTTTTAAACTTATTTTCATAGAAGAATATCATGTAGCTAATTCTTTTTTTAAAATATGTTTTCATTGATTTCAGAGAGAGAGAGAGGAAGGGAGAGATAAAAACATCAATGATGAGAGAGAATCATTGATTGGCTGCCTCCTGCATGTCCCCATTAGGGATCAAGCCCACAACTCAGCATATGCCATGACAAGGAATCTAATGGTAATCTCATGGGTTGATGCTCAACCACTGTGCCACACCGGCTGGGTTCAAGTGCTGATTCTTAAAGTTCATTTTTTCCTGCTTTTATACTGCCATCTTGAAAATGTTATAGAAAAATTTCTAATATTGTCTATGTTTACAAATACTTAAAATGCAGAAAAAATACAAAATTCAGAGTTGAAGAAAGTGGATCATTCCTATTTTGGAAGAGTTACAGCAAAAGTTTCATTTCTTGTATTGCCATTTATTATAGGTTTCATATTTCTTTCTGAGTCCATTTTAGCTATTGACAATTTCAAAAATTATTCATTTTATTAAAATTTTCTAGTATTCTCATGGACTATATATGTATGTATATATATATATATATATATATATATATATATATATATTTGCCATTAAAAAATCTACATTCGCCGAAACCGGTTTGGCTCAGTGGTAGAGCATCAGTCTGCGGACTGAAAGGTCCCAGGTTCGATTCCGGTCAAGGGCATGTACCTTGGTTGTGGGCACATCCCCGGTGGGGGGTGTGCAAGAGGCAGCTGGTTGATGTTTCTCTCTCATCGACGTTTCTAGCTCTCTATCTCTCTCCCTTCTTCTCTGTAAAAAATCAATAAAATATATTTTTTTAAAAAATCTACATTCATTGCTTATATTCCTTTATATTTTCTGCTGTGTATTTTTTCTCATTTTCCCATTTTCTTGCCAGAGATTTATCTAGTTTTATTGTTTAATCAAAGAATAAGATCTTGAATTTAATTTTCAATTCTTTTCTTTCTATTTTGTGATTCGTCAGTCTTACTTACATTCATTAAATCCTTACCCCTGTGGTCATTATACTGGCTTTCTTGTTCTTTTTATAACTCTTGAGCTGGTTAATAGGCTTATTTCTTTTTAATCATTCTTAGTTAATAAAGAAAATATCTGTGGTTATTAATTTTCCTTGGAGTATTCTTCTGACACATGACATAAGAAGTATAGATGCACAGTGATCTCATCCTTTTTATCAAAAAAGTCTATAATTACAGTTTTAAGTTTTCTATATACCAGTATTTGCTTAGAAAAGTATTTGACAATTGAGAAAAAAAACACAACAGCCCAAAAGTATATGATTAAAAATATCAACTTTTGCCCTGCCTGTGTGGCCAAGTGGTTGAACATCGACCCATGAATCATGAGTTCATTAATTCAATTCCTGGTCAGGGCACATGCCAGGGTTTCGGGCTCAATTCCCAATAAGGGGTGTTCAGGAGGCAGCTGATCACTGTTTCTATCTCTCTCTGTCTCCTTTCTCTCTCTAAAAATGAATAAAAACATATAATTTTTTTTAAAATATCAACTTTCATGGGTCCAGTCAGGTGAATAGAAAGAGAAATTATAAAGACATTGACTTAAAATATGAACATTCTTAAAAAGGTATGTCTCTCCAAACATGCTAAAATAATTTAATAAAGAACTTGATAGCTCAATAAAACAGGGAGAACACAGAACTAGATACTATTGTTCTTGCCTCTTAAAATACTGTCTTTACTTTCTTATACCTTTCAAAATCTTGTATCTACTTAGTCTTTATTTTCATGTACAATTTTAAGTATTAAACCTGAGAATTCAAATCAAACTTGCTTCATACAATGCTCATTTCAGCAAATCCACATATTGGCGCCTAATGCCTTATTAGTAGCCATGGTAATAATGACAAGTAAAGCAGTTTCAATCATTCTGAATATGTTACTATTGACTTTCTTTTTTAAAAATTAAGTCTTTATTGTTTGAAGTATTACATACGTCCCCGTTCCCCCCCCCCCCATTGACCTCTCCCATCCCACTCCCACTCCCAACCCCAGGCCTTGCTATTGATTTTCAATGTCCCAAGCTTAGAGAGCATAAATAAAAGGTTGAGATTGTTGTTGCCATGAGCAATAGTAAACACAGAGAGTCTCTTGAGACAGGAAAAAGAAATTGATTTTTCCACGGTTTTACATACTCCACAACGGTATTGAAAAGCAGTTTCGCCAAAACCTGTTTGGCTCAGTGGATAGAGCATCAGCCTGCGGACTGAAAGGTCCCAGGTTCCATATCGGTCAAGGGCATGTACCTTAGTTGCCCCTACATCCCCAGTTGGGGGTCTGCAGGAGGCAGCTGATTGATGATTCTCTCTCATCGATGTTTCTAACTCTCTGTCCCTCTCTCTTCCTCTCTGTAAAAAATCAATAAAATATTTAGAAAAAAAAAACCAGTTTCTCAGCACATAACTATTGATCTACTGCTCAGGAGGGTAAATTAAATATGAGATCACGTGAAAACATGTGGGTTGTTCTTTTCAGTCATGTGAGATGCCTTTTAATGATCACCAGAGCTATAAAAGCATGTGGGGATATATATGCTCCATTTACCTTCAATAAAACAAGAAGTAGTAAGAACCAATGTTGCTTTTAAAACTTAACCTCAATTATTGTTTCATCACCACATACAGGTATTCATAAAACCCTAATACCTGAAACTAGTAAACTGTGAAACCATTTCAAATATAACTTTACTCTGCACATTTTATTGGGGTTTGAGAAATGTACCCAGCTGTGACACATTAAAAGAAATCAAACCTTGAATAGCTGAACATTTTGTACCTTTAAAAACTGTTGGCTCTACTCATTCATTTTCTAAAACTTGTAGAATTTTTAATAAATATGAAATTTATTTCATTTAAACTGAAATGAAATTGATATGCTATAAAAACAGTATCAAGATGTTTTATAGTGCCATGACCGATTTGGCTCAGTGGATGGAGTGTGGGCCTGCAGACTGAAAGGTCCCAGGTTCGATTCCAGTCAAGGGCATGTAGCTTGGTTGCAGGCACATCCCCAGTGGGAGGTGTGTAGGAGGCAGCTGATTGATGTTTCTAGCTCTCTATGCCTCTCCCTTCCTCTCTGTAAAAAATCAATAAAATATATTTTTTCAAAAAAATATGTTTTATAGTAATTAATCTAATATTTTCAGTATAATTAGAAGGTAAAAATTATTTTTCTCTTTAAATTTTCAGTGTTGCCGAAACTGGTTTGGCTCAATGGATAGAGCATCAGCTTGGGGACTGAAGGGTCCCGGGTTCGATTCCCGTCAAGGGCATGTACCTTGGTTGCGGGCATATCCCCAGTAGGGGGTGTGCAAGAGGTGGCTGATCAATGACTCTCTCTCATCGATGTTTCTAACTCTCTATCTCTCCCCCTTCCTCTCTGTATAAAATCAATAAAATATATATTTTTTTTTCAGTGTTAAGGTACATGGGAAGATAAAGTATTTTGTCTATTGTGAAAAATACTATATTTTAATTCAATGGTTGTCAATGGAGGTGGGGGGGTGGATTTTTTTTTCTTACAGAAGACATTTTGGCAACTCAAGACATTTTTGGTTGTCACAAATGGGATAGAGGTGCTACTGGTATCTGTTGGTTAGATGATAGGGATGCTGCCAAACATCCTACAAACCTTAGAAATATCTTTTAGGCCTTTCTATAGTACCTTTCTGCTCCTTATCTTTGAGTTAATGGAAATAACTGACAAAAGGAAGAACAAGAGATAAAAGGGAACCAAATGTGTGTGTGTGTGTGTATAAAATCAAATTTTAACATCATATGTTTCATGTTCTGAAATTATTAAAATAAACTCGTCTGTTCCACATTCTGAAATTATTATTAAAACAAACTCATTTATCTTTTTATTATGATGGCTAATAAGAAAGAGCAATTGCCTGGTTGCCGGACCCAGTCCAATGGCCCATGATTATTAAGCAGACATCTAAAGTGCACTATCACTGAACGATGTTTCTGCATTCCACTGCCCTTCTCCTTATCATTTACAATGGAGTCATTTCCACATGAAATCTTCATTAGCACCTCTGTGCCTATGTCAGAGAATCCAAACTCTTAAATTCCTTAAGATCTGAAGCTAAGTTGGGCTTTTCAGAGTATCCCCATTCAAGCCGCTGCTCCATCCTCCTCTAAGCCATTCTGCCAGCTACTCCCTGCAGGTGGGCTACATCCTCCCTCTGATCTTTCTGCGTGTTCTCTTCACACTACAGTATTTCCTTAACTTCAATCCTGGGAGCTTTCTCTTTTTTTATTTTGCAACTTTAAACATATTAGCCATTTTTACAGGCCTATCTCAATATCATTTCCTTGGAGAAAACTTTTAGTTTTTGTTATACATTTTTATTTGTTGCAAACTTGTCCAAACTATTTTCTATTCTCTCCTCCTACATTCTTATAGCATTTTGTTCACAGCCACACATGCATTTATTGCTGACATGATATACTTCTGTATCTTACAAATTTTAAGTTCCTGGAGAGCAGAGGCTATATTTGGTTCGATTCTACGTTTCTCGTGCCCCTTGAATAGTTGATAATTTAATAAAGCTGAATTGACTTATATAAATTATAAACTGACATTGTAAGTAGCTTGAGACTGAAAATAAAGTAACTGAGGTACACTGCAATTTGTTTTTACATTCTTGGCCAGAAAAACAACCACTTCCTTATCAGTGATAAACAAAAAATCTTGTGCCTTGGAATATTTTTGTTTCCACTCCCCTATTTTGTGCCCTTTTTAAGATGAGGGGAGAAAATCTGAAAGTTCAGCACATTTTGAGGGTTAATCAAAAGCCATAACCATTGTGACCTTTGTCACTTCTTTTTCACAGGGCAACATTTTTCTAGTTCAGAGAAAGTTAATCACTACTGTGTGGAAATAAAGATTAATTCAGACAAACCGAGTGAATGTATTCCTGCCAACTTAATATTCCGAAGGTAGGAACTTAAAGGATACTTTCTTAAACAGAATGCATGCGTGTATGTCTTCGTGCCTCATCTTGTACATGAAGGCCAACACATTAAAATGGGTTCTGTGTAGTAAAAGCAAAACTTGACTGACATTTCTTCCTAGATGCTTAACTGTTTCCAATATTGTTGGGTTGTTATACAAAAAGAATACTCAGTTGGGTAAGCCGTGATTTTTTTTCTAGGCTAAAATTATTGCAGCCATGCTCTATAGAGTAGCATTTTTCATCCTTAATCTTCTATTTGGCTGACAGTCACCCAGCCAATAGGTACTTCCTTTGCCGACCTCTATAAAGAGGAGGAGGGGCCCTAACTGGTTTGGCTCAGTGGATGGAGCATCGGCCTGCGAACTCAGGGGTCCCAGGTTCGATTCTGGTCAAGAGCATGTACCTTGGTTGCGGGCACATCCCCAGTGGGGGAGGGGGGGTGTGCAGGAGGCAGCCAATCGATGTTTCTCTCTCATTGATGTTTCTAGCTCTCTATCCCTCTCCCTTCCTCTCTGTAAAGAATCAATAAAATATATATTTTTTTAAAAAAGAAGTGGAGGGGTTATTTGGCCTTGTGTCTTTTTGGTTAGATGTTCTCTTTTTCATAAAAGAATCTTATACTAACCTTGTTATGGCTGACGTACAAAATATATCAATTAATCAACATACCAAAGTTTCTGCCCTTAAGTTTGGCTAGCAATAAGGACCTTGATCCTGCTATTGTGTAAAAGTCATCAAACGCCTATAGAAAAAAAATGTTGTTTCTGAGGACTGTCTAAAGACATGCATGCTAGACCTCCATTACTACAAATCTGACATACCAGATAGATTGTTGCAGCCTATCTGGCGTGTCAGATGCACCCACCACAGACTTTGTTATTTTATTAGAGAACATTTTCCTTCTGAACATAGACTTAGTCACAGAACTTCCACAAGCAGCCGAAACCGGTTTGGCTCAGTGTTAGAGCGTTGGTCTGCGGACTGAAAGGTCCCGGGTTCGATTCCAGTCAAGGGCACGTACGTTGGTTGCGGGCACATCCCCGGTGAGGGGTGTGCAAGAGGCACCTGGTCGATGTTTCTCTCTCATCGACGTTTCTAGCTCTCTCTGTCTCTCCCTTTCTCTCTGTAAAAAATCAATAAATTTAAAAAAAAAAAAAAAAAAAAAAAACTTCCACAAGCAGTGGACATGTGAGTTGAAACTTACTTGCCATAACGGGGAATGGTGATCTATTGTAAATGCTGCCCAGAATCAAACCTGTGATCTCAGACGAAAAGGAAGTTTGGGAGTGTCATAGAATTGCTTTAATGCCCTGTGCTTTGTGACTGTGGCCACGGTTTACATTGAGAGTTTCTACATAAAACTCTTACCATGCTTTGTTTCCTACTTAGTTCTCCGTATCATGATGAAGAATCAGGATTTCCCTTGAGACTAAAAGTCAAGAAAAATTATGCTTCTCAAAAAACAAACGGACATGGACCTGAAGGGCATCATGCTAAGTGAAATTACGTCAGACAGAAAGACAAATACCATACAATCTCATTTATATGTGGAATATTAAAAAACTAACAAAAGCAAAAAAAAAAACACCAAAAACTCAGATATGGAGAAGAGACTGGTGGTTGCCAGAGGTGGAGTGAGGGATGGGATTTGGGGAGGGGGGGTTGAAGAGGGTAAAAAGGTACAAATTTCCAGTTGTATAAAATAAGTAATGGGATGTAACATACAGCATGGCAACTATAGTGAATAAGACTGTATTATAGATCTGCAACTTGCTTGGAGTAGATCTTAAAAGTTCTCATCACAAGAAAAAGAATCTGTAACTATGAGTAGTGAGATGTAAGTAAACTACTCTCACTGTGATCATTTCAACATATACACTACTATCAAATCATCATGTTGTACACTTGGAACTAGTATAACATCATATGTCAATTATATTTCATTTTTTTAAAAAAGACCAGCATTTGCCAAGTCTTTTCCCACCTATTAAACAACCCCCATATTACACCTTCCTTAACTTTCTCATCAAGTCTTGTTCCAGCCAAACTCAAGGGGGGGAACTTCAGGCTGTAAGCTTCTTGTGGTTTTCTTATTTGTCACTGGAACACATGCAATTTAAACTAATGAATAGCTGAATGGCTAATGGAAAGTGCCCTGCCCCCAGGAGTGCCCGTTCAAAGATTTAGGGGCAACGGGGGGGGGGAAAAAAAGCTGGTAATAACCGCTTCACTTTTTTGTGGACCCAGCACTGTAACTGGAGGGAGTAAAGATTAATTTCAGAATAGGGGGCCGTAGGCAGAGGGTTAAGTGTGATACTGTCTCCATGCGCCCTACACACAGGATGCCTGGGAAAAATCATCTGAAGGCTCCATCAGGAAGTAGAGGAGCTTGCTGACTCCTTGCAGTTGCCTGGCACTAAAGGTCAGCCTGGGGACCAGTAGGAACACAGTTCCAGAAGGTTCCCAGTTATGTTTCTGATCCGGATTCTGCTCAAAGGGGTGGTGTTTGCAGCTGGGAGAAATATGAAGTCAATTACTAGACGAAGATCTAGGGTCCCCAGGCCTGTTCCATTATATTAAGGTGACCAGATTTTAACATTGGTAAAGCAGGACACCATTGATTGGGGGGGGGAGGGTTTGATTAAAAATTTGGTCTATATGGAGCAACAAAAATTTTCATAGAACGCAAAAATATATTTTTTAAAATTTCAGCATAAGTACAATTTACAAATGTAATAAATAAATAAAAATTATGTATAGTATTATTTTATTCTTGGGCATATTTCTCATTGAGTGAATTTTTTTAGATTGCTGTTGTTGTTTAAAAGATCATGAAAATTTTCACAACAATTTGTTAAATTATATTTCACACATAAAATGGCTTTCAAAGTCTCAACACTTAATTGTGATTTTTCTGATGCCCACACTTTATTTACCGTAGAAAAAACGCGTTCAGTCGCAGCATTAGTTCCTGATGAGGATAGCGCGTATTCCACAATTCTAACAACTGATCAACAATGCGAGCTTTGATAAGCAGTTCTCGATAATCAGTTCTCACCAATTATTTGTTATTATTAAAGTTTAACATTATAAAATTAACAAAAATAATATAAAACTCGTATCCTGGCTAAATAGCCACATGGCCGCCGAAAACCGTATATTCCCTTCCCGTTCTCCCACCGTTCCCTAGCTTGTCCTGCATTCTTTCCAAAAATCGGGACTTTTTTAAATCGCCGCGGGACGCGGGACAAATTGTTCAAAAGCCGGACGTCTGGTCACCTTAATTATATCAATGCCTCTGACTTCTATGTAGCTCTGAGACCTGAAAGCTTTTCTCTGCAAACTCGCGGGCCCCGCCCATCCCTCCTTGGCTTCCCGCGACCAGACTCCACCGGCGGGGGGAGAGCGGGAGGCAGGAGAAGCGGGGGGCCTGGGAACGCAGGAAGAGGCCAAGCCTGAGTGTAGGAAAAGGCGCAGGAGCGGGATGAGCCTGGCCAATGGGTCTTGGTATCCAGGACAGAACGTGGGAACTGGCCAGGACAGAGGGCATGGAGCGCAGGAGGGAAGAAATTCCACCCGGAACCGAGGGGCGGAGCCAAACCGGGGGCGTGGCCGCTGCCTAAGATGCCGGGAGGGTCACACTCCGGAACAGGAGTGACTAGAGTTAAAAGCGGGGACAGGGCACAAGGACAGACGCGGAGTGAACCCCCATAGAGAAGGGGGGCCGCGGAGGAGCGTACGCACGTACGCAGGGACGTACCCTGAACGTGAGGGCGCGCCCGGTCCGTGGGGCGTAGCTTTGCTGCCCTCAGAGGCGTCGCGAAAATAGTCCCGCTGGAGGTTTGAGCATGGAGGAGGGTAGGGGCGGGGCCAAGCTAGCGCGCAGGCGCTCATGCCCTTAGGGGGCGTGGCCAAGGCGTGGCTCCAGGCACTGTTGGGCGGACCGGGCGTCAAAGGAATAAGCGACTTGACGTAACTGGCGTGAGGGGCGTGGCGAGGCGTGAGGGGGCGTGGCCAAGATGGCCGCCCCCATGAACCTCATCCCGGTAGCCAGTGCAGGGGTTTGTGCTCAGAGTTTGGGTAAGGTTCCCGGGTGGAGCGTGGGCAGCAAGGGGACGTGGCCTGAGAGAGAGGACAGGGACCCTCTCACACCCACGGCCACGCTCTGCGAGGCGTCCCGGAGCCGGGATAGCTATTGACCTCGGGAGGCTGGCCACCTTCCCGGCGGGAATTCTTTGAAGAACGGTGGGGAGGAGGCAGGGAATCGCCCCTTCCTTCTCTGACCCTGTTCCTCCACTGCTCGGACAACCGCACCCCCTTAGACTTCTGACCATTGAGAAGCCGAACAGCTGAGGGTGTTAAGAGAGCAGAGCGCCTGCAGAATGGCTTCTCTGTGAATAACGCACCCAACAGCAACTTGGGCTTATTCTTCACGGGTGGCAGGATACTATGACTTTCCTGTGACATTACGCCCTGTACATGAAAAAAGTAAAAATAAAACAGCTGTCCCAAAGAATTGGGGTGCTGGCGGGTGTTGCAGTTGCAGAAACAAGGAGCCTGTATCTGGGTCTCACTCTGACTTGCATTGTTGATCCTTCCCCGAAAGATTCACAGCCACTCCCAGAGCAGAAGGTCAAGTGGCATAGCAGTGCCATTAGGGCTACCTGAGCCTTACTCTACTCCTCAATTCTCCCTTCTTTCCTTTTTTGTACGCCATCCCAGGAGCTGGAGGGGAAGAAACTACAAAATACAAACGTTGTTGGTGCCTATGATTGCTTGTGGCAGGAGTTAAAAACTTTTGCTTGCCGAAACTGGTTTGGCTTAGTGGATAGAGCATCAGCCTGCAGATTGAAAGGTCCCAGGTTCGATTCCGATCAAGGGCATGTACCTTGGTTGTGGCTACATCCCCAGTAGGGAGTGTGCAAGAGGCAGCTGATCGATGATTCTCTCTCATCGATATTTCTAACTCTCTGTCCCTCTCTCTTCCTCTCTGTAAAAAAATCAATAAAATATATTTTTAAAAACTTTTGCTATAAGGCTCCTGGAAACTCGTTCTTATAATCTGTGTAATCCCCACCCACCGTTACTTTTGTTGAGAAATATGGGGAGGTAAGAAGATGTGTTCATCTTAATTTAGGTAGGATTTATTATCTGTCAGACAGTGAAAACCATAGTGCTTTTTGCTTTCTCTTCTTCCTTTACTTACAATCTGGGTATATCCTCTTTGCTATTTCAGAGTCTTGCTGCAATATGGCGAGAAGTTGGAAATCTCTGGTGGGAAGCTGCCCGGCAACCCTACACATAATCTGCCCCTGCGTATCCCTCACTCAGAAAGGTTACTGTTCTCAGCCTGCATTGGCAACTGCAGCGAACCAACGTTCATCCCATCCACCTTCCCTTCTGGGCCCTGGTAAGGGACTGCACTGTTCTCGTATGTTTTGTAAATGAAAGCCTTTCCGCTTTCTAGAACTTTCCTCAGAAATGGTCAAGTCAGTACCAGGACTGAAATTCACCTCAAGGCAAAATTCAGCAAAGGTACCATTCCTGTGCCGTGTACACACCTGCCATACAAAAGCTTACCACCACTCATAGTTGGAACACAGTAATGAAGTGCATTTTGCCAGAAGGTGAATATTGTGAAAATATGATGGAAAGAGGAAAGTGCATTTCATATCCGAGGCGGCACGGGGGTGGCACACAAAACAGGTTAAGAAATGTATTTTGAAACCTTAGGCAACCCCAGATTAGGAACCTACTCTCAGGAAAAAAAGTGGGTGAAAGGAGGAAGCTCAGCTTTCTCAGTTAGGACATGGAAGCATAAGGTCTCCTTTAAATTTCAGAGAATTGCAAGAGGCTGACTTTCTTTCTATATCAGGAGATGAGAAAATGAAGAGTCAATCTGATGAGAATCGAGGGATTTTTTTTCATAACCTTTAGTAGGTACTTTTTTTGCTATCTGTCATATGTGTATATATATGACAGTTCAAGAGCTGAGGCATTTAATAAATGCGTGATTTTACAAGGCTGTTAGAATCTTCTTTCTTCACACATTTCTAAGTCTGCAAAACAGAAGAGGAATGTGTAAGTAAAATTTAATCTCATACATAAATAAGCAGTGATAGCAAAGGGCATGTAGCATAGAAAGCTTACCTTCCCTGTGACCTATCCAGCCTATGGTCCCATCTTTCTGGACAGATTTAAGGACAGATTGTCTGTGAAATCCAGCAATGTAGGTTATTGGTTCATTGTTGTCTGCTATGTTTGAGGATTAACATTATTTGTGGTTTTATAATCTTGGTTTTTTATGAGCTACGTGAGTTAAGTTTAAATAACCACTTCTCGATAAACTATTACTTTTCATTTAAGAATTGTGATTGGCTTTAGGCAGCAATGCTGACCTTGTACAGTATTTATCTTATCTCTGAAGTGTCTTTCTTTTTATGTCTTGGTGCATAATTTTGTTCTTAAAGCTAAAAGGCCATAGCTGACTTGCAATTACTGAATGTCTCAGACAAGGTAAGCATTATTTTATCCTAGAGGTCTAGTACATGAAATCTGTGTACTGGTAGGGTCCCTAACCGCTGCCAGCCAGGGCCTCACTTCCCTGCCTGCCTACTGCTGCCATAGCCAGCTGGTGTGGGTCCAGCCGGTGGGAGGGGCCAATGGCAGTTGGCTGGCCAGCCTTGGTCAAACTCCCCATCGAGGGAACAATTTGCATATTAGGGTTTTATTATATAGGATATTTGAAATCCTGTTGTTTTAAATATGTGCATTTGAGAAAGGGAAGTATTTATGGTCTAAAATTTTATCCAATGATCTTTGCTGGTGTGGCTCAGTGGTTGAGCGTTGAACTATGAACCAGGAAGTCACAATTGATTCCCGGTCAGGGCACATGCCCAGGTTGCAGGTCAATCCCCAGTTGGGGGCTTGCAGGGAGCAGCCAATCGATGATGCTTCTCTCTCATTGATGTTTCTATCTCTCTGCCACTCTCCCTTCCTCTCTGTCTCGAAAAATCATTAAGAACATTTTTTAAAAAGTAAAAGCAGAGTAATTCATCTTAAAATAAAAATATAAATTGCTAGAGCATTGCAATTTGTTTTTTTTAAAAAGGAATTCATTACTAATGTTAATTAGTTAAACCTATTGCCTTGAAACTGCTTCATTCATATATTTTGAGAGTGTATTTATTTCCTCCACATTGACCATGTTTTCATTAAAATGAACTGCCCAGAGTTATAATACATTTCTGGGTGCTGTGTGTGGCTTCCGACCACCAGGCCCGCATCCTACCCAGTTTCAACTCTTGGCTTTTGAGGCTTAAATTGGGGGGGAAATAGTGATATTTATCTGGTTAATAAAGTTTTACTTTTCTTTCTTTTTTTAATACATTTTATTGATTCTTTACAGAGAGTAAGAGAGAGGGATAGAGAGTTAGAAACACCGATGAGAGAGAATCATCGATCAGCTGCCTCCTGCACACCCCCCACTGGGGATGTGCCCACAACCAAGGTTCATGCCCTTGACCGGAATCGAACCCGGGACCCTTCAGTCTGCAGGCCGACGCTCTATCCACTGAGCCAAACCGGTTTCGGCAAAGTTTTACTTTTCTTAACAGAAAATTGAAAGGTATAAGTCTAAAATCCAATATGCTCAGACCTTTAAGATAGTTTTCTTTCTTTTTTTGCTGACATAAAAAAAAAGTAGTGCTGGCTTGGGGAAATGAGACTTCCCTTGATTCAATTCCCACATCAGATATTCTTGTATGTAAGTTGCTAAGGAAAACAGGTGACGGTCAGCATTTGATTTTGCTTTTGTCATATAACACCATCCCTCCCCGTTTGTACCCACGAAGGTCTCTGCTGCGCTGGGCCAGTGAGCATGTCTTGTGCTGATAGCTGGTATAAAGAGAATCCTCATTGTTTGTGGCAGCTCAGTACCCCGGCAGAAGACCCAGTGTTCACTTGTGACCAAGAACGAGTGACCCAAGAATGTTGGAGGTTAGCAGAGATAACTAGCAAGTCCTTAGCTGTGCCTGCCGCAGAGAGGACTCTCTGTTGGTGGCTATTCTGGTCCTGGGATTATAATTATAATCCTCATCACCACCTTTCTCATCATCATAGGCTCAGTGTCTCCCTCATGTGTTTCGGTTTGACCATTTTTAGGATGGGGCGAAGCAAATTAAGCTGTCTATGAAGGAGGAAGATATGGCACATTCAGAAAGTAGCATTTCACTAGAGCCCTGTGTTCTTTGCTTTACTGTCACTGCCCACCCCCGCCCCCCAGCTAATCACTGGCTATAAACTCAAATTGCTGTTTGCTGTTATCTCAAGTAGCAGACAGTAAATGTTGACAGTCTTAACTTGGGGCACTGGTACCATGATAAAATGAAGATAAAATCCTTGCACCTGTTACCCAAGATGGAAATAAAATCAGTTTCACTTAGTGTACTTTCCTGTGAAATTTAGACTAATTGTCACATTAAAGTAATTTAGGCATGAGATCTTAGACCGTGAAAAAATACATTTAATTATGTTAATGCTTAATTTAATGAAATGCAAAGACTACCATTTAGAGTGGAAATAGTACAGTTTTGTTACTAGTCCAATGATTCTTGTCATGGTCTCCTTACTTTTAGAAGGAAGAGAAACGTTTCTTTGTAGAACAACTTGGAATAGACTGGTACTGTGTAAATGTAGCCACTAGCTTCATGTATGTATTTACATGTAAATATAAATTTATTACAATTGTATAGCCACATGTGGCTAGCACTTACCAAATTAGAAATGTCCATTGTTAGAGGAAGTTCTGTCTGACAGGACTGGTCAGTATTATAACTTAACTGTATTAGAAAGTTGTTCTAGCCAAAACCGGTTTGGCTAAGTGGTAGAGCGTCGGTCTGCGGACTGAAAGGTCCCGGGTTCGATTCCGGTCGGGGCATGTACATTGGTTGTGGGCACATCCCCGGTAGGGGGTGTGCAGGAGGCAGCTGGTCAATGTTTCTCTCTCATCGACATTTCTAGCTCTCTATCCCTCTCTCCTCCTCTCTGAGAAAAATCAATAAAATATATTTATAATTAAAAATAAATAAAAAAATAAAAAGAAAGTTGTTCTATATTTCCCCATTTAATTGTGAAGAGCACAAATAATGCTTGGAGAACAATAGTATAGGAAATGCTCACTTACACGCATGGATGGGTTCTTGGAAACTGTGACTAACCAATTTTATCCTAGGCTCATTGGTATAATAAATAAGAGTTACGTTTCTATGGCATATTTCTGTATATCAATGAGCCTATAGTAAAGTTGGTTGCCTTATAGGTCATTTTGCTTAAAATTGCAACTTCCAAGAACAATGTTGAGAATTTAACTTTATTGTATTTATATTACTGTTCTCTTCGCAAGGAATTCTGTCAATCCCCAGGTGATTTAGGTGAGGACACCCAGCCTCTGTTGTCTTTCATTCACTTTCAAGTAGTCATGAGAAACAATGGGCAGGTTAGGAGCCCCTTGGGATTATATTAACTGCCCCAGGGGTATCTGTAGCTTTAGGGAACTAACAAATAGGGCTGAATGAACTGAGCACTAAGAAGTGTGGGCTCAAGTCTCCTCTGCAGATAACGATAACATGCTAAGTTAACCGGGCTCAGCATCAAAGTGCCTTCTACAGCCGCTGTGCTCTAATAAAACAATTTACTGTGATCATCCTCACAAAGTCACATGGAGAGCCCCTGTGTATCCAGTCCTGCACTGAGCCTACGAGGGTGGTCTTCAATTAGATGAGGGAATAGCACATGTCCAGTTAAAATACAGTACAGGGACAAAGCACAGGAGAGAAAGCTAACAAACATGTAGAGTAATGCATTCCGAAGATATCATTAAGCCCTGGCCTGTGTGGCTGGGCCGTAGCATCATCCAGTGCGCCAAAGGGCCTCCAGTTGTATTTCCGGTCACGGCACATACCCAGATGGTGGGTTTCATCCCCAGCTGGGTGCTTACAATGTTTCCCTCATCGATCTTTCTCTCTTGCTCTCTCCGTCTCTGGCTCTCTCCCTCTCGCTGTCCCCCCACCCCAAAAAAAAAAAAATCAATAAAAGCATATCTATCCTCAGGTAAGGATTAAATATAAATAAATAAATAACATAATAGCCACATAGAAATCTAAATACAAACCAAGTATTTCTAATGAAAATTTAGCTTCCAAATGGATGTATACTGTACATGTAAGATAACAGATTTCAAAGAAGTATGGGGGAAAAAAGTGTAAACTGCCTCATTTTTTTCATACTGATTACATGTTGAAATGAATGGCAGTATTTTTCAACGTATTTGGTGAAATAAAATATGTTTTAAAAATTAATTTCTCTTTTTAAAAATCTTTTAAAATGTGAGACTCCTAGAAACTTCAAAATTACCTCTGTGGTTGGCATTATATTTCTATTTGTAAACATTAGGGTAAATAACCCTAAATAAATAATGGTTAAGATGTGAGCTTAGTTAAGAATATTTTTAAATGGAATAAAAAGATACAGGCAAACAACTATGGGAAATGAACATAAAAGAGGGTAATATTTATGAGTGCTGTGTGACTATAACTTTGTTTGTTCCCAAGAAGTCTCTGATAGCAATATTGTCATCTCTGTTTTTCATTAGAAGAAAGCGAAGCTCAAGGAGGTTCAGTGCTCTCCTGCCAGGTCACACAACTAGCAACTGGAGAACTGGATTGAAAATCTTGGGACTACACTCTGCACGGGGCCTCCGAGTTCCCGTGGGTTCTGCAGGTGCAGGCCTCCTGCAAGCTCTCTGCTTGGGTCCACTCTGGAGATCGAATGTGTCGCAAGGGTCTTCAAACTACGGCCCACAGGCCACATGCGGCCCGCAGAGGAGTCTGATCCGGCCCGCCAGGTTTTTTGGGCAGTGAGCGCAGCCGAGGTGTTACAGTAGGAATTAGTAGTTCATATAGTCCGGCCCTCCAGCTCTCTGAGGGACCGTGATCTGGCCCCCACTTTAAAAAGTTTGAGGACCCCTGGGGGAACTCAGGATTTGGTTTCATCAGGTATGGGAAGACACACAGAGATGCAAACGACTGTCATGAAGGGAGAATTTTGTTATACTCACAGATCCCTAAAAATAGGAGGCCTTGGCACCCCACCCCGGGCACCAGGGATGGTCAGGAAGCACTGAGAGAAAAAGAAGACATGGAATCCATGGATTCCATGGGAAAGAATCAGGGAAGCAGCGTAAACAGGTTTAGGACTGGGTGTTTTGAATAATTTCCGTGAGAAGCTGTCCATAGTTGACTGGTCCCAGGCCCTGGGGCGATGAGGGCAGAGGAATAGTGTCGCAGAGATTAAGGACCCTATAAAGGAGGGGGCTTTGTGGCTGGCCTGCGGATTAGCGGTTTGCAGATGAAAGGCATACTCCCAGTTGTTTGTTCTCTCTAGGAATTAGCCAACCCTGGGAGCGGCTATCCTTGTTCTTCCGCAGATGCCACATACCAAAGCATCAAACACGGAAACTGGAAAATATGCTCATGACACTGAGACTGCTGGAAAGAGCCCTTGAGGACTCAGGGCCTGACTGAAAGCTGGACCTTACCGTACTCTGGTTTGACTGACAGCTTCAGCCTCCGGAGCTTCTGCAGACCGGGTGCAAGTGAGGCTCAGAGTGGGGAGCAGATGGAGAAGGTGACCCCTTTCCCTGTTGCTCCAGCCTGCCAGCAAACAGCCTATTCGTTTGTTTCGTATCTTCTCTCACTCAGTGACGCTTAGAACACTCTAAGTTGTCAGTTTAAGTGCACTTTCACTACTGGGGGTTGTTGTTGTTTTTTAATATATTTTATTGATCTTTCTACAGAGAGGAAGAGAAAGGGATAGAGAGTTAGAAACATTGATGAGAGAGAATCATCGATCAGCTGCCTCTTGCACACCCCCCACTGGGGATGTGCCCGCAACCAAGGTACATGCCCTTGACAGGAATTGAACCCGGGACCTTTCAGTCCGCAGGCCGACGCTCTATCCACTGAGCCAAACCGGTTTCAGCCTGGGGGTTGTTTTTAGGTAGTCACCAGGGGTCTGATTTTAAATCACATTCTATTACAATTGCATGACAAAGTGAGATGTCAGTTGTTTTAATGCTTTCTCATTCATTGTTCTTTAGCTACACAAGCATCATAAAGAGCTACAAAAATTGCTGGATACGTTGCCATCAATTAAGCATAAGGCAATATTTTTTTTGTAACTCACTTGAAATATATTTGATGTTTCAATCTCAGACTAGAGACACTGACAAGGCCCTTTGTATGAGGATATGTACTTCACCTCAGTGGATTCTGTGAGTGGGCGCTGGCCATTGGTGTTGCTGCCATGCCCTGAGCATTGGAGGACTCAGGAACATAACAGGTCCCCCCTCTGCTCCCACCACCTGCTCCCTCTCGGTCCTTGTGGACACACGTAGAGCCGCCTTCTTGACTCGAGCTACCCTCCCTCAGGCAGGAAGCAGAGAAAAGTTGGACAGAAGCTTGGCTTGTCCACCTCTAAATAACAATTACCCATAGCCTTCAGGATGGAGACCTTTGTCCAGCCCCACAATCAGCTGTTCAATATTCAGAATCCCTAATGGGCTGCTCCCTGGATGTCCCTATGTTGTTCTCTTCCTCTTTCCCTCCCCATCTTCCCCGCCCCCCTTGCCTTCCTTCTTCTTTCTCACTCCCTTTAGAGTCTAGGATCCTGGCTCCTCCTAATTTGCACTGCATTTTAGAAAGGATACTATTAATCTCTTGAAAAAGGAAGCCTCCTTATTTGTGCACCAGGCACCACCTAATGCCCCCAAGAATTCAGAGGAGACCACCTGCCCGAAACTCACTAGAATGGAGGGAGAGACGGGTTCTGCTGTGTTCCCACTGAGGAGTGTCAGAAATAGAGTTGATTGCAGCCATGGGGGTGATTCAGTCCAGGTCTGAAGGAGCTCCTCTGGACCACGGCTGGTCCCCAGACACCCCTAGAGTTGTTGCCTTGTCACCTGTTTCCAGAGTGGTTGTCATCACCCTGAAATGATAGTTTGGTGACCCTTCCTCTTGGCCAGGATACCATAGTGGAATTTGGGTCGTTCGACCCTGCCTGCCTGATGCCCACCTGCCCGGACTACTGGACCTACTCAGGATCCCTGACTACCCCACCGCTCTCCGAGTCTGTCACCTGGATCATTAAGAAGCAGCCTGTAGAGGTTGATCATGATCAGGTACATTGTTTCCATGTTTCTGTATAGGAAATTCTAGTTTTCCTCTTCAAATCAAGCCGGGGCTCAAACTTTGGGATCCGTTTTTACTTATAATGCTTATACGTTTTTATTAAAAATGTGCTAACTTCTTGTCTAATTCGAGTATGAATTAGAAAAAGCTTTAGTGAACCAGAGAGAGGTGTTACAACATAGAACGTAAGCTTTTTGCTTTCATTCCTGACAGGGACACATATTTTGCTGTATACACATTGGGTAGAGCCTCTATAAAAATTAAGACTCTTTTAAGTAGGAAAAAAATGAAGGATAGAAATAGCTACATTTACAATCATGAAAGAATGTGCCCTTCTGTCAGTGTTCTGTTCCTTTATAAACCTGGTAGAAGTGATTACATTTTATCCCTTTAAATGTCAAGGACTGCTGAACCCGGTTTGGCTCAGTGGTAGGGCGTCGGTCTGCAGACTGAAAGGTACCAGGTTCGATTCTGGTCAAGGGCATGTACATTGGTTGCGGGCATATCCCCAGTAGGGGGTGTGCAAGAGGCAGCTGATCGATGTTTCTCTCTCATCGACGTTTCTAGCTCTCTATCCCTCTCCCTTCCTCTCTGTTAAAAAAAAAATCAATAAAATATATATATAAATGTCAAGGACAGAAGCCAAGGCCTCCTAGGCCCCTGTGCCCAGAGCCAAATGCCTGGGGCCAGCAGTGTGGGAAGCTGGCGGTCCCCCAGGCCTCAGAGAGCAGGGGGCATTCTGTGAGGTTATAGTGTGCAGCGGCGCTGCCTGGCATGTGCAGGACCCAGTGCACTGATGGCCCCCATATGCCAACACCCCACGTGCTGTCCTTGCACCCTGGTGCCCACTTACAGCCCAACCCTGGTTGCTCTAACCCATCTACTCTGCATCTCCAAACCAAACCAACAAACGAATGTTTGGGAGCCAAATAGCCCCTGACGACCCTACCCACTACCCTGTAACCATGGACAGCTACCCGGAAAGTTACCTAAGCACCAATTCATATAATGGGATTCTTCCACGCTAGTTTCTCTGGCTTGGTGCTGGTAATATTTAGGGCCAGGTAAGTTTTGTTTTTTGTTGAGTGTTGTTTTCTTCTTCGGTTTTAGTAGAATCCCTGGTCTCTAGTCTTTAGGTGCCAGAAGCATACTCACATTGTGAAAATGTCATTGTCAAATATTTTTCCGGGAGGTGGGGGTGGAGGCTTGGGTCTAGGAGGGAGAGGGAGAGAGAGAGAGAGAGAGAGAGAGAGAGAGAGAGAGAGAGAGAGAGAGAGAGAGAGAGAGAGAGAGAGAGAGAGAGAGAGAGAGAACGAGAACACAGACACTGGGTGGAGAACCGCGGAGGACAGTGCCCTCTACTGGCAGAAACTGGTAAGCTTGTTCTCTCAAAATGTGTGAGTTTAAAAAATACCCAAGATACAGAGATGAACAAAATTAAGTGCATGCTTGACAAAAGTATTGTCCCCAGTTTTGTAGAATGCTGTAACACAGGAATTATTCATGGTTTTGCCCTTATTAATAATCAGACAATGTAAAGATTTTTTTAAATGAGCTGCTCATTTAAGCCCTTCAGGTTGCTAATAATTAAAAAGTAAGATAGCAACAAATGCTGGTAAGGAAGCAGAGAATTGGAATCCCAGCAGTGCTGTGGGTGTCCATGGGTCGAGTCATTCTGGAAGTGTTCCCACTAGAGGCGATCAGAGTGCTGCTACCAGCAGTTCTGAGAGAGAGAGAGAGAGAGAGAGAGAGAGAGAGAGAGAGAGAGAGAGAGAGAGAGAGAGAGAGGGAGAGAGGGAGGGAGGGACGGAGGGACGGAGAGAGAGAGAGAGAGATCAGTGAGACTGTTCTCTGTCAAACTGTCAGAGCTGAAAACTGGAACAACCTCAGTGTCCATCAGTATGGGAATGGATCATGTAAATCTGGTCTGTGCAATCAAGCAAGTCCACAGATTCAAGGAAAGAAGAGCCCAGGGCTATAGAGCCAGATGATTCTGTGTTGGGTAGCTGAGCTGTGCTTTGCAGGATGTTTAGCAGCAACGCTGGCCTCTCTCCAGTAGTTGTCATTAGGCCACCTCCATTAGTGACAATCCAAAATTTCTGCAGCCCAGCCAGCATGGCTCAGTGGTTAGGGTCATCTATGAACCGGGAGGTCACAGTTGGATTCTTAGTTGCCTTGGCTGTGGGCTAGATCCCCAGTGTGGGGCGTGCAGGAGGCAGCCAATTGGTTATTCTCATCAGTGATGTTTCTCTCTCTCTTTCCCTCTCCCTTCCTCTCTGAAATCAATAAAAATATAGTTTTAAAAAATGTCTCCAGGCATTGCCAAATATCTCCTAAAGGACAAAAATCACCTCCAGTGGAAGTTACTGAACTAGAGCTGTCCAGTTTTAAATAAAAGGACAAATCTCCAAACTACACATATTTTGAATGAAAAAGGTAGGAGGTGTAATGTCATATGTAGCACATGCCATTTACGTAAATTAAACACCAAGTAATGCCGCTGGCATAAGAGAGGCCAGGAGCCAAGGAGGTGGGCATTTGAAGACTTGCCTGTGATTTTCTTCCCACTCAAAGTCTCTAAATCCTGCTCCAACATGAACTTTGTGTATTTGTCTTTAGAGGCAGAAAAGAGCTGTGTTCTCCCTTGATCAGCTGAGGGTCGCCAGAGAGACTATCCAAGATGTCATCTGTCACACAAGACTTCTCTGAGCCCTGGGACACGAGATCAGGGCCCAAAACTTCCCTACAGTGTGAGCCCTGCATTCCTGGCCTGTGGCCAATGTGGGCACTCAGTGGCCATGAAAAGAAGGGGCAGGTGAATGAATTACAGAATGAGTAAATGAACTCTCTCGTTTCTACTCGCTGTTTGTACATTCTTCTAAGAGGGACAAACAGAAAGTAAATCGGGCCAGGACTGCAAAAATAAAAAAAGGGGTAAAGGAAAGGAGGGAGCTTGCTTCTACAGAACGTTACGCACTCAGAGATATTCAGACAACATAGTAAGACAAATAACTAGTATACGAAGATTCCTGAACATAGTGTATGCAGGGGTAGCCAAGAAGAAATGTAAATGTGAGGAAAGTTGGTGCTAAAATGGAAGTAACATGAAGACTGATTGTATAGGCTTGGGTGGTTAACTTAGCAACCAAAGACACAAATTCCTTCCATGTATAGACTGTGTATAAATAAGGTGACTTTTCCCCTGATCTTTCTTCCAAATGGGACCACACTGAAGTTCCTCTAAGGTTTGCCCAAGTGGATAAATTAATCAACCAACACTTAGTGACCTAAATATGTCTTTTAAAGAGTGTTTTAGTGTAAGAAACTGAAATGCCATTAGCACAGCTAAAAAGAAAATCTACATGTTCAGACTGTCAACATAGATGGGGCTGATGGATTTCTTTACATTTACTTCAATAATCACTTTGACCAATAGTTTTTACCAAGAAATGATTTTGATGGGTACATAAGCGGCTTATATCAGCAAATCACTAAAAAGGGACAAGTGCCCCACTGCCTTTCAGTGTGGGAGGAGCCCTGGACTGAAGGTGATTCTCCAAGAATTGGCTCCATGGCCATTTCTCATCCATGGCGCCAGACAGGGCCAACTGCATCCAAGAGGTCTAAGAATCAGGCTCTTGTTTCTGGAAACCAAAAGGACTCAATAGGAGCTGGGATGCTGTCTTACAAGCACAAGACTGCTAATCCCCTTACCGTGGAGACAACAGCACGTTGTTCCTTTGTAGATCACAAGACTTTTCCCTGAATAGGCAGAGGAGGAAACCCTTTTGTGCCCTACAAGGTCATGCCTGAGTTAGACTTCCAACTATTGCAGAAAAAAATTAATTATTCTAAAAAAAAACTCACTTGGGTAATCTTCGAAATAATCTAGACTTAGATTATATTTTCTATAGAAACTACTTTCAACATTATAATTTACCTGTGACTTGCAACTCATAGATAAATAAATCCTAGAGATAGTGATGATGGACAATATAGTGATGATGGACAATAATACTATAGTGTAAACATCAAATTTGCTAACAGACTAGGCCTTAAGTATTTCCGTCACAAAAAAAAAAAAGAAAATTATGTGACATGATGGAGGTGTTAGCTAATGCTACAATGGCAATCATATGGCAAAATATAAATGTATCAAATCAATATGTGGTACACCTTAAACTTACACAATATTATGTGTAAATATATTTCAATTTTGAAAATTCCCAGTGAAACAGTTTTAATAAATCTGGCCTAAATCTTATTTTAAAACTTGAAAATTTCTCGGCCTGCGTGGCTCAGTGGTTGAGCATCAACCTCTGAACCAGGAGGTCATGTTTTGATTCCTGTTCAGGGCACATGCCTGCGTTGTGGGCTCTATTCCCAGTGTGGGGCCTGCTAGAGGCAGCAGATCAATTTTCTTTCTCATCATTGATGTTTTCATCTCTCTCTTCCTCTCTGAAATCAATAAAAATATTTTTTAAAACTACATGAAAGCCAAGACTGGTTTGGCTCAATGGATAGAGCGTCGGCTTGGGGACTGAAGGGTCCCGGGTTCGATTCCGGTCAAGGGCATGTACCTGGGTTTCGGGCATATCCCCAGTAGGGGGTGTGCAAGAGGCAGCTGATCGATGACTCTCTCTCATCGATGTTTCTAACTATCTCTCTCCCTTCCTCTCTGTACAAAATCAATAAAAATATATTTAAAAAAAAACTACATGAAAACATCTGTTTGCCATCCTCAATCAAAGTCCCATGAAAACCTTAGGTAATATGACCTAATTTAACTAGGGCCCTCTTTCC
Source organism: Pipistrellus kuhlii (assembly GCF_014108245.1). Lineage (NCBI taxonomy): Eukaryota > Metazoa > Chordata > Mammalia > Chiroptera > Vespertilionidae > Pipistrellus > Pipistrellus kuhlii. The sequence goes on from NW_023425471.1 coordinate 3,116,827, forward strand.
ACAGAATTTTTCACCCATTTTCCTTTCTGATTGAGGGAAATAAAAAAAAGCAAATGGTGCTGTACAGGGGAGGGGAGATCAACCAAAGGATGTGTATGCATGCATATAAGCATAACCAAAGAACACAGGAGGGTGGGAACGTGCTGGGGGGAGGGGAGCCAGGGAGAGGTCAACATGGGGGGGGGGAGGAGACATATGTAATACTTTTAACAATAAATAATTTACAATTTTTAAAGCAAATAACAAAACCATTTCCTAACAAGATTTGTAAATAATTACTTCAAAGGGCTTGCCTCATTTTCATCACGTTTAATCTAGCTTCCTATAATCCTTGCCAGGGCCAGCTTTATGGGCACGTGACCAGGGTGACACACAGGCCCCTGCCCTTGCAGGGTCTAGCCTTATTTTAAAGTTCTGCTGTTGCCATGTTGAAATACTTAACCATTTTTTAACAAGGCCTGCATTTTGGTTTTGCACGGGGTCCAGTCAATTACATAGCCCTTTCTGATTTTTATATCTACAACTATAGAATAGCACACTGGAAATCCCATACAGATTAATAATTTGTGACGCATGGTTTTTCCCTGGATGCTTCAACGTAGTTCACATTATTTAATTTGATCTGATTGTAAAATTGATTGATGTTCATAATGAAAGATTAAGACCAATTCCAAGGACTATCATTTTAAAACAATTTGTCATTGAACTATTTCTAAGAGGTTTTCTCTTCCTAGATTGACACCCTTTGGGATCAGAGGCCATGGTCTTCTAAGAGGATTAGCAAACTTCTCTTTAAAGGGCCCCCTAAGCATTTCACGTCTTTCCTTATCTCAGGAAAACGGCCATAGACCACAGGTGCACAAATTACCATAGCTGTGTTCCCATGGGACTTCATGTGTGGACACTGAAATTGGAATCTCAGATACTTTTCAGGTGCCATGAATATTCTTCCTGTTCATTTTCTGACCACTTCAAAATGTAGAAATCATCCTTTGTGAACTGCATAAAAACGTGAATCAAGCTAGATTTGGTCTTATCCTTCATAATAATGTTAGAGCTAGTATATAGTAGGTTTTCAGTAAAGTTACAGAATTCTCTGGATCCAGCCACAGCAATGCAGTTCAACAGGCTGGCCTCAGTAGAGCACAATAAAGAAAGAGGTCCATGTCTCCCTCGCCGTTGCCTTTGGGTGCTGCCAGCCCTTGCTTCCCCGCTCCTTGACGGCATTTGGAGCAGATGGGTAACTTCCCTGTTGCTTTTGGCTATTACAAAGTCTCTCCCCTCGCAGACAACTGTACTCTCCGAGAGCACTTCTCCATCTGACAATCACTCAGAACACACAGCCACTGGCGTGGGCACCAACTCAGCATGGGCCCAGCCGTGAGCACCCCACCTGGATGAGGTGTACACACATTAGGACTCAGTCCCGCCCGCTTGCTATAGGGAAAAGAGTGAAAATGCACGGCCTCTCTGAGGCTCACACCCTCTGCCTCTCTGAATCCCCAGCTTCTCGCCCACTGCCTACTTGGGCTGATGGGGACTGGGGCGGTCCAGCTCTCCAGCACCTCCTGTATGCGTGCAGCCAGGGCCTCCTTCATAGTCAGTCAGTGTTATACTGGATCAAGAATATGCCAAATGTGGGTTTCCCAATATGCTAGGACATCCTCAGGAGATACTGAGCTCTCTGTCACTGGAGGTGATTGAGCTGATAGAAGAGATACTATAGTAAGGACCAGGCAAAAGTTGGGATGAAAATGAGAGTATTCATTATTCTGTTTATTTCTTGACTATCTTTAGGGAGTTACTCTTTACATTTTCAATTCCTTATATCTGGCTTTAGATAGGCTCTCTTTCACTACCTATAATAAATTCAGACATAAAAAGAATGACTTACTGAAATGCAAATATAACCCAAATCTCCATTTTAGTGACTACTTTTAAGATCCTCTTTCCTCAAAATGACTTCCATAAATATAAAGAAAAACGAGTTTGTGTTTCATTCTCCCTTTGGTTCCTCTGACCTGCTTTAAGAGCTTAAGTATAGAAAGATTTCATGTCTACAGACTTCAAAAAAGACCATTGTAGTTCAGGGTTAAGCACAGACATTCTTTTACAGGAAAGGCTTATTAACAGAATGCTGAGATGGAGGTAAGCCTACTCAAGTGAATATAAAAGTTATATGTTCAGTGAAGCAGATGGAGATGAAGGTGCTAGCCAGCTCTACTTGGAGCATGGGATTATGTTGTTCTTCAGATGTTTGGGATAATTTTACCTGATCTTCTATCCTGTCATTGCTTCCTCTTAATTCCAAGAGTGTAAACCAACTGGTGTTGGGTAGGAGTTGAATTTTCTTCACAAAATTGAAGCCGCAAATGATTTAGGTTAAAACAGCACTGACATCGTTCTAGATTAAGTATCCTGCCAATGAAACCACTTATCTTGGGTAAGTTTTAAAGGATTGAAAGCTAGAGCATTCAAAACATTTCAAAGAGATCGTCTCCATGCATAACAGGAATGTAAATGCACAATTTAGAAGAGGATAGGAAAGAGTTACTAAAGCTAAACATGCAATTTCACTCCTGGGTAAATATCCAAGGAAAATAAAGCATATGGAAACTACATGGACAAGAATGGTCATAGTAGCTTAGCTGCCTGCTCTACATACATTTGATACATCATAGGTGCTTAATGAATGTGAAATTGAAAGGAACACATATTTATATCTCACTGAATTCTTTCCATCCTTCACTTAACCAGACATCAAAGGGGTGAGGGGTGGGAGAATATGGCTTCACAAAACTAGCAACACATACTAGTTGCATACATTTATCCATCAGTTTGGATATCTACCATAAATACTTTAAGCAAAACCAGTTTATTAATAATTTCCCTTTGAATCCATTATTTAATAAAACATCAAAGTGAGGTCTTTAGAGTAATTTATTCAAGCTTAAGATAATTATAAAGAAGGGCCCATTACTAAAGAAAGCAGAGTGTTAGAAATTAAGATGTAAAAATGAACACATAGATGCTCCACTTACTGTTTTCTCTCCCAAGCTGGCCTGATACTAAGCTCACTTTAAAAGCACTTTCTTGCAGAGGGATTGGTTTTGGTCAACGCTAAGGTCTGGTGGTTGTATAAAATTAAAGCTAATGATATAGGGCAATGCCATCCAATGAAACGATCTGGAATGATGGAATGTTCTGTATCTGTGCTGTCCAATATGGCAGACACTAGAGTATATGATGGCAAAATGTGCCAAACAGAGCCTGCAAAATTATAATATTTAATGCAACTGGGGTGACCAGAAAACAGAGCTACAAATACTTGGCCACAAGCATTCCCAAAAGGTTAAATTCAATTATCATAGATATTTTAATAGTTTTATCCAAATTAATAAAACAGAGGCTTAACTTTCAAGCCTTCACTCAGTTGCAAATTTAGAAAAATAACTAGTTATTTAAGTCAAAGCCTTGCCAATCAGACAACAGAGAATTTAATCTATTTTTAAGTTTCAAGGTGACATACCTGATTCACGTAGTTCAACATGAATAGTAGTCACCAGAAGAGAGTCCACAACATAGTTCCATGGTGGAACGCTAAGGGCAGACAGAGAAGGGAAAATATAAAACAAACCCTGCCCTCCACTTAAAGCTGCCTTATCCATTCTGTGACCCGGATTAGAATAAGAGAAAAAGCAAGCCACCAGCCAGAAGGTTTAATGATTAACCCCCATCACTTGGGTTAATACTTGGACAGAAGCAGCCCATCTCCTGTCAGTTATTGACAAAAACCTGTTTGGAAAACAGGTTAGCTGTGTTTTGCAAACTCTAGCTTGAAAGAATGTTTCCCCTGCTGACTCAAAGTCAGAATCCCCTGCCCCCGCCCCTTTGTAGTCCCATTAAGTGCATGAGGGAAGGAACTGAGTCCTCTCTGGAGGCTTTGCCTGGTATGAACTTCCCACCTTCTCAGGCCTGAAGTCTCTCTGGCTGACAGAGAAGCCATCTTCATGTGGGAAGCTGATATCACTCCTCTATCTCTGGTGAGCAAAGGCCTGGCCAGAAGGGCCTTACCTGCCTCACACTCCTGCAGGGAACTCCTGGCCAGCTTCCCATTCAAAGGGAATGGTTTGGGTCAGCCCGAAGGGGTGGCTGCTGTGAGAAATCACAGCTGGTGACAGCAGAGCTGTCCATGGAACACTCAGTGATGGAAATTCTCTACAGCTGACCTCACAGAGTGGCAGCCAGGAGACATGGTGACTGTGGAGCACTTGAAGTGGAGCTGGTGCTGCTGGGAGAGGAATTCTTGGTTAAATTGAGCAGCTGCCGGTGGCTGGTGAGCACAATGGTCAGTGATGCCACAGAGCAGTAGGCAAGAGCTGCCCACCACACACTAGGTCTGCTGGGTTCTTTCTCTCATCCTCCAAAGAGCACCTCACTGGTGCGGTGGTTATGTTGTCATACGGTGCAGAAATTAAGGCTCTGGTGTTCAGGCATCGGTGGCATTGGGAGGAGTAAACAGGTGTCACTGGAACCCTCTCTCCATTACATTGAGCCGCACTGCATCTCAGGTCATCATTGGCAAAAACTGAAATTGCAGCAAAACCTCAGAGATGCTCTGAGTGAGATAAAGAATGGACAAGACTCCTTCCCCATGGGCACTATAGAGGCCAACAGAAGCCCCCAGAGTCAACCGATGTCAGGGCTTTCCTCTCTTCCATGCTTGTAGAGGGCCGCCTGAGAAGGCACATGAACATCCTTTAAATTGTCAGCTGAGCCTGGAGGCACTGGCAGAGTCCATGTCCCAGTTACACCCTCCCCCCCCCCCAAAAAAAAAGGGCCGGGGGTGTTTTTCAGTTTCTGACTTACCTTTGTGCAGGTATCAGCAGGGATGGGTCTAGATATGTAAATCCAGTAATGCTAGGGCCTAGTTAAGAATGCATATAAGCTCCTTTGACCCTATAAAATAAACCTGCTGAGTGGCTCGGCAGTTCGCTGCCTCTCCTTCAGAGAGGATGGCACCCACCTAGCGCCCAGCTTTGTCCAGGTGTCAAATGATGAATCTATTTCTGCCTCTTGGTCTCTTTCTTTAATTTCTTAATCCCCAGCTCCTCCATTCAGGAACCTGTCCCTTCTCCTTTTCCATGCAGGACATGGAAAAAAGAGAAGCACCCTACCATACTTGCCGCCTCTTCATGCATTTGGCCCCCAAATTTGATCTTGTTGCTTGAAAGCCATGAGTGGGAAAATTAGGTTGGGTGGCCCGGATGTTAATAGAAAGTTTGGATTTTTAAAGCAACAATGAAAAAATGTAAACAACAACGCTTCTGCAACACTTTGATAGTTTCCTGCTCCTCCTTAGGGGGGTATGTTATCATAGGTGGCCCATCAGTGTTTGCTCCCTCCACCTGAGGAAGCTTGTTCGCCTTTCCTCCACTTTGGTTGCCAGGGCACAGAGTCGGGAGAAGTTGCCAAAAGTTGGCTGTGGCAGACGCAGCCAAAAGTGAGGCCTGTCATTCTAGAAGTGTCACTATTTAGTGAGTTTTCATTTCACTAAAATGAAAATTTCCTAGAAGGAAAAGCTCACATAACTGACCCCTGCAAACAAGGTCAGACTAGACCAAGTTATCGCGGCAAATGTTAGATAAGATAAAGTCATCATGGGAAGGAAAAGTCAATAGACAGAGATTGCGACAAGCTGATAGCTGGGATCAAAAGCAAAAGCCATGTTGGAGACAGAAATCCAATTCAGCTTTCCTGTAGCCTGGAACTTCATTAAAGTATCAGATACCTCTATTTGCTTTTGCTTAATTATCTATGTGACTAAGATTGAAGACGGTAAAATGCTGAATCGTAGCCTAAGCCATTCATTTGAAATGAGAAGAAAATCTCTTCCCTGTTGAATGATGACTTCCCAATGTTTGTTGCATCATTGTTTAAATGTAAAAAAGAGCAATTTAAGTTTTTTCTAGAAAATAACAGAGAAGCCAAAAGACAAAAGTAGAAATCACTTGTAATTCAACCAGCATCAATGACCATTGCTAATGTTGTCCAAATATTTGGAACATATCTTTCTTAGCCTTGGGTCTTCCTCAGTGTGTGTGAATACAAATAGATTTCTTTTTAAAAACAAAACTAGGAATTGGAGTTGTGTTTAAAGGTAGAAAATTGCAACCAGTACATAAGTCCAGGAGATCTAAGGCACAGCACAGTATGGACAACAATTGATTTCAAGGTGGTAATATAAATTTCAAGGTTGCTAAGAGACTAGATCTTAATTGTTCTGACCACAAAAAATAAATTATAATTATGTTATGTGGTAAAGGTGTTAGCTGAGGCGATGGTGGTAAGCATATTGCAATATATAAATGTATCAAGTCAACATAGTGCACACCTTAAACTTATATCGTATTGTTTGTATTAGTCCCATAACAAACTTGAGATTATACTATTATGAAGCTTTGTCCTCTTCTTTCTTGAACTTAGTGTATTTTGGATATATTTCCACATCATTAAGTATTCCACAGTGGTTCTCAACCTTTCTAATGCCACGACCTCATGTTGTGGTGACCCCCAACCATAAATTATTTTCTTTTTAAAAAAATATATTTTATTGATTTTTTACAGAGAGGAAGGGAGAGAGATAGAGAGCTAGAAACGTCGATGAGAGAGAAACATCGACCAGCTGCCTCTTGCACACCCCCTACCGGGGATGTGCCTGCAACCAAGGTACATGCCCTTGACCAGAATCGAACCCGGGACCTTTCAGTCCGCAGACCGACGCTCTACCACTGAGCCAAATCGGTTTCGGCCATAAAATTATTTTCGTTGCTACTTCATAACTGTCATTTTGCTACTTTAATGAACTGTAATGTAAACGTCTGTGTTTTTCAATGGTCTTAGGCTCTACAGCAGCGGTTCTCAACTCTACCCACAGGTTGTGACCCACAGGTTCAGAACTGCTAGCAGGGTAGCCTAAGACCATTGGAAAACACAGATATTTACATTATAATTCATTAACAGTAGCAAAATTACAGTTATGAAGTAGCAACGAAAATAATTTTATGGTTGGGGGTCACTACAATGTGAGGAACGGTATTAAAGGGTTAAGGCATTAGAAAGGTTGAGAACCACTGATCTATGATATAGTGGTAATGAATGCTTTTAATTCTAATTTCTTATTTTTCATTTTTCTATAATAAAAATGCTATAATAAATATTCGGGACACTAACAATTTTTTGCTCACTTCTAATAACACCTTTGGTATAAATTCTTAAAATTTAAATTTTGGAGGCAAATGATATGCAAGAATGTAAGATTCTTTTCTGGCCGAAACCGGTTTGGCTCAGTGGATAGAGCGTCGGCCTGAGGACTGAAGGGTCCCGGGTTCGATTCCAGTCAAGAGCATGTACCTTGGTTGCGGGCACATCCCCAGTGGGGGGTGTGCAGGAGGCAGCTGACTGATGTTTCTCTTTCATCGATGTTTCTAACTCTCTCTGTGAAAAATCAATAAAAATATATTTTTAAAAAACTGTATGTCTGTGTACATATCTCTCTTGAACTATGTATGTGTTTATTTTGCATTGTCTTGCATCAAATGATATGCAAAAATGTAAGATTCTTTTCAAAGGTTTTATATCTGTGTACATATTTTTTTGCACTACGTGTAAATTCATTTACCCATGTCCTTAAAGCTCTTTTGGCAAATAAAATGCTACAGCAGTGTACAAATACTGCTTTGATTTGCAACTTTTTTGTTTTATGTAAAGCTGAACATTTTATATGTTAAATGGTCATTTGTTTTTTCGATTTTTTTTTTTTTGTAAATTGCTTATGTAATGCTTTGTCCTTCTTTTCTGCCAAAGTGTTTGTTTGTCCTCAAATTTTTGCACTAATGTGTGTGTACAGACATTCTTTGTCAGTTATGATTTTCCCCTTTCAATTTGATGATTATCCTCTTGCATTTTCCTGTTAAGCTATCCTGTATTTCATGTCATCTACACATCATTTTAAATTTACCTCTTACTTTTGAACAGTAATACCTAACTGTTGATGCTGTTGTTGCTTTGTCTCATTGTAGTGGCCCTGTCACAACAGGTACATCATAATGGTGAGAATAGCATGGAGCCTTACTCTAATGAGTAAGCAGTTCTCTGAAAATTTACCATTTTTTCTCACTTTTAGTCATTTCAGATTTTATACTTTTTTTTAAAATATATTTGTATTGATCTCAGAGAGGAAGAGAGATAGGAATATCAGTGATGAGATAAGAATCATTGATTGACTGCCTGTGCAAGCCCCCCACTAAGGATCGAGCCCTCAGCCAAGCATGTGCCCTGACCGGAAATTGAACCCTTGAACTCGGTTCCAAGGTCAATGCTCAACAGCTGAGCTACACCCGGCTGGGCTTATACTTCTTTTAAAATCCATATAGACTCCTTATAATTTCTAAGAAAGTCATTGAATTCATTCAGATTTTCCAGTATGCTCATGAGCTTTATAGAATATTTTCCATAAAATTTTTGTGCTGCCATGCTCCCTATATATTTGGTAGTGAAGACATTAATTTTTTTCTCGTTTTACATTAAGCTTTCCAGAAGTCTTGCTATTTTTTGTTGTATTTTCAAGGAACGTGTTCTTGGATGAATTTCATTTCTAGTCTTTGTATTTTCTGATGTATCTATCTTATTTACAAGTATTTGTCCTCCGGTTAGAGGCACCTCTCACCAACAGCAGAGAGGTGTTACCAGGCAGGACAGCCCCAGAGTCAATGGAGAGGGCTGTACCCAACCTTGATCCTTGTCTTCTCATATAAATGAATTTATACCAGAGACCTGGACTCTGTTGTGAAAAGCCAATTTGTTGAAGCAATTAAAGCATGCACCTTTATTGAAAAGGCAAAGCAAGCAAACCTATACATCTGGCTTATAAAGGGATCTCAGCTAATCTGCAGAGCAGGTTGGGTGGGGGTCAAGGCATTATATACCCCCCTGTCTAAAAGGTTTCAAAATTCTTCTGCTGAATATTTTGGTATAGAGTAATTTTTAAGGTCACCTCCCCCTTTTTTTAACTTTGTTGTGGCCTTCCCAGAATTCATAAGCACCTAGCACTTTATCTTGCCAAGCCTTGAGACTGCTGGCTTCTCTGCTTAGGGAGTGAAATGACCCTGTTTTCCTTTTCTCTTTTCCCCTCCCTTTCTGCTCTCTCTCCTTAGGGAGGTTTTTTAACCATTTGCTCTTGTGACCTTGGCTCAGGAAGATAATGGCTTGGTAGTTACAAGCTGGCTGCAAATTGCCCACAGTATTTGGCCTTGTTGTAACTTTCCTGTCTCAGCTTCCCTATTCCTCCTGCCTGGAATCCTGTAACACTCCTTCCAGTTATTTTTAAAAATATATTTTATTGATTTTTTTACAGAGAGAAAGAGAGAAGGATAGAGAGTTAGAAACATCTATGAGAGAGAAACATGGATCAGCTGCCTCTTGCGCACCCCCTACTGGGGATGTTCCCTCAACCAAGGTACAAGCCCTTGACGGGAATCAAACCTGGGACCTTTTAGTCTGCAGGCTGACGCTCTATCCACTGAGCCAAACCGGTTTCGGCTCCTTCCAGTTATTAACTTGTGTTGCTATTCTTTTAATAACTCTTGAATTGACTAATAAGCTCATTTGTTTTGAGTCTTCGTTAATAATGAAAACATCTGTGGCTATTCAGTTTCCTCTGAGTACTGATTTGGCCACATGACAAAAGAAGAGTAGAAGTACAGTGATCTCACTATTATAAATTTTCAAAATAATCATAATGATAGTTTTCATATTTTCTTATAACCCAGTAATTATTTAGAAAAGTGTTTTCTGCCTTGGCCAGTTTGACTCAGTGGATAGCATGTCAGCCTGTAGACCAAAGGGTGCCAGGTTCAATTCCAGTCAGGGGAAGGTGCAGGCTCCTCCCTGGTCCCTGATTGGTACAGGAGGCAGCCAATTAATGTGTTTCTCTCACATAGATATTTGTCTCTGTCTTTTCTTCTCAGTTCCATTCTCTCTAAAAGATCAGTGGGAAAGTATCCTCAGGTAAGGATTAACAAAAAAAACAAAAAAAGAAAGAAAAGTGTTTTCTAAATTTCTAAGTACTTTTCAGATTTAACTATAAATATATGTATATTTTATATTTTAAATAGTATTCTTATTAGTCTCAAATGTATTAATACATTTTAATCTTAAAATTTATAAGAGGAAGTCTATGCAATTTACCCATTATCTCCAAATATATTTTACTAAAAACTTTGAATAAGCATCTTATAATATTCTTCTTAACGGAATCATGAATGAACACTATACTGATAGAGTAAATTTCCTGTAATTATAATTATAAAAGCATTATCTGTGACTGTTTAGTATTGTTTAAAGTAGATCAAAATTCGTAATATTAAAGAACTGTGAAATGGAAAATTTCTCAAGGTAATAAGATTTTGATATCAGGATAAAGCAAATTTCTAATAATGGGCTGATGTGCTTATATGTTTAGATTTCTTTGACAACAACAAAAGAAATTGTCAGATGTGTGGCCCAACGTGACATGATTCAAAATATAAACTTTTATTGGTTCTGTCAGGTGAATAGAAAGACAAAACCTTAGTGACAGCTAAAACCGGTTTGGCTCAGTGGATAGAGTGTCGGTCTGCGGACTGAAGGGTCCCAGGTTCGATTCTGGACAAGGGCATGTATCTTGGTTGCAGGCACATCACCAGTGGGAGGTGTGCAAGAGGCAGCTGGTCGATGATTCTGTCTCATCGATGTTTCTAGCTCTCTATCCTTCTCTGTTCCTCTCTGTAAAAATTCAATAAAATATATTTTTTTTAAAAACACCTTAGTGACAAATATGAGCCACTGTCAATCACTTGACTTCAAAACCAAAGACACCACACGTTGCATATCACATAGAAACTAATAAAAAAGAATTCATTGTTAAATAGCTTGGTGGCAATCTCAATAAAATAGGTGGAAAACAGCTACATTCTAGGATTCATACCTCTCAACCTACTGACTTTGCTTTCTTATACTTTTCAATATCTTGCACAAATTTAGTGCTTGTTTTGATGTACAAGTTTTAAGTAGTGAATGTCCACAGGATTTGTGTCCTTGTAACTTGCTTCATACAATGCTCATTTCAGCCTAATAACTTATTAGTAACAGCGGTAACGATGGCAGGTAAAGTAGTTTCCATCATTTTTAATATATCACTATTGATTTCCTATGTTCCAAGCTTAGAGAAAGCAGATACAAAGTGAGGTTACTGTTTACCATGAGCATTACGGAAAGCAGTAAGTCTCCTGAGATAGGAAAAAGACATTGATTTCTCCATGTTTTTCATATTCCACAATACTCTTGAAAAGCAGTTTCTCAGCATATAGCTATTGATCTACTGCTCAGGAAGGTCAATTAAATATGAGATCACACAAACAGGAAACACGTGAGTCATTCTTTGTACTCATTCCAGGTGCCTTTTAAAGTTGATCAGAGTTGGAAATGCATGTGGGCATGTGTATGCTTCATTTGCTGTAAGAAAACAAGAGGTAGTGAGCACTGCTGTTGCTTTTGAATTTTGACCCCCAATGATCAAAAACAGGAATTTCCTAAACCTATTGCACCTAAATCTACTACAGTAAATTGTGAAACCATTTAAAATATGATGTTACTTCGTACATTTTTAAATATATCTGGCTGTGACACATTAAGATAAATAAAAACTTTTAATCATTGAATATGGAAACCTTTCATAAGATTTTTAAAACCCTGCACTTGTAAAACTAGTATCTACTACAATTATTTAGCGCCACTCACTCATTTTCTAGAATACAAGTGGTAAAGTTTTAATCAAATGTGATCCTTCACCTTTTAATTGTAATGCAATTGATATGTAATAAACAATTTAAAGAGGTTTATAATTATTATCCCAATTTGTTCAGAATAATCAGAGAGATAAAAAATGATTCTACTCCCTTTAAACTATCATTAGGTTAAGACATATATGGTGATAAAATATTTTTGCCTCATGTGCAAACCTATTCTATTTTAACCTAGTGGTTCTCGATCAAGGGTAATTTTGCCCCCAAAGAACACTTAGAGACATTTTTCAGTTGGTGGAACTTCGGGGGGCTGGGAGTTCGGTGATATCTAATCGATAGGTAGGACCAAGGGTTATAGTCACAGGACAGGCCCTCCTCCCCCCAGAAAAGTTTTATCCAGCCCCAAATAATAACAGCACCAAGTCTGAGGTGCTACTTTCACTGTGCAGATGCTTTTGGGTAAGGGACTGCATATTCCTTCTTAGTTTCCCAGTATCAGAAACGGCAACTTAGAATCTAGTATATTGAAGACAGTTGGTGCTGACACTTGGTAAACTGGCATCATTACTTTTTTTAAAATATATTTTATTGTTTTGGTTTTTTTTTTGAGAGGAAGATAGAGGGATAGAGAGTTAGAAACATCGATGAGAAACATCCATCAGCCGCCTCTTGCACACCTCCTACTGGGGATGTGCCTACAACTAAGGTACATGCCCTTGACAGGAATCGAACCTGGGACCATTCAGTCCGTAGGCCGACACTCTATCCACTGAGCCAAACCGGTTTCAGCATAGCAAGAAAATTTAAAACACTTTCAGGATATATCATAAACAAGGCTTTGAAATATTTTTGTCTTCATCCTGATATTTTATGCTTTATTTTAAGATGCAAAAATCTTATGAAACTAGGATATTCAAACGGCTCATCAGATTTTGTAAGTTAATTGACAGCCATCACCATTATGAACTTTGGTTTATTTTTTACAGGCTAACATTTTTTCACTTCAGTGAAAGTTAATCACTATTGCTTGAAGACAAAAATTAGACAAACTGAACGAGTGTGATTTTGCCAGTGTTGTATTTCTACAGAGGGAACTTAAAGGACAGCTACTTAAATGGAAGGCGTGTGTGCCTGTGTCTCATCCTGTGAATGAAGACCAATAGATTATGACTTCTAAGTAGTGAAAGCAAGACTCACACTGAGTTTCTGAAATTTCCTTGTAGATGTTTAAATATTTACACTGCTTCTTGAATGTTACATTGAAAGTTTTTCATGGCCTTGGTACACAATGCTTATTTTTGTAAGCTAAAATCTTTGCAGCTAGGAAAATATAGTTGGGCCAAAACCGGTTTGGCTCAGTGGTAGAGCATCGGCCTGTGGACTGAAAGGTCCCAGGTTCGATTCCTGTCAAGGGCATGTACCTTGGTTGCGGGCACATCCCCAGTAGGGGATGTGCAAGAGGCAGCTGATTGATGATTCTCTCTCATCGATGTTTTTAACTCTCTATCCCTCTTTCTTCCTCTCTGTAAATTATCAATAAAATATATTTAAAATATAAAAAGAATGCAGATGTGTTTTAAAAAAGAAAGAAAGAAAAAGAAAAATATAGTTGGACTTTTTGGTCTTTTTGATGTGCCTCAGACATGAAACAGCTTTGGCCACCAACACAGGCATCAAGCTAGGATGACCTAATGACTGTATATCTGCCTGGCCCCTGATGGATATAAGAGCACACTAATCAGGTGTTCCTTGCCCACCGCCAGGGGTGACTTTTCTGGTCTTTAATCACCTAATAGGCTGCCTGTTGGAGTTTACCCAAAAGTGTTTAGCCCTGCCCATACATACTTCCTCTGCCAGCCTTTATAAAAAGGTGAGGGGGGCCAATTTTCATTGTAGAACCTTAAACTACCTTCCTCTCAAAGCACACGAATGAATATCTCGAAGTGCCTACCCTGAAGTTTTGGCCAATGACAATGACCTCATACTCTACCCCACAGGAAATTCTCAGCTCCTTATAATGAAATGTCACTCTGGGAAGGCGATAAAGACCTGCATGCAGGACCTCTATTTCTACAAATCAGAGGTGCCGGATAGGTTGTTGCTCACAGCCAATCACCCATTACGCAATGTTCATCGCAAATGTGGACACAGCCACCAAACTTCCCAGCACAAGTTATGCAGGCAGTTTCTGTGAATGAATTGAGAGTTGACTTGCAAATTGAAATCTACTCGTCCTCCTGGGTAATAGTAATCTAAATGCTACTCTGGCCCTGGCTGGTATGCTCAGTGGTTAGAGCATTGGCCCACCCACCAAAGGGTCATTGGTTCGATTCCCAGTCAAGGGTAGGTATCTAGGTTGTGGGTTTGCTTCTGGGGAAGAGGGAGTGCATGCGGGTGGCAACCAGTGAATGTGTCTCTCTCACAGTGATATTTCCCTCTCTCTCCCCCCATCCCCAATAAATAAATAAATAAATAAATAAATACTACCCTGGATTTGGCCAGACCATTCAGGACTTTTATACTTTACTCAGCTGAATAGGAAAGTTTGGATAGTACATAGCATCAATTTACTAGTAAAGCACTGTGCTTTGTCATTATAGCAATGGTTTCCATTGAGGGGAACTATGTTTCCTTATGACACTTAGTTCCCACTTAGTAGCTTATAGCACTTTTATGAGGGACTAGGATTTCTCTTGCTACTCAAAACATATCAAACAAACCCCCTAGCTTTTATATCTTATGAACATAGCAAGACCTTAAAAATATTGCCATTCTGTCGATGAGCGAATGACATCAAGAGAATGACAATCGAGAGAATTCAGAAGTTCATGGTCAAATCTCTGCCCCACCCCCACCCCACTTTAACAAGGACATTTTCCTCTGTGCTCTAGTATGGTACTAGTCTTATTGGGTACTAGATCACTTCATAAGTTATGTAAATGTCTAATCACTTAGTTGTATGCCTGGAACTAATATACTAGTGTATGTCAACTTATTGAAAAAAAAATTAAATCTCTGCTAACTTTAAACAACTGCTTTGGATCTGATGGCCTGGATACTTAAATGCTAATTTTATCATTGCCTGCATTATTCTCCTTCCGTTAAGTCTCCCTTTTCTTAGCCCCGTCAACTCTTTCTTTTATCCAGTAATGATTGTATTTTAGTAAGCTTCCTCAAATCATCGGAGGAAGAAGATGAGCTAGAACTAATTGTATAAAAATCAACTCAGTAAATTACGTAGACTGTTTTTGGATCCATTTCTGTGAGTTCATTTCTCAGGCAAATATGACTGACAGTTGAAACATTTTACAAATGAGTCAGGCTTCTCAGGGCCAGAATGTTCTGTTGAAAGATTCCTTTCTCTGTGTTCCTTCTAGTGCAACATTTGTTCCCATTATCTCTGAGCCAGAAATGCAATGGCGGTTGGGAATAAAAAAGTAACTAAATATGCTATCATAAAAGTTTTATTGTTGATATATGAAGAAATAAAAGTAGCAGGATATGTTATCTTTCTCCACACGTGAAAAAGGCAAATATACAATGAAGATTTATTGAGAATGTATTACTTAAAGAAATGCATTCAGTCCTATGAAAGTGGTTTTTTGTTTGCTACCCAAAAGCGCTCCAACTAATCAACTCAAGAAGACCTGGGGTTACCAAATCCTTTCTCACTTGTCAAGCCCTTCTCTAATGTTCTTGTCACAGTTGTCTTGCCTAAATCCAAGATGGGACAACTTCAGACTGTAAGCCCCTGGAGGCCCATCTTATTTGTCAGGGGCGCATGTATTCAATGAGATGATTGAAATGGATGAATCAGATATCTGTACAGGGGTAGAAAAGCTGGTTATATATAATCTAGTCACATTATTCTTGTGGACTTAGAGTTGGAAATGGACAGAGAAAGAAAAGCGGGGTAACCTGTGAGCGCACGCAGGGCTGTAAGCAGAGTTTCAGTCTGTGTGATGTCTCCACGCGCCCTAGACAGCAGGAGCTCACTGGATGCCTAGAGAAGGGAAGTTCATCTGGAGGAGACATCAAGAATACAGATCACACTGTCAGACCTCAGAGGGAAGGCAGGGGAGGGTGGGGATAAGGGGGAGAGATCAACCAAAGGACTTGTGTGCATGCATATGAGCCTAGCCAGTGGTCACGGACAACAGGGGGGTGGGGCATGCGTGGGGAGGAGTTTTTGGTGGGAATGGGGGGGGGGGGTGAGGACAAATATGTGATTCCTTAATCAATAAAGACATTTTTTTTTTTTTACAAAAAGAATACAGGAGCTGAAACCGGTTTGGCTCAGTGGATAGAGCGTCGGTGTGTGGAATGAAAGATCCCAGGCTCGATTCCGGTCAAGGGCATGTACCTTGGTTTCAGGCACATCCCTGGTGGGGGTGTGCAGGAGGCAGCTGATCAATGTTTCTCTCTCATCGATGTTTCTAGCTCTATCCTTCTCCCTTCCTCTTTGTAAAAAAAAAATCAATAAAATATATATTAAAAAAAATAAAAATAAAAAAGAATACAGGAGTTCAGTTTACTCCACTCATCTGCCTAAGGGACCAGAAGGAACACCGGTGCACAGTTCAAGTTCAGAGCACAGGAACACTGGCTCGAGGAAACCCGGGTGAAGTGGACTTGAAAACCAGCTGGAAGGAACGTGCCTGCACCATCTGCTCATTATCCACGTACCCCTCCTGAGCCGCCTGCTCTCCTGTATCCTATTGACGTTTGGAAATGGGGAGACCGGAGGAAAAGCATCTCTTAGACTAGCTCTTACATCTGACTTCACCCCACAAAAGGAAGCCAGCGCTCAGGAGGGTTTCTCTACTCTAGAGTAAGGTGACCAGATCGTCCCGCTTTTGGCGGGACAGTCCCGATTTCTAATAATTTTTCCCTCATCCCATGGCGTTTTAAAAAAGTCCCGATTTTTGGAAAGAATCTTTCCAATCTTTCCAGAGACAAGGTGGGGGGCCGTCCACTCGACCTCCAATTTCTGCAACAAAGTTCCGCCAGGGAGGAGGGGGGGAGTCAGGAGGGGGAGCTAAGGGGCGTGGCCAAGGTGGAGGGGCGGGCCCAGGCGGAGCTTGGAGGCGTGGCCCGGGGAGGGGGCGTGGCTGCGGCGGGAGGCGGGTGGCCGGGCCGGAAGGCTGAGAGGGGCGCTGTCTGGAGTGGCGTGGCCTGGGGAGCAAGTAAGGACTGGGAAGTGGAGTCACATGGGGCGTGGCTTAAGGGTGAGGGGCGTGGCTCTGGCCATGGAAACCGACGAGGGGGTGTGGCTCCGATGGCCAAGTTTGCCAGCTGCGATCCCGGGACTAAGTGAGGCTCATGCTCTGGGGAACAGGCTCAGGTAAGGGCCAGGGGCCGGTGGAGCTGGGGGGAGGGGGGAGGAAAGGAGGGGGGAGGGGGGAGGGAGGAGGGTGGCTACAGCGGGGGCTGCCCCCTGGGGGAGGGCTGGGCCTTCCTCCCAGCGCTGCCCTGCCCGGTCTGGGAACCAGAGAGCTGTTTGCGCGGATTGCTGGGGTCACCGCGGAGCACGGTGGACTGGTTAGCCTGGGAGGGCATTACCCTCCCCCCCTCCCCCCCTCCTCCCCTCCCCCCCTCCTCCCTCCCTCCTCCCTTCCTCCCCTGCACCCCTCCTTTATGGGAGGCACCAACCAAAAGGCTGCACTTCTTTGGCTTTAGGGCTGTGCACTTGCCGGGAAAACAGCCGCCCCAGGGGAGCTGTGGGGAGTGTGAGGACCGTCCCGGGGAGGGAGGCTTGCCAGGGCGGGTTGGATGTGACTAACTCCAGAAACTGCTGGGAAATAGCTGGGCACAGGTGAGGGCTCCAAACCTGAGATCCTGATCCCACCAGCCGAGTCGCGGCCAGCTGGCTCTCACTTGGGTCAGCATCTTGTCTCTCCCTTCCCCTGGGTGTGCCAGGGTCTGTGGATGGAGGCCCAGCCCCAGCGAGGGGGTCAGCATCCCAGTTGGTTCTCGGGGACAAATCTCAGTCCTTCTGGCCTTTTGCTTTCGCCCAGAATTGGAGGAGAACCTCGGAAGTACAAATGTTGAGTCTTTGTGGAATTCCGTGTTAAATGCTACTGCCTTGAGGCTGGTGGCAACTCATTCATATTCATGTCAGTGCCTTCCCCTGCCCTGTATTTTAACTGGGAAAGTTTGAGAGGTACAAGAAGTTAATGTGTACACCTTCCTTCGGATAGAACCTGTTCTCTCCCAGCTACTGAAACCCGCATTGTTTTCTGCTTCCCCTACTTTCTTCACGGATGATCTAATTAGTGAAGGAGCAGCCAGATTTCTCTGGTGCGGGAAGCTACCCAGGACCCTGCCCCTCATCTGCCCTTGCACACCCCTCAGAGCCGGCACTGTTCTCGAATATGTTGGAAATGGGAAACCTTTCAGCTACGGAGGGCTGTCCTCCTTTATCAGGTGATTTTTTATATTTTTTATTGATTTTTTCACAGAGAGGAAGAGAGAGGGATAGAGAGTTAGAAAATCGATGAGAGAGAATTATCAATCAGCTGCCTCTTGCACCCCCCCCCCCCCACCACTGGGGATGTGCCCGCAACCAAGGTACACGCTCTTGACTGGAATCGAATCCTGGACCTTTCAGTCCACAGGCAGACGCTCTATCCACTGAGCCAAACCTTTTAGGGCTACTCAGATGATTTTTACATCAGCGCCAGGACTGAAATCCACCAAAAAGACCGAGAGCAGCGAGGACACGATTCTCTGTGCTGTCCACACCTCTCTGAGCCAGGGGGAAGGCAGTGGGGTTCCCAGCTGGAAGGCAGTGAAGACTGGCGGAACTGTGAGTGAATGGGTGGACATGGATATTTTGGAAATCTGATGGTAGCAGGACAGGCCACACTTGCATGGTTGGTTCGCAGCACAGTAAGCAGTCCCTGGGAATGTGTTTTGAAACCTTTGGCAACCCCCAGATCAGAAGCATAGTCTCAGAAAAGAAGTGGGTGAGAGGAGGAAGCTGAGAAACATAACCTCTCATTGAAATTCAGAGAATTACAAGCTGGCTTCCTTTCTAAATCAAGAGGTGAGGAATTTAAGGGTCAATAGGATAGGAATCAAGGAATTTTTTCAATGCAATCATTATCTTTAGTAGGACTTCATTGCTGTCTGTTTTGCATACATATAAATGTCTTAATCAGGCAGAGCCCAATGTATTTGTCATTTAATAAATACATGATTTTGAATGATTCTTCAAATCAGGTTTCTAAGTCTTCAAAACAGCCGAAACTGGTTTGGCTCAATGGATAGAGCGTCGGCTTGGGGACTGAAGGGTCCCGGGTTTGATTCCGGTCAAGGGCATGTACCTTGGTTGCGGGCATATCCCCAGTAGGGGGTGTGCAAGAGGCAGCTGATCAATGACTCTCTCATCCATGTTTCTAACTCTCTATCTCTCTCCCTTCCTCTCTGTACAAAATCAATAAAATATATTAAATAAATAAATAAAATTTTAAAAAACTAAGTCTTCAAAACAGCAGATCAGGGACCTGTTAGTAAAATTCAAGACATGCATAAGTAATTAGTGATCGCATAGTACTATAGTACAGAAAACTTAGCCCCCTCTTGAGCTTGTAAAAATTTAGTGGGGATGGAGTCACTTCAAAATGGAGTCGGAGCTGCCATCCCAAAGGAGCCTTACTCCTGAAACCTTTGGATTGTTAAAACTGAGCAAACATTCCTATGGGACTGTATCCCACACAACTGTTTGCAAAGCTAATAGGAAAGTAGATATGACTACATTGCTGAAAATGAGATCATTCTTTAAAATTAGTATATGCTAGCTTAGCTGCACCTATAGAAATTTCTTCCTTTGCTTATTAAGACTCAGAGAAATTCCTACTATTGCTGCATTTATTCCCCTTTCCTTTCTCATAAAAATCCCTTGCCTTCACCTCCTAATCCAAACATAATTTGGGTTTCTACTTGAATCAGCGCTTCCTGAATAGCTCTTCTATAGAATCTTAAACACTTGTTGCATCTCACTTTGTGTCTTTGTGTTTTGGTGTTGTTGTTTTTTTAGTAAATCTTTATTGTTCAGATTATTATAATTGTCCCCCTCCCCCATAGCTCCCTCTCACTTTGACGTTTTATTTTTATGTTAACTGTCCCATCCTTAAGGACAAACTTAAGTAAGGACAAATTTTCTGTGAAAGCCAGTAATGTATTGTAGTAGTTCATTGTTATATATTATGTTTGATAATTAAATATTATTTGTGGTTTCACAAGCTTGGGTTTTATGAGATACTGGATAAGTTTAAATAACCATCTCTAGCTCTAACCGGTTTGGCTCAGTGGATAGAGCATCAGCCTGCGAACTCAAGGGTCCCAGGTTCAAATTCTGGTCATGGGCATGTACCTTGGTTGCGGGCACATTCCCAGCAGGGGGTGTGCAGGAGGCAGCTGATCAATGTTTCTCTCTCATCAATGTTTCTAACTCTCTATCCCTCTCCTTTCCTCTCTGTATAAAAAAAATCAATAAAATATATTTTAAAAAATAACCACCTCTATAACTTTTAATGTAACATTTGGGATTGGTGTTAGGCTTGAGTATAAATAATTTCAACTATTGTTATAGGTATTGTAGCCCAGCATTAGCTAACCTAAGTTTCTGTTTATTTGGATTTTCATGGAATCCTCTTTACCTCTGACTTTCCATGCTCAGTGCTTCCTTGATTGCCTTTTACTGTTCCTTCTCCATCCCTTGGCCTCCTTAATCACTCCATTTTTTTTCAGTCTCCCTCTGTACATCTGTTACTCCAGGGGGGGGGGGGGGTTGTACCTTCTCTCTAGCCTCATAGCCTCTCCTGAGGACCAGAGCGGCTTTGCCAACTCTCCTAGACCTTTCTTCTCATCTGTACCCTGGACCTCAAATCCAATATTTAATGAGATGAGGAAGGTCATCTTTGCCTTCTCACCTACATCTTGTGCCAAGCTCTGTTTCTCTGTCAGGGATCCCTCCTCATTCTGCCACCGGCATCATCTAGCTGTAAAACCATGAAGCCTTCTTCTGCTTTTCCCTTTACTCCAGTTGAGTGCAAATCCTACTGTTTTATTTTTAACCAAAAAAATGGGGATCTCTTAATGCAAAGTGCCTTGTTCCTCTCTACTGCCACTATCAAGTTCAGTATTTTATATCTCCACGTGGATCCCTGAAATTTCATTTTAAACTCTACATTCCCAATTCTGAGCTACTAAATTCCCACCCAAAACCTGTTCGACACAATATCATCCTCATCTCAGTTCATGGCAACTCCATTCTTCCAGAATTATCCAGTCACCCTTGACTCCCATATTTCACATCTTACAAGCTGTATTTCCAAGTGGTAGCTAAGATCCAACTACCTCTCACCACTACCACTGCAACATCCTTAGATCTAACCCCTGGATTATCTGAATGATTTCCCTGATTCTCTCCTGCCTTACATCCCACTTGATTTCCAATAGAGTACCCTGAATGATCTTTTAGAAATATAAATCAGATTAAGTCCCTCCTGTGCTCCAGAAACTTCATCGTGACCCCATTTCTCTTAGAGCAGTAGTTCCCAATCAGAGCTGATCCCCCTTCTCCAAGGAACATCTGCAGTGTCTGGAGACAGTTTGAATTGTCACAGTCGGAGGGAGCGTGCCACTGGCATCTAGTAGGTAGAGACCAGACAGGCTGCTAAATGTCCTACTGTGCACATGATGCCTCACCCAGAAAACAAGAGTTATCTGGTCAAAAATATCAACAACGCCAAGGCTGACAAACCTGAGTTGGAGAAAGAACCTTTTTAGTGGCCCAGACATTTACTTGATCTGGCATCCATTACCTCTCAACCTCATCTCCTATCCTCTCGCTGGCTCAGTCCTGTCCTATTGGCCTCTTCACCATCCCTTGTATGTGCCAGACACACTCCCACCTCAGGGTCTTTGCACAAGCCATTTTCTTTGCCTAGAATATCCTTCACCCTGATACCCATGTAAGAAATTCCTTCACTTCCTTCAATCCTTTGCTTAATTTCACCTTCTCAATAAGGCCTCCCCTGAGCAATTGATTTAATAATCGGACACCCCTTTCCCAGTGGCACTCCAAATTCACCTAACCCTGCTGTATTTTTCACTGAATCTGTTATATCATTGTTGTTTATTGTCTGTCTCCCCCTACTAGAATATAAATTCCACAAGGGTAGAGACTTTGTTTTATTACCCTGTTGATCCTAGAACAGTGTCTGGCATCTAATATGTTTGATTGACATCTTGGTGAATGAAGGAATAAAAGGGTGATGGAATTAAAGGAAGGATGGTTGAAAGAATCATCTCGTCACTGACTTTCCCGCCTCCAGTCTTTGCCCACTCCCATCCATCCTGCACTGTGCTGACAGTCATCAGAAACCATCAGTGCTTCCTCCTGTACACGTAGAGTAATATTTGAAAGTCTTCCAGTCTCTTGGAAATTTATATTCTGTGAATTAATCTCAAATCCCCATCCTTCCCTACCTTCTACTGTGTCTCCTGGGCATCTGCTTGGCCAACACCTTAACAAATATTCATGGTAGACTTGAGATTATGGGAAGTTCAGATACATTTGGCTTCATTACCAAAAACAACATTTTGGTTTCATAAAAAAAAAAAAAAAAATGCAAGGTCGTCTTCAGAGTCAGTGTCCCCTGCAGTGAGATCAACAGTATTCCTAGGAGACAAACAGAAGTTCAGACTTCCAGACTATTACATGCAGCCCACTATTGGGTGGGCTTGGTGGAGGAGGAACTAGAAAGTGAGGTTGATTTCAGGCCTTTGGAGCTCTTGTGTCCTCCTAGTCCTCAAGAGCCAGTCTGGAAGTAGGCAAGAGACACTTCCTCTGGGTGAGGTGTCATCAGGTGCCAGCCTTGGCATTGTGCACAGATGGCATGATTGCAGAATGCAGAGCAGTCCCCAAGGCAGTACTGCTCTGGCCTGTTGCACCAACTCAGACTTGCCCTAGGGCTTTCCTCATGGCTCTGGAGCTAAACCAAGGATCAGTTATCCAGACTCCTCTGGGCGTCTCAGTGACAGGTCTCAGACCCTCACACGGCCCCCTGTGCAGGGCCAAGAGAACACCCACTCATCTTTACAACTCTCTTGGTGGTCAGGCATGCTGCTGACCTTGTCTTATCACAACATTCTCTTTGAAGGGCGGATCAGCAAATCCCTTTTGTTGAGTATATCTTGCAGTTGGCATTGTGTTCCCGGAATTTACTGTATTTTTTTAAAATCTAGATTATGAGCAAGAAAGAAATCCTTTTCCACATGTTTTCCCACCTGGAATTGATTACAACATAAGCCCAAGATTCGACCTGATTCAACTTCCATTGTCCTCTTTGGCCTTGGTTCCTAAGTACTCCTGCCTCCCCCACAATATCCTCATCATTGTTGACGTTACCCTGTCCATCTCTCTGTCTTTGTGCCTCTTATTAAAATAGTCTCTCTCTTGCCAAAACCAGTTTGGCTCAGTGGATAGAGCGTCGACCTGGGACTAAAAGGCCCCGGGTTCGGTTCTGGTCAAGGGCATGTACCTTGATTGCGGGCACATCCCCAGTGGGGGGTGTGCAAGAGGCAGCTGATCGATGTTACTCTCTCATCAATGTTTCCAACTCTCTATCCCTCTTTCTTCCTCTCTGTAAAAAATCAATAAAATGTATATATATATATATATTTTTAAAAAATATATATATATATTATTGATATTTTACAGAGAGGAAGGGAGAGGGATAGAGAGTTGGAAACATTGATGAGAGAGAATCATCGACCAGATGCCACTTGCACACCCCCTACTGGGGATGTGCCCGCAACCAAGGTACATGCCCTTGACCAGGATCGAACCCGGGACCTTTCAGCCCGCAGGCTGACGCTCTATCCACTGAGCCAAACTGGTTTCAGCGCAATAAAATATATTTTTAAAAAATAAATAAATAAAATAAGTCTCTCTTCTACAACACACGTTTCAGATGTTACCTCCTCCTGAAACTTAGAGCCTCTCCCTCTGTTCTCATTGAATTAAGTCAGGGCTGTCTTCATATCTAGCTTGATTAAGAAGTATTTAATTATGTTGAGTGAAATAAACTATACTCAGAGGAAAATATTATATAATTCCACTTATATGAATTATGTAGAATAGGCAAATGCATAGAGATGGAAAGTAGAAAAGAAGTTACTGGGGTTTGGGACATCATAAGGAATGAGGAGTTGTCTTTTAATGGGTAGAGTTTATACAGTGGGTGATGAAAAAGTTTGGGGTATAGATACTGGTGATGGGTACACAACATTGTAAATGTATTTAATGCCACTAAAAAGTGAAAATGATCAATATTATGTATATTTTACTACAAAGAAAGATAACTAAAAAAACCCACAAAAGTTGTTCGTTTAAATAGCTTTTCCTTGTAGATTGCAAGCTTGTGGGAATGGTGAAAAACATGACTTTTTTCATCATTATCCAGCACAATGCTTTGGATGAGATAGTCACTCATTACTGCTTCAATTCAAGGATAGAAAGAAAAACAGAAATAAGGTACATTTTGACACATCTGCTGCCTCCAAAAATGTATATATACAAACACACATAAAACTACTATAACAAACATGATTCTAATTTGGTTTGAGAATTTCTAACTTTTGTCAGTGAAGACCTTGATCCTAATTTCAGTGGCTGCTAGTATGTTCTCAGTATGAAGGGATTTTTCCTTTTCCTACACGTCACTTCACACGTTTGCAGATTTATTTATACACTTTGAAATGTATAAATAAATGTATTTACATACACTTATGAAAAAACACTTTAAAATGTTTAAGCGGAGGGTCTCATATCCCTTCCTATAAGATAGGAAGGACCCCTGAAGTTCTGCCTGATCTGTAAAGGAACTATTGAACCCAACCTGGTGTTACAGAGATGGGAATTGTGCCAGTAATCACTTTCATTGAGACATTTATTATAAATTCCTTTGCCCCAGGCACCATGTTTGGGGCTGGGATGCAAAGAGAAACAAGACATGAACTCTAGCTTTGGTGAAGTTATTTCACATACTTCAGGTGTCACTGCCCTAACGACCCCAGGTCGGAAGTCAGACGTGCAGGTGCGGAGCCTCTGTGGGTTTGAAGAATTTCCTGCCAGTCTCCTTCCATGTGTTGTCATGCATTTCTGCTCCCTGAGATCAGTCTGATCATTGGCAAAATGTTGTGGACAACAGCACACAGCACATACAATATTTGTCCAGGCACATGAACAAATAGCGAATTCTATCTAATAAAAGAGTAATATGCAAATTGACTGTCACTCCAACACACAAGATGGCTGTCCCCATGTGGTCAAAGATGGCTGCCCCCATGTGGACACATGATGGCCGCCACAAGATGGCCAGTAGGGGGGGAGTTGGGAGGGACCAGGCCTGCAAGAGAGGGCAGCTGTGGGCAATCAGCCAGCAAGGGAGAGCATTTGGGAGGGACCAGGCCTGCAGAGGAGGGCAGCTAGGGGTGATCCCACCGGGATCCAGCCTAAACAGGCAGTCAGACATCCTTCGAGAGGTCCCAGATTGGAGAGGGTGCAGGCTGGGCTGAGGGACACACACCCCCATGCATGAATTTCATGCACCGGACCTCTAGTTAATAAGAATTCTGCTTTGAGCCATCAGTTGTTCCTTTCAGGGTACATATGCCTTCACTGGACACACCTCACGGTTCCCATGGGTTTATCCTTCTCCCCTCTAGCTCAGATCTGGTGGAGTCAAGGGTAGAAGAGCTAGTTCACAGCCAGTAAACAGCAATGAGGTACATGAAGAGGGGACAGTGAAATCAGGACAGGTGCCTCCTTTCTCTGCATCCCTGAGGATCCTAACGTGCTTTTTTAAAAAAATCTTACTCTTGTTGGAAAGACAGTGTGAACAATAAAATTCAAGTCTGTAAGGGATGTGTGTCTTTAGTGGCTTCTCTTTTTCATGCCTTTTGGCAGCTGTCCTCTCCTGGCATTGCCAAACTGTTTAGAGGCCTCCAATAGGCTGAGGGCAGAATCTGAGGAGCACTAACACCTGCTGAGAACTGGGTTGGTGTGTATTTTCCTTCCCATGGGATGTGCATGTCAAGAAGCTCATAGGAGGAGACATTGCACATCTGAAAGCTAGAGTTCATGTCTTGTTTCTCTTTGCATCTCAGCCCCAAACATGGTGCCTGGGGCAAAGGAATTTATAATAAATGTCTCAATGAAAGTGATTACTGGCACAATTTCCATCTCTGTAACACCAGGTTGGGTTCAATAGTTCCTTTACAGATCAGGCAGAACTTCGGGGGTCCTTCCTATCTTATAGGAAGGGATATGAGACCCTCCGCTTAAACATTTTAAAGTGTTTTTTCATAAGTGTATGTAAATACATTTATTTATACATTTCAAAGTGTATAAATAAATCTGCAAACGTGTGAAGTGACGTGTAGGAAAAGGAAAAATCCCTTCATACTAGCAGCCACTTCACTGTTCTCAGTTCTTGAAATTAGGATCAAGGTCTTTCCCTCTTTAGATCATCAGGTAGCCATCATGTGCCAGACACTGTGGCCCTAAGAGATGCACGTGTGACTCAGATACAGATATTCTCTACCACCATGGGGCTTAGATACTGTGAAAATAGTCATACATTTCAGTCCTGGTGAGGTATTTAATTCAACTGTGGCCAAGAACAAAAGGGCTCTGGGATCATCAAGAGAGGCCACAGTCAAGGGAGGGTTTTAGGAGGTGACGGTGGATGTGGTCATTAAAGGGTGGATAGGAGTTAACGAGCCACAGGGGCAGTGAGATGGTCTATGGAAGGAGGAGCATCTACATAAACTCTGAGGCTAGAGGGAGCATCAGGAGTTGGAAAAAACCAAAGTCCATGTGGCTGGTGTGCAGACAAGAGTGTGAACTGGACATGAGGTTGAGAGGTCATCAGGGCTAGAGCATTCAGCTGTGCAGCCAAACCATACTCATTGTTGCTCAAATGGTGTCTGAATAGTTGTCTGAATGCATCTCAAGTAATTACTCTAAACACTTTCAATTCTATAGTAGAGTGAATATATAATCAAGGATCATTCCCCCCCCCCCCCATTTTTTACCTTGTTTGCTTTCTTGGTACAGAGATAGAAGTTTTGAGAAAAATGGATGAAGCAATATTGGGTGGAGAGTGGGGAAGAAGCATTCAAAGTTAACATTACCATAATTTCAGAACACTGTGGTGAATGCCTTGGAAAGCATAGTCTTCTGAGACTCTCAACTATGAATATGGGAGAGGTAGAGAGGTCATCAGTGCAGTCATAAAACAATATTCAGATTGAATCTACTTGTAGGTTAGTTTAGGATGAATCTTCTGCATTTTCCAACTAACCAAGGAAAATATTGCTACATCTATAAAATTGGCAGTCACTGGTTATATTTAAGCTTGGATTTCAAAACCAGTCCTGACTATTTTGGCAGGATGTATCTTGGATTGTTGTTTTTAAGCAATCCAGATGCAGACTAATTTTTTTAAAAAAAATTTAGCCTGCCGAAACCGGTTTGGCTCAATGGATAGAGCGTCGGCTTGGGGACTGAAGGACCCGGGTTCGATTCCGATCAAGGGCATGTACCTTGGTTGCGGGCATATCCCCAGTAGGGGGTGTGCAAGAGGCGGCTGATCGATGATTCTCTCTCATCGATGTTTCTAACTCTCTATCTCTCTCCCTCTCTGTACAAAATCAATAAAATATAGTTTAAATATATATATAATAATAATAATAATAATAATAATAATAATAAAAATTTAGCCTGCCTAGAGGGAGCCTTCATCTTTGGTTACTTCTTATATATAAAGTAAAGGCCCCATGAATTCATGCATGGGTGGGGTCCCTCGGGGTGGCCTGTGGAGATCGGGCCCCAGATTGCACCCCCAGGCTCCAAGCCCCAGCTCACGCCCCTATCTGCAGCCCCTCCTGGCACCCTGCTGTGGCCTGGCACCACCACCTCACCTGCTCCACCATTCCCCTGCCTGGCTCCCTAAGTGCTGGGAACTGGGTGGAGGCTTTGCCCCTGGCTGTTGGTCACTGTCTGCGGGGCAATTGGCAGGGCCATTAGGCCCCTGCTCACACCCACCTTGGTCTGGCAATGCCCACTTACCTGCTCCACCATCTGGCCACGTCACTCACTGACACCTGCCATGTTCTGTGCCACCTCCTGATGGTCAGCGCACGTCATAGCAAGTGGTGAAACTCCTGGTCAAACTCCTTGTCAAGCAATTTGCACATTAGGCTTTTATATATATAGCTATCCTCCTAGACAATTTGGGTTTCAAGAAGTATCTTTTTCAATTTTAAGAACTCTACTGTTAACAGTCTATTCATTCTTGTGGTTAAAGAGGATAGTTTCTCTGGACCTCTAATATTTGCCAATCTCTAAGGAAAGGCAGGGTGCCTGACTTAGTCATCCAGATCCTGTTGACTCTAAGTTCGGGTTTCTCTCACCCCATCGTGTGTAGTGATAGTCTGGATGTTGCCCTCTTACTTAGGGGATTCCATATGGTCCTAGATCTTGACTATTAACAGCTTTTCCTCCTCTCTCCTCCTGCCTCTGGGTTATTAGGTTCCTGCAAGTTCCTTGCAAACTGCCCAAGAGTTCCAGCCAAAGATGGTGGCGATGAGTAGCCTGAGGGTCATTCTTCAGGCCTCTCTATGCAAATTTCTGTGGAGAAGATGCCAAATTCTGAGATCCACACCAGTGAGGCCCTGCAGCCTCTACACCTGCACTTACAAAACCCGGAACCGAGCCTGTGAGTACCCTGCTACCTTAAGGAGAGCAGGATGCTTGTTTCATAACAGTCACGCATGTTAAAGATCTGTGGATGGGATGTCAGTGGCATTCCAGAGTGGGTTATATATAATTACTTGTTTATCTGTCCTCTGAAAGGAATGTCGAAAGTTCTTTTTACCCCAGCTTTACTGAGATATAATTGACACATAACACGTGTAAGCCTAAGGTGTACCACGTGGTAATTTGATACACATGTATATTGCAAAATGATTACTTCAGTAAGGTTTAGAAAGTCCCTTTCGTGATCAGTTTGAACATGCTCAAATGATGTCCTACAGAAATGGGACAAGGGCAAGATTCCAGTTCAAATATTTTGAAACCTGTTCTTTATTGTTTCTTGTTAGCAAACTGTCTTTTTAAAAATATATTTTTTTGTTGATTTCAGGGAGGAAGGAAGAGGGAGAGAGAAATAGAAACATCAATGATGAGAGAGAATAATTGATCGGCTGCCTTCTGCACACGCCCCCTTACTGGGGATTGAGCCCGTAACCTGGACATGTGCCCTTGATTGGAATCAAACCCAGTACCCTTCAGTCTGCAGGCTGACACTCTATCCACTGAGCCAAACTGGCTAGGGCAGCTATTGTTTATTATTATTATTATTATTATTATTATTATTATTATTATTATTAAGGTTGCTCACAGACTGCGAATGATTTCTGTGGATCTGAACATTCTAGGAGATGCATGTGAATGTTTGCCAGCAGTTCAAAACAGTAGCATCACACCCTGGAATATTCTTTCCTGAGTTACGCACTGTGGTTGCTTCTAGCTGACCAGCTTGTTGAATGTATGTTCTTCTGTAAACATAGCAGATCAAGTGAGGCAGCAGGTGGTCTCTGCTAAAACCTCTCACGTCCAATCCCCGTGCCAAAAGACCAGTTACCATCTACATCTCTATGGGGCAGGGATTCTCCACTGCAGCACCACGGACATGGGGGTGGTCATTCTGTGTTGTCAGGGGCTGTCCTGTGCACCGTAAGATGTTGGATGGCATCCCTGGCCTCTGCCCACTAGATGGCTGCAATGTCCCTGACCAGTTGCAACAACCAAATATGTCTGCACACGTTACCAAATGAGCGCTAAGGGACAAAATTGCCTCTGGTTAAGAAATGATAGGAGAGGATAAACTTTGTATCTGTGGAGAGATGAGTTTGAGTTTGTAGAGTGATTCAATGGATAAATATATCCTTGAAGAGGTGTTTTTCCTATTTTCCATTAGTTTAAAGGGTTTGACTCAGAGTTGTGAAATATTGGCTTGCTTCTAAATCAAGTTTTCCCTATTTTTTCTCTTTGGGTTTAATCTCTTCTGATCCCATTTGCACGTAATAAAAGCATAGGTAAGAAATGAATGCTTGTAAATTAGGAATGATAATCTAGCTAAAGCCAAGGACTTGAAACTGCTCCACAAATATATTTTTATTGAAAGTACAATATATTTTATTTCCTCTCACATTGACCACGTTCTCATTAAAATAAACTGTTATAATGCCTTTCTGGCTGCTGGGTGTGGCTTCCTACCACCAGCCCCACATCCTACCCAGACTGGCTTATTCTCAACACTGGCACTTTGAGGCTTAAAGTGGAAAAAAAATATTTATCTAGGCAATAAAGTTTTACTTTTTTAACAGAAAGTTGAAAAGTATAAGTCCCTAACGCTAGCTAGTAGTTAAATAAAGTGAACCACAAAAATGAGCTATGTAAGCAATTCCATCTTTTCTAATAATCACACTTAAAAATGAACGAATAGCCTGAACCGGTTTGGCTCAGTGGATAGAGCATATGCCTGTGGACTCAGGGATCCTGGGTTCAATTCCGGTCAAGGGCATGTGGTTGCGGCCACATCCCCAGTGGGGGGTGTGCAGGAGGCAGCTGATTGATGTTTCTCTCTCATCGATGTTTCTAGCTCTCCCTCTCCCTGCCTCTCTGTAAAAAATCAATAAAAAATATTTTTTTAAAAAATGAATGAATAGTATGTCAATTGCATCTCAATAAAACTGGGGGAGGTAAATTTTGTTCATTTTTGTAATTCTAATATAGAAAATATAGATGAATTATAGTATATAAGTGAAATAAATATGACTAATCTATTTTATTTAATGTAATATATCCAAAATATTATCACTTTAAAGTAAGATGAATATAAGGGTTATAAATGAAATATTTTGCTTTTGTTTGAAATATATTTGCAAACAACATAAGTCTTCAAGGTCCCTCAAAAGTTACATTTATAGCACAATTCAATTTCAACTAGTCACCCTGGGTGCGTGGGTACCATGTTGGACAGTGCAGGTTCGGAGAGCAGTTGCCTAGGAATAACAGTAGATGAGAGGATGCTTAGTGTAATGTGCAGCTATCAGGGAAGGGGTTTGAACTGACCTTGAGGGCCAGTAGGATTTTCACAGATGAGAAAAAAACCAGGCCGTTGTGATCATGTGGATGCAGGAGGTGTTCTGGGTATAGCTGCTTGCCTGGTTGAAGAGACTATGGGTGAGAGGTAAGGCTAGAGCGTTGGTATCAACTTGTTTGGTTTTCCCTATCAGTAAGGTAAGCATTAAGTGCCTCTTTTGTGCCTGGTACCAAGTTTAGCCCTGGGCCTGCAACAAAAGTACAGCTTAGAGTTGGCACGGGCCCCTTGAGCAGATAAAGTAAAGGCACATGCGTGAGACATGGTTAGGTGCTAAGTGGTGTGAGGGTGAATGCAGGGCGAGTTCAGCAGAAGAAAGGTCAGAGTGGTTGGAGAAAATGTCAAGACTGGAGTTTGGGAAGATGGAGTAGAGGAGAGTGAGAGAGGAGGCAAAGCAACCAAGAACATGGTATGAAGTCTGGGCTATAGAGACTGGAACTAGGCTGGTGGTCATGGGTGAAGCAAGAAAGAGGTAAACCTAAAATATTCTTTAAAAAATAATGTGGCTAAAATCGGTTTGGCTCAGTGGATAGAGCATCAGCCTGTGGACTGAGAGGTCCAGGGTTCTATTCCGGTCAAGGGCATGTACCTGGGTTGCAGGCACATCCCCAGTAGGAGGTGTGCAAGAGGCAGCTGATCGATGATTCTCTCTCATCGATGTTTCTAACTATCCCTCTCCTTTCCTCTTTGTAAAGAATCAATAAAATATATTAAAAATATATTAATAATAATGTGTTCAGTAGGGTAATCTATTTATCTATCTATCCACACATTTATATATGCCTAATATGCAAATTGTCTGTATGGAAGTTTGATTGGGAGACCAATCACTCATTATAACAGGCACTCTTCACCAGGGGCATCACAGAATGAAGGAAGGCCCGGCCTGGCAGCTGACAGCCGTGGAAGGGAGGCCCCAGCCAGCAGCCAGAAGGAAGGCCCTGCCTGGCAGCTGGAAGGACCTGATAGGTCCTGATCGCTGGCTAGGCTTAAGGATCTTACCTGTGCATGAATTCATGCACCGGGCCTCTAGTATGAAATATATAGATTAAAAAAAAAAAAGATCCGAAACCAGTTTGGCTGAGTGGATAGAGCATCGGCCTGTGGACTGAAAGGTCCCAGGTTCAATTCCGGTCAGGGGCATGTGCATTGGTTGCGGGCACATCCCCAGTAGGGGGGGGGGTACAGGAGGTAGCTGGTCAATGTTTCTTTCTCATCAATGTTTCTGGCTCTCTATCCCTCTCCCTTCCACTCTGTGAAAAATCAATAAAATATATATATTTTTTTTAAAAGAATGAGACCTCCCAGTTATGTTCTTCATTATATTCCTTCATCCACAACTGATAGAAAGCCAGCTGAGTTCTGATTTGCAGAGCAGCAGGGGAAGCACATAACACTTGTATGTGTAGGGGAGGACAAATTATTTTTATTCTTCCCTTCTGAATTATTGTCTCCTGCTCCAATAAAGGAGAAACTAATCAAAGGAAAACAAACAGAATTTTAATAACATGTATACCAGGCCAAAAGGGGGGAGGCGAGGGAGTTCGAGGAACAAGTTAACATATAATGTGGATTTATAAAAAGCATCAGTTGTCTTGTACATTTTGATAAGCAGCAGCAACAGCTTCATTTGTGACACAGTTTGTGGCATTGGGGAGAAAAGTATTCTGTGATTGAAGTGAATTATGTTATAAATGCATAGAAAAGAAAAAATATAAAAAACATAATTTCTTAAAAAAAATAACATGGATACCTCCTGTATACATTGGAGAAACCCAGGAAAACCGGGTAATTCCCTGAAACAGCCCAACAGACCACATTGCCCAGACCAAACATTCTCAGTAGTCCTCACAAACTCTTAGTATTCATAGTCTGAACTAGAGGCCCAATGCACAAAATTAGTGCAAGGGGCTCGGCCCTCGCAGCCACCATGGCTCACCTTGGCCAGCCCTTGCAACCCCAGCTTCATCCAGAAGGTCAACCGGAAGGACATTTGGCTATCCGGTCTAATTAGCATATTGCACTTTTATTATTATAGATGTCCCCTTGCTGTAGTTGTCTCTTCATATACTGCTATGGATAAGCCCCTGTAGTGCCCCTCAGCAGCTGAGCTACTGAGTAGTTATCAATGAGAACAAATGAGATGATATCCTGACTCAGTTTACATCACTCGTATCGAAACAACTTCATTCTTAGATCAGAACAATTTCACTCTTAAAAACAACTTTAATTTTTGTCATGAACAGATTTTAAATCACACAAAACTGATATACAATAAGTGTGAATTCTCAAGTCTCCAGCCACAAGTCTGAATATCTCAGAGGTATTTCTAGAAGTTTAAAAACATCACAAAATCAAATGCAGTTGTTTATCCCAACAATAGCAGTTCAATACTAAAATTAAAAGGTGTATATCAGATACGGCACTACAAGACAAAAAAAAAAAAGGAGGAAGATATGGCTCCTACCTTCAAGGATTTTGCATTCTAATCCAATTATAATATGAGTATATTATACCAATTCATATACATTTTCCATTTTAGATTCCTGAAACAGAAAGTTCTGTTTTTCACAAGTTCTTTTCTATTAACTGAGAAACCCAAAACATTGATTTCAGACCTCTCTACAGGTGAGAGCACTGCATTATATGAAAAAATAGAAAGAAGAAGAAGAATACTTTGAGTTTGTCTTTGCTTTCAGCTCTACACCAAGATTTCTCTACTTCGGCATTGTTGAAATCCAGGGTCTGATAATCTATGCATTGTGTGATGTTTAGCTGCATCCTAGGCCTCCGCCCACTAGATGTCAGTAGCACCCTCCTCCAGTTACAACAATGAAAAATGTCTCTAGAGTCAGTGTGACACTGACACATATCCCCTGGGGGCAGAATTACTCTGTTGAGAACTACTGGCCTAGAAATTGCCAGGGGAGCTTTATGTCTGTACTGCTGGGGTACATTTACCCAAAACGACAAGGTTAAGATCTTGCACTCCCAGCTTTGGACAGCTACCTCAGAAAGAAGAATGTTTCCTTCCCTTCCCTTCCTTTCCCTTCCCTTCCCCTCCCCCTCCCCCTCCCCTCTCCCCTCTCCTTCCTTCCCCTCTCTTTCCTTCCCCTCCCTTCCCTTCCCTTCCCTTCTCTTCCCTTCCCTTCCCTTCTCTTCCCTTCCCTTCCCTTCCCTTTCTTCCCTCTCTCCCTCTCTTCCTCCCTTGCTTCCTTCTTTCCTTCCTTTCTTCCTTCCTCCCATCCTTCACTGCTTCCTTGCTTTTTCTTTCCTTCTTGCCTTTCATCCATCCTTCCTTCCTTCATTTATATAAGATTTCTCTTTTAAAAATATTTTTTTATTGATTTTAGAGAGAGATGAAGAGAGAAATATCAATGATGACAAAAAATCATGGATTGGCTGCTTCCTGAATGCCCCACACTGGGGATCCAGCTCACAACCCAGGCATGTGCCCTTGACCAGAATAGAAACCGGGACCTTCAGTCCCCAGGCCAATGCTCTATCCACTGAGCCACACCAGCCAGGGCAATACTTCAGCTCTTGAAGACCTGCTCCCTGACTCTGGCCCTTTAAGAAGACTATTGTCACAGGCCTGCAGAGGAGCCCTGGGTGCCATGGAAACATGAGAATGTTTGGTTTTCTTTATCTGTTACTGCTTGGCAGTGGCTACCATTTGTACAATACCTCTGAGACATCCTCCTCCTGCCTTTTTGTATTGCTTGGGTAACCATTGTGCTTTATTTTTCCCACAGGTTGAGAACCGCTGCTGTAGAGCAGTTGACTGAACATTTGCTTTCCAAAAATTTTTCTCCTCTTTTCCCATTTACTTGGTTGAATATGTGCGTTATTGAAAATTACATTAATATGATCCTGTGTTTAAAACTAGTTTAGCAGTCTGTTCTCTGTATCTATGAGCCTGTTTCTATTTTGTAAGAAAAACAAAAACAAAAAAAACAACAACTTATAGACATAGATAACAATATGGTGATTACCAGAGGGAAAGAGGTGTGTGTGTGGGGGGGGGGGGGTAGAAGAGGGTAAAGGGGGGATAAAAATGGTGACCGTGATGAAAGGAGACTTGACTTTGGGTAGTGAATATATAATACAATATGCAGATAATCCTATATAATAAAAGCTTAATATGCAACTTGACCAAATGGCAGAACTACTGGTAGAGCCACTGGTCACTAGAGCACTGACCACCAGGGGGCAGATGGTCAATGCAGGAGCTGTCCCCAGCCTGCAGGCCCCAGGCCAGCCAAGGTGGGTGCCAGCAGGGGCCTCTGAAGTCCCTGCTGCTTACCCTGCAGAGGTAGACGATCGGCAGCAGTGGGGGCAGGACTGGCAAGCAGGCGGCACCAGGCCAGCCAAGGCAGGTGCCACTGGGGAGACTCCCCTGATTGCCCCGCTGTTCACCCCACAGATTGGCCCTTATTGGTGGCCAGGCCGAGGGACTCTACACATGCATGAATTTTGTGCATCGGGCCTCTAGTGTACTATAAAACTGTACACCTGAAATCCATGTAATTTTATTAATCAATGTCACCTCAATAAATTCAATAGAAATTTAAAAATACAAGTAAAATGGGCATATCCCTTAAAAAAAAAAAACACACACACACACTTAGTTTAGCAGGTGGAGCCCAGGAAATTATCAATTCTAATCTCCATGCATTTTTCGTGTTATCATAAGACTATGTTGCACTTCGTTTAAGTGGAATTAGAAGGTGCGCTGAGAGGCTGCAGTTTGACAAGACACCAGAGGCTGCTCCTCTGCAAAGGACTCTCTGACCTGCCCATGTCCATGTCCATGTCTTCTGCTTTCGTCAGTCCATGAAGCTCCTAAATGGCTAAGTCTTGAGACTTCTCGTTTCCATTAGCTTCAACAGGATCTCCACAAAGAGAACCGCCTGACGTGTGATCCCAGATAAGGGACATCCTGATGGCAGTCCCCATGTGCTTTCTCCTAGTACACCCTCTCTGGGAAAGAATGGACCTGGCCCCGGGGGGCGAGCGCCAGTCGCCCATCAACATCCGGTGGAGGGATAGTGTCTACGATCCTGACTTAAAACCACTCACCATCTCTTATGACCCGACCACCTGTCTACACCTCTGGAATAACGGATACTCTTTCCTTGTGGAATTTGAAGATTCTACAGATAAATCAGGTGAGAGCCAGACTGGTAGTGTCACCTGGAGTTAAAGGCACAGTTTCATATGGGCACAGGCTGAATCACACTGTCTCCATGGAAGCACGACCCCTTTTGTTAGCAATGATGGCACACACTGGACTTACTTTGTCAATGTAAGTTTTTATGCATATTTTCTTCTAGTATAGGTAATATTTTTATTACTAAATAAACCTATTTCTAAGTATAGATTTATAACTGATATAGAAGATAGGGTGTGAAATTAAAAGCTGTGTCCAAAATTTATTTTGTAGGGTTTATGAATATGTACTAATTTCCTCTACTTGTTGACTTTATAAGATACTTTTATATCAATAGTAACACTATTTAATTAGATTTAACTGATTAGGTTTTAATGCCTCTGAAATGGTGAAAATAATATTCATGTGTGCATGAGGTTTTAGTCTTAACAACTAAAGTTAGTAGTATATTAGAAAAATGGAAACTCACAGTCTGTTAATTTTGTTAGTTAAGCAATGTTACCTAAAAGAAACACACTTTTATTTTTTTATTTTTAATGTGTTTTTATTGATTTTTTTTAGAGAGAGGAGGAGAGATAGAAACATCAATGAGAGAGACACATCAATCAGCTGCCTCCTGCATGCCCCCTACTAGGATTGGGCCCTGACTGGAAATTAAACTGGTGACTTCTTGGTTCATAGGTCAACACTCAACCACTAAGCCACACCGGCCAGACAAAAAGCACAGTTTTAACAGATTTTAAAATTAAAACATTATATTGCACTTGAATCTTTTTTTTCCTCTTAGTCAGATATAAATTAATCTGAATGATTTCAAAGTTTCCCTGAAACTTTAGAGTGTGATGAATTCTATACAGGTTTTGTTTTTCTTTTCCTTTCCAAGCCCAATTTGATGGTATCATATAGTCCAAAATACATTGAAATAATTATTATTTGAAATAGCGTGTCTTTTTAAAGAGAGGTTATCAACCTGTGGCAATTTTGCCACCTATTTTTTCCCCAGGGACTGTAGGCATTTGTCGTCATAACTGGAGGGTGGTGGTGTGACTGACATCTAGTGGGTTGAGGCCAGCAATGCTGCTAAATATCATATAATGGGCAGGATAGCATTCATGAAGAGTTTTCCAGCTTCAAATATCAACAGAGCTGAGACAGAGAAATCCTGATTTAAAGAAAATTAATTTCCTCTTCTGAATATGAAGAAATGAGTCTGTGAAAGCTCATAAATGAAGTAAAAGCATAACGTAAAACATAAATACAGTGTTCACTCCTGTGTTTATCCTGGCTCTAGGATTCTCAACCGTACCTTGGGTTTCTTTGCCTTTTTCTAGCGATGCTCTGATACCTAGACATGGCCCTCTGACCAACTCAAACAGACTGATCCTGCAATGGGCTCATCTCTCTCTGGTTCTCTTCACTCTGCCATACTTCTTTGCTGTGATTCAGAAAGTATTCTAGTCTGTCCTGAAGGGCTTAAGTGTCTCTATGTTGTATCCCATTTTTTCTTTCTCCCCCTGGTATTACATGACCCCAAACCCTAAATATCTTAATTACATTTCTCAAGCTAGAAACTACTCCTTTTCTCCAGATTCATCAGTGTCTTCCTTCTTACATTTAGAGTATGCCACCTCAACTGGGAGACTATAATATATTGACCTCCTAGTTCAAGGGCCAATGCTCAACCATTGAGCCACACTGGCTGGGCTTTTTGTTTTATTTTTCAATCATGCTTTTTCTCATTTGAACAATAGTCCCAAGAATTTTCATCCACCTATTTGCATGGGCAATCTTATATGGGGAAAAAACATTTTCCTCATAATAGCTCTCTAGATACCTACCAACACAACAAACTGAGTCATTCCTTCCCTAGTGAGTCAGTTTCACACTCTTTTTACAAAATGCAAGAAAGTTTGTAAGGAGGTGGCTAATTTTCCACTTGTTTTGTCAGGAAGGACTAAAATAGGTAACTCCTTTTCATTGTGCTTTAATAATTATTTTCTTTCAGATATCATAAATCTTTAATAAGTGCCTAACTCTATCTCTTTTCCACATTTCAGTGACTACCTCCTATCTCCTGCTTATTCTTCACTGCTCTTTCTCCTTGCTGTTTCCAAATAATCAATAACATTCAAAGAGGAAGAAAGAATGAATGAACACAAAAAATAAAGAAAATTAAAAGAAAGCAAAGACATCCTAGAAAGGAAGGAAGGCGTGGAACAACTCTAATTCTAGAAAATAAAGGATCTAATCAATACTAATGTCTATAAATTTCCCAGAAAAAAAACCTAGGAAATGCTGCCACGGTGTGATTTACAAAGAAATGAGGATAAAGTGTGCAAGGGACCAAGCTGGGGAAGGTATGTGACAAAAACAAAATATACCAAACCTTATGGGATGCAGCAAAAGCAGTGCTTAGAGAGAAATTTATAAATGAAAATGCCTGGATTGGGGAAGAAATTTCTCAAATTAATAACCTACTCTTCTCCCTTAAGAAACTAGAGAGAGGATAACAAACTAAACCGAAAGTAAACCGAAAGGTCATGATAAAGAGCGGAAATCAGTGAAATCAGAAGTTGGTTTTTTCGGAAAGTTCAACAATTGACAAATGTTTGGCTCGGTAGACCAATGGGGAAAAGTAAGGGAAGGCTCAAACGACTAAACTCAGGAATGAGAGAGGGGATACCACATCACGATCAGCCTTACAGAAATTAAAAGGGTAAGAGAAAGGTTGTGTTTCATACCACTGTCCTCTGCTGAATATTGTTTTGCTTGGCTCCCCTGAATAGAACAGTTATTGATTTTAATGAGTGCATATGAGAGATGCAAAATATTGTGGGGAAGGGCACTGAATTATATCTTTACTGAGTCCTGTAGAAGATTCCTATAAATTATCACCTTCACTGAAATTACTCTCGTCAGCAATATCAGGCATTAAAGAGCAAGAGTTGAGTTCGGTTGTTCTCCTAAGGATGCTTTCTGCCCCATTGGGCTTCACTTACTTGACACTTTCAGGAGCATCACCAATGAATCTAAGTTCTCCTTCCGTATTTGTGGTCCTACATCTACTTTTTTGGAAAAACAAAATAGTAGTTCTTAGTAAATTTGCAGAGTGGTGGAGCCGTTATTACAATCCCATTTTAGAGCATTTCCATCGCCCCAAAAAGTTTCCTGCCCATTCTGCATTTCCTTTTATTTGTATGGGGCTTGTGTATTATCTTCTCCTTCACCATCCCTTTCTCTGTTACCTCCCTCACCTCTACTTTGGGGAGGAAGGGGCAGGAAAAGATTAACCAAAGAACTTTTATACATATATGTATAACTCAATGGATACAGACAATAGTATGGAAGTCCTGGGAGGGGTGGGGTAGAGAGAGTCAATGGGGGAGGGGAGGGGACATCTGTAATACTTTAAACAACAAAGATAAAATTTCTAAAAAGCAATAGAAGGGAGTGAACATTACATAGGCTGCTTACGTGACACTGTGCTAGGTGTTTTATATTTCCTATCTAATTTTTACATGTTTAATCTCTTCTCAGAGCACAGAAAGAACGAAATATCAACAACCTCAAATAAATAAGTTTATCATTGGTATATATTATGACTGCTCTGCTTTCTAATTCACTAACTTCTGTGCCCATTTTCTGCCCCATTTCTTGCCAACTGTACTTGCCCTTCTCATCCACGCATCTGCCCTGCCCGACTTCACCATTTTCCTTGCTCTTGTTGAGGTTACAAGTGATGTTTCAACTAACGAACACTTTACAGTCTGTTTTTTTTTTAGTTCCTGTTTTCATTGAGGATCTCCTAAGTGTCAGGCACTGTGCCAGGTGCTCATAATAGAAAGAGGAAGAGGGGATGGTTTTGCCTTTAAGGAGCTACAGTGTGGTGGGGAGACAGAACTGGTGGGACCATCTAAAGGGGGCGACCATGTCTCCAGTCCAGCCTACTGTCATCCAGTAAAAGCATGTGCCCAACATGGTCAGGACGTCTCATTTTCAAGTTTAGTTGAAAGAGTGGATTTTTATGTGAAATCATGCAGATTTAAATGTTGGCAAGGGATGTAAAAATGTCTTTAGTATTATGTGGGTGACTCCAAACACACCTGAAGACCAGTTCTGCTCTGCTCCCTCGAGGCCACCCATTGGTGACATCTCCTCTCTGCCTTGCTCATTGTCTTTGGAGAAGACACACACCGTAAGTATCCAGGAAGTTTTCCCAGTGTGTTTCTGAGGATAGGAGAGAAAAGCTCACCGTCTCCTCTGCCCTGGTCACTAAACTTGGGACCAGACGTCAATTGAATTAAAAAGATTAGGTTAATTATTTGCCAAAGTCATGCTCACAATATGGAGATGGCACAGAAAAATAAGAATTTTGAGGAGATGTTTTATTTTTATACTAGAGGCCTAGTGCACAAATTTGTTGTGTATTAGGAAGGAAGGAAGGCACGGTAGGCCTTCCTTCCCCCGGCTGCTGGCATCAGCTTCCCTCTGGCACCCGGGACCCGGGCTTCCCTTGCAGCCCGGCTTCATTCAGAAGATCATCCGGAAGAGTCTGGAAAGGACATCCAGTCTAATTAGCATATTACACTTTCATTATTATAGATCAGTACACTTTAGTACCATCTTCCTATTAATTTAGTGAAGCATGTGGTATTATTCTCAACTTCCCTGCACCCAAAGAAGTTATAGGTGTCTTTGCTCACAAAACTTCTTATTTTTAAAGAGGAAGTTAGGTAAAATATTTTCAAAAGCCAGTACAATACATAGAAGACCATTGTATGACATATCTAGTGTATTTGGTTCTTGGAATCACTGTACTCAATCATTTGTGTATATAAAATTCAATAAATGATGCGATAAATGCTAAAGATCATTGCAATAGAAGAGATGGATGGTTTTCATGTTGTTGTATTAGTTTAACCATGAACAGATATCTCCAAGGTCTCATTAGGTGGAAGAAATGAGGAAATAAAATTATTTAGCAAATTCAAACAAAAGAAGAAAATTAGCACCACCCAAAAACTGAGGAAGAGTGACTTGAAAAAATCACACCCAAATATTTTGCTACTGTAATGTATTGATTTCATGAGTTTCAGAAAACATTAATCTAAATAAAAGGTATTTATCCAACATGGTGAACCTAGTGGTGAAGTGTGTGGATGACTCACATTGTTCACTCTGTCCAAAGGGAGATGGATGATAATTCTTTTTAAATATAATTTTATTGATTTTTTACAGAGAGGAAGGGAGAGGGATAGAGAGTTAGAAACATAAATGAGAGAGAAACATCAATCAGCCGCCTCCTGCACACCCCCCACAGGGGATGTGCCCACAACCAAGGTACATGCACTTGACCAGAATCGAACCTGGGACCCTTCAGTTTGCAGGCTGATGCTCTACCCACTGAGCAAAACCAGTATGGGCATAATTTTTAACTTGCAAATTTCCCATTCTATTTCAATGAAAGGGAAGGGTATCTAGAAAAACTGAAAAACCAAGTATCAGTGCATAAAAAAATAAATAGAATATCTTTTGTCCCCATATTTCAGTTTTAGGAGATTGGGTTGGATATATATGCTAAGAGAAATATACATTTAACTATACCCACAAAAAAACTGGGCACAGTAAATGTAGAACATGAAAAATAAGTCAACAATTGGCCTTTAACAATTGTATATAGCTTGGACTGTAGTTAAGTCTCAGCGTCATTCAGAGTGCAGATCTCCCCCTTCGACATGTATAAACTGCATGGAAATTAAGTTTAGAAGCACTTGTATACAACACACTGTGTTCCACTTAAGACAGTTCATATAGGAGTTTCACCCACAGATTCGGCCTTCCCCTCCATCTTCCACGGGGTGCAAACCTGTGCCCTAAAAGTGTTGGATGTGTCATTTCAGTGATCAAGGGGGGACCCCTGGAAGACAACTATCGACTGAAGCAGTTCCATTTTCACTGGGGGGCCATCGATGCCTGGGGCTCTGAGCATACTGTGGACAGCAAATGTTACCCGGCAGAGGTATGTTGAGAAGCTCAAAAATAGTGACAACTGCGGAGGGGTGGGGATAGTTCTGAGTTTCCGATTTGAAGAAATTCTCAGGAAGAATCAGGTGATTCCTATAAATCTAAGTAGCTCTCTCAGGGGCATATTAGATTCCCAATTATTACATGTAAAATAATAATTGCCCTCATCTCAAATAATATAGCTTAGATCAACCTTAAGATTACAAAATGGACTTCTTTCAGAATTCTAAGCTAAATTCAAATCAGTCTAGAGCACATGTGTCAAACACAAGGCCCGCGGGCCAAATCCATCCCGCCAGGCCTTGCAATGTGGCCCGCACCGCGCTGTCATCACTGCACTCCGCTGCGTTTCCATCACAATGACAGTTTATGACTGTTCAGTAAACCATTCGGCCCGTGATTTAGGCTGGATTTTAGATTTTGGCCCCTTCTCTGATTGAGTTCGACACCCCTAGTCTAGAGTAAAAAGCTGGGCAACAGTGCAGGACTACCACATCTAATTAATCCAAGTGAGAGATGGTGGGAACCTAAATGAAGAAATAGACAAAAAGAGTGAGATTTAATAAGCATTTCTAACCGAAGAGCAACAGCACTTGAGGCGGGTCCTATTTGGAAAGGAAGGTAAGCATGACCTTGAGGGTCTTACTTGGGAGTCCAGGCAATGAAGCATTCATGAATGATGGATGAGGAATCATTTGTAGTGGAATATAGAGAACACATAAGCACATAGAATTTCTTCTAACAATTTCCCTGCTAATTTAGTTTTGTGTTAGCTTTAAAAGAAACATATTTTAACTGGTTCTCACTCAAAGAAATGTCTTCAACTCCTATCTCATTCCCAGAAGGAGAATCTATTTCTCTCAAGATAAGCATCTCTCCTGTATATGCAAATGGTTTTGGGATATGAGTGTTTCATGCAAATCAGGGTGAGAATGGACAAATGTTGCTCCCTCACTGAAATGTTACTGACTCTGCTATTTATTTTTTTTCTTTTATTTTCCTCCTCAAATAAATGTCTCTGGTCCAAATTAATTTCTGCTGTTGCATACATTTGTTCTTGTTCTTTTTTTTTTTTTTGATTCTGTATGCTTTTCCCAGTAGCTTTATTATGAGTGAGGAAACATGTTAAAATACCATGTTGAATAAGGCTATTTTTTATCGATCCTATGTGGTCATGTGTCAAACCAACTTTTAATGGTGTTTCAGCTGCACCTGGTGCACTGGAATTCAGTCAAATTTGAAAACTTTGAGGATGCAGTACTGGAAGAAAATGGTTTGGCTGTGATAGGAGTATTTTTAAAGGTAAGAAAAAGTTACCAACTTTAATTGATGTGTAGTATTCTAGGATGAAAAGACAGAACATTGCATGCCTAAGTTCTAAGAATATTGGGATAAAAACAAACAATGGTTAAAATACAAGATTATTATGAATGTACTAGAGGCCTGGTGCACGAAATTCGTGCTCTCAGAGGGGGAGTTCCTAAGTCCAGACTGCACCCTCTCAGTCTGGGAGCTCTCAGGGGATGCAGAGGAAGTGGGCCTAAGCCATCAGTCAGACATCCATGGAGGGGGGAGAGGCTCCCACCACTGCTGCTGTGCTTCTGGCTGAGCGGCACTCCCCCTGTGGGAAGCACACTGACCACCAGGGGACAGCTCCTGCATTGAGCATCTGCCCCCCGGTGGATAGGGCATGTCATAGTGACTGGCTGTTCTGCTGTTCGGTCAATTTGCATATTAGCCTTTTATTATATAGGATTTTAAATGGTGTAAAAATGCACGGTCCAATAGAGTAGTCAAAGGCCACATGTGGCAACAGCACTAGAACTGTGGTTACTTTGACTGTGGAACAGTTTTTAATTTTAATGAATTTAAATTTCAGACCTTATAAATGAAGGAGCACCTTTGCCTGCAGGCATGCTGATCCTGTCAGCAAACAGCCTGCTCTTTTGTTCTGTTCTAATTTAATTCTAGAGTAAAAAGCTGGGCAACAGTGCAGGACTACCACATCTAATTAATCAGTGATATTTATAATATTCTCAATTACCAGTTTAAGTATAGTTTAAGTAGTATGGTTGGTTTGCTTTTATACACTCACCAGGTGGTTAATTTTAATTCACATTCTGTTGTAATTTCAAAAGTGAGATGCCAATTATTTTTAATATTTCCTCATTGCCTTTTCTTTAGCTAGGGAGAAATCATAAAGAGCTACAAAAATTGGTGGATACGTTACCATCAATTAAGCATAAGGTAATATTTTTTTCCCCCAAAAGCACTTGTAATATACAATATTTATGTTGAAGTCTCAGGGTGGAAATACTAACAAAGCCCTTTGAATTAGGAAATGTAATTAATTTCAGTGTAATTCAGATTCTCTTTGAAAGTTTCCTAGACAACAGCTTGGCTTATGGTGCTGGTGTGTTGAGAGCACCCCTGGCCCTCAGGGTACAGAAGGGATTTCCTTGGTGGGCGCTGGCCACTGGTGTTGCTGCCATGCCCTGAGCCTTTGAGGACTTGGGAACATGATGCCCCCCCCCCTTGCTCCCGCCACCTGCTCCCTCTCAGTCCTTGTGGACACACTTAGAGCTGCCTTCTTGACTCAAGCTACCCTCCCTCAGGCAGGAAGCAGAGAAAAGTTGGACAGAAGCTTGGCTTGTCCACCTCTAAATAACAATTACCATCTCCTTCAGGATGGAGACC
Organism: Pipistrellus kuhlii; assembly: GCF_014108245.1. NCBI lineage: Eukaryota > Metazoa > Chordata > Mammalia > Chiroptera > Vespertilionidae > Pipistrellus > Pipistrellus kuhlii. The sequence goes on from NW_023425471.1 coordinate 3,161,808, forward strand.
TTTGTCCAGCCCCAAGATCAGCTGTTCAATATTCAGAATCCCTAATGGGCTGCTCCCTGGATGTCCCTATGTTGTTCTCTTCCTCTTTCCCTCCCCATCTTCCCCGCCCCCCTTGCCTTCCTTCTTCTTTCTCACTCCCTTTAGAGTCTAGGATCCTGGCTCCTCCTAATTTGCACTGCATTTTAGAAAGGATACTATTAATCTCTTGAAAAAGGAAGCCTCCTTATTTGTGCACCAGCCACCACCTAATGCCCCCAAGAATTCAGAGGAGACCACCTGCCCGAAACTCACTAGAATTGAGGCAGAAGACAGGTTCTGCTGTGTTCCCACTGAGGAGTGTCAGAAATAGAGTTGATTGCAGCCATGGGGGTGATTCAGTCCAGGTCTGAAGGAGCTCCTCTGGACCACGGCTGGTCCCCAGACACCCCTAGAGTTGTTGCCTTGTCACCTCTTTCCAGAGTGGTTGTCATCACCCTGAAATGATAGTTTGGTGACCCTTCCTCTTGGCCAGGATACCATAGTGGAATTTGGGTCGTTCGACCCTGCCTGCCTGATGCCCACCTGCCCGGACTACTGGACCTACTCAGGATCCCTGACTACCCCACCGCTCTCCGAGTCTGTCACCTGGATCATTAAGAAGCAGCCTGTAGAGGTTGATCATGATCAGGTACATTGTTTCCATGTTTCTGTATAGGAAATTCTAGTTTTCCTCTTCAAATCAAGCCGGGGCTCAAACTTTGGGATCCGTTTTTAACTTATAATGCTTATACATTTTTATTAAAACTAGAGGCCTGATGCACAAAGATTCGTGCAAAAATGGGCCTTCCTTCCCCTGGCTGCTGGCATTGCCTTCGCTCTGGCCAGAGCCACCTTTCTGCCTTCCCACACTACTCTGAGGCCAGGAGCTTCTGGAGTGGTGCAGAATGCCTGCATCATCGCCATGGTGATGATGCAAGCATCCCACCTGCCCCTGGCAGCACGGTGGCTGTGTATGCAAATTAAACCACAATCTTGGTTGGGTTCATTTGCATACTCACTCCTGATTGGCTGGGCGTTGTGAAGGTACAGTCGATTAGCATGTTACTTTTTTATTAGGTAGATGTGCTAACTTTTTATCTAATTTAAATATGAATTAGGAAATGCTTCAAATTAACCAGAAAGAGAAGTTAAAACTTAGAAAATAACCTAGCCAGTGTTGCCCAGTAGTTGAGTGTCAACCTATGAATCCAGAGGTCACTGGTTCAATTCCCAATCAGGGCACATACCCATGTTGTAGGCTCAATCACCAAATAAGGACATGCAGGAGGCAACTATTTAATTAATGATTCTCTATCATCATTGATGTTTTTCTCTCTCCCTCCCTCTACCCTCCTCTCTGAAATCAGTAAAAATATATTAAAAGAAAGAAAAGAGAACATCTTAAACAAATAAATATACAAAAGGGTAACTTCTACTGGGTTTTCAGATTTTCTCTGTGTCTGCACTTTAATAAAAATAATCAGCTCAAAATAATCCTTATGCCAAAGGCATATTTTGGAATCACAAATTCTGCTCCCCTTTATCTCCAAATGGAGGAAGCTTTTCTAATTATATGTCAAAACCAGAAGTCTTAAAGAAAGCAACTAGTGAATTAAGACTGTATTTTTTTAAATTCTGTGTGATGAAATCCATTAAAAACCAATGGCAAAATGTAGATCTTGCCCATAAGCCTGGGCTTGGTGGCCTATACGTTTAACCTGCTACTATCCTTCATATTTAAAAATTGACATGACACTGAAAAATAAATAAATAAAATAAAGAAACCATTCGGTCAATGTCCTATATGGAGGACTTTGGAAATAAAATTTCAACAGAAAACAAAAAGATAGAGCTGTCATCTATTGGTATAATCCTAGTCACCTATAACCTAACCACTCAGTGTTAATCATTGTTTGGAAAAATCCTTCAGCTTTCTTATCTGTATAAATATATGTAGTTTGTTTTTTTTTTTTAAACAAATGGAACCATTCTGTATGAACCATTTTGCTGCTCTTTTCACTCTGTGATGTGTGGAATACTTTGTAGATAATAATCATTATCTTCGGCATTATTTTTAATGGCTTTGTACCAATCCATTTTATAGATCTAATGGTGTCTGGGCTATTTCTAATCTTTTCAATTTGTAAAAAACAAAACAAAACAAAACAGAATAACCTTAGTTACTTGGACACATTTCTATTTATTGAGGGTATACGTGTAATTTGTAAGTAGGGTAACTGTTTTGGTGCTTGCCTCTGGTCCCAATCCTACCTCTGCAACTCCACTATGCCCCAGGTTGTCCTTCAAGCTGTATTGCACCTGACAGAATAATGAGAAAGGTTGTGGATAGGTTTTCCGGCTGGCTTGAAGTTGAGTCCACCCCATAGTTACCCAGAAAGCCAAGGTGCTACTGATTCATGCTATTGCCACATTCGTGGGGTTGGGGTTGCTCCTTTTGTGCTGAGCTGCTGTGTCTAATACATTGGCCACTAGCCCCATGTGGCCATTTAAGTTTAAATATGGATCCATTAAAGTGAAGATTAAATTAAAACATCACTTCCTTAGTCACACTGGCCACAGTACAAGTGCCCGGAAGCTATCTATGATTTGTGTCTACCCTAATGGACTGCAGAGGACCTTGCCATGGTCTCAGAAAGTTCTATTGGACAGTGTGAGCAAGGAGCATCCCAGTGTCCAGGGGTGGTAAGCAATCAAGGATACATTGTGTTAACAATTCAGTTAAAATTTGAAGGAAAAACAAAACAAAAAACAACAATCAACAGACTACAAAAACATTTTTGGTGCTATTACTCTATGTACCAGGCCTTTCCTTTTTTATTCAGTGAGCTGCTGTTTTAACTATTTCAAGATGAGGTTCCTGGAATCAAAGATGAAGTAACTTATTCTTGGCAAATGGCCAATATGTGGGGGACAGGGCCTTGGACCTGTAGTCCTTGGGTTCCAAGTGCCCGGCTGGTTTTTTTCTTTTCTTAAAAATATATTTTATTGATTTTTTTTACAGAGAGGAAGAGAGAGGGATAGAGTGTTAGAAACATTGATGAAAGATAAACATCAATCAGCTGCCTCCTGCACACCCCTACAACCAAGGTACATGCCTGCAACCCAGGTACATGCCCTTGACCGGAATCAAACTTGGGACCCTTCAGTCCCCAGGTTGAAGCTCTATCCACTGAGCAAACTGGTCAGGGGCCGGCTGGTTTCACCACCTGCTGCTGCTCTCCTCTCCACACATCTTCCTCCCTGTCCAATGCTGAAGGCCTTCCTACCCAGCATAAGTTCTGCTGTGTCCCATTGTAGAGGAATGTTTCAGAGTCATAAAAATGAAAGTAATTTATTAATGCGGTGAAGCTGTTTTTCCATTTAAATTATTTATGCTTCCTGTTTCTATTTCTAGCTTGAGCAATTTCGGACCCTGCTTTTCACTTCCGAGGGGGAGAAAGAGAAAAGAATGGTGGACAACTTCCGCCCCCTGCAGCCCCTCATGAACCGCACTGTCCGCTCATCCTTCCGTCATGATTACATCCTCAACATACAAGCAAAATCCAAGCCATCGACCAGCCAAGCTAGCCCCTAAGACGCCCAGATGTAGGTGGTGTTTTGCTTTAATACATAATAGGTTTTCCAAAACTTAACTAAGACTATTCTAAACACCTGCGTTTAATACTAAGTATAGAGGTGCATTTTTTGGTATTAGTAGTGCTCCTTCAGTCTTTTATTGATAACGATGTTTATCACTGAAGTAGCAACAAGAAACACAAGTTGGCTTTTAGAATGTCTTTTAATGTCTGACATTTTTGAGCTGTCTTTTTATATCATCAGTTAGTGGTTATATACAGTTGTAAGTAGGTATGACAATCAAAATATTGAACCACTGGTAAGGCACAAACTGGTACTTGCTGGCTGAACATTGGCCATGATTTTAGGTACATTTTATTTCAAAACATGGATGAATTTTCTTTTTTAAGGCCTTCTCACTGAGCATACTTGCTCTGATCTTTAGTTAACTTACAAGTACAGGATTTGCTTGCTTTCTTACTGTCAATTTGTGATACAGAAAAAATATTTTGTAATCCTAGGAAGACAAAGATTTACTGATATCTGAAAATCTTTTTGCATTTCTGAAGATCAGATATTTTACTTAAAGGCCTGGTCATATAGAAAGCATATGCAGCGTAGAACATTTTAAAGGAATTGCTTGAAGTGCCTCAAACTTAGAATTCTTTCATGACATATTTATAGAAGTATTTTTCAAATGACTAGTAATATAACCTATAGTTTATAATATTTTGCATTATTTGTACACTGTTTCATAGACTACAATAATATTTTTCCACAAAGACAAAACAATCTTAGCTTCCTTTTAAAGCTGTCTGGACTTTATTTCCTTAGTTGATGTTCTGGGCAAGACAGATGATCAAAATAAATCTCCCAGCTTAAACAGTGGCATAGAAAACTTTTGCTACAGTAATGGGGGAGAAACTTGTCAGCCAGGCTAAACTCTAGGTAATTCTACACATTCCATGGAATCCATGCCACTGTTGCCCTTGCTTGTAAATATCTTGGGATGTTTCTAAAGGCCAATAAGCCTGTGTTCAGACTCAATATTGCATTCATTAGTAGTATTTCTTTCATGAATATGCTAGTCATCTGGTCTGCAAGATAGAGTTGGATAAATATGCTTAACACTACTGAGCCATACACTGAAAAAAGTTAAGATGATAACTTTTATGCTATGTGTATTATTAATTAAAAATCAATAGTAATTCAGTAGGAAGAAAAGGTAGAATTGAAGTTGTATATGTAAACTTAGGGGGCTATATCTGCCCTAAATAAGGTTGGAAGGGGCAGTGAAGGCATTTGCTTCTAGGATGCATGCCTTTTCTGGGAAAGGGAAGCAAGCATACCTTGGGAAATGAATATACCATATTTTTCGGACCATAAGACACTCCGGACCATAAGACGCACCAGTTTTTAGAGAAGGGAAATGAAGAAAAAAAGATTCTGAAACAAATAGTGTCCTAAAATATTTTACGTGCATTAAAACCCAACATCACAGTCATAAACACATGTAATCAACCCTGTAAAGTAAACAGCAGCATTTAGAACCATTTTAGAGCCGGGCAAGCACACAGAGACCACACAGAGCTGGGCAAGTAAAAAAACTTTTTTTAAAAAATATATGTGTAGGCTATATTTGGACCATAAGACGCAGGGACTTTTCCCCCCCACTTCTGGGGAAAAAAGTGCGTCTTATGGTCCGAAAAATACGGTACTTCTTAAAAAGATAAATGAGGGGTGGGGTGTTTACCTCAATTGATCTGTTTCAAACCATAGTTGTCTTCGAAAGGGTAAACACCCAAGATATGCATTATTCCTCTCACACAAGCTTCCCTCCTAGGCCTCTTGCAAACTCTTAATGCAAAATTCTATTGCTATGAGTCTCCCAACTTGGAGCCAGAAGCAATGTATCAAACACCTGATTGCCCTTATATCTTAGAGGTACAAAGGGTGTCCAGTTGACCCTGGAACTGCATTTGAAATGCGTGGGTCCAATTACACATAATTTTTTTTCAATAAATACCTACACTACTGGAAATATCTTCTCTTCCTTATGATTGCCTTAACATTTTCTTTTCTCTCATTTACTGTATTGAAAGAATGCAGTATATAATATACAAAATATGTATTAATCAATGGTTTGCTATCAGCTAGGCTTCTAGTTAAGAATAGGCTATTAGTAGTTAAGTTTTGGGGGAGTCAGAAGTTATACACAGATTTTGACTGTACAAGGATGACAGTGCTCCAAGCCCTGCATTGTTGAAGGGTTAACTATACAGGGTGGGGCAAGAATAGGTTTACAGTTGTCTGCATGGAACATAATGCAATAATTAATAAATTTAAATATAAGATAAACTCAGTGTTTTGCATCCTAACAACTGTAAACCTACTTTTGCCCAGCTCTGTGTTTATAGGGTGTTTCTCTGTTTACAACTCCTGATTTACTTACACCTCGTGTTCTGGTGTAATTATTAACAGAACCCTATTCGCTCTCAGCCAAGTTCTGTATGTATGTTTGCATAATACATGTTTGGTCACCTTCTCTGAGGAGGTTATGGAAACTGCCCTGGGGTGTGGTTTCATGCATGCCTTAGTTATCTGCCCCCCAAAAGAGATAACAGAGATTCCCTGGCTACTGAGACACCCTATCAGGAAACATGTTATGTATTTTATGTCTCCGAAAGTGTTTTACTGGTACCTTCCGAGCCCCGAAGGGGGTAAGATCTGTCAAAGGGCTTGAGAAAGAATTTTGTATTTGAATTGCTGCTCATCTTCATTAAATGATGCTAGATTAATAAAGCCATCTTTGTAATATTAATATTTGTTGAATGAGCTTTTATTTCTATTAGTTGTTTTGAGTATAGAATGTGTCTGTAAAATCTGTGAGATATCCTACCATGTAGATCAGAAAGTGAATGGAAAATTCATAAGGATTTTACTAGTGAAGCAAACAAGAATGGAAATAACCGCCTGTTCCCCCCCCCCTCCCGCCCCAGCTCACCTGTTTCTATGAAACCAGGGCATGATCTGCTGACATCACCAATGGGGCAAGCTGCCAGTCCCTTTCCCCTTTCCCAGTGCTACAGGGGCTAGGGCAGTGGTCGGCAAACTCATTAGTCAACAGAGCCAAATATCAACAGGACAACGATTGACATTTCTTTTGAGAGCCAAACTTTTTAAACTTCAACTTCTGCCCGGACCGGTTTGGCTCAGTGGATAGAGCATCGGCTTGGGGACTGAAGGGTCCCGGGTTCGATTCCGGTCAAGGGCATGTACCTTGGATGCGGGCATATCCCCAGTAGGGGGTGTGCAAGAGGCAGCTGGTCGATGACTCTCTCTCATCGATGTTTCAAACTCTCTGTCTCTCTCCCTTCCTCTCTGTATAAAATCAATAAAATATATTTTAAAAAAATAAATAAACTTCAACTTCTTCTCACGCCACTTCTTCAAAATAGACTCGCCCAGGCCGTGGTATTTTGTGGAAGAGCCACACTCAAGGGGCCAAAGAGCCGCATGTGGCTCGCGAGCGGTGGTTTGCCGACCACGGGGGTAGGGTAATGTTGGCTATTCTAAAACCAGGCATCCACCTCAAAAAAGTTTAGGACGATGTCTTTTGGGGGGACATGATATTAGCAAAAATACAGTATTTTAATTGCTTTGGGTAGTTTTCTTTGTCACTAAAAAAAACAGCATTATTTACCTGATATTTATTTAACTTAATGTTTTATTGTATTTTTAATTCAACTTTGTTAAGTTGTTCATATATAACATTATTGATCAAAGTGGATGGTTCATTTAAGTGAATAAGCTCTAATTTCACCATATAAGTAGTACATATAAACAATCCCGGCTACTTTACATATATATAGTTATGTATTCTTGTGTTTATGAACTGTTTGTGCCTGCCCCCACCCCCGCCCCCATCCAAGGTTCATATGTTGAAATCCTAACCCTCAAAGTGATGGCCTTTGGGAGGTAGTTATATCATGAGGGCGGAATCCTCATGATGAGATTAGTGCTCTTATAAAGGAGTCCCCAGAGAACTTTCTCACTCTTTCCACTATGTGAGAACACATAGGCAGTATGGCTATCTATGAATCAGTAAGGAGGCACTTAACAGACACCAAACTTATTGGCACATTGACCTTATACCCCAGCCTCTAGAACTGTGAGAAATCAATTGTGGTGATTTATCAGCCACCCAATCTCTGGTATATTGTTACAGCAGCCAGAACTGATAAGACATTGCCAGTATATGTACATTTTTATTATTATTATTATTTTTAATTCAACCAGTCTTCAGAAATGATACTTCGGTTGGGTTCTAGGTGGGGACATCAATTCTGCCACCATTCATTCTCAAACCACCTGAAGTTGTGCTGCTTTGACCTTATCACTAGACAAAAGACTCAAATAATAACAATTATCACTGAATGGTTCTCTCCTCCAAAGAAAACTTTTAATCAGTTTTTACAAATCAGCGTTTTTCATATTAATATGCATTCATAAGTAGTTTATCTTGCTATTTTAAGTTATAACTATAATCTGAGATAATCAGTTATAACTTAAAATAGCAAGATAAACTACTTATGAATGCATATTAATATGAAAAATGCTGATTTGTAAAAACTGATTTATTTATTTATTTATTTATTTATTTATTTATTTATTGGGGAGTGAGACCAGTTTAATTTAGAAATAAGCTTTGAACAGCCTCCTGATCAGAAGGAGCCTAAGGCCCCCAAGTGGGGAGGGAACCAACCGCATGGGAGCTGGCTCTGGAGGTGCCACGGAGCTGGTCCTCCCTCAGACGATACTGGCAGAGCCTGACGTGGTGAGTGGAACAGCTTTCTCAGAGAAGGGGCTGAGGTTGCAATTGCGCTTGCATTTGCACTTGCCACTCAGAGCGAACACGATTCCAGCGATGCAGAGGAGCGCAGCGCAGATCACCCCGCCCAGCTGCAGGGTCTCCCAGTCGTAAGAAAAGGAACTGTCTTTATCAATCAGGTCGTTGGCTTCCAAGGCAGGCAGGCCTGCCAGCACAAGGAGAAGGCCCCAGGTCACTCCCTCCATGTCACAGCTGCAGGGCAGGGCTGAGAGCAGGGTGCACAGAGCAGGTCTGGGGAGGCCGCTGGGGCTGTAGGGATAAGACTGGAGCCTGCAGCTTTGAGTGAGTCCTGAAGTGTGCCTCCAAGAGTCTTCGAAGAAGCCAGTCTCTTTCCAGTTAAATCTGTAAAAACTGACTTAAAGTTTTCTTTGGAGGAGAGAACTATCCAGTGATAATTGTTATATATATATATATATATATATATATATATATATATATATATATATATATATATATATATATAATTGTTATATATATCCATACTGTATACATATCCATGCTTTGGCATAGCAATGAGGGTTGCAGAGACTTGAGACCCTTTTGTGTGTCCTTGAACAAATTTAATAGTGAAATTAATAGTAGACAAAGAATGAAATTTTCTGCCCAGCCAGTGCTGCTCAGTGGTTAAGCGTCAACCCATGAACCAAGAAGTCCCCAGCTCAATTCCCGGTCAGTCAGGGCACATACCCAGGTTTCAGGCTCAATCCTCAGTTGTGGGTATGCAGGAGTCATCAGTCTCATTGATGTTTCTATCTCTATATCCCCCTCCCTCCCTCTTTAAAAATCAATAAAAACATATTTTATAAAAAAAAGAATGAAATTTTCTTTCCTGAGGTTTTCTGCATTGACCAGTGAGTGAATCCTAATACCATTGTCCTACTAGAACAAGAAAAATACTAATTGAAAGAGTAAAAACCTGGCATTCACAGAGTAGACACTTTTTAACAATCCTTTTATGCTTGCAGTAAATAAAAAATATACTTATGGTCTATCCTTTAGTCTCTTTATACTAACAAAGACATTTAATAATTGCATTCTCTACTACATAATTTATATAAGTAAAATATTTTTTAGATAATCACCTATTTTCTACTGACAATATAAAATAAAAATTTAGGCATTTTGCCTTAGTCAGTTTGGCTCAGTGGATAGAGCGTTGGCCTGTGGACTGATGGGTTCCAGGTTCGATTCCGGTCAGGGGTATGTGCCTTGGTTGCGGGCACATCTCCAGTGGGAGTGTGCGGGAGGCAGCTGATCAGTGTTTCTCATTGATGTTTCTAACTCTCTCTCTCCCTCTCCCTTCCTCTTTGTGAAAAATCAATAAAATATATTTTTTAAATTTAGGCATTTTCCCATAGAAGGGGCATAAACTGAAATATATAATACTTGAGAATAAGTAGATATATTTTAGTCACCAAGGAAAATAGGAAACATGTTATATTGCAGAATAAAGATAACCTTGTTTTATTTATTGGAATATCATAGCAGAATGTATCTTGCATTAAATTTTTACATACCTTATTTTTATCTTATGATTTATCCTTTTAATGATGGTCACTATAGTTTGGAAATGGAATTGGGAGTATCTTCCTAGAAGACATTCCTTCTTGTTAGTATGTGAAAGTCTGGTGCAATTTATAAGAAATGTTACAGCGACCTGAACACTGATGCTTTCAGTATGGCAGTCATTTTCAGCATAAGTCCTGGTCACAAGAAATAGGAAAATGGTGATTTGCATAGGTACATTCTGCATCACTCAGGGCATTCTCTAGTGTCCAAATGTAACTGCCAAGTCTTTACCTGCAAGGAGTTCAAGATTCAGTGCAAGAAGCAGACTCATGAAAGCAACAAAGTGCAATATAGTGTGACAGGTGTTATAAAAGGTGACATACCTATGCTGGGAGCACAGGCAGGGCAAATACCTAACCCATCTTGAGGGGGTCGGGAAGTTTTCACACCGGTGTTGATATAGCAACTATTGCCAGGCACCATGATTTTTATAGATAGACTGAGGAGTAGACATTAAGGAATTTACTCGAGCTCAGAGAGCCAAGGCTTGAGTTTCCTAACCCATCCAACTCGCAAGCCTCTATGACTGATGCATGGACAAGACCAACTTGGAGGTGTGTTACTACAAATGTCTCTGCAAGAGGGAGCAGGCTTTTTGTAGAGTTTGTGCTTCGGTTGGGTGACTCCAAGGAGGAACTAGGGGAAGCCGGGCCAGTTTGGCAATTAGGTAGCTCAGGAGCTTTGACTTGGAAGCGACAAGTACAAAGCCAGGCCAGAGAGTTAGGTTCATAGGTTCACCTTTGCATCCCGCTGGTGTGAATGGAAGGGAGTGAGCCTGGCGCTGGGTCTCAGGCTCTGATAGGTGGAAAGGGGAAGGAGGCGGAGCCTGGGAAGTCGGACTGGGAAACGAGGCGAGCTGCTAAGGGGGGGGAAGAGAAAAAGAGGAAGAGATGTTACTTTAACCCCATGGCCACACCCATTACACTTATGGTGTCTAGAGCAGTAGGAGGGAAGAAATATTTGCAGGCCGACTTGGGATTCTCTAGGAGACATTTATTTGCAGGGTTTCGGAAGAAAAGCCACCCTGGGAAACCTCCCTTTTTCTATCTTGGGTGCGTCTGGCGGAGGTACGCCCCGCCTTCCCGAGAGGCCGCGGGGCACGCGGTTCTGCGCAGGCGCGCGCTCTTCCAGCGCGCCTTTCCCGGCAGGCTCCTGTGGGCGTGGCTGCGCGGGCAACATGGCGGCGCCCCAGGCGGTGATGCTTCCGGACAAACTAGGGTAAGAGGGACTGAGGGGGGTGAGCCGGGGGGAGAGGGGACGGAGCGGGCCGGGCCTGGGCGCGGAGGGGGTGCAGGCGGGAGGGAGCGGGCGCTGGGCCCGGCCGGCGCGCCTCCACGGCGGCGCCAGCCCTTTTGGGCGCTGTCCGGTCCCGGACGTGGGGCGGGAGGGGGGGCCCCGGGGAGGGGGCCGCAGGGAGAGCAGGTGGCGGGCTGGAGGTCACCTGCCATCCGGGCGGGAAGGGGCGAGGGAAGGGCACATGCGCGTTCCGTAACGAAAACCCGGGAAGCAAGCTTGCAACCCCAAGCGGCCGAGGGGTTTCCCGTCTTGGGGCGCCCAGGAGGGGGGAACCCCGCTGATGGCGAGTGTGCCTGTCTGCTTTTCCAGCCACAAAAGGTTCAGGGCCGCCCTGAAGAAGGAGAAACGGAAGAAGCGCCGCCAGGAACTTGCTCGATTGAGAGACTCAGGTAACCGGCCTCTTAGCCAGTTCTGTGTGCACGGAGGACATGGCTCTCCCCCTGCCCTCCTAACCTGCCACTGACACAGGATGCTGAGAGCTGTGTCTGTAAGAATGGCTGGGGCTGCTGCTCCCCAAGCCAAGTCATGTCGGAAACCACGTTACCCTGCCGCAGAGGAGGAAAATCCCCACTGACTGCGTGTAGGGACTTATGAACTATCTGATACTACAGGTGCACACATGAACTGCAGCAGCTAGCACAGCCCTCGCACGCATTAAGTATTCGGTGAATACTTTTCTTGCAAAACCAGCAGGAGTAGCCCTAACTGGTGTGGCTCAGTGGATAGAGCGTCGGCCTGCAGACTAAAAGGTCCCAGGTTCGATTCCGGTCAAGGGCATGGACCTTGGTTGTGGGCACATTCCCAGAAGGGGGTGTGCAGGAGGCAGCTGATCGATGATGTTTCTCTCTCATCGATGTTTTCTAACTCTCTATCCCTCTCCCTTCCTCTCTGTAAAAAATTCAATCAAATATATATATTTTTAAAAACAGCAGGAGTTGAGGATTTTGGATATTTTGCAAGTTTTTGTCAAACTTTAGTAATGTAAGAGACCCTTTGTGGACTCAAGTTGTTATTGATACGTTATTGAAATATATAAGCATAAAACTAGTTAGTAACTCTTAACTATAAATAATATATACACAAAACCAAGTGAAATTACACATCCAGTAAAAATCGCACCCACATTAATGTGATGTTACAGATGATGGGGGCACTGATTATGGCACTGACTGGAATTTGAAATGCTCCTATTAATCCTATGGTTATTTTTCTGTTAAAATACTGTGGAACATTCATCTGTACTGGCCATAATATCATTTGTCCTTTACATGGCGGAATCTAACATTTATATAATTATCCTGTCTGTTTAATATAATGAAATTAGTGCTACTAACTTAATTATAAAATTATAAGAGTAGTTATAAATGCTGATGGATGCACTGAAATCACACTGGAGTACTGAGCTATGATGGCTGCTATCCAGATTATCCAGAATATGCTTATTAAGTTATCCTGACAATCCGTGAAGTTCACAGACACTGGCCTCAAGTAACCAGGATTCTTGGGCTTGAGGAATAAAGCCATGGAAGTTTTATTTGCCACTGGAGTTGCCTAGTAATTATTTAGAGCAAGCATGTCAAACTCAAAGGCTAATAGGCCAAATAAATAAGGTTTAAGTTTATGTGGACTGCAAAAAACCCCCAAAAGCTTCCATTTTCATAGAAACGTAGGTTTATTTTAATAGACACATGCTGAATACAAAGGGCTGAAATAAATAATTGTTAACAAAATAATAGAACATTTTAATAAAAATTAGTATTTTTTTCTTGAACATTAACTTACCAGACACTGAATAGCTGCAAAAATTAATAAGCATAATGCATACAAACCTATTTTGTTCTTGGAAAGTGAAATATTTCCTGTTGCACACATGAAACAAGTCAATCCAAGATTAATGACATGGCCATCGGATGCTAAAATATTTGTTGTTAGTATTAGTGGAGAGAAGTGGTGCGCCTGCATGTAAGGCACGTAAGGGAAATTAATGCAACATGATTATAGTAATTAGTCATTAGCGAACGTTGTAGTTCATTATTAATTATTGTGTATAACAGGATATTGTAAAAATTAAGTTATGGGATTTTTATTAAAACACTAGAGGCCCAGTGCATGAAATTTGTGCACTTGGGAGGATTCCCTCAGCCTAGCCTGCTCCCTCTCACAGTCTGGGAGCCTTCAGTCAGACATCCTTAGCATTGCCATAGAGGCAGAAGAGGCTCCTGCCACAGCTGCTGTGCTTGCCAGCCGTGAGCCCTGCATTGAGTGTCTACTCCCTGGTGGTCAGTGCACGTCATAGCGACTGGTCATTCTGCCATTCAGTCAATTGCATATTAGCCTTTCATTATATAGGATTTCTTACCATTATATTAGCTGAGCCACAAAAATATTCATTGTGGGCCACATGTGGCCCGTGGGCTGCAAGTTTGACATCTTGATTTAGAGGCAATGCTTGGAATATTTAGAATGGAAAAGGCAGTGTGTTTAACTGCAATTTTTGTTAGCACCTCCTTTTTTAATTCATTTAAAACTGGCCCACTAGAGGCAGGATAAAGCATCAGGGATAAAAGGAAAAACAGGGTAATTCAAGTTATTGTCACTGTTAGTGATCTCCTTAAAGTTCTCAGCTACCTTTGTTTATTGTTTTATTCTCACACTTCTTTTAAATCTTTTTCTTTATCATTTTAAATCCTATAGCTGTTGTTTGTGTTGCGTTGTATTTTTTTTTATCCTTTTTGACTTTGCATAGTGCGTTGACAGTGAGCCTTTGTGGAGAGGCTGTTCATTGCAGCACACGTTAGATGGGTAAACAGTGCCCAGAAGGTTGGATTATAGAAGCATTCTAAACAATTGCTATAAGAGTGAGTTGACAAATGATTGGTAGAAATTTCTGGGATGTCAGCCTCTCAATTACAGGTAGTCTCTTTAGCACCCAGTTCTTAAAATAACCTGAAATGAACTGCCTTGTCAGCAAGTTGTAAAACTGGCATGATTCCATACATAATTGCATGGATAATACAGTTAGATATATTGTACGATCAAATATATGCAAGGATACATACATGTAGAAAAAAGGCTACGCCCAAAACTCTTAGTAATCACCTGGAGTGTGTGAGCTTGGTTTGAGGCATGATGAGGAGTTGAGTGAATCAGGCAACATATTTTTGCATATTGGCTGTGTCCAGGCAATGTCTAGTCTATGGACATACCTCTGTAAGTCAATCAGTCATAGCCTCTGTGCCAGGTTCTTTGGGAGGCCTTTATGTACATTAGTTCATTTAATGATCTGTGTTATTAGATATTCTATGTGAGTTAGAACTTATCCCAATTTTTTTTTTACCGACTTTCTTTTAATTTCAGTGTTGAAAAAATAAAATTTATTTGCTTACGAAAAGTAAATTATCTAGGATAAGGTGAACCTTTGGGTTATACTTAAACTCAATATGTGGGACAGACACAGAACCTTTTTCCTTAAGCCTGAGATCTCCTGTTACATTTCCTTAAGCTTGCTTTAGATGACCTCATTTCCCCCCTCAAATTTAATTCTGAATAGGAAAAGATATGTTTATTATAGTAAAATTTGTTTTCCCATGTTTTTGTTTTTGTTAGAAATAAGGCAAGCCCCCCAAGTCAGGGGTTCTGATAGAATACAAAACACTCGGGAGCCAGGCAGCAGGGCAAACATACTTACTTCTATGTAGAAGAATGCGCACACATGGTCTGGAAGCACGTGCACACCGAGCAGGAGGGCTGCTTGGGTTTATAGTCCCTTACACACATGTGACCTGTCCTCACTCTTGATTGGAGCTCAGGCACACAGCCTTTCGCGATCGGCTAATTCAAAGAAAGGAGTTGGCCTTTGCTGTTTCAAGATGGTGGCCCCCAGGGGAGCTGCAAACCATGTGGCCAACATGGCGGCTGTCCAAACTGTTCTTTGACAGAAAAGATGACTTGTTTATTCTCACATTTTGAAGATGTCCCAATGTACAGAAAGTTAAAAAACAATACTACCATATGACCGGCTGTCGTGGCTCAGTGGTTTAGCATTGACCCATGAACCTGGACAATTCGATTCCTGACCAGGGCACATGCCCGTGTTGCGGGGCAGATCCCCCATAGGGGCTGTGCAGGAGGCAGCTGAACAATGATTCTCTGTCATCATTGATGTTTCTATCTCTCCCTCTTCCTTCTTCTCTGAAACCAACAAAAACATATTTTTTAAAAATAACTACCATAAACATTCATGAACCCTTCACCTTGATTTGCCCATGGTTAACATTAGATACATACGTATACATTTTTTCCTGAACCTTTGCATGTCAGTTGCAGATATCATGACCACTGACCCCTACATACGTCAGCCTGCATCTCCTAAGAATAAGGACCACAATACTAAATTTGCACTCAAGTGAAGGAATGATAATTCAGTGATATGATTTATAGGCCATATTTAAACTTGCTCAAACCGAGATTGATTATTTTGAAAAGCCATGCATTCTGGATTAGTCTGTCTTCTCCTGATTAGCTTCAGGTTATACCCTTTATGCAAAATTACTACAAAGCTGATGCTCTCTGATGCTCTCATTGCAGACAGCGGGGGAGGGGGCTATAATGTCAGGTGGTTCTACTTCCTGTGATGTAATTGTGGTCATTATTGCCAATCAGTATTTCCCCTTTGTAATTGGTATTCACTTCTGGGCTGATATTTTGAGATGGTAGAAGCAAATCCTTTTCACAGCAAATTTTCATTGGATGCTTGATGTTTTTAGCATCTTTATATGAATTACTTGTTACAGTGGGGGTTGCAAAAGTGATGGCTTTCCTAATTAAGTCTTTCTACATTTATTAGTCCATTCTTCTGCAAATATGTGTTTCCTCCCATACCCCCACCACCTCTTTGAGTATCACTGTGAAGCCATCAGTAAACTTTCTAAATTTAATTTGTTATCAGCTTCTAATATTGTTAGTTTTGATGCTCAGATTGTACCGCAGTTGGAGCCTTATTATTAGAAAGTTTTAAAAACAGGATCATACCATAAAGGTAAAAAATAAAGAATGTATCTGAATTTTTCCCTGTAATATTGACTAAGGTTTTGTTCTCAGATAGTTTAATAAGACATTCGCATTCCCCCAGGACTCTCACAGAAGAAGCAGGAGGAAGAGGAGGAATCTCTTATTGAACAAGAAGAGAAGCTGTTGGAGACAGAGAGGTCAGCACAGACTGAAGCACTGCTTGTGAAGCCAGTTATTTCATTGGAATATTATGTCTTTATTAATGAGTATGAGTCTTCTTTCTAGGTCCCTGTCCAAAATAAGTCTTATAAAATACCTTGGATAATTAAATCTCTAGCTAACAGGCTATAACTGATATAACTAGATGTTGTCATATCTTTAATGGAAGTATTTTTCTGTTTTTGCTAATTCATAAATGTTTAAAAAAAATCAAACAATTAAGAAGTGTAAAAAAAAAAAAAGTGCAAGGACTTTAAATGAATTCAACACACCCAAAGATGGTCACTGTTAAGAATGTAAAAATAATAATAATTAAAAAAAATAAGGCCCTGGCCTGTGTGGCTGAGTTGTTTAGAGCATAGTCTCGTATACCAGAAGGTCATGGGTTCGATTACCAGTCAGGGCACCTACCCAGGTTCGGGTTCAATCCCTCCCTGGTCAGGGTGCCTACATAAGGCAGTCAATCCTTGTTTCTGCCTCTCCCTCTTTCCTCTCTAAAAATTAATTTAAAAATATCTTCAGGTAAATATTAAAAAACAGAATGTAAAGAGAGAAAGTGTACGTGTATTTCTATAATAGGACGATATTTATACGTTTCCTGTAAATTGCTTTTTTTGCTTAATATATAGGCCATTTAGTATTCATGCAGAGATCCAATCCAACCAATTCAATGGCAACGTAGTCATTGTATAAATAGAGCATAATTCTTTATTCACAATTTATAATTTACTAATGGGCATGTAGGTAATTTACTATTAACTAACATTTGCTTACTACGTACTATTAATTTACATTCAGATTTTTTACTATTATTTAAAAAGTTGCATTTTAAAAAGCACTGGCCAGTGTGTTCAGTGGTTAGATCATTGGCCAGAGCACTGAAGGGTCGCAGGTTGGATTCCCTGCCAAGGGTACATACCTCCGTTGTGGGTTTGATCCTGCTTGGGCAGCATATGAATGCAATTGATGTTTTTCTCTCACATCCCTCTTCCTCTCTCTCTGAAATCCATGAAAAACATATCTGGTTAGGATTTTTAAAAAAAAGTTGCAGTGACCATATATATTTTTGGTAACTGTCCTGTTATTTCCTTAGGAAAATGCCTGGAAATGAAATGGTTGCGATCAAAGGATAAATGCACATACAGTGTAGATGGGCAGGTAGGAAGGGCTTCCCAGTTTGCAGTCTGCAGCCCCTCCAACAGTGAGTCAAGGTGCCTACCTCCCCATACCTTCACTTGCGCTAGGCATTGTCAACTTTATAAACGCCTGCAGTCAAAAGTTGTATTTCACTGTTTCAGATGTACATTTCTTAATTAGTAGGGTTGAGTATCTTTTTATATGTTTTATTACATATTTATAGATTGCTTAAGTCTTGCATATTTCTCTTTTGTTATATATTTTAGTTTGTTGTGTGAGCAGTGTTACTTGATTTAAGAATATTCTTTATCTGTCATGTGTGTCATGTGTATTTTTTCTCATTTGTTATCAGTCCTAACTGTCAGCTTTCATCATGCTATCTTGTCTTGGTGTCTGACTTAAAAAGTCACAAAATGACAAAATACTGTGTGTGTTTTTCTCTAGTATCTTTCAGGAGGTAGTTTTGTCTTTGTTTAAGTTAAACACAGTAATGTGAATGTGCTTAATGCTACTCACTTGTACACTTAAAAATGGTTAAAATGGTAAATTTTTATGGTATATTTTGCCACAATAAAAAAAGTAAAAATGTTTTAAAAGGAGAAAAAACTTTAGAGACACTATTTAGTGTGTTCATTAGAAATGTTGCTTCTTACAATTAATTCCTGTTACCCATCTAAGCACATAAACAGCTGAATTGATCAAAATGCCAAACAGAAAAAAATGTAATAGTGTTTGGGAACATGGAGTAGATTCAGCCAGATCTGTATTCCAGTCCTGGCCCTGCTACTTACTAGTTGTGTTCAAGTTGCTTAATCTCTCTAAGAATCAGTTTCTTTGCCTTAAATATAGAGATAAAGTCAATCATAGTATCTACCTCGTAAAATCGGGGTGAATGCATAGTACTTAAAATAGCGTTAGCAGATAGGAGGCACGGTGATAACTCTGGTTGTTATAGATTTCTGTTACACTAATGCCACACAGTTGATCCTTGAACAACATGAGAGATGGGGGCACCAACTCCCTGCACAGCCAGAAATCCATGTATAACTTTCAACATTTGCAGTATGCCAATCTCAATCATTGCTAAAAGACATGTTCCTAGAATCTGCAGTTGGAAATGGAATATATTTTCCCCAGAGATTATTTGAAATTGTGATTAGGTCCCTAGACATAAAACCTTATTTAACTCCTAATGTTGCTGAAGAGATATAGAGTAATTTCTCATATTTCATTTTCCATTTCCAGGATGCATGGGGAAATGCAATTTGGGTTCTAAACACCCCCAATTGGCTAATAAACCTTTGAGCCATAACCCATCTTTAAATTAGAAACTTGTGATGTTTGATGTACAAGACACCATTTTAAGATAGCATCACTCTTTATAATAGGTCACTTTTAAAATAAACTGGACACCTGCTAATTTATTTTTATAACTCCTTGTCACCTTTTCTTAAAACCTGTAACGTTCTTCATTTTAAAGACATGATGATTTAGTTTTAGTTTCCTTCTTTCAGTTGTTTTAGTGCATGGGACAAACCACAAGAGTCTCTTAACTGTATATAGCAGCGGTCCAAAGGCTTATAGCAGAAGATGCCAGTTTTCCCTGCTGCTGCAATCCTGCACTGCCACTTTCAGAATGTGCAGAATAGGAAGGGTAATACAGTTTGAATGTGAAAAGCTAGATGTGGCTTTAAGACTTGTTACTCACTTTATTGGCACCTACCGGTAAACATCACCTATGGTCAACCTTCAGGGACAGTTGTAGTGTCACTGTTTTATGTGAGAGATGTCATAAATACAAAATGTAGAAATAGTGGTTTTAAGCTATTGTCTTAAAAACAGTTGCTGAAGTAAGTGTAGTGCTTTTTCTAAGATCTTTCTTTACTCACGTCTTTTGACCCTCTTACTCCCACTTAACTGCTTTCTAGAAAATGTCTTTCGTGATAGTTTCATCCTTCCCAAACATGCCATTTTTTGCGTGTGTGTGTGTGTGTGTGTGTTTGTATATTAATGCCCATTTCTCTTATTTAATTGCCTTATCACATTTATAGGCAAAAATTACATGAGGAGTGGTTACAGCGGGAGCAGAAGGCACAGGAAGAATTCAGAATAAAGAAGGAAAAGGAAGAGGCAGCTAGAAAACGGCAGGAAGAGCAGGAGGTACAGTATTATCAGATAACCAGTTGACTAATCAGTTAGCCCAACACTCATTAAGAGTTATATATCTTGAATTAAAAAAAAAATGGATAGCATCCATTTTACCAATGTTGTAAAAACCTGTTTTATTTGTCCTGTGTGTGCAATGTTATAAAAAAGTAAGTCTGAAAAAAATATTACTTTTCCTTTTTCCCTCCTGTAAAGAGAAAGTTAAAGGAAGAATGGGAAGAACAGCAGAGAAAAGAGAAAGAAGAGGCGGAGCAGAAGCTACAGGAGAAGAGAGAGAGAGAGGTGATTCCTGTCACAGGAGGGTAAACGCACTGCGTATCCTCTTAGTGAGCTGATGTGGCAGGTGCTGGGGTTGAAGATTAAGGGCTTGGGCTCCAGTTTTTTGTTTAAAAAGAGTCATGTTTTAGTGAAGTATACACTAGGGTTTGCTTTTGGTGCTCTGGAGTTTTTCATCTGTGCATTGGCATATGCTTTAATTAAGGTTTTTCTTCAGCTTTACCTATCTTACCCTTTTTACCAGGGATTGGCAAACTCTGTGAAGAGCCAAAGCATAAACATTTTAGGCTTTATGGTTCATACGGTGTTTGTTGCAAACACCCAGCCCTGCCAGTGTGCCATGAAAGCAGCCATAGATAACCTGTAAATGAATGGTTGTGGCTGTGTTCCAATAAAACTTTATTGCTTTATTTACAAAAACAGGCAGTGGGCCCCTGCTTTGTACTATGTACCACTCTAGAGCAAACGCTGTTGTCTATGGGTTGGCTTATAGAATAATATTTTGTATAGTTTCCACATTTATTTGCTTTATAAGAGTTAACTGCTTATGACATGTCAGCAAGAATTAGTTGATTAAAAGAAATCAGGAACTCAAATATTGAGGAATTAGGAAGTTTTTTTGTTATTAAATCTTGACTTCCTTTTCATTTTGGGCTATAATACAATTGTAGCTAACACGTTGCTCATTTAAAAAAATCTGTAATGTTATGTGTACATATCTCCTGTCTGTATCTTCAGGATTCTTTTTAAAGATCTGGTATATTTTGTTGCTGTTCCTTAACAGTGTATTTACTTCAAAGAATCACAGCTCATCTTTCCTGAGTCATTCATCAGGATGTATCTTTTCTGTAATATTGCTGGGTTTGATGAATATAAAATTGGGTAATTAATCACTATATCATGGGGGAAATGCGTTGGTGGGGGAGAAGCCGCCTCTTTGACCTTTGCTCTTTGTGTCTCAGGCTATCATTAATTCCAGTGCAGGTTGTTTTAGATACCCTTATTTGAGCACTGCTTTCCAATAAGATGAGAGCACACTGGGTTTTAGGGGCAGGGCAGTCGTTTGGAACTCATCATTTTTTAAGAGAGTAATCAATTCCCATTTTAGTAGAAGAATGTTCTTCAATTGCAATCTTTCTGACATTTAGATAAAAGCTAAGGCTTTTTTTTTTTTTTTTTTTCAAAAAGCTAAGGCATTTGTTTCGAAGGAAGTCTGTTCAGGCATTAAAGAGAAACAAGTAAAATGAAGTAGATTCTAAGCTTATAAAAAGGGATGTGCAGTCTCATTTCTGCTCTGTGCTAGATACTTCTCTAGTGGGTAGAGATAAAGTATCAAAAAGACAGTCCCTGCTCTCAACTGAATTAGTTTTCTAGATGATAAGTAAGCAAAGAAAAAAAGCTCATTTTAAGTGCTATAAGGTCATGTTAGGAGCTGTAAGGAAATAAAGCAGAGTCATGTGATGGAGTGAGTAGGGTAGGCGAGGACTTCTTTAGATTGCCTGGTCAAGGAAGACTTCTGTGAGGAGCCTATTGGTCAGCTGACACCTGAGTGCAGAGACCTCAGGGAGAAAGGGGTCCAAGCAGAGGAAAGAGGCCTGTGCTTGGAGCGGAAGGAAGGTCAGAGTGCCTTAATCCTAGAGACCAAAGGAGAGAGAGGCAGATGGAGAGGGCAGGAGGGTGGGCAGGGTCAGATCATGTAAGACCTGGATTTGAAGGAGGAATTTAGATTTTATGTTAAAAGTAAGGGGAAGCCATTGAAGGGTTTCTAAGCAGGGAGTGACTTCATCTAATTTACCTCTTTACCTTTAAAGATCATTCTAACTTTTTAAAAATATATATTTTATTGATTTTTTTACAGAGAGGAAGAGAGAGGGATAGAGAGTTAGAAACATTGATGAGAGAGAATCATCGATCAGCTGCCTCCTTCACACCCCCCACTGGGGATGTGCCAGCAACCAAGGTACATGCCCTTGACTGGAATCGAACCTGGGACCCTTCAGTCTGCAGGCCAACGCTCTATCCACTGAGGCACACCGGTTTCTGCATCATTCTAACTTTTGTATAAAGAAGGGGGTAGTGAGCAAGGAGGCAAAAGTGGAAATAAGGTGATCAGTTAGAAGGCAGCTGTTCCAGATAGGACAAGGAGTTGGTTTGGCTGAGGGTAGTGCTTAATACAGCAAAGTATACAGATTTGGGGTGTGTTGAATCAGAGTTAATAGGACTCTAGCTGGTAGATTGAATGTAGAGGAGTTTAAGTCATACACTTGCAGGTTTTTAGTTTGAACTGAAATGGGGTAAGAGATAGGGAAAAGGTAGTTTTCATTTGAGCTTTTAAGTTACTGAGGACCTTAAGTTACTGGTCTTATATGACCAAGTAGAGTTATTAAGAAAAGCTGGATAGATGAGTCTTTTATATAATGCTTTAAGAGGCTAGAAGAAAAGTCTGTGGATCATAATTTCAAAAAATCGTTTAAGTGCCAATGAGGTCAAATCTATTGGCATATTGGCAGGACTTCCTTTGCCTTATTGAAAAGTTTGAGATTTTTCATCAATCCTAATTACTACTGTTCATGTCATATTTTAGCATATATTAAATGTTTATGATGTTTCAGCTACCATTGTGTTTTATAATATTCATAATACCTCATCTTAAAAACTAGAACGTGACATATGTGTTCAAGTACACTAAATATGACTGTTACTATAATATTATACGGTATTTTCAATATTTTGCAATCTAAGCCAGTAAATGTCCTATTTGAATGAAAACTCAACTTTGAAGTCTTTTTTCAGAAGATCGGTGCTGTAGAAAGCAAATTGGGAACTGAAACTTTTTGTGTGCATGGGTTGGTAACATTTTTACACATGAGATTCTTAACCGGAGAAACCAGATGTGCCTTACCTGACTTTCCGGTTTTCACTAGTCCTATGTTTGCACCATTTGTAGGAGGCTGTGCAGAAGATGCTGGAGCGGGCTGAAAATGAGGTATTTTCAAAACCTTTTGTTAAGAATTTGAGACTGATGAACATTTCTTTGAAAACAACACTTCTAGCAATGTTACTTTTGCGGTTGGCTCTGTAGATCATGTCTGAAATATCTGGGGTCACTTTCGCACCTCTGTGATTTATGCAACAACAAGAATTATAGAAGTTATCAATGAATACATGCAAATGGTATTGAATCACCCCTGTGGGCTGTCCTTCTTTATACTCTTCAGTGTATGAATAAGACACAGTGCACACTCTTTTTTTTATATATATATTTTTGGTTTTTTTACAGAGAGGAAGAGAGAGGGATAGAGTTAGAAACATTGATGAGAGAGAATCATCGATCAGCTGCCTCTTGCCCACCCCTACTGGGGATGTGCCCGTAATCAAGGTACATGCCCTTGACCAGAATCGAACCTGGGACCTTTCAGTCCGCAGGCTGACGCTCTATCCGCTGAGCCAAACCGGTTTCGGCCAGCACACACTCTTACACCCTCCCCACAATGGACCCTTTACCTTCCTGCTTCAGAGTAACCTTGATTTCTCTTAGTGATGGTTCTCTAAGAACTCCTTGGCCATTTTCAGAATGCTTGGACAAAGGGAAACCTTGGTGACTGCTCTTGGTCGCCGTGACGATGCCTAATAATGAGTGGTGACGGAACCGAGAGAGGCACAGTTTGTGTCTCAGCCCAATTGCTTTTCAAGTCTCCATTACATGTTACAACTTAAATTACATGTTACAACTTAATATTACTAAGAGAATCCATCTTTATTTATGACCAAAACAGTTTAATACATTTTAAACATTGAATTTTTAATGGATCATGGTTATTTTCAACAGTTGGAAAATAGTGCCACATGGCAAAACCCAGAACCACCCACGGATGTAAGAATAATGGAGAAAGATCGAGCTAACTGTCCATTCTACAGTAAAACGGGAGCTTGCAGATTTGGAGATAGGTAACTAATTTTGCTTTATCATGTCCGAATGAAGTGCCTCAATATGTTGAGCTTTTTGAGTTCTGTTTTTAGGGGTGACTTGGGCTAGAGTTTGAGGGTTCACAGTCAGGCACCTGCTATGTTCTTACTGCTTCTCCAGTTCCCAAGCTATCTGTCTTCTCCCCTCCCACACACCTCACCCCTACCCTCCAATAAGGGGTTTAAGGCTGAAATGAGTGAACGTAGGGAAAGCACGTAGAATAGTGTCCGGCAAATGGCGAGCACTCTTGGAGTTTTTTTTTGTTATCGTTGTCATTCTTCTCTGAGAAACTCTTATTCCCTGCCTCTTCGCATCAGTGTTATTGAAACGACATTCATGTGGAAAATTAAGCGTTGATGTCTTCATTTAGCGATGTCTTCCTACCTACTCTATGCCAGGCAATGGCGATTTTTATTATTTGGTCTGTTGATGAGTAACTCAAATTATGTAAATAATTCATAATGATGAATGAATCCACCCAAGGCAAAATCTAATTATTACTATGCATTCTGCAGAATAAAATGTCTAATCATATATTAGTGTCCTATTCAAAAAAGGGCTATGAATAGGCAATTTTATATGTATTCGATGAGAAACTGTATTTTGTCTCTTGTGTTTATCTTATTCATAAGATTATCTCTCCCATGAGATAATTTCCTTCTTTGAAAATCTGAACCTTTCTATCTTTCTCTTCTATTTCTTTTTAAATTTAAGCCTTAATACTATTTTACATTTTTGTAAGAACAGTGGTCTTCAACCTTAGATGCACATTAGAATCACTTAGAAAACTGTAACAAAAAGTATGTCCTAATTCAATTTGACTAAATCAGAGTCTCTGAGACTTGGGAAGCCTTAGTTTTGAAATGTCCTCAAGTGTTCCTAATGTGTCCCAGGATTGAGAGTCCCAAATGCAGGGTGGTTCACTCCTTTTATATTTCACTAGAGGCCCGATGCACAAAAATTTGTGCAAGAATGGGCCTTTCTTCCCCTGGCTCCCGGCACTGCCTTCACTCTGGCTGGAGCCACCTTCTGCCTTCCCACGCTGCCCAGAGGCCTGGAGCATCCCACCCTGCCCCTGGCCGCTTGGTGTCTGCCTATGCAAAGTAACCCACCATCTTTGTTGTGTTAATTTGCATACTCAGTTTTGATTGGCTGGTGAGTGTCACGAAGGTATGGTCAATTTACATCTTACTCTTTTATTAGTGCAGATAGTAGGATTGTTTATGCCCAGATGATCTTTGAAAGGAGTCACAGGATCTGATCAATAGTGAAAATTTCCTCTTGAGGAACTGGGAGCTAATGAAACTTTATTTCCCTTTGTACTTTTACAAGTGTTTTCCAAATGTATGCTCAATTTCCTCAAGAAATAATGATTTATGTGAAACACCAATGTGCAATTAAGACTCAGCATGAGTTTATATTTGTATGGATAGTTGAATCAGGTTGCGTTTAAGGTCTTCCAGCTGCAGGATTCCTCATTGACGAAACATCTCTCTTAACATATCCTTGAATTTTAAGACTGGTCATCTGATTCTGGGATTCTTCTTCTGGTGGGGATAAGTTAGAAGGGAAAATGTCCTAAGCAGTTTCAGGAAATCAGTTGACAGTGCTTATTTGTAGAAAGGGTTATGGCCTAACAGGCTCTCAAAACTCACCCCTGAGAGTCTTTTCAAGGAAACAGTGGTCAGATTAGTTTGTGAACATTTCTTAATGTTTTGATAGGCATATGACATTTTACTATCACAACTATTAAAAAAAAGTAAAACAGCAATTTGCATATTTTCATTGTTCAAGTGGTGAGTTGTGAAATCAAATTCTAAGAAATTAGCATTTACAAAATCCAGCGCCATCCCTTCCAACAAAAACACTGTGCCCTTTTTACAGGGAGCCATAGGGACTTGCTCTGGATCGCACAACTGTTCTTTTCGGTTGAGATCTGTCATATCAGAAGCCATCACTTCCATAGCCTAAGCATTTCTTAGGTTTTGTTTCTATAATTAGTACAGTTCAATTCTAGAACCTTTCTGGAATTGATAAATGTTAGAGGCAGAGCTTTGAGGAAGGTTATTTTTTTCTTCCTAAAGGAACAGAATTACTGATGAAAGGTAAGACTTACCAGAGTAGTTATTTATAGCTCATACATTTCCTGTACTAAGGAAATGTGTGAGGTATAAAGAAAACTCAGGGTCTCCTGGACTAAGTTTAATAAAATAAAAGAAATCGAAATTAAGGAAAGGAGGAGAAAGTGGGTTGTGAATGTGTGGTATATTTGGCACTGGATTTGAATATATCCCAGGCAGATGTTGAAATATACAGTCTAGTTCTTACCAAAAAGGAAGAATGAGCAGTATCTCTGAAAAGGAAGAAATTTTCCTGGTATCGGAGTCTAAATGTTTCTCCCATTAAATACTATGTAAAGACATTGAATAGGAAGTGAACAGTAACTTTCATAGATGTTTTGTTAACAGTTGCATATGTGATTTTCATGAGAATGTTTCTTACAGAGACCTTCAATAAAGGATTGCAGCCAAATTGCATTATGTGTGTATATACATAAATATATACATACATATATCTATCAATATATAAAAACCTAAGTGACTGTTAAAACCAGCCAGTGCTATGACACTCACTGACCACCAGGGGGCAGAAGCTTAACACAGGAGCTTCCCCCTGGTGGTTAGTATGCTTCCAGAGCCAACCTCCCACAGTCCCATCCCTCCACCCAGCTTGCCAGGCCGAGGGACCCCACAGTTAGCTTTACCTAAGAGGGCATTTGGAGACCCACACAATTTATTGGCTGTCCTTGGGGTAAGATAATGTTAAAGTATGTGATTTTTGTGCCAGTCTTACTTGATTTAGGTATCTGAGCAATGGGCAAGTAGCATGTTCTAAACAAGGGGTTCTTAAACATGGCTGACCTTCAGGACCGAGTGGGGAGTTACTTGAAAATATGGGTCTCCCACTCTGAGATCCGAACAGATGATCCGTGTGCAGAACTCACACTCATTTGACATCCTGGGAACTAGAACCAAGTTTATTCAGATGTAATAAACCCGTGAGCAGGATGTTAACCTTGTTAAAGTGGTTTCTTGTTTAATTCTGCATGTGCTTCATACATGTAAAATTCTGATGCACAGCTAACGCTGCCAGTTAGATTGAATCATTGCTCTTTGTTCTGTCGGTAGCTGTACTTGGGAAGATGGATCTTACCAGAAGGTCCCTAACTGAATAGTCCAGGCAGGTCCTTTGGAAAAATAACATTTCACATTAACGAACACTGACTGCACATTTCTGAGCTGGGCACAGTGTGTGCGGGCATTCTGTGTGCAGTATCTCACTAGGTGTACAGATCCATATTGTACACATGGAAAGTGAAGATGAGTTAAACATTTAGTCATTTCAAGGCCGTTATTTTTTCCTAGCATATGCCTAGTTCTTCACCTTTTTTCTTTCTAAAAGTTCTGGGTTGTTTTTTCCCCCTAAAAGTTGTGTCCTAATCAGTTTTATAACTAGAAACCTATTCAGGAAAATGTTGATGATTTGGAATTGTGAAGTACATCCCCTCCCAATCCCCATTTTATTTTAGGAGAAGGATATAAAAAAAACCCAAAAGATTTTTAAAGAACTATTCAGGTTTGGGCTTGTCCAGTTTACACAACAAAAAGAAAAATCTTGTTCATAATGGTTAGTTTTCTTCAATCAAATAAAAATTAACTACATTTGCCATACCACTTAATGAACTGCAGGTTAACTCGGATTTCTTGGGTCCTTTCTTAATTACCAGCCATGTGACTTTGGAAAGTGCTTTTTTCTTTGCAAAGTACAGAGAAATACTAGCCCCAACTGTCCCAACAGGTTGCAAGGATCAGAGGGGAAAATGTAGAAATGCCATGAAAACTATGAAATGTTATACATGTATGAGGTTGAAACACTCCGTTAGCTGGCAATTCTTAGATTACCCTATTCTCTAAACATCAGGTTAGTTGAAGATTATCTAGAACCAGGATTGTATTGTTCTGACTTTCCTCCTAAGTTCCAAATGGGGTACCTGAATGGCAAATGAACTTGGAAATAATTTTTGCATTTTAATGGGATCACTATATTGCTCCGTCTTAAAAGTTTTCTTAAGTATTGAAAGTTAATGTCCGAATGGATTTATTTTACAATTAAGTTGAAACAGTCAAGTTACTTGAGTCTCGATCTCCAGGTTTAATGCAAGCACTTTATGTGTAATTTCTAACTATTGCCCTACTTAATTTAAACTTTCCTCTTATATGCAGGTGTTCACGTAAACACAATTTCCCCACATCGAGCCCCACCCTTCTCATCAGAAGCATGTTTACAACATTCGGGATGGAGCAGTGCCGAAGGGATGACTATGACCCCGACGCCAGCCTGGAGTACAGCGAGGAGGAGACCTACCAGCAGTTCCTGGACTTCTATGAGGACGTGCTCCCCGAGTTCAGGAACGTGGGGAAGGTGATCCAGTTCAAGGTGGGCATGCGCAGTGCACGTGAGGGAGGAGACTGGGTCACTTCCCACTGAAGTACCCAGTGGGACAAGAGAGCGAGGGTACAGGCTTTGTGCCCAGCTGGGGGGCGTGGGACAGTGCCTGGCCCTGTGTAGGCCACCCCGGCACTCACTGAATGGCGCTCCCTTCTCTCAGAGGTACTGCATGGACTCGTGCTAGCATGAAGGTTCCTGGGTGCCAGGGACTAGATGGGAAAGGCTCTCATCTCTTCAGGACCTTTGTGATCTAACTCTTCTAGCTGGGGAATTTGTGCAAAAGTTCCCTGCAGACAGCAATGCCAGCATTCAGTTATAGGCCGCCTGTGACAGACATGCTGCCTCCCTCTCTCCCTCCCTCTGGGTAATGGGTCTCACCCAGAGCTGCAGTGTGCACAGATACCACTCCATTTACTGAGATTGTAGTTGTATGGTTGCATTGTGTTGACAGTGCCAGGCCAGATGCGTGTTA
The DNA here is from genome assembly GCF_014108245.1 of Pipistrellus kuhlii. Classification (NCBI taxonomy): domain Eukaryota; kingdom Metazoa; phylum Chordata; class Mammalia; order Chiroptera; family Vespertilionidae; genus Pipistrellus; species Pipistrellus kuhlii. The sequence continues at coordinate 3,190,914 of NW_023425471.1, forward strand.
TTTTTTTCTGGAAGTACACTGGAATGTTAGATCTTGATTCCTTTTCTTTACATTATTTTTATTTAAAATATGTTTTATTGATTTTTTACAAAGAGGAAGGGAGAGAGATAGAGAGCTAGAAACCTCGGTGAGAGAGAATCATCAACCAGCTGCCTCCTGCACACACCCACTGGGGATGTGCCCGCAACCAATGTACATGCCCCTGACCGGAATCGAACCCGGGACCTTTCGGTCCGCAGACCGACGCTCTATCCACTGAACCAAACTGATTTTGGCTTCTTTACATTTTTACTCATTGAATCATTTCAATACTGAACATAGTATTCCCAAAGTCATGGTTTGTGGTGCAAAAATGGGATGAAAAAAAAGGCATTCACATTGCACAGAATTATTCTAGCATGTTCCTTAAGGCGAGAGGAAAGTCTGATGTAACACCTAGTAGTTGAGTCCTACCACAGTGAAGACTCCTACTTCATGAACCATCAGTCCCAATCCTGAATGATTCTGTTATGGTAGGATAGGGAAAATGTCCCATAATTTTGGGAAAAATAGGAATAAAGTTGTTTTTTTCCTGCTTGTTGGAAATAGCCAAGAGTAGAGCAACTACTAACCGGTAGCACTTATGAAATTCAAAGCTACACTTATTCCTACCAACTTCAAGGCTTTACCATTTTCTTCCCCCCTTTGCCTTTTATTTCTGTTGCGCATGCCTTTCTGTCGTCCCACTACTTCTCAGCACAGCCAGTAAACACTCAAGTAGAATTGCCTGGCTACCCATAACATGGAGCCACGGTAATGCCGTTTGGCTAGGCCTGCATTCTGGAACATGTCATTAAATTTACCTCTCCGTGCCTTTTTCTCATCCCGAAAGTGAGGGGATTGGACAACATTAGTGGTTTCCCTCTTGGGGTCCCTACAGTACACTCCTCCATGATGTCAGTGGTGGAGCTGCTTTCAAAACTTCAGGCCATCCTAGCTGGCATGCTCAGTGGCTGAGCATCGACCTATGAACCAGGAGGTCACGGTTTGATTCCTGGTCATGGCACAAGCCCAGGTTGCAGGCTCAGTCCCCAGTGTGGGGCATGCAGGAGGCAGCTGATCAATGATTCTCTCTCATCATTGATTGTTTCTATCTCTCTCTCTCCCATCCTCTCTGAAATCAATAAAAACATATTTTAAAAAACAACACACAAAACTTAGGCCAGTTAGTAGAAATCACACCAGTACCTGCAACTAGTCACTTACTAACCATGGTGTATTTGTTTTCTTTTGTTTAAAATTTTGTCAGCTAAGCTCATGCTAATCACATTGGTAGTTATAAATGGAAAGGTTTGCTTAGTAAATTTTTAGTAGGAAAATTTCCAAAACATTAAATTTTCCATGGAAAATTAATAATGGGTCTTTGGCTTAAGTGATCTCTAAGGTACCTGGTACAGCTGATGTGGCTTCCCAAACAGATCCTGTCTATTTTGGGTACTCTAATAAAAATACTCGGGGACAAATTTGTAAAATTAAACATTTATTTTGAAAATAAAAGCTGAATATTACTATGAACATTTGAGGACCTTTTATACCACTATATAAAACCAAATAAAAAATAAAATAACCACCCGGCCAGCATGGCTCAGTGGTTGAGCATTGACCTATGAACAAGGAGGTCACGGATTGAGTCCCCATTAGGGGACATGCCTGGGTTGCCGGCTTCAGCCCCAGTGCCGATCCATGATTCTCTCTCATCATGGATGTTTTTCTCTCCTCCTCTCTCTCTCTCCCTCTCTCCCTCTCTCCCTCTCTCTCTCTCTCTCCCTCTCTCCCTCTCTCTCTCTCTCTCTCTCTCCCTCTCTCTCTCCCTCCCTCTCTCTCTCCCTCCCTCTCCCCCCTCCTTCCCTCCCTTCCCCTTCCTCTCTAAAATCAATAAAAATATATTTTAAAAAATAAAATAACCAAATTAGATATGTCATTTTCGAAGGCAAAGGATCAAATGTTCAACATAAATAGTAATAGGAACAGTGCATCTTAAAAAGACAGACCATTCACACCTTATCAGGTAAAATATTATAAAATTCCAAGACTGGGCAAGGATGTGTGAATTAGTAAAACCACTTCAGAAGGCAGTAGTTGTCAGTACCTAGTGAATCAGTAAACTTACAAATCTGCGCACTGTTTGTGGTCATGCACACAAAGGAGCAATCCATACACCTACAGACACGTGTTCCAGAATGCTGGCTGCTGCACTGTTTGTTGATGAAAATTGGAAGCGCCTTGGATACCTGTCATTCGAGGAGTGGACACATTGATTTGCTAATTTGATGTATCCAGTATCCAGTAGTTAAAATGAGTCCTTAAGTTTATGGGATTACATCTTTAAAAAAGGATGTGGAATAAATACTATTTATGTAAAATTTTAATGTGTGCAAAGCAATGCTATACTCTATCTATATATATTTTTTGCATATGTACACATACATATGTGTGTGCCCATATATGCATAGTGGACATACATTTCAGTGTGTGTATGTGTTGCTGTGGATGTTTGTGTAGGTGTGTATTTATGTTTAGAATGTGAAGGATGTGCCCAGCCTTAGGACAGTGCCTGTGTATGTGATGGAGAAGAGCTTCAAATGGATCTTTAATGTTTTATATATTTAAACTTTCTCTGTCAAAAAGGAAAGTGTCGGGGTTAAATCTGGGTGGTATGTAGATGGGCTGATTTTCCCCCTCGATTTCTGTGCATATGTGAAACATTTCACATCTATGGGAAAAAGGACCTGGATGGACAGGGATCAGCTCATTGGGGCCTGCAAAACCGCAATGTGCTGAAGCGGTGGTCGGCAAACTCATTAGTCACCAGTCAAATATCAACAGTACAACGATTGAAATTTCTTTTGAGAGCCACATTTTTTAAACTTAAACTTCTTCTAACTCCACTTCTTCAACATAGACTCGCCCAGGCTGTGGAAGAGCCACACTCAAGGGGCCAAAGAGCCACATGTGGCTCGCGAGCCGCAGTTTGCCGACTACGGGGCTGAAGTATACCTTAAATAGACGTGAGATTGGGCTGGTTCCTCAATTTTGGAATCTTCTATTGGTAACAAGTTTTGGTAGTGTTGACCTGAACAAAGTGCATTTAATGGCTGAAGGACATCTTTTCCTTAGTTTTGTTTTGGTTTTATTGATAGAATTTTTCATTGCTCTTTAGGTCAGCTGCAACTTGGAGCCTCACCTGAGGGGCAATGTGTATGTTCAGTACCAATCGTAAGTATTCTGAACATAAAACGTCTTCAGTTTGTCACAGTACAGTGTTGTGACTGTTGGTGTCTGCGGTTCTTTCCACGGAATAATAATATAGCTTTATTATGCATGGTATTTTTATTTATTTATTTATTTATTTATTTATTTATTTATTTATTATCAATCTTTATTGTTCATATTATTACAAAGGTTCCTCATTTCTTCCCCCCTCCACCAGGTTTCCACCCCACCCTCCGCCCCCTCCCCATCCCCCATTGTCCTCATCCATAGGTGCACAGTTTATGTTCAGTCTCTTCCTCCCTCCCTTTCCCCAATAGTAAATCTCTTTTCAGATAGTAAATCAGTTACTTAGCATTTTCTCATAGCAATAATACCTCCACATGCCCAATGATACACTTCACACAAAAGACATTTCCAAATAGGTCAACCAGCCTCATCCAGGCCCCACCCAAGGCACTCACAGATCAACACCCCAGCGCTATACTAACTCAACACATCCAGATCTAAGCCTTCATCACTTGATTCAGCAGACCCTCAAGTTCCCGCAAAAGTTTCCAGCCATGTCTGAGAGGCAGCCGTGGGGCAGGGGCAGGTGAGGAGCGAGCTGTTCCGGGCCTGGCTGCTCCGGGCCTGGCCTCTGTATGCATGGTATTTTTAAAAATGTAAATATTAAGAGCTGATATAGAAATGTACAAGGGATTTGAAAAGAATACATTTGGATTTCATTCTTTGTATAAGTACATAGTTTGGAACCTTTTGTAATATAGTTATTTTTTACTTATGTAACTTTAATAATTAAAATGCAAACTGAAAGGGATAACCAGAATAGAGGAAAATATAAATCATAAGAGCCAGGAATTGAAGCCCCCGGTAACCTCAGTGTGCAGTTAGTGTACCATTTCTGCTGGTTTTGGTGTTTGCCCAGGCCACGCCGTGGCTAATGAGGTAAATTAACCATCGCAATAAGAAGAGTGATCTCCACTGAGAAACAGTGGGCACTGATAATGGGAAACACTTCTGCGTTTTTAACGGTCCCATCTTTTGGTTTAAGAAGCTTTGGCTCGAGCCAGTTTCCATGCGCCAGAGCCTCAGAGAGTTGGTAAAAGGAGCTCCCGAATAAACGGTGAGCTACGGGAGCTGGAATGTTCTAATGCGTACTCTCTCAGTACAAAAACAGTAAGCTTGGAGGTCCTACAATGAACGAATGCAAGGGTTTGTTAACAACAGCGTTAATCTACATATGAGAACGTGTCCGTAAAACGTGTGCTTTCATTTGCGGTTTCAAAGGGAAGAAGAATGCCAGGCGGCCTTTTCCCTGTTTAACGGAAGATGGTATGCGGGACGCCAGCTGCAGTGTGAATTCTGCCCAGTGACCCGGTGGAAAATGGCAATTTGTGGTAAAATATAACACGATGCTTTCCCCCCAGTTGTTCTACTGTTACACAAAAGGAAATTCTCAGTGAAAAAAATTGTATCTTAAAGAGGTGAAGCGTAGCTTTTCCCTCCCACAGCAGACGAGCTGAGATCATTACATAAAGGACATTGCCGTTTAGATCTGTAACAGACCTTGTGTGTCTCTCTGTGCATGATGTGATTGAGGTCCCAGTGTGTGGGTGACAGAGTTGGGCTAGAATTGGGCCTTCTCGTCCTCAGTGCTGGGGCCCTGTCTAACTTTTTAAAATATATATATTTTATTGATTTTTTACCGAGAGGAAGACAGAGGGATAGGGATGAGAGAGAATCATCGATCAGCTGCCTCCTGCACACCCCCTGCTGGGAAATGCCCGCAACCAAGGTACATGCCCTTGACTGGAATCGAACCTGGGACCTTTCAGTCTGCAGGCCGACGCTCTATCCACTGAGCCGAACTGGTTTCGGCTGTCTGACTCTTTAGGAAGCCAGAGAAGTTGGGGTCCTGGAAGCCACCTTTCCCTATTGCAGTCTCAGAGATGTTTGCTGTTGAATGCTCCCCTCTCTTAAGCTGTGTTGTTTTCCCATCTTTATCCCTAATGGATCTTGGCTCATCTTTGCCACCTGAAACATTACCCATAACACCCCCTGCCTTACTTCAAACACATGCTTTTGTGCTGCGGATTGAAGCTGGCTGTGGCATGTGGCGAGGGCACAGTCAGTCAGACTGACTCATCCACAGTGGCCCCACATCAGGAAGTGAGTCAGTCCCTGGAGTAGCCAGCAGTGTTGATCCTTGTTCTTTTTTTATTTCTCTTGGATGGGCTTAGCCAGACTGTATCGCTAAGGTACCGGAAGCTAAGAGATGGAGCTATTTGTGTCTTAAGGGAGCACATCCCTGATCCTTTACTTTTCTTTGCTTTTCTTTGCTTAACACCTCTCATTTAAAAATATATAATTTACCAAGCCTGAATCTTTGGCAACTTGGTCGTAATGGATGCTGTCACTTAAAAACCATTTCTTGAAGAGCGGGGGGTGTGATATTTTGGAATCCCTTGCTTTGGAAAATGAGAAGAACTATTATTATACCTTAAGTTGAAAGGCTTGAGGGATGAAGGAAGTGGACCTGTTTGATCCACAAAGGTGTTTACTTCTGTCAGTTCCTGGCAGTCCAATATGGCTTCACTGCAGACTCTGAGTGTGACTTTGACTCTCCAAAGCAGGAGACTGTTTCACTTGTTTTGTTTTTCAAAATAATTTGGTGATTTTTCCCATTAACTAGTGATGCTGAGCATTTTTTCGTGTCCTTCTTAGTGGCCATTTGTCTATTTTCTTTGGAGGGATGTGTATTCAGATCATTTGCCTGTTTGTATGTAGGTTACATGACTTTTTACTATTGAGTTGTAAGAGTTCATGATTAATTCTACAGATCAGTCCTTGAGTAGATCTATGATTTGTAAATATTATCTCCCATTATGTGGGTTGTCTTTTCACTGTGACGCTGGCCATTGAAGCACAAAAGTTTTTGTTTTGATGATAACCATTTATCTAAGTTTTTTCTTTTTTTGACTTGTGCTTCTGCTGTCATATCTAACAATCCATTGCTTAGCCCTGTGCCACAAAGATTTTACTTGTATGTTTATTTCAACGTTTCATAGCTTCGTATCTTACATTTAGGACTCATCATTTTAACTTTTGTATATAGTGTGTGATATGGAGGTATTTCTCTTTTAACTGTTATACATATTTGGGAAATTTACTGCTTTTAAAAAAATTTGAAGACCCCAAAAAGATTTCTGAGTTGTTCAACTAGATTTCACTTTGACAAGAATCTTCCACATTAAAAATACTTGGTAAATTTAAAAGCGTTAGGCCAATGTTTTCCATCTTCTTCTTAAAGTGTTCATTAGGGCAGTGTTTTTCAACCTTTTTTGGGCAAAGGCACACTTGTTTCATGAAAAAAATCACGAGGCACACCACCATTAGAAAATGTTAAAAAATTTAACTCTGTGCCTATATTGACTATATATAAAGTAATTCTCTTGAATAGGAATCAAATAAACACAAAGAAAGTATTTTATAATTACTTTATTATGAAATATTAAGTAAACAAAATAGTGAAAAATTATAAAATTCTTGTCTTGTCTGCACCTATGGCACACCAGGCAACATCTCAGTGTGCCGCGGAACAGCGGTTGAAAAACGCTGCATTAGGGATCTACATTGTCAGTGAGTGGGATGGTGAAACCTAGAAAAAAATTGGAGTCACCACTGTGCCATTTGCACACCACACAGTAACCCAGTAGAGAAACAGGACCTCCCGGCCATTTGTTAGAGCACTGGAATATATTTGAAATTCCGGGAACCAAAACTGTGACATCAATTTATGTAAGCCCCTTTTAAATAATGTAAAGAGGAAAATAGTTCTGTCGTGTCCAGCATGAGCAATGTACTTCCTAAGAAGGATCAAGTGCCGGCAATAAACGCTATTTCTTTCCTCACCGTGCCATTGCAGGTTTATATGAAATGCAGCAATGCCCCAGAGGAAAACACTGCAACTTCCTTCACGTGTTCAGAAATCCCAACAATGAATTCTGGGAAGCTAATAGGGACATCTACCTGTCCCCAGACCGGTCTGGCTCTTCCTTTAAGAACTCAGAGAGGAGAGAGAGGCTGGGCCACTACGATGAATACTACGGCAGGTCCAGGAGGAGGCGAAGCCCCAGTCTGACCCGCTTCTATAAAAGGAACGGAGAAGCCGAGAGGAAAAGAAGAAGCACCCACAGGGATAAGAAGTCTCACAGACACACAGCCAAAAGCCGTGAGAGGCACAGATCCCGAAGTAGAGAAAGAAAAAGGGACCGCAGTTGGGGCCGGGGCAGCCGGAGCAAGAACCACCGGAGCCGAAGCAGGAGCCGGAGCAGAAGCAGGAGCCGGAGCCGGAGCTGGAGTCCAAGCCCCTCTAAGTTCAGGAATTACAGTGGGAGAAGGTCAGGTAGTAGAGATGGAATTGTTCATAGCCCCAAATCCAAATAAACCGATTTTTTAAAAATGATCGCATATGTTATTTATTATGGCTGCTCTCTACCTGGGTACAGGGCTCTGAGTTTAAATGGATTAGCAAGTCTGATAGCACCCCATATCATCGATAACTCTTTTAAAAGTATTAGCATGGCTGGCGTGGCTCAGTGATTGAGTGTCGATCTATGAACCAGGAGGTCACGGTTCAATTCCTGGTCAGGGCATATGCCCATGTTGTGGGCTTGATCCCCAGTAGGGGGCGTGCAGGAGGCAGAGGATCAGTGATTCTCATCATTGATATTTCTATCTTTCCCCTTCCCTTCCTTTCTGAAATCAATAAAAATATATTTTAAAAAATACTTTTTTTCTCTGATAACATACGCTTCTTTTAGAAAATATAAATGTATAAATAATATGAATACTACTTGTAATCCTAACCCTTAAAAATAACTAGTTAACAATGGAGCATCACTTTAGTCTTTTTTCCTCTTATGGGTCTGTGCACATTTTTTACACAAAGAACAGATGGCTGCAGTTGAATATGCTTTTTGTCACAAAATATTGTCATACTTTCTCAAGGCCTATTCTGAATGTTACTTTTACTCACTGCATAGTGTGGAACTCTTATTTAACCATATCCTTCTTGTTGAATTTTAAGTTATTTTAACTTTTACACTATTAAAAAAACCCTGTGCTATAAACAAATAATCCTGTGGTAGATTTCCTTTCATACATTTCTGGTTATTTCCTTAGGATAAATTATATTAAGAGATATGAATACTGAAGTATTTCCAAATTGCCCTCCAGAAAAACTACACAGATCATCAATAATAAACTTTGCTATTCCCACACCCCACATTTTTACTTTTCACCAACTTGGTAAATTTTATGTGTTTACCTTTATTTCGGTACAATTGGCTAAGTAAAATACTTCTTGTATATTTAATGGCCATTAAATTTGGTTGTTTGCCCTTTATTAATAATTTGTTGGATTTTTTTTACATGCAATAGCTGAATAGTTTGTTTTACTTTAAAATTCACTTTCTCAGTTTTAAAGTATTACACTATAGAGTAGTTATTTTTTTTTTTTTTTGCCTCCCTCCTATTCCCTATTTGCAGTCCCTCCTCAGAGGTTTTCCATTAGGGTGTTCATTTTTTTTTAAATATATAGTATATTGGCGAGTTCACTATATACAGGTAAATTTTTGTCATTTCAGGAAAAATGGGAGTTGTAGCTACTGAATATGCCTAGTGTTACAGCAATTCTGTGGTTAGAGAACATTCTATTCTAAAAGCTTAATATAAAATAATTGTTCTTAGATTTCAGATCATAAAAGCTCACGCTTCCTCATAAATTTTTAAATTTTCTTAGTAACCTTTCCATTGACATACTAGGGATCTTGAATTTCAGAGTATACGGAAATAAGGGCTTAAGGATACACAAAATAGCAGAAGTTACTTAGGAATCTTGGGAATAGAAATTTCTTCAAGATTGGGATTTCTGAGTGATACTTGTTGAAAAAGTCCTTTAATCTGTAGTCTATAAAAGAAAGTATGTGGTCCAAAAATACATTTTACTTTAAAAATTGATTTGTTCCAGACTTTAAATGCCTGTTTTACCATAAAAATGATTATAAATTTTCTGTAATTATATATAGCAAGCATGTCAAACTTGTGGCACAGGTCACATTCCTCATTTATTTGGACTGTGTTAGCCTTTGAGTTTGACATGCTTGATCTTTAGGATTCACTAATGCCAAATAATTATCACTGAATTCAATATGTTTAATAAGTTATACACAATAAAAGGTGGTATTCAAAGCTGAACAGTCTTTAGTAGATCATGGAAGGAAAAATGTCAGAGGTTAAACACCAGCTTGTGCTCTATCAAGGTTATGAGTGATAGTATTAGGTGGCAGTGTCATATGGAGGGGAAGCAGTTTTTGTTTTGAGTGAATAGAGAGGGAGGGGGAGAGAGAAACATCAATGATGAGAGTATCATCAATTGGCTGCCTCTTGCTCCTTCCCTCTTACTGGGGCTTGAGCCCCAAACCCAGGCATATGCCCTGACTGGACCTCCTGGTTCAGTGATCGGCAAACTGCATGTTGCTTGCGAGCCACATTTGCCTCTTTGGCCCCTTGAGTGTGGCTCTTCCACAAAATACCATGTGCGGGCGCGCACGTACAGTGTGATTAAAACTTCGTGGTCCATGCGCAGAAGTCGGTTTTCGGCTCAAAAGAAATTTAAATAGTCATATTGTTGATATTTGGCTCTGTTGACCATTGAGTTTGCCAACCACTGTCCTGGTTCATGGGTCAGTGCTCAACCACTAAGCTACACCAACTGGGCAAGAAGAAGCAGTTTTTAAACCACAGACCAGTTCATTATCCTGAAAAACGTCCATCTTAAATATTGTTTTTTTTTAAACTTATTAATATAACCTGATTACCACTTATAATTCAAAAATCCAACTTTACATTGCTCACAGCCCAAAGACCTGTTTTCAGGGAATAAATAGCAATGTGTTAGAGGCTCTTTAAATCGAGATTTTTTTTTTTTTAGCAGACTAGCAGATTAATTTGATAAGTTTTTTGTTTTTTTTCTGGTTCATAGATATATCCACCCACCTCTGCCCCCACCCCCCACATGTATTTGTCTTTGTTTCCTCATTCTTAAAAATCTTTGCAATATTTAACATTCCCCATCTGTGGTTAATAGGTCCCTTAACTAAGCTTTGATTTGCTGCTTATGTGACAGTAGTTGGCAAAATCAGTTTGTTCTATGAGTGTGCTACCCTGTTTCCCCGAAAATAAGACAGTGTCTTATATTATTTTTTCCTCCCAAAGTTGCGCTAGGTCTTATTTTCAGGGGATGTCTTATCTTTCCACGCGCTAGGTCTTATTTTCGGAGGATGTCTTATATTTGGGGAAACATGGTAGTACCTCCTGTTCATGGATCAGGGATGGGGTCCCAGCTGCTTTGGAATACTTTCTATTACCTGGAGTAATAGGAGTTGCTCATTCAGAAAGAGGAGAAAAGTCAAGTGCATCAGGTTTTAAAAGCGGCATTTATTGATTAAAAATAAATGTGCAGATAGGCTCTCTGTAGCATGGAATCCATATTGTTTTTTAATGAACTTGAAGTATATGAAGACTCCTTATATCTGCCATTTATCTCTTTATCTCGTGTGTGCTTTTAACAACCACCACATTCAAATGGAGGTGAATATTCAACACGGTAACTGAAAAAAACAAGGCCTTAGAATTTTTCCTTCAGCAACTCTCCAGTTTGACAAGCTTTTGGGAAGAGAGAGAGAGAAAAACACACTACAATAGTGTACATTGAACATTTATTAAAACTAATTGGCGATGTGATGAGACATTGCACACATGGCCTGAATATTAATCACAATCACGATAAAGCTTAATCCAGCCCAGCAAATACAAATGAGAGTATGAACCGTGAAGATGAGTTTACATATGGAGTATGTATAAAGGTGACATTGAAATAGCTCTTAAAAATAGAGGGCCTACTAATGCCATTTCACCTCAGCTCTCACTTTGATATGAGAGATGGTATGCTTATAGTTTTGTAAGATTTCTCATAACTATTTCTCAGTGCTATTGAAGGGCAGGGAGCTCCTAAAGTTTGCAGCACTTCTAAGTGGCAGGAAGCAATAAAGGAGAGCAACATAAATGTGGCTGCAACCAGCACCCCAGAAGGAACCTTCGTGCTTTAAATGACATAATGAACACTTGGTGGAGAGGAACATTTTCCATAAGGATCGGTCATGAAGAATTCCTGGCAAGTCAACGTTCTATTTTGTTTTGGGGCATCAAAATCCAACTAAGTGACAAAATGATTATGACCACAAAATTTGTCTCGGGAGTCTAATGTTCCTTGGCCTTAAAAACAATATGCTTGCCATTATGAAACAATCTCTTCTTCATCCCAGGTTTAGAATGCCAAAGAACTAATTTTCAGAGTAAAACGGTATACTTCCAATTTAGTCTGGGTATTCCTTTTTTTTTTTTTTTTTTTTTTAGGTATGTAGTTTCCAAATAGGGTCTTTGGTATAAACTTGATGTTTTTCTTTGAAAATTTCAACATAGTTTTCATTCATTTGATATGTCAATTCCCTTTATTCTCATATATTGGAGTGCACTGGCTTTTGGCTTCATACGTTTCCTTTGCCAAAGACAGTAGTTAATAAATGTATTTAACCTGATTGTCATTTTCATAAGATATCCAATTAAGAGAAACAGACCTATAAACCTTAAAATACCCAGGTACCTTTCTTTTTCTCTATCTAATTCATGTAAGTCCCTTAAATTATCAATTGATTAACCAAAATTCCCTTTAAAAAAAAATTGTGTAGGCCTGAATGAAGCAGCTTAGTGAAACAGTAATACTGACAAGACATCTTACACCATTAGCTAACATGGACATGAAGGCAGTGACCATCTACAGTGTGAAATGCCACAAGAAGTCATCAACAGGGGAGGAGAGTTATGTCAGTCCAATCTCTTCAAGAACACTACGTGGGGTTTCGGCTTCCTGCGGAGGGAAAATGTGAGACTCTGGTAAGCAGATGTGGGGTGGCTTGAGAATGTGAAACTGACAAAAGACTTGCAAGTTTCAGAGAAGGAAAGCAGTTCAGTGGTATGGGCATGTTCTGTGAGCCAGTGGTTATTTAGGGTTTTATATCCTATACATAGGAAGCCACAGAATATTTTCAGCATGCATTAAATATATACACTGGCCAGATTATGATCTCTGAGCACATAATAATCGGGCCACTCAGTGTGTGTGTGTGTGTGTGTGTGTGTGTATGTATTAGAGGCCCAATGCATGAATTCATGCATGGGTGGGGTCCGGCCAGCCTGGCCAGGGGGAGGGGACATAGGCACTTGGCCGGCCTGCCTGCTTGTCGAACTCCTGGTCAAGGGGACAATTTGCATATTAGCCTTTTTTTATATAGGATATATACTGAGTGACCAGATTATGCATTCAGAGATCATAATAATCTGGCCACTTCGTGTGTGTGTGTGTGTGTGTGTGTGTGTGTGTGTGTGTATTAAATCTTATTGTTCAAAGTATTACATTGATTACTGACCGATAATTTCTATAACACAAAAAGCAGTCAAACCCACTGGCAATTTAAGAAATCATTGCTATCGAATTATCTAGCTACAGAAAAGGTAAGTTATCCTAGTGTTAAAATTCACCCACCCCCTCCCTATATAAAAAGCAGGGGAAAACCTGAGTTGTCCCAATTCTTCACATAATTTTGTTTCATGCTTTTATTTTTTTTGGGGGGGGAGAGGGGGAATGTCATATGTATTTAAAGGAATGTCTTCCTCTCAAGAGTTTTTACCCAGTTTTTCACTCACCACCTCAAATCTCCCCAGGGCAACCAATGACTTCAATAAAGGCAACACACACACACACACAGAATGCTTGGGGATAAAAGGCATTTTTGTCTTATGTAACAACCAATACTCATTTTTTAACATCAAAGGAAGACAAAGCCGGCATATATAGAAAAAATTATTTAAAAAATTCCCTAAGTGGCTGATTTTGCACTTCACTAAATATAAAGGGACCAAGTAGATCAAATTTCAAGTGTTACTTGCAACAATTTTATAATTAAAAGGCATAGTATGTTTTCATGAAGGAAAATAATGTAATTTTTAGTATCTAATAATAAATTACTTACTTTTGCATCCTAATTATGGTACAGCACAAAATAAGGAAAAAAATATATTAAATCATAAATCCATATATTAGATGATATGTAAAACACTACATAGAAAAATATTAAATTACACTTTAACTCCATGGTCTGTTGCCTTGTTGGGAAAGCAAGAATCAATAGTACTTACCTTCATGTGTAGAGATTAAGGGAGATAAGTCTTAGTGCCAGATTTATAGGACGTGCTAAACATTTTAGCTGGTAGCATACACAGTTGAAATCTAAATGAAGGTACTTAGCATTCAGTAGCAAATGAAGTACTATAAACCAACTCTCTGAAGTTCATATGATAACCTTTAGTATGTTTGTATATTATATTAACGAAAAATGGGTGAAAATCAGCTTTGGTAAAAACGATTATTTTTTATGAAGTACTTTTGCTCCTCCAAAATTGAACCTCAACCTAACCACACTACACAACTAAATATGAAAGAAGAAGAAAACAAGTTAAAACATCACCACAAGTTTACGAGCAGCAAAATACAGAATGGAGGGAATTTTACGACATAGGTGACTCAGTTAACAGCAAAAAGGTTAAGGGGGAAGAAAGCAGAGGAGTTATTAAAAAATGAGACTTAAGAGACATCAGCTAGATACAATATGATCCTTGTTGGAATCTGGTTCTGACAAGCCAATTATAAAAATACATTTTTCAGATGATGAGATTGACACAATACCTGCTGAGCTAAGGAGGCAGCTTGTTTTTCAGACTATCGGGGAAAAATGAGCCAGAAATATTAGGAATTACTGTCAATCTTATGAGGTGTGGTACTCATCTTTTAGGGATGCATACTTTAGTTTCAAAGATGATAGGATGTCTAGAGCTTGCTCTAAAATACCGAGGGCAAAATGGGGTGGTGGCAGATGAAATAAGTATTGAGCTGATGGTTATTGAAGTTGAGCAATGTAACGTATAAATGAGGGTTCCTAGTACTGTTCTATTTGCATGTCTCAATTTTCATGATATAGCTTTTAAAGAAAAGCCAATGGAAATTATGTCACACTCCCAAGAGTGATATAAGCCAATCTCTCTTTTATAATGTTTAGCTTTAAACATTATATGCACTGAATCACATACATAATAAAATGAAACAATTTAAAAATAATTTTCATTTGACATTAAGTAATTTTTAGTGTCATACAAACTTTAATGTACTAATTAAAGGGTGCCTACATTCAATTCTGTAGTTACCCATGTAAAAATGCCCCTCATCCTGCTCTCTGGAGCTGGCCAGATTTCTCCTGTGTGCTCACTGTCTGCAATCTTATATAGCATTTCTCAATGAGAACCATGCTGCTTATCAAGTACACATTATTTAAAATATGTGTCCTTTCTAAAGGGCATAGATTCAAAGAATTATTTGCACATTTTATTCCTTTGAAATGTGTCATATAAAATATTTTCACACGTTCACATTGAAATTGTAGCTCAAAATTACTAGAAAAATTATTGCCCAAGAGTCAAATTCATAAAAACACAGAAGTAGAATGGTGGTTACCAAAGTTTGGGGGAAGAAGGAAATGGGGATTTTTTTAATGGGTACAGAGTTTCAGTTTTGCAAAATGAAAAATTTCTGGAGCTCTATCACAACAATGTGAATATGCTTAACATTACTGAACTGTATACTTAACAATGGTTAAGCTGGTAAATTCTGTTATGTGTTTGGTTGTTGTTGTTTTTTTTACCACAATTAAAGAAATTAACTGGAAAAACTAAAATGTAAAATACATTATCAAAAGGAATGGAGAAGAAAAAAGTCATTCACATGAGACAAAATACATGCAATACTTTTATTTTAGACATGCAAGGCAAGCTATTTCAGAATTGACTAATTTAAAGCAAGCAGCTGTATACAGAAAACAAAAGAAGCAACATATTGTTACAGCTCAGCACACAACATCCGGAGCAAACAGGCATGAGACAATGCATATTTATGCATCATTAAAACCAGATAAATAATACATTGCAAGGCGGTATGGAGGGGAAAATGGAAATGAAAGACCAATGTTTCCCAATGCTTTCAATGTAAAATGCCAAATTTCTCATTTGATGGCCCATCCAGGTGCCATAGTACGAATGGTAAGAACTGATCTGCATGCCTGCCTGATACACATTTTCATGGTCTTCCTTTAGTGGTAAACCAGTGTGAGCATCTTTTGAATTTACTGTTTAATGATAGCTTACTTAACTCATGCTTTGAACTCTCTAGGTGTAAACAATGAATTATTTGGTACTTTCCTTTTGTAATAAAGTATGTTGCATGTTTTATTGAAAGTATACACAATAACGATCAATATTAAGAAATATAAAACCATAGTTAATGAATCATAAGAATTCTAAATGAAGACTATATGATAAAACCATAACCATTAAAATGTAAGTATTTAAACTAAATGTTCAAATTTGGCTATACTCAGTATTAATGCTTTGAAAGAGTTACTTAGTATTAAATAGATATTGCAGTTCAGATTTTCTGACATAGTTTTCTGTTAGTTTTTAAAGGATTGTTTGATCTTCAATAAATGTGGCATTACAAATTTCTTAAAACTGTGTTTCACTTTAAATTATGTCATAGTACAGATTTTACTTTCTTGTATTTCTGAATACACTTTTATGTGATACATTAAAACACATTAGCTCATATAGACTGTGATATAGTTATACTAAATATAGGTGTGTTTTTTTCAAAATTTGAACACCAAGCCACACTATATATTATGGCACAAATTATTTGGACTTAGCATTTCAGCTGTTTTCTTTGGTAAACATTGTAATGATTGCTAAGTTTTCCTCTTAACAAGATTAATCACAAATGGCTCACAAATGACATGGATATGTTTAAGATGAAATATTACTAAAACATTCATAGGTCTTATTTTTTTAAGAAATTAAACCAGCTGCAAGCAGAAATAAGCTACATCAAGATCACATATAGAATGAAAATAAAACAAAAAAGAGAAACAAGAACAGGAACAAAGTTACAATGGTAAAGGTGTTGATTTAAAACATTCTATTATTATAAGATGGTCACCAAGCTGAGGATATTTTCTTTCATAAGTATATCAGCTCTCTATTTCCTCTGTAAGAGTCTGCATACCCGTCGAGTAGTCATTTAGTACACTGGGACATTAAAATATTCATGACGTGGCTACAAAAGAAATGCATATGTTCTTATACACAGCATACAAACTGACAGACATAATCAGATTTCTAGAAGGTTTAGTGCACAGTAAAGAAAACTTAAATTTTTGATTTTGTTCTTCGGTTTATAGCTGAATATTTTAACTACCAAACAATGTCCAGGAGTTCGCACTCATCTTTTAATTTGACTATATATATAGATCTATCTATGTAAAGTATAGATAGATATAGATATAGATATATAATCAAAATGACCTACATCCTACAGAATCCTAAAATATTTTCAGTGTAAGTCATCTGGTCAATGCGGAGTTAACTGAAAATGCAAGTACATACTCCCTCCCGCCAGTACATTCAAGTTCATCAGGATTTAATTCCGCTAAGTCAAAGAATTTAAACCCTTAATGAAAGTCATTACATCCTAAGGTGACCATAAACTCTTTTGTAGACCCTAAAGGGAAAATCTTTCCCAAGAAAAGGTAGAAAAGTAGTCACCCATCTGTATCTTAAGTAGCAATGGAGGTTTTAACGGTTCACTTAGGTTTAAAAAGCAAAAACACCCAAAGACTAGGCCTTTGAGATCAAGGATATATCACTTTTGAAATAATCTTTTAAAGAAATCTCCAAGCAGATCTGTTCAGTGTCTATGCCTCCAAATGTATGTAAACGGTGTTTCTCACAGGTGACCTGAGTGCGGTTTAAAACTGACCTTAGAGAGTCCGGAGATGGGTTTCTAGGGACGCCAAGAACCTCCTGAAACTAGAGGCAAAATTATGTGCAGATTTTTCTGAGAAGAGGAACCTTGGCCCTTCAGACTCCTTGGGATTATACCCCCACCAATATACTTGTGACTCAAAAGAAGTGCAAAACTGCTTACAGGAGTGCTTTAAAAATATCCTCATTTTCATATTTCTTCAACTTGGCACTTTGAAATGTTAGGCTACAAAGTCATGTAAATTGTTCCAATAAAGTATGTAATAGATCCCTTACAAAGTAACCATTCAATGCAAAAGTATCTGAAGAGAAAATCCAGTTAAATTTTAATCCTCAGATAATTCCTAAATAGTTTAAAGAGAAAACTGCCCTTCCCACATCCCCCCCCCCCAGAACAGATTAATACTGAAATGAAACAGCTTAAAATAATAATATTAATAATAAGTTAAACCCCCAAATGCTTCCTTTTCTTCTGGAAGCTCTCATTTCCCCAAGGGAATTCGCTATCTGTATCAGTAGCATTAGTGAGTCACAGTATTTAATAATACTTTTGTCAAATGAACCTCTTTCGGTATTCTCTTTGTTAAAAAAAAAAAAAAAAAAAAGATGGATCATTACAAGAGCAAAATTCCCTAGTATCCGTTAAATTAAATAATTGGGATTATCCCTGGGGATTTACTATAACTAAGACTTTTCAAACAATGCTAAAATATAAATAACAAACTTATCGTTGTAAACTGAATTATATAGTATCCTACTACATTTTGATGCATGTCAGTACTCCAGCACGTATTCTAGTATGCTTTCTTACACCCCATGAAACTCTTGCTGTGATACACTTTCATTCTGTTTTCTGGAGAGAGAACAAGAAAAGTTTAAGTCTGTCAAATAACCTTTCACCTAAATAATACCAATGATCTTGAGTATTTCTATTATAGCTTTTAATCTATGCTTTCTCTCTTTAATTTTATATCATGGAGAGCTTATGCCATTAAAAGGAAAGTAAGTTTTTCTAAATAAGGCTGAGTACACAACCATTCCTCTCCAGAGGAGACTTACTATGAAAGAGAACAAATAATTCCATAGGAACATTTCTCAAAGGTGATAAGACCTTTCACTGCCTTTAGGAAAGGGTTGGTGATAAACCCAACAATTTTTTTATAGCCAATGATCCAGATTATCGTACTTAAAAAAGGAATTAGCATTCATCAATTGTGAAGACTAGTCTTCATAGAAAGAAAACCCTGTTTATTGGGAAAACATCCTTTGAGAAAAGAAACCCTAAATAATGTATTCTCTTACCACATTTAAGTTGCTATAACATATTTTAAATAACTTCCCGTTTTAGACTGCGAGGGTCTGAAAATAATGTGCTAGGAACAAATGTCTAATGACCAGTTACCATTGAAGGTTGATTTTTAACAATGACAGGTAAGCCCATCACTAACCAAGGAGTAAACGTAACTCCAGTATTCTGGGCCCTTGTACCACCAGTACTTCTTAGAGTTATGGAATACTTATATTTAGAATTAGGGAGGGTGAGAGTAAACGCTGCCTTAACATACAAGGGCCCCTGTGCAGAATCAGACCTACTATCATCTACTCAGCAAACTGAGTTTCTTAATACACTAAAACATCAGTGATGTAGATTATGTGAGAGCAAAGGCCAGAATGAAAATAGAAAAAAAATTAATCCAGTTGTAGTACACAAATCCAAATCCAAAACTGCCCTTAGTTCAGATTCCTGGAGACTGATTTTTTTGAATAAAGACTGGGCACTTACTATTTTCAATCCTGGGCCTTCAATCCTGGGCACTCCTTATGCTCATCACTGATTTGCTCTCCATTAAGTGTATTCCCAAACTTCAACATTTCCCTCAAGCTTTCTGCCTCTCTCTTCTCTCCTCAGTCCCCAGCAGCTCTCCACTAGCTGATGTAGCTTCTCAAAGCCAAGAAAATTACAACACTCTCAGTTTCACTCAACCAACTTGTGAGGGGGGAAAAGCAACCTATAGTTTATCCACATTATCTACTCAAGAAAGGAGGAAAAATTGGACTTGCCCTGGACCAGTGCTCAATTCACCCTCCCAATATACTTTCCGCTTTATTCTATTCCTGTTTTCATCAGTCTCTGCATTAGCTCCTTTTCCTTAGAATACATATGTTCAACCCTCCTCCGTACTAAGAATAGTATTTTTCTCACTCCCCTACAAAAAGGACCAGATGGAGTGGGAAGTGTAGGATAACAAAACATTGAGAGGAATTAAGTTACACCTGTTCTCAAAACCACCAATGTTCCTTAAAAAAGACAAACCCATTACCTTAAAATTCCCCAGACATTAACCCTACAAGGCTGATGACGCAAAGTAAAGTGATCTGGGAAAACTACAACGAAAACTGGTAAGCTAGCAATTACCTGAAGGCTTAAGGCTTGTTGAAATGAGAATTGCTAAAGTAAACTAGTGGTATTGAATCCCAAATTGAAAATCTAATCTCTGATTTTCTCTTTCTATTATAGTAACAATGTACTCAATGAGAAAACAATTTACATTTAATAAAAATAAAGTGTAACTTGAAATTAATTTCTACTCCACCTTTTCTTGCAAATGGGCATCATTTATTCCTTGCATTATAAAGTAATATCACTTGTCCTTCATGTTCTAGAATACAGCAGTCCTTTTGATTACTTCTCACTGAATTCTGTAGCAAAGTCCTAACTCCCAATACTAGAACCCTATTCCCTATGCTGAGGAGCAAAGGACCAGAGAGTATCCCAGCTCACTGAGATCTGTTCTCAGCGAGGAATAAAAAGAAGCACTTTTTAAGTACCTTTTAGATGACAGGGCTTACAGGGCTCATGGGGTCAGGGTTATTTCACAACCAGTTATGGGGCATTAGGAAAATCAAGTGATTTTTTACATTAAGTTAGGAAAGGGCGGTAAGAGCAATAACTGCTCCAGATGGTATCTAAAATGGTAGAGCACAGAGATGCTTCACTTTACACACTGAGACTTTCTAGCAAATGCTACTGTATGTTTTACCTAATGGATCAACAGTGTATCACTTCCATTCACCCAGCAGTTTGTAATTTAAAAATGACAAAATAAAATATTTTATACTTATAAAACTTGCGCATTTTACACCTCTAGGAAAAGAGAGGGTGCTCAAACATTTGCAGAGTTAATACCATTAAGTTAATGTCCTGCTCCTAAATCTTCTCTCACTTGATATCCCTGAGTATCTTTGCCATAACATTACATAGAACTGATCTCATTTCTTTTATAATCAGTTAACAGTTTCATATAAGGCCATCTGCAATTTTCTGTTTCCCATTGATGGACATTTGTGTATGTTCCAATGGCTTAATGTTATAGTGACCATGTGTCTTGGTGCATTTGTACATTTGTATATTGGTGTATTTTTATATTTCTGTTGGATAAAATTCCTTGAAGTATAACTGATGTGTCAAAAGGTGTACACATTTGACCATTAAAAGGTATCACCAAATTAATCTTCCAAAATGGAATGCAAGTGCTCACAAACAACAAACTAGAGTCTCTCATCTCTGCCAATCAAAAAGCAAAACAAAAATAGGTTTAACTTATAATTTATATTCTCTTAGTAAAAAAACCATTTGTCTTTCACCTATGAATGATTTATTCATAGCTACTGCTGTCTTTTTCTATTGTGTTGTTGGTCTAAACCCTGCTCTAAAACCTGTTAGTGATAAATTATTTTCTCTGGCAGTTAACTGTACTTTAGAAAATTCTAAAAGCAGATTACCTTAGCAAATATAACTACAGACTATATGTGAAATTTGACACATATTTTAGGGTAACTGTATTGTGTTTGCCTTGTCCTTACATTTGGATCATAACTCAAAATGTGCTAAATTTAATCAGGATTTTCCAAAAAACAATTTCTTGGAGTCACTGAATTTCAAACTCTAAGTATCTTTACTAAGTGAATTCTTTAAGGTTAATTGGGTATCAAAACACACACAGAGTCTATATGTAAGCCTATATATTCAAATTCTGATCAGTTAACTATTCCTCCTTTAAGAAATTATCAAATCCTTAAGGTGGATGGCAAAAAGAGCAGATTCTAACTGCCTGGAGGGTATATTCAATTCTGTTTCCAGGTAAAAACTCAATTACCCTAATAGATGTTAACAAATTTGGTGGTTGTTGGGGGAAATTAAATTATATAGTGACATCGTACAAGCTTTGCTGTGGGTATGTGCTGAACTCAGCCATAGATTATCTCCTCAGGTACTGGTCATCAAATAATTTTGGTGAATCACAGAGGTGATTTTTCCAGGAATTTATATGTTATTAAGGGATATTTGTCCTCCTCTCATAATATTTAGGGTTTTTGTTTTCTTTTTTGCTCCTTCTACCCTTTGATTCATTTCTATCTAGTCATTTATACTCTGGACTATATACAGGGTAGGGCAAAAGTAGTTTTATAGTTGTAATTTTTGTATTATTCTTATATGCAATTATTGTATTATTTTCCATAAGACAACTATAAACCTACTTTTATCCCACCCTGTATTATATTGAAAAGATGTAGCAGTCTTTAATGTAAATGCAACCTACAAATGGAATCTTGGTATTAAATTAAGCCAGGACTTCTCAACCTCAGCACTACTGACACTTGAGGCCAGATAATTTCTTGTTCTGGGAGGGCTATCCTCATCACTGTTGGATGCTTAGCGGCATCTTTGGTCTTAACCTACTACCGTGTTTCCCCAAAAATAAGACATCCTCCAAAAATAAGACCTACTTACAGGTTTCCTTCTGAGTGAAATATAAGGCATCCCCCAAAAATAAGACCCCCCTAGGCTAAACATTTGGTCCACTGATTCTGAAAGAAATGGAGTCACAAGAAATTCACCAGGAAATTCAGGAATTGGATTGTTATAATGATGTTCCAGAAGATGATGACATGATTGTCATTGAATAAATGAGTAAATTCTTGATACTGTAAGATTCACAGTTTGTCTGGTTTGTGTTGACAACTACTGTACTACCATACCGTATACAGGTAATAAATTTCCTTTATTTTCATTTAACAATAAATGTGTACCGTATTCTTCTTCATGGAAAAATAAGACATCCCCTGAAAATAAGACCTAGTGCATCTTTGGGAGCAAACATTAATATAAGACACTGTCTTATTTTTGGGGAAACAGGGTAGATGCCCGTAGCATCCCCACCACCAGTTGTGACAATCAAAACTGTGTCCAGACATTGCCCAATGTGTCCTGAGAAGGCACAACTGCCCAAAACTTCAGCTGAGAACTACCGAGTTAATCTAATTATCTCTGGTCAGTGAGTGAGTTTGTGTTCTATTGTGTTTGCCTGTATTTATTTTCCTACAATGGGAATTTTTTAAAAGCAGCAACAGAGGAAACAATAGAAGGAAATTTTAAAAATGTGTCAATAGGAGAAAAAAACTCAAACCTTAAAATTTTTCAGAAAGCACTTTTTAAAGAAAAAAGTCACCACCAATAGCTAGTAATATGCACTTTTGCAGGCCCCAACCCTAGGGCTCATGCAATCAATTTGGTAAATCAGGATCAGCACTAAAAAGGGAAGAATAGAATAGAAAATGTGAGATTGTGAAATAAGTAAGTATATTATTTAACAAAAGTTTTTCCTGGTTTATTTGTATGTAACTAGTGTGATATAAAATGTATTTATTACTGTGGGTTGTCAAATACTTTTGAAAATCAGATTTATAGCTACTGAATATTTTAAGTTATCCAACTTCATTATTACAAATAACCCAGAGTAGCAAGAATTGGCTTAAAATGAGTTAAAATCAAACAGCGGGGGAGGAGAGTTCTCAAAATTCTGAAAAGCGGACAAATACAGAGAGCTCAAAAACACACACACGGAGCAAAATGATTGCAATGTGAAAACAAGTGACAAAGCACATTGGCCAAATTCTCCCTTATCTATACTAATAAAAGGGCAATATGCTAATTAGACTGGATGTCTTCCTGACAGAGCTGGGGGCGTGGCTGGCCTGCAAACTACCCATGGCCGCTTGCCCTGGGCGGCCCCACCCTCCAGCAGGGACACCACCCCGATCTGGGGCCCCCTTCAGGGCAGGCCAGCCAGCCCCTAATTGTGTACCAGGCTTCTATCCTATATAATAAAAGGGTAATATGCAAATTGACCCTAATGGCAGAACGCCCAGAATGACCACTGGACCAGTCACTATGAGGCACACTGACCATCTCTCGGTCCCTTCCCCTGGCTGTCAGGCACCGGTCACCTGATGGTGAACAGGGAACAGGGGGTGAGTGGCAGCAGGGGGCAGGGCCGGCTGCAGGCAGCTGGGGAAGAGGGCCCTGGTCGCGGATTTCGTGCACCGGGCCTCTAGTTAACTATAAAGTGATAGGCAAGAGTTGTTCGCCCTTCTGTTTTTTCTACTTTAGGGATTAATGTAATCACACCTCACTTATACAGAACTTGTTCTAGCAGACTAATGAAATTTGCCTATAAAAAATTAAAATATGGCCCTGGCTGGGTGGCTCAGTTGATTAGTGTTGTCCTACACACCAAAAAGGTTGCGGGTTCAATTCCAGGTCAGGACACATACCTGTCTCTTCCTCTTCTCTGCACCCCCCCTTCCTCTCTCTCCCCGTTTCTCTCTCTCTCTCTCTCTGAAATCAGTTTAAAAAACGAATATATCCTATGGTGAGAATTAAAAAAGAAAATTAAAATATGCTAGCATGAAAGACTACACTCTGGCCATAGCTGGTTTGGCTCAGTGGATATAGTATTGATTGGCCTTCAGACCAAAAGATCTGGGGTCAATTCTAATCAAGCGCACAGGCTGGGGTTGCAGGCTTAATCCCCAGTAGGGGGCGTGCAGGAGGCAGCTGACCAATGATTCTCATTGTAGATGTTTCTCTCTCTCCCTCTCTGAAATAAAAATTTTATTTTTTTAAAAAAGACTACAGCCTGGTTAAATTTTAACCCAATTTAAAAGAAAAAGGGTTAGGCTTAAAGGTTTTAACATAAAGTGGTAATTATAAAGGATTTATAGGAATTTGTCTAAAAATATTTATACCAATATGCTTTTTCCTGCTACATACTATATATATATATATATATATATATATATATATATATATATATATATATACACACACACTTGAAAGTATGTGTTTTAAAACAATGTAATATTCTTGAGTTCCAATAGCTTGCCAAAATATTATTAGTAAAATTTTAATTAAAAAACCCCAAACTTCATATTAAAAGCAATGTTATTAAATCCTTCCAGAAGTTCTTATTAAATATTTTTAAATTACAAAAGATTTATTTTTCTAAAGAAATCACTTTTTCTCCTAAGACTCTTACCTTTGCATTTCTTAATGCAGTCCAACAGATGACTACTCCCACGGAAATATCGCATAGAACTAAGACATATCATGCAGACCCAGCACTAATTTCCATAGAGCACCACTTTCTAGACAGGCAGATTAACAACTGCAAATCCAATAAATCTACTCATAAAGTGGATCCCCTCTAAGTAGAAGCCAATTCATGAGAGCAATGCTTGCTTCTGGTACCTCACTTATTTTCATTTCTCAGGTTGTTCCAGTGAGAAACAATACCAACAGCAAACAAAGCTCAAAAGGAAACCCCGACACATTTCAAAACGATGCTGTTAGTATAAAAAAGAAAGGCTGACACATCTCAAAAAGCACTGGTCAACACCATCATGCATCTCCCGCTGAGGGTTAAAGCCCAATGCCCAGTAGTTAAGTTTGGATCTTCACGGATCAAGCAAGGACTTGGTATCATCTCGCGTGCAACAGTCTTTGCATAACACTCCATTGTATCCATGCCACAAAAATGGTAAATTTAGTAGTTACCAATAAATAAGGTGGGGGTCAAAGGAACTAAAGTCTTAGACTGCTCTTTATCATAAGATATCCTCAGACAAACCTCCCCATTCTTCATTCTGGCTCTATAAAATTAAGGAGCAAAGAAAAACCGTTAAGTTCCTTACTTTACAAAGAAAAGGCACTCTATATTTTCTTTGTCATACGCTGATAAAATGAATCCAACTGTCCCACTCCCCTTCTCACCCCCCCCTCCTAAAAAGTCTAATTTAAAATAGATATTTAATTGGTGTGTGTAGGGGGAAGAAATGTTCAAAGTACAGGAAAAAAAGAAAGTCAATTTAGTAATATCAGCATGTCGCATTTTAATTTTTTAAAAAAAATCTAGTTAAGTACCAGTGGCATGTTAAGAAGACATATTTTAAATTCCAACAGTCAAGCTTTAAAAATTGGATAATGGACAAAATTTTCTGGGCTTTACCTCCAAATCTAATTATGTATTCATAAAACTGAATATCAAAAGGAATAAACAGAGTTCGGTC
The DNA here is from genome assembly GCF_014108245.1 of Pipistrellus kuhlii. Classification (NCBI taxonomy): domain Eukaryota; kingdom Metazoa; phylum Chordata; class Mammalia; order Chiroptera; family Vespertilionidae; genus Pipistrellus; species Pipistrellus kuhlii. The sequence continues at coordinate 3,216,618 of NW_023425471.1, forward strand.
TAGAATTGTCAAAAGTAAAACCCTTGTTTACCAAATAATTAAGTAAAATAAAAAAGGTATCTTTATTACTTAACCACAGTGTCTGATATGTTAGCAATTATCAGAGTACACATTTAAGTTCTCATTATTAACTATAATATGCTAATTGAAAATCCACTTTATCTACTACTGCCTACCCTGTTTGCCTGCAGA